>NC_092337.1:100534166-101190000 GCF_046630445.1 Rutidosis leptorrhynchoides
TGATTCCAAAATATTATATATTTTGAGTTGTGATCTAGCCTGAGACTTGTATACACGAGGTCGTGGATTGATCCAAGATAAAATATATTGCTTTATTTATGTACATCTAACTGTGGACAACTAGTTGTAGGTTACTAACGAGGACTGCTGACTTAACACACCCAAATCATTAAAACGTAATAAAAAAATATTATAATTATATTTTGATCATACTTTGATATATATGTACATATTTGTTATAGGTTCGTGAATCAACCCGTGGCCAAGTTTTACTTCCCGACGAAGTAAAAAAATCTATGAAAGTGAGTTATAGTCCCACTTTTTAAATCTAACATTTTTGGGATGAGAATACATGCAATTTATAAATGTTTTACAAAATAGACACAAGTACTTAAAACTACATTCTATGGCTGGATTATTAAACCGAATATGCCCCTTTTTAGTCTGGTAATCTAAGAATTAGGGAACAGACACCCTAATTGACGTGAATCCTAAAGGTAGATCTATTGGGTTCAACAAACCCCATCCAAAGTACCGGATGCTTTAGTACTTTGAATTTATCATGTCTGAAGGGAGTCCCGGAATGATAGGGGATATTCTATATGCATCTTGTTAAGGTCGGTTACCAGGTGTTCACCATATGAATGATTTTTATCTCTATGTATGGGATGTATATTGAAATATGAAATCTTGTGGTCTATTATTACGATTTGATAAATATATAGGTTAAACCTATAACTTACCAACATTTTTGTTAACGTTTAAAGCATGTTTATTTCCAGGTGATTATTAAGAGCTTTCGCTGTTGCATGCTATTATATGGACAAGATTTGGTGTCAGCATGCATGCATAATATTATTTAAAACTGCATTCGAGATTTATTTTGTTGTAACATATTAATATTTGTAAACCAATATGTATTGGTAGTGTGTAAGTGTGATATTTGTTAGATTATCATTTCTGGATAATCTAGGTGGTATCTTTTTAACCTTGTCGATAAAATAAAAGTTATGGTTTGTTTTAAAAACGAATGCAGTCTTTGAAAAACGTCTCATATAGAGGTCAAAACCTCGCAACGAAATCAATTAATATGGAACGTTTATAATCAATATGAATGGGACATTTCACCAAGGCTTCTTGTAAATCTAGAAGTGAAACGAGTATCTCGATCTGAAATAAATGACAATGGCGCACCGCGTTGGAATAGAATTCCTATAATGCCTAGTTGTACAAGTTTTTCCCATATTGTCGGTTTCTGGAAAGCGTTTGTTGGAACAAGGTCAATATATACACAAAATGTATTTTCATTCTAATGGAGATATATACAAAAGAAGGGAAAAAAATAAAAACCTGGCTCTGATACCACTGTAGGAAAATTATGTGTACTTTTAATAATTCTGATTAACACAGCAGATATTTAAAATAATAATCTTTTATTATTTATGAAATATTTAAATTATTATTTTATATATCCGCTGCGTTAATCTGGATTATTAAAAGTCAAGAGTTTTTGCACCACCTGAATTGTAGGATTGTCTCACAATCCACTCCACCTTACACACCACATCACAACAATGTATGTGAGAGGAGGAATCGAACTTTACTAGATGTGGTTCGATCTATGATGAGTCTGACTACTCTACTACCGTCTTTTTGGGGATATACATTAGAGTCTGCTGCAGGCATACTCAATATAGTTCTAACCAGGAAGGTAGAAAAGACACCATGTGAGGCATGAGAATACTCTCAAGTTGTCTTATTTGAAAGTTCGGAGTTGTCAAGCGTATGTGAAACGTGACACTTCAAACAAGTTAGACCCTAAAGGTGTCAAATGTCACTTTGTGGGATACCCAAAGGAAACAATGGGTTACTACTTTTACTATCAAGCTGAAAACAAAGTGTTTACCACTCAGCTTGCTGAATTTTTTGAAAGAGGTCTTCTCTTACAAGAAGTCAATGGGAGTAAAGTAGATCTTGAAGAAATTTAAGAATCACAAAGTAACATACCTTCTGAAGGCACTAGCTAATCACATGTTGAAGCTGAACATACTGTTGATGAGCCAGAACGTGTTGCACCTGTAATTCGTAGATCGAGTAGAACTCCTTATAGACCCGAGAGGTTAAATCTTCTGATTAATTTAGATGAACCTCATCTAGGGGATTACGATGAACCCTCTAGCTACCGTGAGGCCATATCAGATCCAGAATCTGACAAATGGCAAGATGCTATGAATGCAGAGATGCAGTCCATGAAAGATAATCAAGTACGGAACTTGATTGATCTTCCACCTAATTGTAAGACAATAGGTTGTAAATGGGTCTTCAAGAAGAAGGCTGGCATGGATATACATGTAAACACTTTTAAGGCTCGGTTAATGGAAAAAGTTTATACTGAAACTCAAGTAATTGATTATGAGGAAACTTTTTCACCAGTAGCGAGCATTAAATCAATTAGGATACTTATTGCCATAGCGGCTTTTTATGATTATGAAATATGGCAAATGGATGTCAAAACCGCTTTCCTAAATGGCGACCTAAGCGAAGACGTATATATGGTTCAGCCGGAAGGGTTTGTGAATCCTAAGCATCCTAATAAAGTATGCAAGCTTCTAAAATCCATTTATGGATTAAAGCAAGCATCCAGGAGGTGGAATCTTAAGTTTGATGAAAAAATCAAAGAGTTTGGTTTTTCTCAGAACGGAGATGAGCCCTGTGTTTACATTAGAGCTAGTGGGAGCAAAAAAATCTTCTTGATCTTAGATGACATATTACTTATTGGAAATGACATTCCAACTTTACAAGATGTCAAGTCTTGGCTTGGAAAACGTTTTTTCATGAAGGATCTTGGAAAAGCTACTTATATTCTTGGAATCGGGATCTATAGAAACAGATCCAAAAGCTTATTGGTTTTTTTCAAAGTACATACATAAATCTTGCGTAGATTTACTATGCATAATACTTAGTGCGGAGCATTGCTCATGAAAAAGGGCATAACCTTGAGCAAGTCTCAAAGTCCTATCACATTTGATGAGATAAGACGAAGGAAATGTATCCCGTGTGCTTCAGCTATAGGATCCATTATGTATGTCATGTTATGTACTAGACCTGATGTCTCGTTAACTTTAAGTTTGACGAGTCGTTATCAACCGAATCCAGGTGAAGAACATTGGATTGATGTTAGAAACATTATTAAGTATTTGTTGAATACTAAAGATATGTTCTTGGTTTATGGGGGTTTGGAAAAAGAGTTGAGTATTAACTATTATACAAATTCTAGTTTTCAAACTAATCGAGATGATTCTCGATCCTAATTAAGGTGTGTCTTTGTCATGATGGGCGAGGCAATTGATTGGTAGAGTTCAAGCCGAGCATGGTTGAACAATCTACAACAATAGTAGAATACATTATTTCCCTGAGAAGTTGCTCAGGAAACTGTCTGGATAATCTCAAAAAGGAAGTTTATTGTTGAACTCAAGTTCCCAACGTAAAATCTTCTATGAATCTGCACTGTGATAGTTCAAGTGTTATTATACATGAGAAAGAATCATATGCACATAAAGGTATTCGACACATTCTTTAAAAGTTTGACTACATTTATGAAGTTATTAAGAAGAATGAGATTAGTATTCTAAAGGTTGATATTGTGGTTGAACCTTTCACGAAGCCCATGATGCACAACAAGCATGATGATCATACTACTAGTATTGGACTTCGTTATGCCTCAATATTTTTTCATTTATAATTTAGTATTTGGATATTTTTTGGAACAATGAGCAGTTTTATCTTAATGAATTGATATACAGTTGGTATGATCGTTTTCATTGATATCATTGTGTTCTATATTAGCATGTTTAATCCATGAATAATTGTTGATTATTCAAAATCTCCATAATCGATCGTGTTATGGGAATGACATGAATTAAGATTAATGCGAATTTTAGTTATATTCATTAATGATGAATAGTTATCTTGTTGAGGCCAAAATTCATATGTATTCATTGATGATGAATATTGGAATGACCCAACCTACATGGATCGTCTTCAGTAGTGAATCTTTTAGTGATTATGTCTTTATGTTCTTAGACTTGAGATACACACAAGTCTTGATGTATGGAGCATTGTACTTTGATATGGTTAAACGTTGTCCTGAATAAGACTGTAATAAAGGCCATTATTGATTATAATGTAAAGCTCGTGACAGATATTTGTATGCAATATATGATTTGTTCCTACAAAATGTTTGGAGTTAGATACTTTTGAGCTCCTCGATGAATGAATGAGATATTTGTGTGGCCGCACCCAGATGCAATTAAGATGATAATTAATTTGGTGATCTAATTCAGTTCTAAGATTGAGAAATAAAATTGTTAAACAAATGAGAATGGCTGATGATCCATATCTCAAGTTTAACTAAGTATCTGAAACAAAAGAACGAATGACTTTTAACACTTATTATAAGCAGTTCCAAGAAACTACAATCAATTGAATTTTGTGACAATGACGTGTTGCTAGACGCTATCCATTGTTTGTATAGTTATATGGTGTTGTACCATGCACAAGTGGAAGTCTGTAGGATTAATGTGCAAGGTACAACATATAACTATATGGCCAAATTTATTTGAGCCTTCGGGGTCACACATATTATAACACCCCATCAAAATCCATTAACGGAATGTTAACTCTGGTCCAAGTGTTCGGCTTGATCTCTACCTAACAGCAATGTTCTACAGAGGAAGCAACTAATACATGAGATAAAACATGCAAAACGGGTCAACATAAAGTTGAGTGAATCTACAGGTTTAAGTAAATAGTTCATCATATGTTTCGTAAAATAGTTTCCATAAATCATTTGTTAAAAATCAGTTCTCAAAGTTTGCGTTCAGCAAATGCCAAGTGTTAAACTGTTTGTAATCAGCGACGTCAAGTTTCAACTGTGAGTGACATCAAAAAGTTCTTTTTGTTTCATCTGTTTGTAGACATTACCATGTCTAGTTTCAAGCTTGTAAACATCAAGTTTAAGTAACATTCATCATAAGCTAGGCCACGAGATTTCTGAAAAGCTTCGTAAAAGTATACATTTATCATGAGCACTTGATTATAAAACTTTAACCCGCGGATAGCTAAAGCGCTACACGTCTTCCCTTTACCCTTTCTAAGCATACACTGATCAGGTGTACAAGTAACAACAGAATAAGCACCTCATAGGTTGAGGCGAGGTTTGTCAAACCTAACGGTACCGTCCCTATAAGTCGAGCTTACTTAAAGTAATTAATATAATCAAGCTAAGGGATTTCTGATCTGAACTCATATGTATATGTTTAAGTTACTCGTGCCTAATATGTAAAACATCTGTAAAAATAGTTTAAGAAATAGTTTCAAAAGCAGCATGTATCTCATCCCAAAAATGTTGCTGAAAAAGGGACTGTAGACTCACCTTAGCAAAAGCACTAAAATATCTCTTAGTAAAATCGTACAGTAGTCGAATAATCTCGACTGAACAACGCAATCTAGTCAAATAGGTCATCTTAAGTATACATATAGGTCACACTATGTCAACCCATAGTGTACGCAAAGTCCTAGTGCTCAGACTGACTCAATATGCAAGTAAAAGTCAACTAGTCCAAGCAAGTCAACAAAAGTCAACCAAAGTCAAACAAAAAGTCAACTCAGTCAAAGTGGTCAATTAAAGTCAAACATCTCAGTAGGTCATGCAATCACGGTCAACATGTCAAACCTAAGTCAAACAACAAGTTACAGTTCATAGTTTAGCAATTTGCACATTCGCAGTTCATCTCATGTCCTTAAAATACGCGCATCCTAGAAAAACACGAGTATAACTCTTAGCACATAATTCATGAAAACATGGAAAACTCCAGATCACAACTAGACTGAAAATAGATTCCAAAAAGTCCATCCAAGGTCTCATACGATGTTTACAAGTCGGGTTTCAGAAAGGGTCTAGTTACAGTTTACACAATCAATTTCTGCATGTGCATCAGTTTTAGAAAAATTCCCATTTAATTTCGAAAATAGCTTTTAACAAACGGCCAATTGGAGATTACTCCAGACATCTCATAGTTTTAGTGATAAAATAATTAAAGACATTCATTTAACCAATTTGTACAGATTAACCAATCTTTTCAGATCCTTCATTTTTAGTCAACAAACAGACATATCATTTGGTCAAGCTTATAACTCATGTCAATTCACGTTTTCAGAAGTTAGCATACAAATGAAGTACATCAAGGAACATATAAACTAATATATTCTAGAAGATCAAAGCCTCAACCAATTTCTAGTTTACTCTAGCAATTTTTGTTTAACTTTGAAAACAGATTCAACACACTATAAAGCACGAATCTTTGTTTTGACATACCGAAAGCATTCAAAAGCTTTTGACGCAAATATTAAGTCCAACATGCATGATTTTTCACAAGGAATACAATGGTACATATTTCAATAGCTAAATCATAAAGCACACAACTCATAAAATTCGGATATCATGTGAAACCCTAACGAAACTTCAATCTAGCATATCTTGAGCATACAATAACGAAATCAAGCGAAATAAAAGTCCAAACTTATTAATTTTTTGATTCCTTCATCTAAACACATTATAAGATCAGTTCATAAATCAATTTTATCATATTCATAAGATACAAATTCGTGATTCATGCAAACAACAACAATTGAGCAATTTAACGATAAACGATAACTCTATACACCATCAATTGAGCACTAGACTTGATTACACTATGAAATTAAAAGAAAATCAGATCTAAAATAATTAAGGTTATCAATTATACCTTAAAAACATAAATTTCAAGCATGTACGCGTGTAGAACGACGAAAGCAACAACTTTGAAGCACGTGACTTGTTCTAATTTTGAGTTTTGATGGTGGATCTAATGGTGATGGATGTCGACAGTTGCAAAGGGAGAGGGAGGAGCAAAAATTCGACCTAGTTAGGTTGTGGGAGATAAATGGCAGTTTTTATTTATCAACTAATTAAATTAGGGCCTTAAACAAAGTATCTAGTAACCCATTTAACCAAATCAAGTCCATTAAGGGGGTGGGGGAAGTATTCGACCGAATGGCCCTTTAAGGGGGTCTCAGGCTCAGTTTTGCTTAATTGCTTGTACGCGCGCGGTCCGTTTCGAGTGTCGTTAACCGTACCGGGTCTCCGGAAAGTTAACTAGTCGTTGAAACGAAATCACCAGGTTTAATTTACTAAATAAATGATAAATTAAATAAGTTCTTCGTAAAGTCAATAATTATTAAAAATAGTTATTTCTCGTTTTTTTCTGAGTTCCGTAAACTGAAAAGCTTTCTAGGCGATTAACTTAATCGTATCGTTTTCTAGTTATTTCATTATTCGAAACAAGTACATAAATTAATATAACATATTAATTCAAGTAATCCAATAGGATCAAGTATACATTTAAATCTATTAAACACATAAAGTCTAAGTAATCACCGTTAAATATTTAACGGACAAGTAACGATAGTAACGAAAAAAGTCGGGTTGTTACACATATAAACACCTATACGGCAAATAATATACATACATACATACATACATACATACATACATACATACATACATACATACATAAATACATATATATATATACATATATATATATATATACATATATATATATATATATACATATATATATATATATATACATATATATATATATACATATATATATATATATACATATATATATATATATATTACTCAAGTAACGAAACAAGTTAAAATAATTAATTATGAATTAATAATAATAAACCAATTAATTATTTAATTAATTAATTTATTAATTATGTTTATAACGTGTTGATCAAGTTGGTCTAATAACTCCGTATCCTTTTAATTTTGGTTTTATTCATGCGTAACAAAAAACGTGTATTATTACATTAAAGCTTGAGTCGGTTATTAGTTTTAGTTATATATATGATACATTTGGGTTTTGGCAGAAGTTCTCTCGAAAATAAATAAAAATAAATTTCCTACTTTTGTTGTTGCGCACGAAAACCAATCAGATATCAATCCAACGTTTTACGATCACTTTTCTTTCGAAAGATAAACGAATTATTATACGGGTTATTAATAATTTGTTTATTAATATAACTTATTTTATTAATAAGTTACTCGGGTTTGGACTAGCATTCATTGGCGTTGTTTAAAAGTGTAGTATACTATTTAAAGAGACGGTCATACCCTTTGATCGTAAGTTTCTCTCCGTTCATCAGTTTCTTCAAGAAAGGTATACCGTTTACTCACTTTGTAGCTTTTATATTCTTGTCAATTATTATTGGTGTAACTGAATCTCATTGGGATAAATTAATCGTGTGTATGTTTTATTAAATAATTAATTATTTAATAATTTAAAATTTTCATAAATTAATAAAAGATTATTATTTTAAATATCCGTTGCGTTAATCTGAATTGTTAAAAATACACACGATTTTCCTACAGTGTTATCAGAGCCAGGTTTTTATTTTTTTCCCTTCTTTCGTAAATATCTCCACTAGAATGAAAATCAATTTTGTGTATATATTGAACTTGGTATCCTTCAACCGAATTCATATGCCGGTTCAATTGATACGCGTCAACTAAAAAAGGAACTAGATTAAATATATTGCCTTACCATTTATTATTAAACTTAGGCATCAAGCAAAACTTTATTTTCTTTAAAAAAAAATAGGGTGTATACTTTGATCAATTATTCAACTTATTGACCAAATTATTAAATCATTTATTTAATTATAATTAATTAATTCATATCAATTGATTAATTTATAATTTAAATATTGCGTAAAATAACAACAGATTATTATTTTAAATATCCGCTGCGTTAATCTGAATTGTTAAAGGTACACACGATTTTTCTACAGTTACTAACTTTTACATAAATTTTAGACATAATTGCTGAATTTATCCTTATGATTTTTACCATAAAAGTTAATATATAACATTACTTATAGTCTTTCATATTCTTCTAATAATAATTATCTCAGATCAAAGATATATTTTATATATTATATATAAATAAAAGATAAATAGAATTGGTATATATTGGAACTGATTCTCCTGCTGCTCAGATGATATCAATATAAAGCTCTACAATTTCATTCAAATGATTTTCTCTCAGAAGAACAAATTCATTCTAATCATCTTCACTTGTTAGAACAGCTCATCTTTTAAAATGTGTCTTCTATTCCAAAGATCACTTGTTAGAACAGCTCATCTTTCAAAATGTGTCTCCTATTCTAAAGAGTATCCTCCTCCAACCAGTCCCAACCTCCCCTGAATTTTTTTCTTACAAGTTTTTAAATTTTTCTTGAACACCTAACACTATCACACGACCTGCTGCATGTATACCATTTACCACATTGTGTACATTCAAAGCAATTTCATCATCATTACGGAACTCCATCATAGCTGGACTCCCCCTTTCCCAGTTCTTTTTGATATTGAAAACTTGGTAAATAGCTTTGAGCTCGCTAATAGATAAATTCAAATTCTTGGCTGCTTCAGCCTCTCGATATTTTCAATTAGCTCTAAATAATTAATTATTTAATAATTTAAAATTTTCATAAAATAATAAAAGATTATTATTTTAAATATCCACTGCGTTAATCTGAATTGTTAAAAGTACACACGATTTTCCTACAGTGGTATCAGAGCCGGGTTTTTATTTTTCTTCCTTCTTTCGTATATATCTCCACTAAAATGAAAATCAATTTTGTGTATATATTGAACTTGGTATCCTTCAACCAAATTCATAAGTCAGTTCAATTGAAACGCGTCAACTAAAAAAGGAACTAGATTAAATATATTGCCTTACCATTTATTATTAAACTTAGGCATCAACTAAACATTATTTTCTTTAAAAAAATACCGAGTATACTTTGATCAATTATTCAACTTATTGACCAAATTATTAAATTATTTATTTAATTATAATTAATTAATTCATATCAATTGATTAATTTATAATTTAAATATTTCGTAAAATAACAACAGATTATTATTTTAAATATCCGCTGCATTAATCTGAATTGTTAAAAGTACACAAGATTTTTTTTCTATAGTTACTAACTCATACATAATCTTTAGACATAATTGCTAAATTTATCCTTATAATTTTTACCATAAAAGTCAAAATACAACATTATTTATAGTCTTTCATATTCTTCTAATAATAATTGTCTCAGATCAAAAATATATTTTATGTATTATATATAAATAAAAGATAAATAGAATTGGTATATATTGGAACTGATTCCACTTCTGCCCAGATGATATCAATATAAAGCTCTACAATTTCATTCAAACAATTTTGTCTCAGAAGAACAAATTTATTCCAATCATCTTCACTTGTTAGAACGGCTCATCTTTCAAAATGTGTCTCATATTCCAAAGAGTATCCTCCTCCAATCAGTCCCAACCTCCCCTGAATTTTTTTCTTGTAAGTTTTTAAATGTTTCTCGAACACCTAACACAATCACAAGACCTGCTGCATGTATACCATTTACAACATTGTGTACATTCAAAGCAATTTCAGCATCATTATGGAACTCCATCATAGCTGGACTCCCCCTTCCCCAGGTGTTTTTGATATTGAAAACTTGGTAAATAGTTTTGAGCTCGCTAATAGATAAATTCAAATTCTTAGCTGCTTCAGCCTCTCGATATTTTCAATTTGCTCTAAATAATTATTTATTTAATAATTTAAAATTTTCATAAAATAATAAAAGATTATTATTTTAAATATTCGCTGCATTAATCTGAATTGTTAAAAGTATACACGATTTTCCTAGAGTGGTATTAGAGCTGGGTTTTTATTTTTTTCCCTTCTTTCGTATATATCTCCACTAAAATGAAAATCAATTTTGTGTATATATTGAACTTGGTATCCTTCAACCGAATTCATAAGTCGGTTCAATTGATACGCGTCAACTAAAAAAGGAACTAGATTAAATATATTGTCTTACCATTTATTATTAAACTTAGGCATCAAGCAAAATATTATTTTCACTAAAAAAATTCGGAGTATACTTTGATCAATTATTCAACTTATTGACCAAACTATTAAATCATTTATTTAATTATAATTAATTAATTCATATAAATTGATTAATTTATAATTTAAATATTTTGTAAAATAACAACAGATTATTATTTTAAATATCCGCTGCGTTAATCTGAATTATTAAAAGTACACACGATTTTTTTCTATAGTTACTAACTTTTACATAATCTTTAGACATAATTGCTGAATTTATCCTTATAATTTTTACCATAAAAGTCAAAATACAACATTATTTATAGTCTTTCATATTCTTCTAATAATAATTGTCTCAGATCAAAAATATATTTTATGTATTATATATAAATAAAAGATAAATAGAATTCGTATATATTGGAACTGATTCCACTTCTGCCCAGATGATATCAATATAAAACTCTACAATTTCATTAAAACAATTTTGTCTTAGAAGAACAAATTTATTCCAATCATCTTCACTTGTTAGAACGGCTCATCTTTCAAAATGTGTCTCACATTCCAAAGAGTATCCTCCTCCAACCAGTCCCAACCTCCCCTGAATTTTTTTCTTGTAAGTTTTTAAATGTTTCTCGAACACCTAACACCATCACACGACCTGCTGCATGTATACCATTTACAACATTGTGTACATTCAAAGCAATTTCAGCATCATTATGGAACTCCATCATAGCTGGACTCCCCCTTCCCCAGGTGTTTTTGATAATGAAAACTTGGTAAATAGTTTTGAGCTCGCTAATAGATAAATTCAAATTCTTAGCTGCTTCAGCCTCTCGATATGTTCAATTAGCTCTAAATAATTATTTATTTAATAATTTAAAATTTTCATAAAATAATAAAAGATTATTATTTTAAATATCCGCTGCGTTAATCTGAATTGTTAAAAGTATACACGATTTTCCTACAGTGGTTTCAGAGTTGGGTTTTTATTTTTTTTCCTTCTTTCGTAAATATCTCCACTAAAATGAAAATCAATTTTGTGTGTATATTGAACTTGGTATCCTTCAACCGAATTCATAAGTTGGTTCAATTGATACGTGTCAACTAAAAAAGGAACTAGATTAAATATATTACCTTACCATTTATTATTAAACTTAGGCATCAAGCAAAACATTATTTTCTTTAAAAAAAAATACGGAGTATACTTTAATCAATTATTCAACTTATTGACCAAATTATTAAATTATTTATTTAATTATAATTAATTAATTCATATTAATTGATTAATTTATAATTTAAATATTGCATAAAATAACAACAGATTATTATTTTAAATATCCGCTATGTTAATCTAAATTGTTAAAGGTACATACGATTTTTCTACAATTACTAACTTTTACATAATTTTTAGACATAATTGCTGAATTTATCCTTATGATTTTTACCATAAAAGTCAAAATACAACATTACTTATAGTCTTTCATATTCTTCTAATAATAATTGTCACAGATCAAAAATATATTTTATATATTATATATAAATAAAAGATAAATAGAATTGATATATATTCGAACTAATTCCCCTGCTGCTCATATGATATCAATATAAAGCTCTACAATTTCATTCAAACGATTTTGTCTCAGAAGAATAAATTCATTCCAATCATCTTCACTTGTTAGAACGGCTCATCTTTCAAAATTTGTCTCCCATTTCAAAAAGTATTCTCCTCCAACCAGTCCCAACCTCCCCTGAATTTTTTCTCGCAAGTTTTTAAATGTTTCGAACACCTAACACCATCACACGACCTGCTGTATGTATACCATTTACCACATTGTATACATTCAAAGCAATTTCATCATCATTACGGAACTCCATCATAGCTTGACTCCCCCTTCCCCAGGTCTTTTTGATATTGAAAACTTGGTAAATAGCTTTGAGCTCGCTAATAGATAAATTCAAATAATTGGCTGCTTTATCCTCTCGATATTTCAAATTTGCTCTAAATAATTAATTATTTAAAAATTTAAAATTTTCATAAAATAATAAAAGATTATTATTTTAAATATCCGTTGCGTTATTCTGAATTGTTAAAAGTACACACGATTTTCCTACAGTGGTATCAGAGCCTAGTTTTTATTTTATTTCCCTTATTTCGTATATATCTCCACTAGAATGAAAATCAATTTTTTGTATATACTGAACTTGGTTTCCTTCAACCGAATTTATAAGTCGGTTCAATTGATACGAGCCAACTAGAAAAGAAACTAGATTAAATATATTGCATTTCCATTTATTATTAAACTTAGGCATCAAGCAAAACATTATTTTCTTAAAAAAAATACAGAGTATAATTTGATTAATTATTCAACTTATTAACCAAATTATTAAATCATTTATTTATTTATAATTAATTAATTCATATCAATTAATTAATTTATAATTTAAATATTTCGTAAAATAACAACAAATTATTATTTTAAATATCCGCTGCGTTAATCTGAATTGTTAAAGGTACACATGATTTTTCTACAGTTACTAATTTTTACATAATTTTTAGACATAATTGCTGAATTTATCCTTATGTTTTTTACCATAAAATTCAAACTACAACATTACTTATAGTATTTCAAATATATATATATATATATATATATATATATATATATATATATATATATATTATATATAAATAAAAGATGAACAGAATTTGTATATATTGGAACTGATTCCCCTGCTGCTCAGATGATATCAATATAAAGCTCTACAATTTTATTCAAACGATTTTCCCTCAGAAGAATAAATTCATTCCAATCTTCTTCAATTGTTAGAATGGCTCATCTTTCAAAATGTGTCTCCCATTCCAAAGAGTATCCTCCTCCAACCAGTCTCAACCTTACTTGAATTTTTTTCTTGCAAGTTTTTAAATGTTTCTTGAACACCTAACACCATCACACGACCTGCTGCATGTATACAATTTACCACATTGTGTACATTCAAAACAATTTCATCATCATTACGGAACTCCATCATAACTGGACTCCCCCTTCCCCAGGTCTTTTTGATATTGAAAACTTGGTAAATAGCTATAAGCTCGCTAATAGATAAATTCAAATTTTTGGCTGCTTCAGCCTCTCTATATTTCCAATTAGCTCTAAATAATTAATTATTTAATTATTTAAAATTTTCATAAAATAATAAAAGATTATTATTTTAAATATCCGCTGCGTTAATCTGAATTGTTAAAAGTACACACGATTTTCCTACAGTGGTATCAGAGCCGGGTTTTTATTTTTTTCCCTTCTTTTGTATATATCTCCACTAGAATGAAAATAATTTTGTGTGTATACTGAACTTGGTTTCCTTCAACCGAATTCATAAGTCGGTTCAATTGATACGCGTCAACTAGAAAAGGAACTAGATTAAATATATTGCCTTACCATTTATTATTAAACTTAGGCATCAAGCAAAACATTATTTTCCTAAAAAAAATACGGAGTATACTTTGATTAATTATTCAACTAATTGACCAAATTATTAAATCATTTATTTAATTATAATTAATTAATTCATATCAATTGATTAATTTATAATTTAAATATTGCGTAAGATAACAACAAATTATTATTTTAAATATCCGTTGCATTAATATGATTTGTTAAAGGTAAACACAATTTTTCTACAGTTACTAATTTTTATATAATATTTAGACATAATTGCTGAATTTATCCTTATGATATTTACCATAAAATTTAAACTACAACATTACTTATAGTCTTTCATATATATATTTTATATATTATATGTAAATAAAAGATAAATAGAATTGGTATATATTGGAACTGATTCCACTTCTGCTCAGACGATATCAATATAAAGCTCTACAATTTCATTCAAACAATTTTGTCTCAGAAGAACAAATTCATTCCAATCATCTTCACTTGTTAGAACGGCTCATCTTTTAAAATGTGTCTCACATTCCAAAGAGTATCCTCCTCCAACCACTCCCAACCTCCCCTGAATTTTTTTCTTGCAAGTTTTTAAATGTTTCTCGAACACCTAACACCATCACACGACCTGCTGCATGTATACCATTTACAACATTGCATTGTGAACATTCAAAGCAATTTCAGCATCATTACGGAAATCCATCATAGATGGACTCCTCCTTCCCTAGGTGTTTTTGATATTGAAAACTTGGTAAATAGTTTTGAGCTCGCTAATAGATAAATTCAAATTCTTAGCTGATTCAGCCTCTCGATATTTTCAATTAGCTCTAAATAATTAATTATTTAAAAATTTAAAATTTTCATAAAATAATAAAAGATTATTATTTTAAATATCCGCTGCGTTAATCTGAATTGTTAAAAGTATACACGATTTTCCTACAGTGGTATCAGAGCTGGGTTTTTATTTTTTTTCCCTTCTTTCGTAAATATCTCCACTAAAATGAAAATCAATTTTGTGTATATATTGAACTTGGTATCCTTCAACCGAATTCATAAGTCGGTTCAATTGATACGCGTCAACTAAAAAAGGAACTAGATTAAATATATTGCCTTACCATTTATTATTAAACTTAGGCATCAAGTAAAACATTATTTTCTTTAAAAAAAATACGGAGTATACTTTGATCAATTATTCAACTTATTGACCAAATTATTAAATTATTTATTTAATTATAATTAATTAATTCATTTCAATTCATTAATTTATAAATTAAATATTGCGTAAAATAAAAACAGATTATTATTTTAAATATCCGCTGTGTTAATCTGAATTGTTAAAGGTACACACAATTTTTCTACAATTACTAATTTTTACATAATTTTTAGACATAATTGCTGAATTTATCCTTATGATTTTTACCATAAAAGTCAAAATACAACATTACTTATAGTCTTTCATATTCTTCTAATAATAATTGTCACAGATCAAAGATATATTATATATATTATATATAAATAAAAGATAAATAGAATTGATATATATTGGAATTAATTCCCCTGCTGCTCAGATGATATCAATATAAAACTCTACAATTTCAATCAAACAATTTTGTCTCAGAAGAACAAATTCATTCCAATCATCTTCACTTGTTAGAACGGCTAATCTTTCAAAATGTGTCTCCTATTTCAAAGAGTATCCTCCTCCAATCAGTCCCAACCTCCCCTGAATTTTTTCTTGCAAGTTTTTAAATGTTTCGAACACCTAACACCATCACACGACCTGCTGTATGTATACCATTTACCACATTGTGTACATGTAAAGCAATTTCGTCATCATTACGGAACTCCATCATAGCTGGACTACCCCTTCCCCAGGTCTTTTTGATATTGAAAACTTGGTAAATAGTGTTGAGCTCGCTAATAGATAAATTCAAATAATTGGCTGCTTCAGCCTCTCGATATTTCCAATTAGCTCTAAATAATTAATTATTTAATAATTTAAAATTTTCATAAAATAATAAAAGATTATTATTTTAAATATCCACTGCGTTAATCTGAATTGTTAAAAGTACACACGATTTTCCTACAGTGGTATCAGAGTCTGGTTTTTATTTTTTCCCTTCTTTCATATATATCTCTACTAGAATGAAAATCAATTTTTTGTATATACTGAACTTGGTTTCCTTTAACCGAATTTATAAGTCGGTTCAATTGATACGAGTCAACTAGAAAAGAAACTAGATTAAATATATTGCATTACCATTTATTATTAAACTTAGGCATCAAGAAAAACATTATTTTCTTAAAAAACAAATACGGAGTATACTTTGATTAATTATTCAACTTATTAACCAAAATATTAAATCATTTATTTAATTATAATTAATTAATTCATATCAATTGATTAATTTATAATTTAAATATTTCGTAAAATAACAACAGATTATTATTTTAAATATCCGCTGCATTAATCTGAATTATTAAAGGTACACATAATTTTTCTACAGTTACTTACTTTTACATAATTTTTAGACATAATTGCTGAATTTATCCTTATGTTTTTTACCATAAAATTCATACTACAACATTACTTATAGTATTTCATATATATATATATATATATATATATATATATATATATATATATATATATATATATATATATATATATATATATATATATATATATATATATATATATATATATATATATATATATATATATATATATATTTATATATATATATATATTATATATAAATAAAAGATGAATAGAATTAGTATATATTGGAACTAATTCCTCTGTTGCTCAGATGATATCAATATAAAGCTCTACAATTTTATTCAAATGATTTTGTCTCAGAAGAATAAATTCATTCCAATCTTCTTCAATTGTTAGAATGGCTCATCTTTCAAAATATGTCTCCCATTCCAACGAGTATCCTCCTCCAACCAGTCACAACCTCACTTGAGTTTTTTTCTTGCAAGTTTTTAAATGTTTCTTGAACACCTAACACCATCACACGACCTGCTGCATGTATACCATTTTCCACATTGTGTACATTCAAAGCAATTTCATCATCATTACGGAACTCCATCATAACTGGACTCCTCCTTTCCCAGGTCTTTTTGATATTGAAAACTTGGTAAATAGCTTTGAGCTCGCTAATAGATAAATTCAAATTCTTGGCTGCTTCAGCCTCTTGATATTTTCAATTAAGTCTAAATAATTAATTATTTAATAATTTAAAATTTTCATAAAATAATAAAAGATTATTATTTTAAATATCCACTGCGTTAATCTGAATTGTTAAAAGTACACACGATTTTCTTACAGTGGTATCAGAGCCGGGTTTTTATTTTTCTTCCTTCTTTCGTATATATCTCCACTAAAATGAAAATCAATTTTGTGTATATATTAAACTTGGTATCCTTCAACCGAATTCATAAGTCGGTTCAATTGATACGCGTCAACTAGAAAAGGAACTAGATTAAATATATTGCCTTACCATTTATTATTAAACTTAGGCATCAAGCAAAACAGTATTTTCTTAAAAAAAATACGGAGTATACTTTAATTAATTATTCAACTTATTGACCAAATTATTAAATCATTTATTTAGTTATAATTAATTAATTTATATCAATTGATTAATTTATAATTTAAATATTGCGTAATATAACAACAGATTATTATTTTAAATATCCGTTGCATTAATCTGAATTGTTAAAGATAAATACAATTTTTCTACAGTTACTAACTTTTACATAATTTTTAGATATAATTTCTGAATTTATCCTTATGATTTTTACCATAAAATTCAAACTACAACATTACTTATAGTCTTTCATATATATATTTTATATATTATATATAAATAAAAGATAAATAGAATTGATATATATTGGAACTAATTCCCCTGCTGCTCAGATTATATCAATATAAAACTCTACAATTTAATTCAAACGATTTTGTCTCAGAAGAACAAATTCATTCCAATCATCTTCACTTGTTAGAACGGCTCATCTTTCAAAATGTGTCTCCTATTTCAAAGAGTATCCTCTTTCAACCAGTCCCAACCTCCCCTGAATTTTCTCTTGCAAGTTTTTAAATGTTTTGAACACCTAACACCATCATACGACCTGCTGTATGCATACCATTTACCACATTGTGTACATTCAAAGCAATTTCATAATCATTACGGAACTCCATCATAGCTGGACTCCCCCTTCCCCAGGTCTTTTTGATATTAAAAACTTGGTAAATACTTTGAGCTCGCTAATAGATAAATTCAAATAATTGGCTGCTTCAGCCTCTCGATATTTCCAATTAGCACTAAATAATTAATTATTTAATAATTTAAAATTTTCATAAAATAATAAAAGATTATTATTTTAAATATCCGCTGCGTTAATCTGAATTGTTAAAAGTACACACGATTTTCCAAAACATTATTGTATTATGCACTTGATTGTATTCAACAAAAGTAATTTTTAAAGATGAATTACGAAATTTTGTTAGGACATCGAAATACACAATTCACGAAATTATGTTATTGATCATCAAACCTGATGATCCCTGATGTACAGAACATTATTACAATTTTAATCAACGAAATTATGTGATTGATCATCAAACAATATACGGAACATTATTAAAACACAATTCACGAAAAACAATTAAATACAAATAAGCTAAACAAAAATATATTTAATTCGCCATACCAATACTTACCTTTTTTGATGGTTAAATCTAAACAAAGATAGAAGATGAGAGAAGGCCTTCACTACTGATGGAATACACTACTTTTCACTGGAATACCTTTATGCTACTAAATTTTACACAATTTTTAGACATAATTGCTGAATTGATCCTTATGATTTGTACCAAAATGTTAATTTAGTCCCCCAAACCTTGAAATACATTGGCAAAGTGGTTGTGTGGGGGAAGATATCATGAACGCGACTCGAAAACAATTTAAGCAACAAACCAAGGGCCGACAATTTAATTTTGAGGATACGTGACGAGTATTAAAGGATTTCCTAAAGTTTTTACATGGTGAAGGTATATCGGCTACCAAGAAACGAAAAGAAGCCGATGATATACCAATAAATGTTCCAAGCGAAGGAAGTTCCAACCCAAACTCAAGCACGAACCCCGACCAACCCAATTTGAAAATTACTTAAGGATCAAGACCCAATCCGACGTCCTCCAACTCGAGCTAAAAGTCAAAGAGATTCGTACTCATCTGACGCCGTCATCCGATGAAGTACGGTTAAAGATAGCTCAATCGGTCGAAGCTTCACAACTAGCAGCGAATCGAATCATGCAAAGTTATGTGAAGACAGCGACATGCGGACAATGTTTAAAGGTTTAATGCTTCTTTCTAAACCGGTTTCACGTGACTTGCCTCCCGACGAATACGACATGCTAATGAGAGCTCGGGAGAAAATTAAGAAAAAATATGCGAGACAATTGCAAGACTCGGACGAAGACGAGTAGTCCGATTATTTAGTTTATAGTATTTTATTTTAACTTATGTCGCATTTTAATTATCGTCGTAATGCTTTAAATTTTAATTATTGTATGTTCTTTATTTTTAATGAAAGTTTAGTTTTATTTGAATAAGTATTTTTAATTAAATTATTATGATTATTTGGTTTTATAAAAAAATAAAAATAATTAAATATATTGAAGAAAGATGTCACTGTTGGTAGTATTTAGTCTCGAGAAAGAAGTATTGATGTGACGCTGATGTAACAGCTAGTCTTGAGGAGAAAATATGTCACCATTGGAACCTCTAATACATGGTGAGTATAAAATGTGTTTTCTAAAAGGCATGTGATTTAAGGTTTATTTAGTTGTACATTGTTCACAATTTTTTCATGTTCAATTCTATAAAAAAACAAAAGAGTTGTCATTTTCTAGAAATGTACTACTAAAATTTTTAAATATTTAATTTTTCACTTTAGAAAACAACTGAGGAGTAGTAGTTAAACTAGAAATATTTTGAAAAAAAAGAAAAATGAAAATAAAAAGTGAAGAGAGTGCTAGAAAAGTAGGTTTTGCATTTTCTAGAGAAAACTTAATAAAAGTTAAGTTTTCAATTTTTCACATTTAAAAATTAAAAAAAAATCATCATATTTTCAAGTGTGTTTGAAAGAAACTAGTTTGTAGTTAAAATTCAAATATAATAGAACTTACAATTGCTTATAATCATATTATCAAAGAGAATGCTAAACATAATTTTTAGGACTATATTTAAACATATCATATACATATATAACTTAATTTCATATTTATAACTCACAATTGTCATAAATATATAATAATAGCAAGTTTAAATGAAGAAAGTCGGTATTAAAAAAAATATTCATACTTTACCATTAATTCAATAGAATTTATAAAATTGAATATAATAAACTTAAACGCGCTTAGACTTACGTTTAGCAATGTCCACTATTAAATGACAGAACCAAAGAATTTTCCTTCTTAACCGCAATCATTGACCCTTTAAACCAACTCAACTCCCTAATTTGAGAACTCTTGGCTTTCTACTCCATATAAAACATTAAGGTGTTTGAATTAGTTTTCAAAAATACTCCGTATTTTTAATCTATTGCATGATCAAGCTGTAATAACTGCTAAAAACAACTTATGATTTCTTAGCTATTTGAGCCAGGAAACCCATTTCGTGAAGCGGGGATGGGGGACTCATCTAAACGACTAAACGAGCTATACTCTTTAAAGTTAATAGCCGAAACCCGTTCAAATAAGCTTAAACCCGAACACCCCTAAATGTGATTTACCTGGCTCTATATGCAACCTCAAATAATAACACTTTTATATGCAGCCTCAAATAATTAATAACATAACACTACACATCTGAATACGTTAATTTTCAAAAATGACCAACTTCCCTCTCATTATATTATATATCACATAAAAGCTTGTCCTAAAATGTTATAATAACATAACACTTTTATTTGGTTCGATTTACTAGTGGCTTTATTTTAAACTTATACTAATAATATATCCTACTTTTTTCTATAGCAACTTTGTTGGCAAGATTGTCCTATGATTAGGATATCATTTTATAGATACTTACAGACTTAAATTAGATCTATCTATAGGATTACAATAAACTTAAAGCTCATCTATTTTGGTTTAATTATCTATAACACAACTCTCTTAAAAGGTATGCATATTTTATATCATCATATACTATGTATTAACGTTTTAATTTGATATTAGATTATGTAATATATGTTTCTATTTATGTTTCTAGCATAAATGAACAGCTTAGTATACTCGGGCAATAACCATTACTAGTCTCGACTTAGGAAAAAAATAAGCATTGAGACTATACGAGATAACAAAAAATGATAAATAAGAAAATTATAAATAATAAGCTTGAGTGAACTATACGGATCACAAGTTTGCTTGAATTTTTCTAATTTGCTTGAATTTTTCTTCGTGTAAAATTTTGTAAATGAAAGAAACCTAAAAGTTAAATAAAATGGATATATATATATATATATATATATATATATATATATATATATAAGACCATTTGTATCGCTAGCAAGCAACACACGTTGGATCCGAGTTGGAAGAAAAGCAACGCCCAGCTCCGGCGTATCGCGGCGGCGGTTGGTAGCGTTGAAGAAGCGTTGGGTGGTAAGCAACGGGGTAAGCAACGACTGTTGCTTTATTATCCTAATTTTATATTAAATTAATATTATTATTTTACCTATATTTTTACCCAATTATATTTTAACAAGTAGCCAAATATTGGATAGACAATTAGTATGCTGATGATCGGATGCCACTCTTTGTGTCGGGTTGGTGAATGTTTGTAAGTTTTGAGAACAGGGGTCTTTCCGAGCTTGGCCGAGCTTGGGGGTTGTATATCTATAGGTCTGGATCGTGGCAGGGTCGCAACTTGTTTGTTTTTGCTGCTCGTGTTCAATTTGTAATGGTGTTGTTATATTTCAATAGATGCTCACATGTTACTTTTGTTTTTGTTGCTCGTGTTCAATTTGTAATGGTGAATGTTTGTAAGTTTTGAGAACAGATCATCATATCTCTATTGGTCATATTATGTAATCTGCCTGATCGTTTTGATATATATATATATATATATATATATATATATATATATATATATATATATATATATATATATATATATATATATATATATATATATATTTGCCATCAAAAAGACAAACTTTGTATGACCGTTTATTTCTTATTTCACCAAAAGCAAAGACAGGGACATCTATGACCTATGTATGTAGTCGGTAAAATGTGGATCCATTATAATTTTTATAACCTGTTTTTGATGACAGAAGTAACCATCGTCATACTCCGGTCCACAATTCTGAAGTTCATTAAACAAATGAGTATTATTACAGAAAGAATTAATTTGGATGCTTAGAACTAAGAAGAGAGTCTCTTCGCAGCTCAAGCACAACTAGAGTTTACTCATGTGGCCAAAACTTGATGTGACGATTCTAGCCCTATGTCGGCTTCATTGACGAGTCATGATGCTACAATATAGAATCAAAATCGACTTTCATTTCACTTAACTCATCAAAACAAGTAGCGAATATTAGATAGACAATTAGTTCCAAAAATAAAAGATTGGGCTATTGTCGGTATCAACTGAAGTCAATAAAGAAGGAAAAGCTTGTCGCTATCACTACAACTTTTTTACTTTAAGCAGGCATAAGCCATGTTTCCTACTTTATCTATAGGTCTTATCTTACAATCACCGGAATGAGAGGACTTCCCGATAGGCAAGATTGTTGTCAGATAATGTAATGCAAGTGACGGGTAGCGCTTGCCATATGAAGGAGACTACAATGGGAGATGAAGGCGTGAGGCATGCATACTCAGCATAGGTAAAAGGGAATGAGGAGGCAAGCCCCATATATTCCGCATTTCTTGCTCATCCGACACAATCATTTTGATCTGTTTCATTCTTTGAGTGTTCCGATCCCCCAAAAAATGGAGAGACTTTGGGGGACGAGAAAAGAAACGGCTCCGAAGAAAGAAATTGGGATTCCCAATGCCTCTCTCCCCTCCTATCACTTCGTCTGGACGATAAGGGTAGGAAACCTCTTGTGGAGGCTGATTCGATGGACGTCTTGACCCCTATGGCCCTATCCAATTTTTCCACCAATTCACCCTTCGTACTACCAAAAAATGATATTCTTGCCGAATCCGACTTTGTTGCCCTTCCACAACATAGATTTTGTGACTTTTAACGTTTGATCGCCAACATATGAACATTAAGTATTATTTTTATGTAATTTGTTACATCTATATGTATAAAACCATGTAAGTTGAAAGTTCGCGTAGTTCTATATACCTTTTGTAATTTTCATTGGACATAGTGTATTATCTTTGCTGTCAAATTGAATTATTGATCAAGATTTATAGATGTCGGGCTGAAAACAGACCGATATTATTTGAACTTGAATAAAAAGTTCAATGAATGAAAAATATCTATTACCATGTAGATATTTAATGTGTTCAATGGTCACTTTCACTAGATTTTTGTGAATTCTGGTTTACTAATTGTTGATGGAAGAATGGTAAAATCACTCATTTATGAAGTATGTGGTTTGTGATTAAATCCTATCTTGTTAAGTAAGTGCAAGACATGTGTTGTATAACGACTTTCCTACTAGGACTTTGCAGAATCGAGCAGTCATGGTTGGTCACCGTAAACGAAACTAATATATGGTAAAATCATGTCTGTTCCAAATACAATAATGTATGCTTAACTAATGAGTACGCGATTAGTCATTATAACAGTTGGTCAAATCTAGACTTCCGAGTAGAGAAACCACTAGATTTAAAGTACAAATTCTCAAGCCACACGGTGTAATGGATGAAATTGCAATCGGGGTACTATGTCTACAAATCAGGCAAATCACTAATATATTTTACCCGTAATATTTGATTGAATCTAAACCCATACAATCAAAATACTTCTTAGGCATACATTTACATCCCACTAATACCAACAAAATTATATGTGACATGCATATTCGTGGTCAATTTGTAAAAAGAATGGCAAATTTAGCATGGACCTAATTTTATGTATTTCGATGTTTGATATTATTATTAGATAGATAGAATAGTACTAGTAGTTTACATCCTAATACGAGAAAGTTTTGGTTCAAAACTCATTATCATTTCCTTAGCTCATTCTTTGTACTCTTTCGTTTTTTCACTATCACCTCACTTAACACCATGAAATCAGCAGTGTTATCAACAGACCAAAATTAGAAAATAATGCAAAAAAAGTTATTAAACTGTCCAAATGATAATAGGTCAAAATACGAAGATCCAAAGAAAGAAACAAAACATAATAATGCAATACCAAGTTCCACTTACCAAATTCTTCCTAGCTTGTCTTCAAGTTCCAACGGGCTCGTAATTCCAAAAGTAGTCTATCCTTACATCCTTGTATTTTATTCATATTATGTTCTACATGTATAGTCGAGATATAGGTACAACTTGTAATTAATTGTTATACTAATAAAATTTTATTTGCTTTTCAGAAGAAAAAAAATGCAATTCCAAACACACCCTTTCAATAAATAAACATATAAAAAGTTTACACTTACCCTTTTAATGCATGAAAAAAGGTATTCATACAGTCAATTCTATAATTCTGATTGGTGTATAACCATTACATATCACCCCCTTTCATACTCAGTTAGAGTTATTACAACACCAAATAAAGAGATCAAAAAACATGTACTATATGAGGTCACCAAGATATATGTTAGCTCAATTTGGATCAGTATTCGCAAGTTTAATGTTTGTGTTAGCAATCATTGAAAGATTCATACCTTCCGCTACTCGTAACTTGTTTCGCAAATACACTCGACGACTTGTTACTCCTTTCTAGCCATCCATTCAAATCAAATTCAACGAGTTCATGGGTGATCATTTTAGGCATAACGAAGCTTACGTAGCTATAGAAACCTACTTGAGCTCAACAAGCTCCACGAAAGCCCAACGTCTGAAAGGCGTCATCGTCAAAAACAATTCTGAAATCGTTTCGTTATCAATGGATGATAACGAAGAGGTTGACGATGAATTTAATGGTGTTAAAGTATATTGGACGTCCGGGAAGTACTCAGTAACAACTCAGTCAACTTTGTTAAATCGATCTCCCGAAGAAAAGAGGTTTTATCGACTTGCTTTTCATAAACGATATCGAGATCTCGTTGTCAAGGATTATTTGAAACATGTGATCAAAACGGGGAGAAGTATTACACGGAAAAATAGGTTGAGAAAGATCTATACTAACAATGGGTCGAATTGGACAGGCGTTACGTTTGAGCATCCCGCTACGTTTCAAACACTAGCAATGGATCCCGAGAAGAAGCAAGAGATAATCGGCGATTTGACTACTTTTAGCAAATCGGAAGAGTTTTGTACGAGAATTGGAAGGGCTTGGAAACGCGGGTATCTTCTTTATGGTCCACCTGGAACAGGAAAGTCAACCATGATTGCGGCCATGGCTAACTTTTTAGGTTACAATATTTACGACGTTGAGTTGACTGCAGTGAGTGATAATACCGAGTTAAGGAAGTTGTTGATCGATACGCCAAGCAAGTCGATTATAGTGATTGAAGACATTGATTGCTCGATTGATCTCACGAGTCAAAGACAGAAGAACGAACATGAAGTGGAAGAGATCGATCCCGCCACGAAAAGTGACAAGAAAATGCGATCGAGTGATAAAAGTTGTATGACAAGTAGAGTGACGTTATCGGGGCTTTTGAATTTCATCGATGGACTTTGGTCCGCGTGTGGAGGAGAAAGGATTATAGTGTTTACAACTAATCATGTTGATAAGCTTGACCCTGCGCTCATTCGAAGAGGGAGAATGGATATACATATTGAATTGGGATATTGTTGTTTTGAAGCGTTTAAGGTTTTAGCGAATAATTATCTTTACATAGAATCGCACGAATTGTTTGATAAGATCCGTATAATGTTGGAAGAAACGGATATAACTCCAGCAGATGTTGCCGAGAATCTAATGCCTAAAACCAGTCCAGGGGATCCTGAAAGATGTTTAAAGAGTCTCATTAATGCTCTAGAGACTGCGAAATTGAAGAAAAATGAGGAAGAAGACAAAGGTAAAGGAAGAGAAATAAAGGAAAATATAAAAGAATACAAGAAGAAATCAACTGATGAAGAAAGCAAGGTAACGAAAAACGACAATAACGCTCTATTAAAAAACTTGGGCGATATCAGTTCAAAAGTGCAATGAACAGGTATATAAGCCAATCGACTATGATAGATGTTTCGTCTCTTATTCTATGATTTGCATCTATACAGTAGCGACACGCCGACAACTATCATTTCCCTATAACGTTTTGTTGTACTATTTTGATTGATGCCACAAAAACATATCGGAGTGCTAAGTTGTAACAATAGTGATTCCTGAAGTCAGGGTAGCAAATATTCGGTTTTTGCAACTCGGGGAGTACATGGCGAGTACTTGGTCAAACTCGGTCAAAATCGGCCAATATCGGTCAGAGTCAAATTCGGTCAACATCCGAGTACTCCCCGAGTTGCCAGGTACTCCATTAAAAGTCCGACCGAGTACTCCCCTAGTAGCGATTTTTTCAACCTTGCCTGAAGTTATTTACGGTGTTATAGTAATGTACTACAAATATCTAACTGCGTGTTGTTATGGACGTGTACAAAGAAGTCTGTCTCGAAAGTCGAAACAATAAACAGTCGAAACAATAAACAGTCGAAACAATAAACAGGATATTGTTATTTTTTCAATTATTTCATATGATCATGAACTACATAAAAAAATAGAATCGATAGATATTTTTAGGGCCCACATGTCTCATTACAAGAAGTGGCGAATCCAGCTTGAAAACCCAATGGGATCCAAAAAGATTTCAAAGATAATTATATCTGAAAACACTTTAGTGGCTGTTTACATCCAAAAAATCAACTTTTTAAAAAAATATATGGGGTCTCACAGTGAAATTTAGTGATGTCCTGTGCAATTTGAAGAGTAGATTGTATAAAAAAATTTCCCCCCATAAAGCCTGCATTCGTCCCTAATTACAAGTGCCATTTATAGCTACGCAACTTCTTTTATATTCCATTTTTAGTAAGATGTGAGAATGTTCGTGTATTTCTATTCAAGGTATCCCAAGTTTTTCATTATCAAAACATTATGTTAAAGATAAACTAAGATTAATACAACTTACAGGTCAAAGATGTAACAGGTTCATATGACGGTGAAAAACCCATGCAACTTTTTCATTGAGGTGTCACGTGGCCAGCTTTTTAAAGGCAGCAAGTGCTGATGTGGCAGCCATGTTGCCTATACTCGTACCAGCTATATACCCACCTGACCAAGCGTTCTGTACCGAAAAGCAAAAAGGATATATAATGCATAAGTAAGCATAAAGTTGCCAAACACGAATGCGTTTATTCTATAATTGTTGATTTTACCTGGAAATTGAAACCTCCTGTAATCCCATCAACATTCAGCACCTACACACGATTTCAACGTTCAGATGACATTAACGGACCCAGACCCCGTGTAATCAGACAAGAACATTTTATTTCTTTTTATATGATTATTATTTGATTGATTAGTCTACACTCGATTTAGAAAGAAAAACAAAGACTAAATAATCCAGAAAACATTGTCAAATAACCAAACCTCTCCAGCAAAGAACAGACGAGATTGTATCCTGCTCTCCATAGTTTTCAGTGAGATCTTCATAAAAAATGCATATTTGAGTTACGATTTTGTAATATACCTAAGTAATTAAACTCTGTATGTGTGTGTGTGTGTGTGTGTGAGAGAGAGAGAGAGAGAGAGAGAGAGAGAGAGAGAGAAAACACCTCGGACAACGGAACACCACCAGCTGTGACGAATTCATCCTTGAATTGACCCTATATCAATGGAGACACTTACTAACTTCATATAGATATATATCTCAATACTATAAGTGGCATATTGGGTGGGTCATAGAAACGGGGTAACATATTGAGGTTCAAATTTATACCACACATTGAGACCCATGGTATTGGTTAAATAACTGATTTATATTATTTATTAAGGTTACAAAAATACTACTGAGATAACTTATAACTATATGGTTATATATACTCAAAGACATTATATACTTTGAGCACCTTTTTAAATTGTTCAACCAGTTACATTTTAAGATTATCTTTTCCTTCAACCGGGTCCATAGCAATATACGAGACAATTTGATTGAGCGTACCAATATGGATTTAAATTTTAACTAGGAAACTACTGAAGAGTAGAATGGTACCTTTCCTTTGATTATAAACGAACATTGTCTTAATACAGCAGCAATAGACATCAAAGAGTTATTCGAAATGGAAGCCCACAAGATATCTTCATCTATGCCCTACAAACAAACATTTTATCAGTACTACAAATAATATAAACGATACTTCTCAAACTAAAACGATCAAACAACCTCACTGTTTAACAAGTATTTCCAAAATCTCTTGATGAGCCCAAGTTCTGGAGGATATGAACCCGCTACTTTTTGCTTCTACAGAATCAAAAAACGAAGATTAGATAGCGGACTGTATCATACAAATATACAATAGCAACTAATTTTTAAAAGATGCAAAATCACATTCTAGTAATAGCATATGCAGAAATGGTCCATTAAGGTGAAATTTAAAAATAAAAATAAAAAGTTTAACAGGTACTACGTAAGCATTTACACCCTCCTACATCGCTTTAATTGAAAAAACAAAAATGAAGTATCATATAGCAATAACTTAAAGTAGACAATTTAATAAAATAGACAACAATAGTCAGTTGTTCAACCTAACTACCTTGAAAATTTACCAATTTCAGACCTATTATTCAAACTGCCCATTTTAATCAAATTACAATGTATACTTCAAACTTATTATATCAAAATTACCGGAAACTTCTTTTTGTGTTGTGATAACAAGGACTTCAAATCTTCACCATTAAGATCTGGACAAAAATCCACAAGAAGCATTCCTGAACAAATATGCAAACTAAAGTCAAAAATTAGGATTTTAAACAACATTTTACTAAACAACTATATTTCCTACTTACCTTTATAGTTTGACGTATAAAGTTCACGAGCACCCCAAGCAGATAAACGTAGAATTACCGGACCACTAAGTCCCCAATGTGTGACCAACATCGGTCCAACCTAAAACCAAGTCAAGTCATAAACTATAAATTTGTGATATCATACATAACATATTTAAAATAAAATAAAAAATTAAATAAGTACCTGTGTAAGTCCTATAACGCTCTTCTGCAAAGATTCAAGCTTTAAAGTTGCCTTGACTTTCGGGAATGTAATCTAGACATCAAAATTTGACAAATTTAGAGATATACAGACTGCAGAATGTAATAAATTTATGGGTGAAAACAATTTAAAATTACCCCAGATAACTCTATCAAGGGAATATCATCGACCTTGAACGTAAATAAACTTGGTACTGGTTTAATTATAGAATGGCCTAGTTGAGTGGCTAGATTATAACCCTGCTTACTGCTACCACTAGCAATCAACAAATAATTCGCCTCAACAAAATCCACATGATCAATCGTACGTTTCTCAATCTTGACCATAAATTTGCCATTAGTAGACATGGAAGTAGATGTTACAGATACTCCTGTTTGCAGTTTAACTGTTATAAAAGATACAGTGTTAATAATTAATAAAAACAACTGATTAAGATTAAATAAGCTTTTTTTATAGTAGGTACGGTACCAAAAAGTACCTCCCTTTCGCCTTGCTTCATTTAAAAGACAATCGATTATCGTAGATGAATTATCACTCGCTGGAAAAACCCTTCCGTCTTCCTCGGTCTAAATACAAAACACGCGTTCTGTATCTTGTTAAATTTTACAACCATCATATAACAATGAATTGTAGAAACAAGCAAAGTTCAGAACTAAAACCTACCTTTAATTTCACACCATGATCAGCAAACCATGACATGGTATCCCCTGGGCCATGAACATTAAAAAATGAACCTCGAAATTCTTTACTACCCCTCGGATATTTTTCAGCCAAAACCTACAACAATATCACATTTCCACCATGTTAATGATTACTAATATGAAACAATATTTGTATTATTAAATCTGATAGTACCATATTGTCCACACAATGCCCATTTGTAACGTTGCAACGACCACCTCCCGATATTTTAACCTAATCATAATTCAAAATTAATAGTATTAAAATGCTAAATCCAGTCCACAAAAAGATATACTAACCAATAAATAGAACTCAGTGCTCGCTTCGTATATCTAACAGGCTTATCGGCTTATTGAAAAATTCAAAATGCCAAAAATCTCAGACATTAAGCATATTAATATCACCGTTTTATGGCTTATTAATATGCTTAATGTCTGACATTAAGCATAAATTCAAAATGCCAAAATGCCAAAAAGCTCATGAGCAGTAAAAAATAAGCTAATAATTACAAAAAAGGAAACCTTAGTTAATGGTTTAGCCTTTTCAATAACAATGACATTAAGATTAGGAGCTAAAGTTTTAGCCCTAATTGCACCATATATTCCAGCAGCACCACCACCAACTACCACCATCTTCCCATTCTCAATCTGTTTCATTATTCACTATGAAAAAATTAAAACCCTATTTATACAGTAATTTAGATTTAAAATAACTATAATTAGTACTGTCTCAGTAGCAGTTACCTCGGGGGATTCAGAAAATGCAAGAGCACGAAATCTTCGGTGGCTATGAATTCTGGTGAAGTAATGAGAATTTAGAGGTACCAAATTGTGAATAATGAACCGAGATAGATAGACGGTGGTGGTGGCGTTCATGTTTCCGTCGTGTTGAATTCGACTAAAATCCCAATGCACCTGATCAATACAAAAACACATGATGTAAATTAACGAGGGCCGGTTGTAAGTATTTTAATGACCGGTGGAAAACGGTCAAATAATGCCCACTTTTCTATCTTATAAACGTGTTTAGAATCTAAAACACAATCGTAATTTTTTACTCCTATAATGTAAAAAATTTGCTAAATTAATACTATCTCCAGATACATGTATATTTCTAATTTTATTTTCTCTAGAACAATCAACTTTACTTTTTAACTCTTATATATGCTTTTACTTAAAAGTTTATAATACTAGAAATGGCATTACCTCTTGTACTATTAGAAAAAAAAAATTTATACTTTACTTAAACTTATACCAATAGAACATATGTTTTGAGACGAAATGAGTATATAGTTATTTACTTAAGAGAGTATATAAACATTAACACTATGCAGTATAAAACATCTAATAAAGTTTATAAAAATTATTACTAATTAAATGTATAAAATAAAACTAATTAATGTATTATAAATGAAGTATGAAGTAAATTGAATATGAATTTTTTCCTTAAAGAAATAACTTAAGTCAAGAAAATTTTTAAAACCAAGTTCAATACTTCATTATTGAAATCAGTAGGTACATATTTTTCATTCTGCCTCCAACTTTTTTAATCAAAATTTTTAAATTTACACGAATTATAGGTCAATGGTTTGTACAATACGTTGTAAAAAATGTACTATATTTTTAAGCTAAAACTAACATATCTGGAAAAGGAACAAACGCCTACAATGATGAACCTGACGCGTACAGTACTAACAAAAGTTAACTGAATATCCATAAAATTATTTTTCTCTCACTTCAACTTTTTACTTAGCTCTCTTTCTTCTTCATTTCCTTCTCCTCATGTATCTTTCTGCAACTTAAAAAAAAAAAAAAAAACTCAAACCCTCCATTTGATGCCCCTTAAATCGTGATGTCCAGTGCGGTCCCACTTGTGGCTCACCCCGAGGTCCGGCCCTGAGATTAACCAACAATGATATATTTCAAATGTATAGGAGATTAGGAGATATACAATTGCACACATTGTTCCAATCCATATGTCTCACATGGGAATAACATTTCATGTTAAATAAATACCCCGTAATTCTTATAGCCAAAACAGACTTTCTTGTCAATCCCGTCTATCTGAAACAAATAAGTCATAACACCACTTCCAATAATAATAAACCAGGGAACTTAATGTTTATGGACCTCACACTTACGATTGATACCTTTATTCTACACACAATAAACTTTGAGAAAGCATATGTTGGGAGTGGCCTTGAAAGTTCAGTTGTTTTAAGTTAAAAAAGAATTGAGAACATTAAGTCATTAACGACTTAGGTGTTGTTTGTATTTCAGTCTGCATATCTTATTATGTCTTATGTCTGCGCGCTCGCAGATGTTTTTACTGCAGACTGTTTTCTGAAGACATAAGATAAAATAATGTCTTATTCTGTCTGCAATCTCGCAGACTTAGAAATGTGCTTCTAAGTGTTGCAGACAGAATTAAGTTATTTTGCAGACATAAAAACAAACTGTCTTCACTATTCAGCGTACAGACCTTCAGGCCACATCTTTTTTACAAACATGGTCCGCAGATCTTCAGACAAAAACATCTTAAAAAACAAACAGCACGTTAGAATCTTATTACCATATGTGTAAATGATCATAGTCAAGAAAAATATTCAAATTGAAATTTGCCATTTATTTTAGTAAAATTCAGACTGGTATATATTGACAGAATTCAAGCATTAATCGAATTATAAAATTCTAACCATTTTGCTTTCGCAGGAACTACAACAATGTGCATAACCATATGGCTCGGAGGTAACGCCAACCGCAATGGGAAAAGCTTCCCGTTCAACGGGTTACACGAACAAATAACTATATCATCAAGTGCTCGTTCTTCCAAATCTTGAGTCAAATTCTTTAATCCATTTCCCTTAAACATAAATGATGTCTCCTCGTAAGCATCATCATCAACGCTTCCACCATCATCCATCACGGTATAGTACACCATCCTTCCTTCTTTCTTCACAACATTGTTACGCTCCCACAAATCATTTACCTAATTTATAGAAGAAGCATAATTTTTACAATTAGCATATCGAAATTCAAAATATGTAAAAAAAAGGGAGCTCACTCTTACGCTAATTTTTTTTTCATACATCACAAATTTATCTATCTGAACCATTTTACCATGTACCAATCTTAAATAGCTCACACCCTTTATTAGTTTACGACTAATAATCGTTACAATTAACTTTTCGAGAGTTTTTAAGTTAAAAAAGCTTATACAAGGGCCATATAACCATAGCTCAACTCATTCAATTACTCACTGATATTATAAAAGTTCTACTAGGCTCGTTTATGCATATACTCTCTTGTTTCATTACAAGTATCATGTATTAACTTTTGAAAGACTTTTTGATTACATTTTTTATTTGTGATATATAATATTTGATAAAATTTATATACATAAAAACAGGGTATCATTCATGTGAGAACGTTCTAGCATATATATTAAAATGAGAACACTAAACTAAAGGGTAGAAAGGTAAGTTGATCTCACTTTCTCTTTTTCCTTGAAAATCTCACTTTCTCCTCCTCTTTTTACGTATGAATATCCAGTTACATTTACTTGTACTCGTTTCATCAAAAATCACTTGCAATTAGGATGCGATTTGTACAGATAGATGGCTCACGACAAAAATTCATGTTCAATTTTTTTTCAAATGCAAAATCCATATCTTACTTATTTACGTTTCGACGTTTAATTTATACATGTGATGTGTAGTAAATATGCATGATGCATCCTCTAACTTTCACCTGTAAATGACAAAAATAATATGGCGACAAGATACTTGGATACATACGTACGCATCCCATATATAAACTTTTAACTAACTGATCAAACAAACATGTAAATATATCATTGCGCATCCCCGAATCATCCATACATCCATACATAAAGATAAAAATATTATTAAATCAATACTTAATCATATTTCGTTACAACAACAAACAACAATATACTTCATATGGGTTAATTTATAAACAATCAGGATTCAACAATCGAGATACAACAAATCGGGATGCAACAATTGAGATGAAGAAATCGAGATACAACAATGGTGACACAACATTGAGTTGAAGGTGTACAACGATCGAGATGCATACATGATGAACAACGCACCACAAGATTGGTGGTGCCCCATATTTTCTGGAAGAGAAATTCTAAAATGATAAACATTTTATACTAACACTTTAATACAAACTGACATGGCAGGTGACATGGCATCCACTAATTCCACTAACCTAAAATAAAATAATTTCTCCTTTTTCTAATTTCACTAACAGGAAGTCTGTTTCTTCTTCATATACGCATATACACTCCTGAGTATCACAATCCATGATTAACATCAAATCTGTTTCACCGAAAATTATTTTGTTAAATTTGTGAATAAAGATGATGCTTAAGGCTACCGTAATCTGTTAATCAACGGAGACTTTAATTTATGGTGTTGGAAATTTTCTTCTGGGTTTCTTCACATCATCACTTGTGCTGGTAGGTTTAATTGATTTAAATTGTTGGTTGATTTTTATAATAGCTTCATTTACTTGTTTTTATCTCATATTCGTGACTTAGTTGTTGAAGTTTCTTAGTCATATCGATGGTTTACTAGCACACCAATTACTCATTCTATATTTTTCAAGTGCACATTACATGTTTGATGAAATGTCACACTATACATGTATTTGCAGTTTTATGACTATTTATCTTGGATATGCAGGAAACAATTGAGGGGTTGCATTGACATTGCTACGCCTAGAACCCAGTTCAAGATCAACCGATTCACTGTACATTGATGCGAAACATACCATGCTCAATTGTTCATAAGACCCAACAATCGATCGTTTTCAAAGTCATAACACCACCATGAAGACAAAAAAAAATGTATTTGTAACATTAAGTTGGGAAGAAGTAGAACAATTATTGTCTTATTAGTGGTACGAAAATTGTGGTAGCAATTGACAATCCTTGTAGCATTTATCTTGAGCATAATATTTAAGGATACATTACATCATTCTTGTTTTATGTTCATTGGTAATCAATTTGAGAATAAGTGTATCAAAACCTGAAATGTGATTGATGACCCATATTGACACCCCAAAATAAATCTGCATTTCATGGTATACATTTTAAACTCATATCCATGTACAGCCATACTTATATGCATTAAGATGCAGCACCCCACCTTATAAGCCCATATACATGTACTGGAAAGTGGTTATTACAAACACTTTAGAACAACTTATAAATACAAAAACCTTAAAGATCCATGAATACAACTTATAAGCTAATAAAATGAAACTAATTATAACTCACAGATTAAAACAAATAAAAAACAATATCCACACAAGATAATATGAGTACAATGAGTCTCTGTCACAAAATATGTCCTGTATCCTACTCTTAAAACCACCCCATTATATAAAGTAGTCTATAATGAAAATTTGTGACGTATTGAAAAGACGAGTTAAACTACAAGACTCCAGCTATGGACCGAAAAATGCAGATGCATTTGGATTGATAAATGTCGTATTTGGAGCTTTAAAGGCTGTGTTCAGAGAGTTGATTTGTGAAGGTTGTTGCACTTGGACACCTAAATGTTGTAGTTGTGATACTTGGTGAAACGTATGATTCATTTGTAAAGGATAGTATGGCTCTTGGCTAGCATAACTCGGAATAAATCTGATCAATCCTAGATTAATGAGTTAATTAAGGATTGAGTGCAATGATAAAGATGGAGAATGGGACGTTTGATGATTATTTTGGGCCCTGATGATCGTCTTTCACTTTTCAATCAAGTGATCAACCACCCCGACCCGGTCTTGATTGTTAATTAGTATGATTCACCTTAACTCGATGTAAATTTTCCTTGGGCAAAGTCACAAGTGAAAATTACAAAGGTCTGGGCAAATGACAGAGAATCAACAACCTAAAAATGAGAGGTCAAGCTCTCTATTTATAGTATTCAAAATATTCGCGGTGTGCGGATTTAACTGCTCTCCGCGATAACTTAGCGAAGACAATCCACAGTCTTTTATTAATGCGCCATAATCCGCAGACTTAACTTTTAGCGGATATGTCCAGTGTTTTGAATATACTTCGCGCAACTTCTGTTTTTAGCCTTTAGTAAAGGAGAAGATGTGTAAGATGACTCATCTTTTAGTGAAGAAGATGGAGATCGATTCATATTTACGGCACTTCTTTGTAATTACGAGTGTGAAGAAGAAGACGGTTAGGGTGTTAAACTACGTACGTAATATTAGCTATCAAAAATCAATTGTTTGACTATTAAATTTTATCCTTATTTAAGGAAGTTTTAAATACGTATTATTTATTTAAATTTAAATATAATTGAATTAGTGGATGCCATGTCACCTGCCATGTCAGTTTGTATAAAGTGTTAGTATAAAATGTTTGTCATTCTAGAATTTCTCTTTGTGGAAAAATAATCGTGGGGGTTTTGGTTTGAGATAATAGTGGAAATTAAATTAGTTGCAAGTTTTCCATTATTACCCTTAAATGTTTTTAAACTCAAAATTTACTTTATTTATTTTGAAATTTAAATTTAATTAAATGATTTGTCCATATCTGTTCTCACCAAAACTGAAGATGAAAACGTTCTCATTCGAATGCCCCTCCATAAAAACATATTTAAATTCAATCTTATCATATAATTTTTATCAAATATTATATAATACAAACAAAATTAACTATAGTAAAAAATTGAATAACAAAGACTTTTAAAAGTGAAAACATTGCACTTATAATGAAACAGATTAAGTAATAAATGAAAGACATGTTTAGGCTCGTGCTCAATATAAGAGGTTCGAGCTCGTAAACTAAACGATCTTAAAAATATATTCAAGTTCAATCTCAAACCGTTTCCAAATCTTGATCACATAGAGGGCATCAAACAGGTTTTCTTTTATCTAACTCCATTAATACCATAATCTGTCTTTTCCTAGCTCTCTACACGAACACTTCTACTTTTTTGGGATAAGATTGTTATGCACAATTTCAGATTTCAAGGTTCCTGCACGCAAAAGTTTATCATTCAGCAGCTCACAGAGTTCTGTTGTTGTAAAATGCCTGTTCCCGCTAGAATGCCATCTCCATGAATCCCGATTTCCTTGCATGATAAGTGTAGCCTTAATAAGATTGTTTCATTATGCTAATTCACCCGAAGTTCTACCCGATGGAGTTCTAGAGCAGCACCATAAACCCGTAGATTCAGACCCGTTTCAAATCAGCCTATCACTTACCAAAGCATCGATATCATGCACTAATCTCTTGAATCTGCTTTCTATTGTAAAATCGCTGAGCCATGAGTCTTTTCAAAAGGATGTATAAGAACCATCCCTGTTGACTTTGATTAAAAAAATTTATGAAAGATACACCTAAAGAATCGATGCAGCTGCCGATTTTAATGATGTTAGACCATACCGATTCAACTTTAAAATAAGATTATAAATACAAAGTTTTGTAAAGACCAATTTAAAAGTTATCTTAAGAAGTAATATATATGGAGTAATATATATGTAAACAGAATAGTGTTCTATTGTGTTAGTTAATCAGAGAGTGAATAAGTGATTCACAATGTACAAATTCTAAAGTAGAAAGTGTTTAAAAGAATTACGGAGTAATATTTATATCTATGATTTTCATTCAAGCGCTGGTAACATCTATTTTTTTAAAGTAGTATGGAGTTTTTTTTAAATGCAAATGGTTTGAAAAGGTAATACAAGTGTTGGAAAAATTAGTTAAAAACAAGTGTATTTTCACCAACTTTGGACACTAATTAATATATGATAAATTTATATATATTAATAATTATTAAGTGGGTTTTGTAGTCCTTGACGAGGGCTTTACAACGACCTAAAGTGTGTCCAAAACGGATTAATGGTGAATGAGATATCGAGTCTCAAAGTTGCTAGTTTGGTGAAAAAGTAACTTAAAGAATAAGTTTAAGTGTTTTTGTCCCACGTCGGTTGTGGGAGCAAACCTAAGGCTATAGTCTTCACTATAAATAAAGGTCTTAGGCTTGTAGAAATACACACCAAAAATCATATAAGCTTTCTTATATGATTAGTGTTTCCTCTCAACCGCAACAAGGTCTCCCCATTTCGGTTACCTTTCAGGCAAGTGTTCAAGTCCGGCAGTACGCTGCTTTGGACCGGTGTACCCTGAGAACAGAAGTCGAATCTGTTTAAGGGAATTATGTCAAACACAAGCACAGTTCAACCTAATATCGGTTAGATCATTTTTTAACCTCCTCTTTTAATTATTTATTTGTAATTAGTAATATGATTATTACTTTTGTGATAACATGTTTAGTTATTTCAGTTTTGTATACATATTTACCTACAAACTTAAACATAATAATTCTAATACGAACCTGAATTTAATTTACTATTCCCGATATCTGTTTGCTTTAAAACAGATTACACATTATGTTCTAAACGTTTTCTAAACTGAGTTTTATGGATACGTTTCGGAAAAATAATAATAATAAATAATTAAAGGATTTTTTTTACTTGGTTATCAGATTACTCTCGTTTATAGAGTTGTTTATATTTGAATTCTATTTTTGGTTTATAAACTGAAAGGATTACTTTTTCCGCTATATTTGCATACTGACGGTTAATATTAAGTTTGTTGATTAATTTGAGGTATAAGCTGTTGTCGCCTTATATTTGCTTGCAAAACATCGCGATTGATAAATAACCGAACTCCTTGATATGGTCCACACCGATGTGTGTGATTTGAATCTATTCTATGAGAAATGGTAACAAGTACTTCATTACGTTCACGAAGTATTGTTATGTTTACTTGTTGAAAAGTAAAGATGAAGCAATTAAGAATTTTATTGCTTATAAAAATGAAATTGAGAATCAAATTCAACTGAAAATCAAGGTTGTTCGTAGTGATAGAGGTAGTGAATATGTCGCACCTTTTCCGAATTTTTATTCACAAAATGGCATTAGACATGTATTCACTGCTCCTTACTCACGTCAATCAAATGAGACTATTGAACGAAATAATAGAACCTTGAAAGAAATAGTGATTGCCATGTTGATGTGTTGTGGTGTAAATCAGAACATGTGGGGGGATATCATTCTATTGGAAAATTATCTTTTAAATAAGATACCCCGAAAGAATAAGGATGAAACCCCATACAACTTATGGTGGAAAAGAAAATCATCCTATGTGTACCTCAAAGTGTGAGGGTGCCTAGCAAAGGTAGTTGTTTCATACCTAAGGCATAAAAGATAGGATCAAAGACTATTAACTGCATATTTATCGGATGTGCTAAACACAGTAGTGCTTATCGCTTCCTTGTGCATGAATCCAAGATTTCAGATATACACAAAGGTTCGATAATAGAATCGGGAAATGTTTCATTATTTGAAAATGTATTTCCATACATTACAAATGAAGGTGGAAGTTCGTCTAGAATAGACGATGTAGGTGTTGAAGATCAGACACCTAATGAGTTAGTTCAATAGGAACTAATAGAATTAAAGGAACATCCTCGATAAATGGCATACACTAAATGTATAAAAAGATATATGTGATATTCAAAACCCTCTTAAATGGTATATTTAAGGCGGTGTTTAAGTGTATGAAGTCAGTTTTGTCATGATACAAGGGATATGGTATGACATTCCTTGTGAGAAAAGCTATAGGGAACATGAATGATGCGTCTTATATTTGCATGCTTTGGACTTGAAGTCTATAGAATACTAGACTTAGACTTGTTAATAATGATCATCCGCGGAGATTAATTAACAACTAATATTTCACTATGTTGAAAGAATTCAGGTGTGGAAATATAATTTGAGTGCGAGAACTTTGTTAAGTTTTCTAAATTCGACGTCTCTAGGTCAAACCTAGAATATGACTAATAATTGCTCAAATGTGTTAAAATATAGATCACAAAAGATGTAAATCTTATGTGTAGGCATTTAAACGCTTCACTGATTAAAAATCATATTAGATATATATGATTATGATATCAAGTTTCAAGACATCTGGGGGAAGCTTTTAAAGGATGAGCAGTAACCCTTGTTAGTTGTGTAAAATGAACACAATAACTTTAAAATGTGAGGGTGTTTTGTATTTGATATCAAGAACATGATACATGATAATGCGTTCTAATGTATCTAATGAGTTGTACTATATCCGACTTAGCATATGCTGTAAGTAAGCTAAGTCGATACAAGTGTAATCCAAGTACATCTCATTAGAGTTAAGTCAGTAACAGATATCCTGCCTGTAGTGATCAAGGGACACTGTGATGCAAACTAGATATCTGATACGAATGATTCCAGTGCGACAAGTGGGTATGTATTCACACTTGGGGGTGCGACTATATCATGGAAATTGTTTAAATAAGCGGTTATTGCTAGATCCAGAATCAGAATTCATCGCTTTAGATAAAGCTGGTAAAGAGGTAGAATGGCTACGTCAATTTGTTAAAGATATACCAGATTGCCTAAGCCAGTGTCAGCTATATGTATACATTGTGATAGCCAATCGGTGATTGGTAGAGCTCATATTACAATGCGTAATGGTATGAATAAACATATGAGATGTAGACATAATAAAGTACGACAACTAATCTCTTAAGGAATTATCACTATTGACTATGTGAAGTCAAAGGATAATGTTGTAGATCCGCTGACAAAAGGCTTAAGCAGAGAGTTAGTGTATGAGTCATGCGTGGGAATGTGACTGAAGCCCTTGAAAGGCTAAGTTTATATGAAGAAAAACTTGACTCAGTTGACTGGAGATCCCAAGATCTAAGTTCAATAGGACAACATACTTGTATGAACTGGCGAAGTCACTGTGGGGGAGTTAATTACTAAACTATCAACCCCTACACTTTTAAAGGGAGTTTACTAACTGAGAGTAGACTTCCTAGTCCATTCCTAAAAGTGACAAGTAATAGGATAAGCCTATGGCTTTTAATGATTCAACTAAAATAACCATGTGTGGTTAATTAGTAGTCATTCGGTGGCGAATCACCTATGTGAGAGAGAAGTGGGGTCGCTTCGAAGGATATTGTTGTGGCACAATACTTGATGAGCTCTCACAGAACCAGGCTAACGTTCATAACCATAACGAACATAACTATGAGGACTTGATGTTGTCAGGGAGAGTCTTGTGTGAAGCATATTGTCGCCTACACAAACGGCAGACAAGTTCAACGACATCGCCATCTACTCAGAGCCAGTAGACTAAGTGCATTTTCATAAGCCAAAGTTTAAAGAGTAACACCTACTTATCGTATGCAAGATTCCACCGCTGAAACTTAATCGGAATATTGTTGTTTCTGATATCGATCTCCATTCATGTGGGGGATTGTTGGAAAAATTAGTTAAAAGCAAGTGTGTTTTCACCAACTTTGGACACTAATTAATATATGATAAATTTATATATATTAATAATTATTAAATGGGGGTTTGTAATCCTTGACGAGGGCTTTACAACAACCTAAAGTGTGTCCAAAACAGATTAAAGGTGAATGAGATATTGAGTCTCAAAGTTGCTAGTTTGGTGCAAAATTAACTTGAAGAATAAGTTAAGTGTTTTTGTCCCACATCGGTTGTGGGAGCAAATCTAAGGCTATAATCTTTCACTATAAATAATGGTCCTAGGCTTGTAGAAATACACATCAAAAATCATATAAGCATTCTTATATGATTATAGTTTCCTCTCAGCAGCAACAAGGTCTCCCCGTTCCGGTTACCTTTCAGGCAAGTGTTCAAGTCCGGCAGTACGTTGCATCGGACTGGTGCACCCTGGGAACAGACGTCGAATCTGTTTAAGGGAATTATGTCAAACACAAGCCCAGTTCAACCTAATATCGGTTAGATCGTTTTTTAACCTCCTCTTTTAATTATTTATTAGTAATCTGATTATTACTTTTGTGATAGCATGTTTAGTTATTTCAGTTTCGTATATAAGTTACCCAATTTGACAATAAAAATAACTTCCAATTTGCTTATACCCGAAAAATATTATGACTTGTATCAAAGAAAAAGATTTCGATTTTTAATTTATCAAAGAAAAGGATTACGATTTTAAAAATTTTAAAATTGAGATACTCATCGTCAAATTCATTAACGTTGCGTGATTGTTCCCTTATTAAAAATTACACTGATACTCCTCATCATTTTCATCACTATCTTGCATCTTCATCCCAAATTCACAAACTCTAGACAAATTAAAATTATTATTCCAACTCAATTCCCAATCAAATTCCTTTATTCATATAAACTCTACACTTCGCAGAAATCCTGATGAACATTTTCGGTTTGAAACATTGAAGAAGATCGAGGTTTCTGGAGTTATATAACCATTTATAAATCGAATTGATTATTGTTTCATATTCATAATCATCTGGTGAAGATACGTGGTGCTCCGAAACACATCAAAGTTAATCGAATGGGTCCGTATCTTCAAGTCAACATTCGGCACTTTTCGATAAATATTTTAATTGGAGTGATTCTTCAATCTTCAGATGTTATAGATGATTTTCGAGTGTTAGGTGAAGCATTTGGAACATTTTTCATGTAGAGATCGTGTCCTGAAAACAACTAGAAATTGTTTTTGATTTTGAAGTTCATCTTCATGTTCATCAAATATTCATCATTGATTTCGAAAATTTGTTGCTATTTTGGAAGTAAATCCTCAATAAATTATGCTAATCACTACTTTTGGAGTTAGTTACAAACAATTTCATTCCTCAATTTTTCAAATAGAAGTTTTGATGATAATCAGAAGTTATTATTCAAGTGTTCATCAATAACAAATTCAGACATATTTTACATCGTGTATGTTATTGTACCAATTTGAATAAGTTGTCAGGAATTTGATATCAGTTCGTGTATATTTATGTACGGATTCCAATCATGATTTTGAAAAAGGTGGAAATATTCATTTGGAGGGCCATGAACTTCTGACCCTTACCGAGCTAGATAAACAAGTAATTGATCTACGCATGGTTCGTTGACCCTTGTGTGATGATGGTACTGAGTTGGTGAACCATGCCTTAGTCCTTTGTAAAGATGTCATTAAAATATGAACTCAAATATATAAATGGTGGGGACTAGGTAATTTTTCTAATCTCAGTGTTAACGAAGCTTTTGTTGCGAATCTTAATCATTAACTACACAGGCTTACCTGAGTGGCTACCGAATTGCTCAATGAAGCACACCACCTGGGTTTAATTCTTAGTTATGTTAAATTGTTCAAAAAGGTAGTGTGACTAGAGGGTGCGTAGAATGGGCAATTTACCCGGTATCAGGTCTCGCGCTCGGGGGGCTTAATTACCCGAGGTTTTACCTTCTATCTATGGGGAGTCAATGTGCTCGTTCATAGGAGAGTTTTCTCGCTTACCAAAAAAAAATCTTAATCGTCCTGACTTCACACCTTGGATAATCTATATGGCAAGCGGTCGAATGAACAAGCGGCTATGTAATTTGGAAAAACCGGAATAATAAGATTTTCAATGCTAAGAGTTGGAATGGGACATTAAACGAGATTCAAGTAAGAGCACTGGGAGTAGTTCAAATTTTTCACCGTTTTGACAATTTAACGCCGGAGAAGGTGGACATCCCGACTCCGCGCCGAAATTAAACCGGCGTTAAATGCCGGCGTCGCCTCCCACCGTTGCTTGTGTAACGTTGTGATTTTGGTTGTTTTTATATTTTTAATATATAATTAAACTAAATAATCAATAAAAAATAAAATTATAATTGATTTAACACTGAAATTTAACACTGAACTATTTCCTCTGTTTTGGTCTCAGTGTTAAATCTCGGTGTTAAGCTTAGCACTGAGATTTAACACCAAGTCCAGTGTCACGACTCCTAGTGCTCTAACAAGTTTTGAGTGGATATATAGGATGATGAAAGGTTTCAAAATCGATTGGCATATGTGGTTAAGTAACCCACAAATTTATTTATCTTATAGTCTACTGTTCGAGTAGTGTTCGAGTATAATGTTGCGAGTAGTATTCGTGTATGGCATGTAATGTGTCCTTGATATAGTCTATCCATCATGATGCACACAATAAGTGTTGAAGGTTCATTTCGTGGTATGCTTTTGCATACATCATCCATTTGTACTGTGAAGTTGTGATATATAAAATCTCTTATTGCCTCTTTTTTGAAAGAAAAAAAAAAACTAAAGTTGAAGTTCATTTAAAGGAATAATCTTGATATTTGCTAAAGAAAATTAAATTTTTTTGAAGATGAAAGTGTAAATATAAACTATAAAATTGAAAGTATTACTTCGTAAAAAATCAAATACGCAAATTTGAAATTTTGATGGAAATTAGAGCTCAGGGGGTCGAGCTTTTTTTCCACCGTTCTTCAAATTCGACACTGGGGACATCGTGTTATGCGACACCACCTGCTTAGTGTCCTTGAGCCAGTGTCATTGATCCGACGTTGAAAAACTCCGTGTCTATTTTTTTGTTTTTATTCAATACATTTTCTTTAGTATTAAAAAAACTTCAATTCATTTTTCTTATTGGCCAGTGTTATTTTGAAGGAAACTAGGAAAGATGCATAGTTGGAAAATGAAAAGGGAGATGAGCAAAACGTTTGCGTTAATTTAGAGTTAAAGTTAAGTTATGTGACGACCCGGGAATTTCCAACCAAATTTAAACTTAATCTTTATATGGTTCCGACACGAAAAGCAAAGTCTGTTATATTAAGTCTCAAAAAGTTTAAGCTGTTGTCATACATTCATTTAACCTTTGACTAATTTCGACGATTCACGAACCTTTGTTTGTAAATAAATATATAAATATAAACATAAATACAGGTATACATAAATTTTTTTATTTATTTAATTAAAGTACGCTTAATCAATTGAAATTAAAAATGTAAAATAATAAGTAGATTAATAATAATAAAAAAATACTATTACAATGAATATATATAAATGTATGCATGATATTATATGAACTCTATATATGATTATTGACTATATGGATATTGTATATATTGGAAGATATAAATATATAAATATAAGAGATATACAATTATGATATTTGATATATCAAAATTACTATTTCACTCACTATTATTGTTAATAGTAATATTAAAATTAATAATTGTATTATTAATATCACTACAATATATAATATATAGACATAAAATTTAATCATGTAACATGTTATTACTAGTATTATTAGGAGGTACTATCATTAAGAATTATTATTATTATTATTTTTAGTAACTTATTAAAAATAATTATTATTTTTTATTAACATTATATTATTGTTATTAATACTAATAATATTATTTTTATTAGTGACATTATTATTATTATTATTATTTATCATTACTAATTATTATTATTAATATAATAATTATTATTAGGATTATTATTATTAATACACTTATTTAATTATTTATACTAATTATATTACAAAATTTGATATATAATTGGAGTATGTTACATGTCACGATCATAGTACATATTTTTGTCTCTGAATAAGATACTTAAACGAATGCAAACACTTGATAACATCCAAATTCCGTTAGAAATCATTCTCACTTTTTATTTTTATTATTTTTATTTATTTATTTATTCATATCTGATATATGAATTCTGTCGACACCCTTTGAAATAAAACCAAACAATTAGTTACTCATTTTAAGCAAATTCAGTAGATTATCCACTATCATTATCGATTATAAACTCTGGTAGCTTTTATCGAATCAAATTAATCGGAGAAATTGAAAACAGACTCGTTAAACTCTGCTTTTTCACTTTTTAGCCAAAACTCAATCTTGAATTGTTTTTCAAAATCCTTAAATGCAGTTGTGCTTGAAATAATCTTCTCAAACTATCTATAGAATTTCAATTCTCAATTCATAGTATCGATTGAGAATTTTGGGAGTCAAAGTTCGTTTTAAAAAAGTCAAAGAGTTTGTTTATCGTAAAATTGGAACTCTGCTCGATATTTTAGGATCAAATGATGATCCAGAATGATTTTAGAAACGATTTACTATCTATTTTATGTTATAATCTTGTTCTAAAATGAGCTAGAATTCAAAAATTGATTGTGAGTTCATATCGGGTTCTTCATTCTGCACAGGTACAATTTTTTTTTATTTATTCATTTTAAATTGATTCAAACAATCACTAGTGGTGTTAGTATATTTTGTAAATCCTAAAATTAAGTAAGAAACTTTTGGTTGATGGTTTGAGCTCTGGCCAGTCGAGTTATAGAAGAAGATGGATACATAATTAGATATTGGTTATAAATATTGGAGAGGGTTTTAAAACAGAAAATGGCCAACGGCCCAATGGTTCTAAGTGTTATCGGGTCTTTGTGAGGTCGCGGGTTCGAGTCCCCTCCCGTGCAGCTTAATCATTTTTTAATGCTTCAAAGGTATAAATTGATATTATTATTATTATTATTATTATTACTATTATTATTATTATTATTATTATTATTATTATTATTATTATTATTATTATTATTATTATTATTATTATTATTATTATCATTAGAATTGTTGTTGAATTGTTATTTATATTATTATTATTATTATTATTATTATTATTATTATTATTATTATTATTATTATTATTATTATCATTAGAATTGTTGTTGAATTGTTATTGTTGTTGTTATGGTTATTATTATTAATATTTGTTGTAGTTATGTTAAAATAAATAATATGATTAATGTTATTATTTTTTTCTACTAAATAATATCATTGAGTAACACTAGTATTATTAATATTAATTATTACAATTATTATTATTAATATTGATATAAGTATTATTATTATTAGGATTATGATTATTATAATTAGTATTATTATAAAACAAGTTATTATTAATGTTATTATCAATGTTAATGAACATAAATATTATTACTAATATTGTCATTATTATTATAAATATAATTATCAGTATCAGTATTATCATCATTAAAATTAATATTAAGATTATTAGTATTATTACCACTATTATGATTATAAGTATTATCATGAATACTACTATTATGTAACTACCCAAATCATTATCATAACTATCATTAATAGTAAAATTAATATTTTTATAGTTATTATCATTAATATCATTATTAGTATTATCACTAATAGAAATATTAATATTTTTACCTCTATTAGAAAACTTATGTATTATAATTATTATTATTAGTATTATTATTAGTAAGGGTATTATTATTAATATTATTAGTAAATCATTATTATTATCAAAATTATTTTTTTAAACAAATAAATAATTTGTGCATAAAATATACTTATTACATATATTATAAGTATATTAATTTTTTACGTAACTATATATATCAAATCTATTAATATTATTTATATAAATACTTAAATATAACAAACGATTGATTTTTAAATATAACACTAAACAATTATATATATATAAATATGGATATACTAAAATAACTATAAAAATATTAATCACTTTGAATGTATACACAAGTTAAAAATATATATTATTAATATAAAAGTAGCGTAATTAATAAATTTATATACATATTCATTTAATTACGATTATATGTAATAATGAATATGCAAATGATATAGGTCCGTGAATCCGAGGTTAACCCTATACTTGTTCAATGTCGTTCTATGTATTTTTACTACAAAATACATTAGGTGAGTTTCATTTTCCCCTTTTACTCTTTATGTTTTTGGGCTGAGAATACATGCAAATGCTTTATTAACTGTTTTACAATATCTATATGCGTGAGTTTCATTATTCCCTTTTTAAATGCTTTTGCAATATATATTTTTGGGACTGAGAATACATGCGCTGCTTTTATAAATATTTTACGAAATAGACACAAGTAATTGAAACTACATTATATGGTTGAATGATTGAAAACGAATATGCCCCTTTTTATTAAGTCTGGTAATCTAAGAATTAGGGAACAGACACCCTAATTGACGCGAACTCTAAAGATAGATCTATCGGGCCCAACAAGCCCCATCCAAAGTACCGGATGCTTTAGTACTTCGAAATTTATATCATGTCCGAAGGAGAATCCCGGAATGATGGGGATATTCTTATATGCATATTGTGAATGTCGGTTACCAGGTGTTCAATCCATATGAATGATATTTTATCTCTATGCATGGGACGTATGTTTATGAGAAATGAAAATATAAAATCTTGTGGTCTATTAAAGTTATGAAACGATTGTTTATGATAAACTAATGAACTCACCAACCTTTTGGTTGACACTTGAAAGCATGTTTATTCTCAGGTAAGAAAGAAGTCTTCTGCTGTGCAATTGCTCATTTAAAAGATATTACTTGGAGTCATTCATGACATATTTCAAAAGACGTTGCATTCGAGTCGTTGGGTTCATCAAGATTATTATTTAGTCAATTATAGTTGAATATATTATGAAATGATTTGCATGTCATCAGTTTTCGATATAAAGCAAGTTTGTCTTTTAAAAACGAATGCAATGTTTTTAAAATATATCATATAGAGGTCAAGTACCTCGCGATGTAACCAACTATTGTGAATCGTTTGTAATCGATATGGACTTTGTCCGGATGGATTAGGACGGGTCCTTTCAGTTGGTATCATAGCGGTGGTCTTAGCGAACCATGTCTGCATTAGTGTGTCTAACTGATAAGTCGTTAGGATGCATTAGTGAGTCTGGACTTTGACCGTGTCTGCATGTCAAAAGTTTTGCTTATCATTTTGTGTCAAAAATTACCTGCTTATCATTCTTAGAGAATCACTTGCTTATTATTCTTAGTCTAGACACGTTTTACTGCATTGAATGCATGAATAGTGTATAGACAAAATTCACATCTTAGCGTATCTGCTACCTCATATCTTAACGTATCTGTTACTGTAACTTTGCCTGACAACTTCTGTAGATTCCTCCGTAACTTATGGAATTTTAGTATTATATATGCATATGTAAATTATGTATTGCAGGGTACTAATCTACATCCTATAATCTATTTCTTATCGAAAATCCTTCATCTGATCGTACGAGATGAATCCTGCAACCAGTTCGAGTCCCTCAGATTCCAATAGCTATTCCGATAGATATTCCGACAGCTATTCCGACATAGATGTTCACCTAAGCTCCGAAAACAGCGTCATCGGCATGAATCAACCAATCATCCATTATCATTTCATCTGATGGGTTTATGTCGACTTAATTAATGGAAACGCACAGAAGGTAATCCCTTCCACCAACTGAATTCACCTCTTGACAATGAACCTGAAGCGTTTATCGGCGAACCTGTTCGAAACACCATTTTCAGTCTCATTTCCAGGGTAACTCGACAAGATTATATTCTATCCACAATTCTAAACCTTATTTATCCGCTCGTTCCGACCGACAATCATCCAGGAGTAATAAGTCAACGAACTTCGCCCTCGAACAATCAATTCGGAGAATATGGTGCAAAATGTACCAGCTTCAGCAACATCACCGGCACCAACAGTACCATCAATAACAGCACCAGTACCATCAACAATCCATGCTTCAATATCATCATCTGTACTTTGAGTATGATCTTCGTTCTACGTATCGTTCTACCTCATTTATCTTCATTCGACATGGCGAATATATAATCTCTAAAGTTTTAGAGATTATTTATTCTAGTTCCAACCGAAAAGCAAATGAGTTTAATATCATATTAACTCATTAAATCCATGAATACATCTAAAGAAAATATATATGTATATATGTTTTCATAAAGATTGTAATTAAAAATTCTCTTTTACAAACCGTTAATGGTGAAAATATTTTAACGGGTAGGTAATACCCGAGGAATATTTAGATTTCATATTAATAAGTTACATTGTACATTCTTCGAATCTGATGCAACAGTCATTTACTATCCTATTTATATCCACTGATATACAAATCCGTTCACCACAGAATAACCATATTCATCCAATTTCATATTTGGATTTTGATTTATCAGAATCCAACAAGTGGCATAATGAAGAAATAATGGACACAATAAAAATTGATTAGAAACAGACTAATTAACAATATGAAATTTTGTTAAGAAACCACGCTAACAAAACCCTAGCTAACTGTTCCTAGCTAACTGTTAATTCCATATTACATTTTATTTATCGCAATTTAATTATCACAATTTTAATTCTCGCAAGTTTATTTATCGTTATTAAATTTCTGTTATTTACTTTACGCATTTTATTTTTCGTCATTTATTTTCTGTATTTATTTTACGCACTTTAAATATCGGGACATGTATACAAGGTTTTGACATATCATATCGACGCATTTATATATATTATTTGGAATAAATCTAGACATTCTATATGCAGTAATGATCGAGTTCTCTATACAGGGTTGAGGTTGATTCTACAATAATATATATAATTTGAGTTGTGATCGAGTCTTAGACGTATACGGGTCACGACACGTATTAATTAATTCAATTATTGTATATTAAACTATATATGAATTATTAGACTGTTACTGTGGACTATCGACTGTAGACTAATAAAAATTGGACAATCAAAATGAATTAAAATATTGATTAAAACATATGAAACTAAACATTCTTCAAGTTGCCACTTGATTTCATCTTAAACCCCATTTGTATCTTGACGATTACAATCTGCATTCAAACCTTTCATGATTTTTGGAAATACCTCAATCGATAGGATGAATCAACCGCACTTCATCTACGGAAGGAAAGATTTATGCATACAGTTATGCACCTGAGAAACTCTCGGCAACTGAGTAAAAGTTTAACACGTAGCTGCGTCAGATCCTTTGGCATTTATTAGCAAAAATAACTTTGCGATCCCTTTTCAAGGTAGCCAATTTTGTCACAGCTCCAACAAGTCAACTTCAACTTTTCATTTGAAGTAACCTTACTATAATTCTGAGATATACGATTACCCTTTTAATACCAGAGAATTCTTTTATATCCCACCATATTATCAGTAGACGTACCAACAACCTCGTAGCTCCTTGGTTTAAATCTCTCTGACAAATCATTATATTTATTCATTGAAACCCTATCATATACTCATCCGCATCTGGTAACGAGAACTGCCATACCAATTACCGGGAATCAGCAATCAGTACTTGAAAACTCACAGCATATCTACATCAACAGTTATATGTATGACATTTATCTCTTAGAATTATGATCTCTCCTTCTGGAATTCTGAAAATCACTCAGTCACAAATCAATACTCTGAATGTTGAAAAAGCTGAATGAAGCAGCAGAAACCATAGACAACCGTAAACGTCCATAATCATCGAAAGTTTGATGATAAAGAATAGTATGTTGGAAAAGCTCAGAAAAGTTGGAACTGGAAAACGGATTGAGCTAACCACGAAGGAGACTGAGGACAAATACAAGGACCATACCATATATTCAAAGAATCCAGGTAATTCTGGATCCAATGAAGCCTTCAAAGAATATCTTGCTCCGAAGTCATGTTAAAATCTTGCGGAAAATCTTTCTCCATCAACCATCGAACTTAGAAATTCCAAAATATCATCATCAATATCTTCGATATTTCTGAGGATATTTTCATAAATATTCTCATCCGAAATTATATACCTCTTCGTGCTTCCTGTGTATCATTATATTGGAAACATTCAATTGAAAATTTAGTATCGAAAAGCAGATTATGCGAAACTATGAAGAAAGCCGTGGACAAATCACAAAGAATAAGTTTGACTTCAAAGAATCCAAATGATTCAATGTCTGCTAAAAAGTCTTTAGTGAATATCTTGCTCCTTACTCTAAACCCTTGCAGACAATAGTTTCTATCATCCTCTGATCTTAAATATTTCGAGATATTATCGTATTTTTCATTATAAATATCCTCCATATTTCTGGAGATATTTTTATAACTATTCTTATCTGAAATCATTAATCTCTTCGTGCTATCAGTATTACATCATATAGAAACTGTTAGTTTCTATATTCTGTAAACTTTCGAGCTTAAAATACGAATGTTTTGAAGTAGTGTTGGGAACTGATGCATGAGTTAGTATAATATAATGACACTTGATCAACGTGATTATATTACAGTAAGTCATGCTGAGTTTCTAAATGGGACATGATGATTCACAGATTATAACGTCATCATGTGCCATGTTACACTACTCTTACATCTTATCTGATATATAAACATATCAAGAAAATATTTTTCTTGATAGTTTTATTTTTTCCGTGATATTCTGATAACTTGACAAGTCAAGATCGTACCATTACAATTTCATTCTTAAAACATTAACTATGATCATTCCGAAATTCATATCTATGAATTCTGGACCGTTGCTCGCTTTACTAGAGGTCAAGAGGATAATAACAAGGCAAAGAGATCCAAAATATAAGAGGAAATATAAAGCCCAATGACAACACCAAAATTACAAACCGTGGATATCAGTAAGTATGGCAATATAAAGACACGGGAGGATTATAAATACAATAATTCCTAGAGCATAGTAGAAATAAACAGATTCTTTCGGTGGGAGTAGGAAAAGAAGAACGATCATTGCGATAGTCAGAATAAGAACAAGGATTAGAACCGGATTAAGCATTATTATAATCTTTTGGATATATGAACTGAGAAAGAAGGTATAGAAGTGGCGGAAACTAATGGAACGAAAAAGGTAAATTTATAATGGAAATATCAGACAGAGTAATCGAGGCAGATTACCGCATTTAATTATAGAGATCTTAATTTCCTTATTCGTCGAAGAATCAAATCTTTCAGATTTCGAAGATTTTCTTTAAATCCCTTGGATTCCGGAATTCAACCAAGACAACGTCAAAAGCTAAGATGCACCTTATTTTCTAAATTCAACCCTGTTTACATCAAAAGCTAAGGAAAATCTTATTCTTCTTCAATTCACTCTTTTGCGATAACTTCATTCGAATCCTTAGAATAATCAAATTATTTTATCATTATTATTCAATAATGTTAAACCTCTATTTATCAACTCATATTCGTCATGAAAATATTTTTATTGTTAGCCATGACCACCTCACTCAAATTCCGGGATGAAATTTCTTTAACGGGTAGGTACTGTGACGACCCGGGAATTTCCGACCAAATTTAAACTTAATCTTTATATGGTTCCGACACGATAAGCAAAGTCTGTTATATTAAGTCTCAAAAAGTTTAAGCTGTTGTCATACATTCATTTAACCTTTGACTAATTCCGACGATTCACGAACCTTTGTTTGTAAATAAATATATAAATATAAACATAAATACAGGTATACATAAATTTTTTTATTTATTTAATTAAAGTACGCTTAATCAATTGAAATTAAAAATGTAAAATAATAAGTAGATTAATAATAATAAAAAAATACTATTACAATGAATATATATAAATGTATGCATGATATTATATGAACTCTATATATGATTATTGACTATATGGATATTGTATATATTGGAAGATATAAATATATAAATATAAGAGATATACAATTATGATATTTGATATATCAAAATTACTATTTCACTCACTATTATTGTTAATAGTAATATTAAAATTAATAATTATATTATTAATATCACTACAATATATAATATATAGACATAAAATTTAATCATGTAACATGTTATTACTAGTATTATTAGGAGGTACTATCATTAAGAATTATTATTATTATTATTTTTAGTAACTTATTAAAAATAATTATTATTATTTTTATTAACATTATATTATTGTTATTAATACTAATAATATTATTTGTATTAGTGACATTATTATTATTATTATTTTTTATCATTACTAATTATTATTATTAATATAATAATTATTATTAGGATTATTATTATTAATACACTTATTTAATTATTTATACTAATTATATTACAAAATTTGATATATAATTGGAGTATGTTACATGTCACGATCATAGTACATATTTTTATCTCTGAATAAGATACTTAAACGAATGCAAACACTTGATAACATCCAAATTCCATTAGAAATCATTCTCACCTTTTATTTTTATTATTTTTATTTATTTATTTATTCATATCTGATATATGAATTCTGTCAACACCCTTTGAAATAAAACCAAACAATTAGTTACTCATTTTAAGCAAATTCAGTAGATTATCCACTATCATTATCGATTATAAACTCTGGTAGCTTTTATCGAATCAAATTAATCTGAGAAATTGAAAACAGACTCGTTAAACTCTACTTTTTCACTTTTTAGCCAAAACTCAATCTTGAATTGTTTTTCAAAATCCTTAAATGCAGTTGTGCTTGAAATAATCTTCTCAAACTATCTGTAGAATTTCAATTCTCAATTCATAGTATCGATTGAGAATTTTGGGAGTCAAAGTTCGTTTTAAAAAAGTCAAAGAGTTTGTTTATCGTAAAATTGGAACTCTGCTCGATATTTTAGGATCAAATGATGATCCAGAATGATTTTAGAAATGATTTACTATCTATTTTATGTTATAATCTTGTTCTAAAACGAGCTAGAATTCAAAAATTGATTGTGAGTTCATATCGGGTTCTTCATTCTGCACAGGTACAATTTTTTTTTTATTTATTCATTTTAAATTGATTCAAACAATCACTAGTGGTGTTAGTATATTTTGTAAATCCTAAAATTAAGTAAGAAACTTTTGGTTGATGGTTTGAGCTCTGGCCAGTCGAGTTATAGAAGAAGATGGATACATAATTAGATATTGGTTATAAATATTGGAGAGGGTTTTAAAACAGAAAATGGCCAACGGCCCAATGGTTCTAAGTGTTATCGGGTCTTTGTGAGGTCGCGGGTTCGAGTCCCCTGCCGTGCAGCTTAATCATTTTTTAATGATTCAAAGGTATAAATTGATATTATTATTATTATTATTATTATTATTATTATTATTATTATTATTATTATTATTATTATTATTATTATTATTATTATTATTATTATTATTATTATTATTATTATCATTAGAATTGTTGTTGAATTGTTATTGTTGTTGTTATGGTTATTATTATTAATATTTGTTGTAGTTATGTTAAAATAAATAATATGATTAATGTTATTATTTTTTTCTACTAAATAATATCATTGAGTAACACTAGTTTTATTAATATTAATTATTACAATTATTATTATTAATATTGATATAAGTATTATTATTATTAGGATTATGATTATTATAATTAGTATTATTATAAAACAAGTTATTATTAATGTTATTATCAATGTTAATGAACATAAATATTATTACTAATATTGTCATTATTATTATAAATATAATTATCAGTATCAGTATTATCATCATTAAAATTAATATTAAGATTATTAGTATTATTACCACTATTATGATTATAAGTATTATCATGAATACTACTATTATGTAACTACCCAAATGATTATCATAACTATCATTAATAGTAAAATTAATATTTTTATAGTTATTTTCATTAATATCATTATTAGTGTTATCACTAATAGAAATATTAATATTTTTACCTCTATTAGAAAACTTATGTATTATAATTATTATTATTAGTATTATTATTAGTAAGGGTATTATTATTAATATTATTAGTAAATCATTATTATTATCAAAATTATTTTTTTAAATAAATAAATAATTTGTGCATAAAATATACTTATTACATATATTATAATTATATTAATTTTTTACGTAACTATATATATCAAATCTATTAATATTATTTATATAAATACTTACATATAACAAACGATTGATTTTTAAATATAACACTAAACAATTATATATATATAAATATGGATATACTAAAATAACTATAAAAATATTAATCACTTTGAATGTATACACAAGTTAAAAATATATATTATTAATATTCAAGTAGCGTAATTAATAAATTTATATACATATTCATTTGATTACGATTATATGTAATAATGAATATGCAAATGATATAGGTTCGTGAATCCGAGGTCAACCCTATACTTGTTCAATGTCGTTCTATGTATTTTTACTACAAAATACATTAGGTGAGTTTCATTTGCCCCTTTTACTCTTTATGTTTTTGGGCTGAGAATACATGCAAATGCTTTATTAACTGTTTTACAATATCTATATGCGTGAGTTTCATTAATCCCTTTTTAAATGCTTTTGCAATATATATTTTTGGGACTGAGAATACATGCGCTGCTTTTATAAATGTTTTACGAAATAGACACAAGTAATTGAAACTACATTATATGGTTGAATGATTGAAAACGAATATGCCCCTTTTTATTAAGTCTGGTAATCTAAGAATTAGGGAACAGACACCCTAATTGACGCGAACTCTAAAGATAGATCTATCGGGCCCAACAAGCCCCATCTAAAGTACCGGATGCTTTAGTACTTCGAAATTTATATCATGTCCGAAGGAGGATCCCGGAATGATGGGGATATTCTTATATGCATATTGTGAATGTCGGTTACCAGGTGTTCAATCCATATGAATGATATTTTGTCTCTATGCATGGGACGTATGTTTATGAGAAATGAAAATATGAAATCTTGTGGTCTATTAAAGTTATGAAACGATTGTTTATGATAAACTAATGAACTCACCAACCTTTTGGTTGACACTTGAAAACATGTTTATTCTCAGGTAAGAAAGAAGTCTTCTGCTGTGCAATTGCTCATTTAAAAGATATTACTTGGAGTCATTCATGACATATTTCAAAAGACGTTGCATTCGAGTCGTTGGGTTCATCAAGATTATTATTTAGTCAATTATAGTTGAATATATTATGAAATGATTTGCATGTCATCAGTTTTCGATATAAAGCAAGTTTGTCTTTTAAAAACGAATGCAATGTTTGTAAAATATATCATATAGAGGTCAAGTACCTCGCGATGTAACCAACTATTGTGAATCGTTTGTAATCGATATGGACTTTGTCCGGATGGATTAGGACGGGTCCTTTCAGTTGGTATCAGAGCGGTGGTCTTAGTGAACCATGTCTGCATTAGTGTGTCTAACTGATAAGTCGTTAGGATGCATTAGTGAGTCTGGACTTTGACCGTGTCTGCATGTCAAAAGTTTTGCTTATCATTTTGTGTCAAAAATTACCTGCTTATCATTCTTAGAGAATCACTTGCTTATCATTCTTAGTCTAGACACGTTTTACTGCATTGAATGCATGAATAGTGTATAGACAAAATTCATATCTTAGCGTATCTGCTACCTCATATCTTAACGTATCTGTTACTGTAACTTTGCCTGACAACTTCTGTAGATTCCTCCGTAACTTATGGAATTTTAGTATTATATATGCATATGTAAATTATGTATTGCAGGGTACTAATCTACATCCTATAATCTATTTCTTATCAAAAATCCTTCATCTGATCGTACGAGATGAATCCTGCAACCAGTTCGAGTCCTTCAGATTCCAATAGCTATTCCGATAGATATTCCGACAGCTATTCCGACATAGATGTTCACCTAAGCTCCGAAAACAGCGTCATCGGCATGAATCAACCAATCATCCATTATCAATTCATCTGATGGGTTTATGTCGACTTAATTAATGGAAACGCGCAGAAGGTAATCCCTTCCACCAACTGAATTCACCTCTTGACAATGAACCTGAAGCGTTTATCGACGAACCTGTTCGAAACACCATTTTCAGTCTCATTTCCAGGGTAACTCGACAAGATTATATTCTATCCACAATTCTAAACCTTATTTATCCGCTCGTTCCCACCGACAATCATCCTGGAGTAATAAGTCAACGAACTTCGCACTCGAACAATCAATTCGGAGAATATGGTGCAAAATGTACCAGCTTCAGCAACATCACCGGCACCAATAGTACCATCAATAACAGCACCAGTACCATCAACAATCCATGCTTCAATATCATCATCTGTACTTTGAGTATGATCTTCGTTCTACGTATCGTTCTACCTCATTTATCTTCGTTCGACATGGCGAATATATAATCTCTAAAGTTTTAGAGATTATTTATTCTAGTTCCAACCGAAAAGCAAATGAGTTTAATATCATATTAACTCATTAAATCCATGAATACATCTGAAGAAAATATATATGTATATATGTTTTCATAAAGATTGTAATTAAAAATTCTCTTTTACAAACTGTTAATGGTGAAAATATTTTAACGGGTAGGTAATACCCGAGGAATATTTAGATTTCATATTAATAAGTTACATTGTACATTCTTCGAATCTGATGCAACAGTCATTTACTATCCTATTTATATCCACTGATATACAAATCTGTTCACCACAGAATAACCATATTCATCCAATTTCATATTTGGATTTTGATTTATCAGAATCCAACAAGTGGCATAATGAAGAAATAATGGACACAATAAAAATTGATTAGAAACAGACTAATTAACAATATGAAATTTTGTTAAGAAACCACGCTAACAAAACCCTAGCTAACTGTTCCTAGCTAACTGTTAATTCCATATTACATTTTATTTATCGCAATTTAATTATCACAATTTTAATTCTCGCAAGTTTATTTATCGTTATTAAATTTCTGTTATTTACTTTACGCATTTTATTTTTCGTCATTTATTTTCTGTATTTATTTTACGCACTTTAAATATCGGGACATGTATACAAGGTTTTGACATATCATATCGACGCATTTATATATATTATTTGGAATAAACCTAGACATTCTATATGCAGTAATGATCGAGTTCTCTATACAGGGTTGAGGTTGATTCTACAATAATATATATAATTTGAGTTGTGATCGAGTCTGAGACGTATACAGGTCACGACACGTATTAATTAATTCAATTATTGTATATTAAACTATATATGAATTATTAGACTGTTACTGTGGACTATCGACTGTAGACTAATAAAAATTGGACAATCAAAATGAATTAAAATATTGATTAAAACATATGAAACTAAACATTCTTCAAGTTGCCACTTGATTTCATCTTAAACCCCATTTGTATCTTGACGATTACAATCTGCGTTCAAACCTTTCATGATTTTTGGAAATACCTCAATCGATAGGATGAATCAACCGCACTTCATCTACGGAAGGAAAGATTTATGCATACAGTTATGCACCTGAGAAACTCTCGGCAACTGAGTAAAAGTTTAACATGTAGCTGCGTCAGATCCTTTGGCATTTATTAGAAAAAATAACTTTGCGATCCCTTTTCAAGGTAGCCAATTTTGTCACAGCTCCAACAAGTCAACTTCAACTTTTCATTTGAAGTAACTGTTGAGTCCCCAAAATAATTAAGGATTTAATTATGACAAAACAATATTTATTTGCACTAAAGTGTTATGTGCAGCCAGCACACGTTTGTTTATGTATAGTCAGCTAATATAGCTGTGTCGAGTGTTTAGTATGCTGCCTAGTCTATCAGCACAAGGTAGAAATGTATTCTTCGAATCAGCACAGGATGTGCACCCAGCAAATCAAGAATATCAAGTGACTCAGCATATGAAGGACCAGTAAGTCTGGATATTAGCATACAACACAAGACAGCCATGCTCCATTACAAGCATGGTAGTTTCCCAGAGTGGTCTACATCAACGCACTATTCAACAGAAGTCGAAGACAAAGTTGAACAGAAAAGGACAGGAGTCGGCGGCTGACAAGTGACCTTACAAGACCACGTGGGAATGCAGAAGTGGAACGCATGTGCAGACATGTGTTATACTTTAATCATACCTAGGGAACACAACATTCCATTTGTTTAAATCAAATGGTAGTGCCAAACCGAATTGGTGTGTTCCAGCAAATAGCTACCTAAGAGGAAAGAAGAAGAGCACGCCTTCTGACACAATTGTCCCCACAAGTACAAGGCATCCAATGTACTAGTGGACAATAGATTAATTACACGGTTAATAGAACTACTATATATATTGTTGCATCCACTATTGTAAAAACTTGTGGTGTGGGTTTATCTGTTAGAGTCAAAACCGTGTAATAGCTTTAGTTTATCTCTTAGCTATAATCTAGGTAATCTGTATCAACCAACTATCATTTCCGCCAAGGATAGTTATGATTCTTTCTGATTTAATCAATAAAGAATAATAGTTGAAAATTACCTGTGACTCTATCTTATTTACTACAGAATACTAAACGTGTTTAACTGACTAGTTAATTAAGAAAAGAATTGTATTCACCCCCCCTCTACAATACTCCTGTTGTTATTAAGGGACCAACAACTGGTATCAGAGCGTCAGTCTTGGTAATTAATATCTGATCTGAATTCTCTTATGGCTTCGTATTCAAACTCAGCTTACCTTGAGAATGGCTCGTCTAACAGACCACCTAAGTTTGATGAAGATGCGTATGAAACCTGGAAGGCAAGGTTCATGCTCCATCTTGAGTCTGTGGATTCACTCATGCCTGGAATTGCCAAAGATGGCCCTTTTGTTCCCACTGAGACAGTTGGTAGTGCACCAGCAACAGCTGACACTCCTGCCATCCCTGGCAGAGAGGTTATTCTCACTCCCTCTAGATGGGATGATGAGGATAAACGTCGAGTTGGTCTTGACCCTAAAATCAGAACCCTGTTAGCCATAACTTTGCCTAACCCACTGTTCAAACTGATCAAGGGAAAAGAAAATGCTAAGCTTATGCTTGACTACCTAGATGTCACCTATGAGGGTATGGGAGAAGTTAGGCAGAACAGGATGATTGCTCTTAAAAGAGAATATGAAATGTTCTTTGCCTATAAGAATGAAACCCTTAAGCAAACCTTCATTAGGTTTAACTCTTTGATAGTAGACCTGACCACTTTAAATGTAACCTACACTGAATTTGAACAAGTGAACAAATTCATTGATGCACTGCCATGTAAATGGAAACCTGTTACTGACCCATTAAGAACCACACAGACCCTAAAGAACTTTAACCTGTCTTCTCTCTACAGTTCCCTTTGGAATCATGAGAAGGCAGAAGCCAAGTTTGAACTTAACATGAAAGAAAACTTTAGGTCTGCCCCCACCACTTCAAAATCATCTAAAAATGATGATGCTGCTCTTATTGCTGCTGCTAAATGGAAGAAAGCTCAAAAAGCTTTACTGGTTCAAAAGTTACTGGCAGAACAAGAGTCAGCTGATAGTGTTGAGGAAAGTGGTACTGGGTCGAAAGAAAGCAGAACAGATGAAAGTGATGTAGAAGGGTTTGCTGAAGGTATGGCTCTGCTGGCTAGGCAGTTCAAAAGGTTCAATCGTAGTAGAACCAGCAAGTCATACAAAGGGAGCAAAAAGCCAAATGCTAGGTACAACAGCAAGTCAGTCAAGGGTCCTAAATCTGAGTGCTTTAATTGTGGGAAGGTTGGACATTTTGCTGCTGAATGCATGTCCAAGAAACCTTCCACGTCACATGCTAACTCTTTCTCAAAAGCTGATAAGTACAAAAACAAGTACAAAGCTATGAAAGCTCAGATGAAGGAAAGTGCAAAGACTGACAAGAAGGGTAAACAGCCAGAAAAGGTTCTAGTTGCTGAACATCATGACTGGGATGAAGCCAGCACGTCCTCATCTTCTGATAGTGATACTGATGATGATGGTGCTGGTTATGCTACTGGTAAAAAGCTGTGTTTGATGGCCAAAGAGGTCGAGGAGTCTGATGAGGATGATGGTGGTAGTACGTTTTTGGCTGATATGAGGGAAGCTGATCAAAACAGAGATTCTCCTAAATGGAAAACTGAAATGATGTATAAGGTTGATAATTTTCGAACTTATACTGATGATGAAAAAGCTGAAATGTTTGACTACCTAAGAATTGATTTATGCAGAAGCTGCAAACGAGAAGAGAGTTTGAAATCTAATAACAAATCTTTAAATGAAAAACTCAAAGGCAAAAATGATGAAATTAAGATCTTAAAAGATACAATTTCCAAACTTGAAAAACAAAACTTTGCTTTAGAAACTCTTCACGTTGAGGCAGCAGAAGTCAAGACCCAGCTGGACAATCTCAAAAGAGTTGTTGCTTCATGGTGCACATCTGCTCAACACACAGCTAAATGTGTTAACGAGCAGGTGCCTGCCCAAGTTCAAGCCTTCTTTGCTGGTGACTATGCTGCTGCTGCTGCTATTGCAGAAGTTACTTTCATGGACCCGATTCTTGAAACTGATCCTGAAGCTGTCTTGCCAAATACTTTTGCCAAAATAGTTGAAGGTAAAAAGGTTGTGACAAACAAATTTGTTAGACCTACTGTGTCCCCACCACCAGCCATGAAAGAAATTTTGGAGGATGAAGTTAGAGCAAGAGAAGCCAGTAACTCAATTGATGAGACTACTGACCCCTCAAGCATCCACTACATGACTCCGAAAGAAAGACGTATTAAAAGGGAAATCACTGAAAACAATTTGAGAAAAGTTAAACCAACTGATTCCCCTTCGTGTTCGAGTTCTACCAGTGTCAAGCCAGCTGATGACCAATCTACTGGTTACCCAGTAGCTGCAGAAAAGCCAGTAAAACGAAATACTGGCAAATCTAAGGCAGCAGTTAAGATACCTACTGGTTCATCAGCATCAGAAGACAAGCCAGCAACTTCCCACGCTAACTTGTCAAATGATAAAGGAAAGACAGTTCGCCATGGTCATGGTACTGGTTCCAAAAGGAAAGCTGCCCATAAGGGAAAAGCAAAAATTGACTCGACTGATGAGCTGTCTATCACTGAGATAATGACAGCCAAGCTTGACCAGCTAATTGAAGCAGTAACAAAAAGTCAACCCGATCCTACTGCCCTTATTAGATCTGTGCATGACCAGCCACAAAAGCCAAAAGTGAGAAAATGCTACAAATGTGGCAGCAAAGCTCACCTGGCTAACCAGTGTACTCAAACCCAAACCCCATCTGCTGCTTCTTCTAGCAAGCCAGTAGAAAAGAAGAAGTCATCAAAGGTGACTCCTTCAGAACCCATCCTAGGATGGGTTCCCAAAAAGAACTAATCTCTAAGTTATTGTGCAGGGCATTCAAAACAAGCAAATCTGGTATCTCGACAGTGGTTGTTCGAGACATATGACTGGAAGTAAGTCCCTGCTGATGGACTATCAGGAAAAGGATGGTCCAGTTGTTTCGTATGGAGATAATTCGTTGGGTTACACAAAGGGTTTTGGTACTTTGACAAATGGGAATGTCACGTTCTCAAATGTTGCATATGTAGTTGGGCTTAAACATAACTTACTCAGCATAAGCCAACTGACAAGCAAGAATAAGATAGTCCAATTCAGAAAGAAAATTGGTACTATTTTTGATAAGACAGGGAAGCCACTGCTGACTGCAAAACGTCATGAAAACATGTATCAAATTGACATGAACACAACAGTCACAACAACTGATACTTGTTTCTATTCGAAGGCAGCAGACAACCTGAAGTGGTTATGGCATAAGAGACTCTCACATCTCAACTTCAAAGATATTCACAAATTATCCAGTAGAAGTTTGGTGTCTGGGCTACCCACAATGTCTTATGTGAAGGACAGATTGTGTCCTGGTTATGAAAAGGGGAAACATCACCATGCCTCGTTCAAATCAAAGCAAATCTCATCTGTTGAGAAACCATTTCACTTACTTCATATGGATCTATTTGGTCCAGTGAATGTGGCCAGCTGTAGTGGGAAGAAGTATACACTGGTTATTGTTGATGAATACTCGAGATACACTTGGGTGTTCTTTCTGAGGCAAAAGAGTGAAGCTGCTGATGAAATCATCAATTTTATCAAAAGAATGGAGCTTTTGAATGGGCAACTGGTGAAGCAACTAAGAAGTGATCATGGTACAGAATTCAGAAATGCTACATTAGAAGAATTTTGTGCTGACAAAGGTATTTCCCAAAATTTCTCTGCTGTGAGAACACCTCAGCAAAATGGTGTTGCAGAAAGAAGAAACAGAACTCTCATTGAAGCAGCAAGATCTATGTTGGCTGAGTCTGGGTTGAAGAATTCCTACTGGGCAGAAGCTGTGAATACTGCCTGTTTTACCCAGAATAGATCTCTTATTGTGAAAAGACATCAGAAAACTGCTTATAAAGTTCTCAAAGGAAGAAGACCCTCAATTTCATTTCTTCATGTATTTGGCACTCCCTGTTACATTCTAAATAATAGGGATCAGCTGGGCAAATTCGATGCTAAAGCTGATGAAGGTATGTTCCTTGGATATTCCAACATGTCAAAGGCATATAGGGTCTACAACAAAAGAAGAGGTTGTTTTGAAGAATCCATTAATGTTACATTCGATGAAACTGCCTCTGCTTCATCTACTGATCGTGAAGATGAAGTGTTACTGTTTGAAGAGCCTACTCAGCAAGCTCTTGATGATGAAGAGCCAGCAGCACAACCCTCACCAATCCATGCTGCTGGGTTCTCTGATGATGAAATGGAACATTCTGTTCCATCTGTGTCTAAACCAAGTGGACCTACTGGCTCTACTGAAGTGCTGCAACTTGAGCCTAGGTCTGCTGGTTCTGAGAGATCACAAGCTGGTACTGATTCTACTGATATTGATCAGCAACCTTCTGTTGCTGCTCACTCGTCTGAACCAGCTGATGATCAAGATGCTGTGTGTTCTACAACCAGCTCACCTGTTCATAACACCAAATGGACAAGGGAGCATCCGATTGAGCAGATTATTGGTAATCTTGCGAGTGGTGTTAAAACACGGAGGCATGCTACCAGTAACTTTTGTATGCATGTTAATTTTGTGTCTACCATTGAGCCCACGTGTCCTGAGGAAGCACTTCAAGATCCTAGCTGGGTTGGTTCAATGCAAGAAGAAATTACTCAGTTTGATAGGAACAAAGTGTGGACATTGGTACCTGAACCTGAGGATAAGACAAAGAAGATCATTGGTACTAAGTGGGTGTTTAAAAACAAGATGGATGAAGATGGTGTCGTTATCAGAAACAAAGCAAGATTGGTTGCTCAAGGGTTTAGACAGGAAGAAGGATTGGATTATGGGGAAACTTATGCACCAGTGGCTAGGATGGAAGCTATCAGATTGTTCTTAGCATATGCTGCTAGGATGAACTTTAGAGTATTTCAGATGGATGTTAAATCTGCATTTCTGAATGGGAAGCTGCAAGAAGAAGTTTATGTCAAACAGCCTCCTGGTTTTGTAAGCAGTAAATATCCAGACCATGTCTACAAGTTAGACAAAGCTCTTTATGGCCTTAAACAGGCTCCAAGAGCATGGTATGAGACACTTCATGTGTATCTCACTGGTATAGGTTTTAAAGTTGGAACAATTGATACCACTCTATTCTCAAAAGAGATAGATGGTGATCTCTTGTTGGTACAGATATATGTGGATGATATTATTTATGGTTCTAAAAATGAAAAACATTGTCAAGATTTTTCAAAACGTATGTCAAAGGCATATGAAATGAGTTTACAAAGAGATCTGCAATACTTTTTAGGATTGCAGATCAAACAACTTGATGATGGAATATTCATAAGTCAAGATAAATATATCAAAGATATGTTAAAGAAATTTGGTCTGACCTGTTTAAAAGACATAGGGACTCCAATGGCAGCATCCATTAAAATAGATGCTGATCCAAATGGTGAACCAGTCAATATCACTGAATATAGAGGTATGATTGGATCCCTACTTTATCTCACAGCCAGCAGACCAGATATTATGTTCGCCACATGTCTCTGTGCCAGATATCAAGCTGATCCTAAAGAGTCACACTTGCTGGCAGTAAAAAGAATATTCAGATACCTAAAAGGTACTGCTAAACGTGGTCTTTGGTATCCCAAAGACCAGGATTTTGAACTAATTGGGTATTCAGATGCTGACTTTGCAGGGTGTAAAATAGACAGGAAAAGTACTACTGGTGGGTGCCAGTTACTGGGTAGTAGGCTAGTCAGCTGGACAAGCAAAAAGCAAAATACTGTGTCCACATCCACTGCTGAAGTAGAATATGTCTCTGCTGGTAGTTGTACTGCTCAAGTACTGTGGATGCAAAGCCAGCTAAAGGACTATGGTGTTCATGTTACAAAAACTCCAATCTACTGTGACAACACCAGTGCAATTGCTATCACCAACAATCCTGTGATGCACTCAAGGACTAAGCACATCGATGTTCGGTATCATTTCATAAGGGATCATGTTCAAAAGGGTGATGTTGAGTTACATTTTATTTCTACAGACCAGCAATTAGCAGACCTATTTACAAAGCCATTAGATGAGAAACGTTTTAACTATCTCATCTCTGAGCTGGGTATGCTTGAGCTTTAAATAAAAGACAACTTTTGTTGGTGTGCTGGCTCTACAACGTGTAGGGCAAACCAGTAAGTCACATTTATTTACTTACTGCCTACATGTCAAACAACCAGCACAGCAAGGTCTTTTATATTTTGGTTACTTAAATGTTTTAAATGAAATAATAAATAGCTCTCCAAATTTAATGATTCCTTAAAACTGGAAACTCATTTACTTCCAATGATTTAAATTAAATTCATGACATATTAAATGTAACAAAAGTATTTTGTATTTAATACAAAAAATTATTTTTGAGGTTTTAAATCAATTTGTTTGAAATGAAATCTGATGCATTTAATGCTGTATGGGAGTAATGAGTGTTTAAGCCGTATAAATGTCATGTCAACCGTCTGTCTCCATTTGAAAACGTGCCAGTCTGTCACATCTGCCCACGCGCCTGCAGATGACAGTAATTTTCTCTCTCCTGCACTTTTTCACCCAATCACAACGGATAAAAGTGTGTTTCATCTTACAAAATAACCTTCGGTTATTCATTTTTCAAAACACACACACTTTTACTCTCAAAATCTTTTCAATCTTCAAATCTTCATCCTACACTCATCAATGGCAGAACAACAACAGCAATCACCACGTGCTACAAGCCAGCAAGAGGAACAACAGCAACAACAACCTCAAACAGTCGAACCACAACAGCAACCACAACCTGCCCCACAACCGGCACCGGCACCGGAGGAACCGGTGGTTCAAGAACACGTCGTTCAAGGACCACTGTTCAATCTCCACCCCAACCTGATTAGGGCTCCCAATGCACCTGATCACTCACTGATTCGCCTATCTAGAGGCAATGCTGCACATGCCCTCTCTATTCCCAAATCGAAGGTTAACAAAGGGTATGAGGCCTTCATCGAATACATCCGTCAATCACCTCTGGCAAGAGCCATCACCGGTGTACCTTCCCGATTCTATGCTGCCTGTTTGGCACGATTTTGGTATACTGCCACTGTTGCCATCACTCCCGGCAACGTTCCATGTATTCGTGGCATGGTGACTGAAACCCTAAATTGCTCTGTCACCGTCGAAGCTATTAGACGTGCTCTTCAATTGCCCGGTGGACCATTTGTTGCTTCACCTACTAGTGATGAATTAAGAAGGGAGGTGTTGGAGACCATTGGGTTTGCTGGACCAGTGGCACATACACCATTGAGAAAGCATATGCCACCTCTGTGGTACTACTTCTTTGGGTTGATGACTCAGTGCATGAGTCAAAAGTCAGGAAGCTTTGACCAATGCTCAGATTTTGAGCTCAAGCTTGGTCATGGGTTGTTGTTCAACAGGAACATCGATTACGCCCTTGAAATTTATTTGAGGCTAAGGGAAATGGTGACTGCTAGAGTAAGAACCAACTTGATTCCATTTCCACGATTCTTAAGCCTGGTATTTGAAAGTGAACTGGGAGAAGCTTATCAGCAAATTGCCGATCAGTCATTTGAGGTCCCAGTAAAACAAGGGGGTATGCCAAAGGATGTACCTGCTGCTCCATATGCTGAGTTGACACCAGCAATGAACGAGTATCTTGCTGCTCGTCGTGGAGCCACCCAATCGACTGCCTCTGGTTCTGCACCAGCTGAGGGGGAGGGTCCTCAGCGAAAGCCAGCAACGCGAAGGAAGCAGCCAGCTACCTCAACTAGTACAGCCACCGTCTCATATACTGGTAAAGCAGTAGTTGTATTAGAATCTAGTGCTCTCTAATCATAAAGAACAGCCCTAGTCTTATATACTGACTACCCATTTCTAGTGTTGGAATCCGTTGCTCATCTATTTCTTGGTAACAGGCAAACCTAAGCGTGCTAAAGCTGGCTCCAAGCGAACCACAGGGGAGATTGCACCAGTCTCAGCTGCTGCTCCTGCAAAGGATGTAGCTATGGAACCTGGTGCGTTTCTAGACCAAACAGCAGAACAATCTAACTTAATTGAAAATTTTTTAACTGCTGACTTGAAAAATGTTGAGGGAGTTAACGGTATAACCCTGGCTCCCAAGCTGACTGGTTTTAAAACTGGTGTCAAGAAGAGTAGCAACCCATACTCGTCTAACCAGGCACTTCCACATTTTTCTGAAATGAACTTATTGCAATACTCTCTGCTGACAGTACAACCAGCAGAGAACTTAACTGACCCCCAAAGCAGGCTTGAGCTGGGTCTTCATCGTGTTGAACCAGCTCAGGTGACTGCACAGCCAGTATGTTACTCGGATACTGATAAGAGTCGCACTCCTACATCATTACCAGCCAGATCTCTTACACTATCTGGGTCAACATGTGTTGCCAATGAGTCAGCAGAGTCACCGCTGTACTTACAGACACCTTCTTCTGTCTCATTCGAAGGGCTGACCAAATCAAAAGTCTGTCCCCAGAGACCAAAAACAGATGCAATTGTTGAGTCAAATTTATTTGGTTCTACAGTTGCTAACATAACTTGTTATATTGTTTCAGTTCTTAGCAGGGTAGATGAACAGGCAGAGGGGGAGCAAAATAAAGATGTTGTTATTCCTACTGGTGATATTGCTGCCTCTGCTACTGGTGTTGGCGCCACTGATTCCGTTACTGGTGGTGCTGATGCTAGTACTGTTGATTCTGCTGCTGCTGGTGTGGAAGATGTTATCATGGAAGAACCTCCTGTTCTTGAGAAGGTTATTGACAATATTGTCAAGGATGTTCTTCTTGATGAACCTGTCACCCAGCCAAGAGTGGACTCTGCATTAATGTCTGATGAGCCTGCTGATTCTTCTGATTCTTCTTCTATGGAACGTCAAGTTCTTACAGAATCGGCAGTTCGTCATCCTATTGGTCCGATTTTGGTTGCTACTGAACCAGCTGCTGAGATGGAGTTTGAAACCATTCAGCCGAATGCAGCTAATGTTATTGTCATTCCTGGTTCTGATTCTGGTGCACAGGTTGCTGATGTTAAGGATGCTGGTACCTCTGCTGACACAACTACTGATTCGACTAAGGCTTCTGTTACTAAGGAAACAAAGCCATATGTTGTGCAGGTACCAGATCCAGATGAAGTTGTTCCTAACTTCATTTTCAAGGGAGCTTCAATCTCTCCCAAGATTGCTATGCTGGTCGATCAGCTGACCATTGATCCCGAATCTGCGATAGTCTCAGCCAGCAGATTACCTCGTGAAGAGATGGTTGAGCTATTATCTCAGCTTGATAGACCAGCTAGAGAAGAAATTTATGAGAGGATAGCCCTGCTGGAGCAAATCAATGAACAGCCTTACTATCATGTTTTTGGTATGGCTCCAGCTGCTTCGCCATTTCCTGGTACATGGAGGCCTCTCAAGTTTGTCATCGATCCTACTACTGGTAAGTGTGTTATGCAAAATGTCCCTGATTCGCCAGTACCTTCTTCTTCCTCAGCTTCTTCCTCCTCATCTTCTTCTGATGAGGATGCTGATGAAGGTACTGGTAAGGGCGAACCAGTCATTCATGATAACGTGACTGGTTCCAAAGACAAACCAGTGGATCTTACTGATGACAATGCTGATAGTATTGCTGACAAAGATATCAGTGGTTCTAAGCCTTCGGGCGAAGGTAAAAACGATGGTGATCATGATGATGAGTCAGCTCCTGACCTTCCATCTCCACCACCCCACGGTGATACTCCTCTGTTAGCTTGTGCTGACCAACCTTCAACCTCTGCATACTTAAAGTTCAATGCAGATGAGGTTGCTGATATTTCCACCTTTGCTGTCTATAAGACACTGCAAGGGATCACACCAAATTTGGAGGAAACTATTCGCAGAGCTATTGTTGATAGTGTCTCTGCTGCTGTCAGATCTGCTGGAGAGGCTGTTACAACTCCTATTGATCTTAAACTCCAGCAGGTGTGTGCTTTTGCTGATGTGGCAGTCGAAGCAATCACAAAGCACCACGAAGATGAAGAGGAGCTTCAAAGGCGAATTATCTCTCACAATGAGTACTGTGAAAATATCACCCGACTCCAAGCTGATTTGGATGCTGCTAACCGCAGAAATACTTTCTTAAATGAGGAGAACAGGGTGTTACACGAGAGATTGGAATCGCAGGAAGCTCAAATGGCTAACATGATTCCTGCTGCTGCCTATGTTCAGATGGTTGAAAACATGCAACGAATGGCTGCTTTGCAAGGTGATGTTCGGGCCATCGTTGAACAAATGGCTATGGGTGTAGCCAGGAATGAAGTTAGATCCTCCAATCTTCTGCTAAGACAATTTGGTGTGGATCCTGGTGCCCATCTTACTCCAGAGGTTGCTGAGTGGAACAATTTTGCCTTCTCTGCTCCTCAGTCAGACAGTGATCTTGATGCTACTGTCTCCCCTTCTATTCACCCTACTGCCCGTGCTGATGACAAAAAGGGGGAGAAAAAGTCTCAAAAGAAATCTAAAAAGAGAAAATAGTCTGAGGGGGAGCATGAACATGAAAAGGCTCCTAAACAACCCAGGAGAGATGGAGATGGTGATGGTGATGGTCAAGACACTGGCCCTAAGCCCAGCAACGCTCATACTGAAGCTGGTGGTGCACAGGCAACTGGTGGTACTCAACCCAGTGTGTCTGCCACACCAGTGGATGATATTGGTTCTGGCAGTAAGCCCAGTGATGTTTCTGATATGGCTGTAGCTGAAGCTTTTGTGCTGTCTCAATCTATTGAACGTAAAATGAAGAGGAAGTTAGAGAGACATCAAAAGCGACAGCAGGAACTAGATGATGCCTTCAATGCCAAGTTTGAGGCCTTTGCTGAACTTAAACGTCGTAAGATTATGCACAGAAGATGGCTGAGTCCAAAAGCAATGGAAGTCGATGATGACCTGACTGCCTTTGATAAACACAGAAAAGAGGCAAGAAAAAGAAATGCCAAGTTCATGGTCAAATACGACAAACAGAGGGCAAAGCTGTATGCACAGAGAGCAGAAAGAATCAGGAACATGACTCCTGCTGAGACGAAGGATTACCTTGATTCTACTGAGTCAACTGGTGGAGTTAGAGCTGATATTTTCATGAAATGGGTTGATGCTATGTTAGAAGCCAGCTCTACTCCTCAACCAGCATCTGCTGCTCAGCCAGCTACACAACAAACACAGCCAGCAGAAACAATCATCCTTAATGATGATGATATTAGACAGGGGGAGCATCTTGCTATTGTTCCTTACCTGCCTCCTATTCAACCAGTATCGACACAAGAACCATCAGCTGAACCCAGGCCTATTGACAAATACAGGGTGAAATCTGCTCCTAACCCAGGAGAGATGGAGATGGTGATGGTGATGGTCAAGACACTGGCCCTAAGCCCAGCAACGCTCATACTGAAGCTGGTGGTGCACAGGCAACTGGTGGTACTCAACCCAGTGTGTCTGCCACACCAGTGGATGATATTGGTTCTGGCAGTAAGCCCAGTGATGTTTCTGATATGGCTGTAGCTGAAGCTTTTGTGCTGTCTCAATCTATTGAACGTAAAATGAAGAGGAAGTTAGAGAGACATCAAAAGCGACAGCAGGAACTAGATGATGCCTTCAATGCCAAGTTTGAGGCCTTTGCTGAACTTAAACGTCATAAGATTATGCACAGAAGATGGTTGAGTCCAAAAGCAATGGAAGTCGATGATGACCTGACTGCCTTTGATAAACATAGAAAAGAGGCAAGAAAAAGAAATGCCAAGTTCATGGTCAAATACGACAAACAGAGGGCAAAGCTGTATGCACAGAGAGCAGAAAGAATCAGGAACATGACTCCTGCTGAGATGAAGGATTACCTTGATTCTACTGAGTCAACTGGTGGAGTTAGAGCTGATATTTTCATGAAATGGGTTGATGCTATGTTAGAAGCCAGCTCTACTCCTCAACCAGCATCTGCTGCTCAGCCAGCTACACAACAAACACAGCCAGCAGAAACAATCATCCTTAATGATGATGATATTAGACAGGGGGAGCATCTTGCTATTGTTCCTTACCTGCCTCCTATTCAACCAGTATCGACACAAGAACCATCAGCTGAACCCAGGCCTATTGACAAATACAGGGTGAAATCTGCTCCTAGGGACAATCAGCCCCTGAGGAAAGGACCCCTATTCGAGGCAGCTGATGAAGGTACTGATGTGGTTGAGCCAGCTGATACTAATCAGTCAGCTGGCATTGAAGACACAGCAAGGAGTGCTGTGTTAGAAGACCCAGCCAGATGTGTGCTGCTGGGTAGTACAAGTGTTGAAGACCCAGCAAAGTCGGTTGAGCTGGGTGCTAAACAAGTAGATGATGAAACGGTTGATCCTGCTCACTTCACAGTCTGGGTAAGAGATGGCCAAACATTTGTTCTATCTCCTCTTCCTCCCCAGATTCAAGTTTACTTTGACAGAACACAGGATAACCGGGTCAATCAGCATCCAGTTAGTTCATCTGGCAGCTATGAATCATCTATGTATCCTCCATCTTCCCCAAGGGTTCATGACAAACATATCACTTGGGAAGATGACTCAGTAACCCATGGTGAGCCGAACATCAGAAAAATGAACCCAGATGAAAGAGATGCCTACAGACTTCAGATCACTGTTCCAGAGTTGCTTGAACAAAGACAAATTAAACTTAATGAAAGAATTCGTCAAGTCAGGCTGCTGCATCACCCTCTTGATCAGCCACACTATATTGCTGCACTAACCTTTGGCATTGACATTAGGGTGTACTTGAATAACAGTGGTCTCAGGCTCTCCACTACTGATGAAAGAATTCATTTTGAAGATGCTCTCCAGCTGGGTATGGATATAAGGGAGTATTGTGCTGCCCTTAGTACTGAAGAGGGTAGAAAGATGGTTGAAGCAGTAAGATCCCTGAACATTTCCTATGATGATTATCTGATGGGTTTAGCTGCTGAAAGGGAAGCCAGAGAAGCTGCTGATGCTGAACTTGCTGAACGTTCAAGGCTTCAGGATATTGAAGACAGATTGGCTGCTGACAGAAAGCAACAGGCTGAGTCCCTCAAACTAGCCAAAGCCATTGTCAAAGAACAGGATAAGGTTTTTGATAAGATAGAAACTGCTGAGAAAGTACCTACCACTGCTCCTGTAGTACCTGATCACAATATTGAGTTTCCTGATACTTATTATAAGAGCAGGTATGGTAATGTGATGAATAGAAGATCTAATCCCTGCAGAATTATCAAGGTAAACAGGGGGACAAAAAGGGCTTTCAATGTTGTCAGGGAGAACAATGTTCAAGAAAGGATTAGTTTTGATGACTTAAGAACTCTTGGATTCAGTGAATGGATAGAAATCTTGGAGTATTTCATTGGTAAAGGTGAGAGTGCTATCAAGAGTGCTCTTAAGACTGAACTCCAACAGCTGTTCAAGAAGGCAACTAAGTTTGGGAATGCACCAGTAGTTGATGTTGATGAATTTTTTGCTCAAAAGCCTAAAGGGAAGCAACCTACTGGTGAAGGACCAACTGGGAGAAGCCGAATTGTTCTACCTCCTTCCATCCCTGTTTTTGACCCTGCTGAATTACCTCTCCTGTTCCCTGAAGCCTGGAAGATTAAACAAGAGGAGCTATCTGATGAAGAAAGAGAAAGGGATAAAGATAGATAGTCTCCTATGTGCTTAACTTGTATCTTTGTAATTTACTTTTTATTATGAATTATCTTGTAATTATTGTATATATCTGATGTAATGTAAGTAAAGTGAGTTTATCTTCAAAATCATATCAAATTATAAGATATAGATAACTCATCAAAAGATCCCAAAATAAACTTAAAGGGGACGAATTTACTGTCTACTCTCTCTAGGTCCCTAAGTGCTGGCTTTAGTGTTTTCTCTTCAAGTCATAGGTTTTGTCATCATCAAATAGGGGGAGATTGTTGAGTCCCCAAAATAATTAAGGATTTAATTATGACAAAACAATATTTATTTGCACTAAAGTGTTATGTGCAGCCAGCACACGTTTGTTTATGTATAGTCAGCTAATATAGCTGTGTCGAGTGTTTAGTATGCTGCCTAGTCTATCAGCACAAGGTAGAAATGTATTCTTCGAATCAGCACAGGATGTGCACCCAGCAAATCAAGAATATCAAGTGACTCAGCATATGAAGGACCAGTAAGTCTGGATATTAGCATACAACACAAGACAGCCATGCTCCATTACAAGCATGGTAGTTTCCCAGAGTGGTCTACATCAACGCACTATTCAACAGAAGTCGAAGACAAAGTTGAACAGAAAAGGACAGGAGTCGGCGGCTGACAAGTGACCTTACAAGACCACGTGGGAATGCAGAAGTGGAACGCATGTGCAGACATGTGTTATACTTTAATCATACCTAGGGAACACAACATTCCATTTGTTTAAATCAAATGGTAGTGCCAAACCGAATTGGTGTGTTCCAGCAAATAGCTACCTAAGAGGAAAGAAGAAGAGCACGCCTTCTGACACAATTGTCCCCACAAGTACAAGGCATCCAATGTACTAGTGGACAATAGATTAATTACACGGTTAATAGAACTACTATATATATTGTTGCATCCACTATTGTAAAAACTTGTGGTGTGGGTTTATCTGTTAGAGTCAAAACCGTGTAATAGCTTTAGTTTATCTCTTAGCTATAATCTAGGTAATCTGTATCAACCAACTATCATTTCCGCCAAGGATAGTTGTGATTCTTTCTGATTTAATCAATAAAGAATAACAGTTGAAAATTACCTGTGACTCTATCTTATTTACTACAGAATACTAAACGTGTTTAACTGACTAGTTAATTAAGAAAAGAATTGTATCCACCCCCCCTCTACAATACTCCTGTTGTTATTAAGGGACCAACAGTAACCTTACTATAATCCTGAGATATACGATTACCCTTTTAATACCAGAGAATTCTTTTATATCCCACCATATTATCAGTAGACGTACCAGCAACCTCGTCGCTCCTTGGTTTAAATCTCTCTGACAAATCATTATATTTATTCATTGAAACCCTATCATATACTCATCCGCATCTGGTAACGAGAACTGCCATACCAATTACCGGGAATCAGCAATCAGTACTTGAAAACTCACAGCATATCTACATCAACAGTTATATGTATGACATTTATCTCTTAGAATTATGATCTCTCCTTCTGGAATTCTGAAAAGCACTCAGTCACAAATCAATACTCTGAATGTTGAAAAAGCTGAATGAAGCAGCAGAAACCATAGACAACCGTAAACGTCCATAATCATCGAAAGTTTGATGATAAAGAATAGTATGTTGGAAAAGCTCAGAAAAGTTGGAACTGGAAAACGGATTGAGCTAACCATGAAGGAGACTGAGGACAAATACAAGGACCATACCATATATTCAAAGAATCCAGGTAATTCTGGATCCAATGAAGCCTTCAAAGAATATCTTACTCCGAAGTCATGTTAAAATCTTGCGGAAAATCTTTCTCCATCAACCATCGAACTTAGAAATTCCAAAATATCATCATCAATATCTTCGATATTTCTGAGGATATTTTCATAAATATTCTCATCCGAAATTATATACCTCTTCGTGCTTCCTGTGTATCATTATATTGGAAAAATTCAATAGAAAATTTAGTATCAAAAAGCAGATTATGCGAAACTATGAAGAAAGCCGTGGACAAATCACAAAGAATAAGTTTGACTTCAAAGAATCCAAATGATTCAATGTCTGCTAAAAAGTCTTTAGTAAATATCTTGCTCCTTACTCTAAACCCTTGCAGACAATAGTTTCTATCATCCTCTGATCTTAAATATTTCGAGATATTATCGTATTTTTCATTATAAATATCCTCCATATTTCTGGAGATATTTTTATAACTATTCTTATCTGAAATCATTAATCTCTTCGTGCTATCAGTATTACATCATATAGAAACTGTTAGTTTCTATATTCTGTAAACTTTCGAGCTTAAAATACGAATGTTTTGAAGTAGTGTTGGGAACTGATGCATGAGTTAGTATAATATAATGACACTTGATCAACGTGATTATATTACAGTAAGTCATGCTGAGTTTCTAAATTGGACATGATGATTCACAGATTATAACGTCATCATGTGCCATGTTACACTACTCTTACATCTTATCTGATATATAAACATATCAAGAAAATATTTTTCTTGATAGTTCTATTTTTTCCGTGATATTCTGATAACTTGACAAGTCAAGATCGTACCATTACAATTTCATTCTTAAAACATTAACTATGATCATTCCGAAATTCATATCTATGAATTCTGGACCGTTGCTCGCTTTACTAGAGGTCGAGAGGATAATAACAAGGCAAAGAGATCCAAAATATAAGAGGAAATATAAAGCCCAATGACAACACCAAAATTACAAACCGTGGATACCAGTAAGTATGGCAATATAAAGACACGGGAGGATTATAAATACAATAATCCCTAGAGCATAGTAGAAATAAACAGATTCTTCCGGTGAGAGTAGGAAAAGAAGAACGATCATTGCGATAGTCAGAATAAGAATAAGGATTAGAACCGGATTAAGCATTATTATAATCTTTTGGATATATGAACTGAGAAAGAAGGTATAGAAGTGGTGGAAACTAATGGAACGAAAAAGGTAAATTTATAATGGAAATATCAGACAGAGTAATCGAGGCAGATTACCGCATTTAATTATAGAGATCTTAATTTCCTTATTCGTCGAAGAATCAAATCTTTCAGATTTTGAAGATTTTCTTTAAATCACTTGGATTCCGAAATTCAACCAAGACAACGTCAAAAGCTAAGACGCACCTTATTTTCTAAATTCAACCCTGTTTACATCAAAAGCTAAGGAAAATCTTATTCTTCTTCAATTCACTCTTTTGCGATAACTTCATTCGAATCCTTAGAATAATCAAATTATTTTATCATTATTATTCAATGATGTTAAACCTCTATTTATCAACTCATATTCGTCATGAAAACATTTTTATTGTTAGCCATGACCACCTCACTCAAATTTCGGGATGAAATTTCTTTAACGGGTAGGTACTGTGACGACCCGGGAATTTCCGACCAAATTTAAACTTAATCTTTATATGGTTCCGACACGATAAGCAAAGTCTGTTATGTTAAGTCTCAAAAAGTTTAAGCTGTTGTCATACATCCATTTAACCTTTGACTAATTCCGACGATTCACGAACCTTTGTTTGTAAATAAATATATAAATATAAACATAAATACAGGTATACATAAATTTTTTTATTTATTTAATTAAAGTACGCTTAATCAATTGAAATTAAAAATGTAAAATAATAAGTAGATTAATAATAATAATAAAAAAATACTATTACAATGAATATATATAAATGTATGCATGATATTATATGAACTCTATATATGATTATTGACTATATGGATATTGTATATATTGGAAGATATAAATATATAAATATAAGAGATATACAATTATGATATTTGATATATCAAAATTACTATTTCACTCACTATTATTGTTAATAGTAATATTAAAATTAATAATTGTATTATTAATATCACTACAATATATAATATATAGACATAAAATTTAATCATGTAACATGTTATTACTAGTATTATTAGGAGGTACTATCATTAAGAATTATTATTATTATTATTATTATTATTATTATTTTTAGTAACTTATTAAAAATAATTATTATTATTTTTATTAACATTATATTATTGTTATTAATACTAATAATATTATTTTTATTAGTGACATTATTATTATTATTATTATTTTTTTATCATTACTAATTATTATTATTAATATAATAATTATTATTAGGATTATTATTATTAATACACTTATTTAATTATTTATACTAATTATATTACAAAATTTGATATATAATTGGAGTATGTTACATGTCACGATCATAGTACATATTTTTATCTCTGAATAAGATACTTAAATGAATGCAAACACTTGATAACATCCAAATTCCGTTAGAAATCATTCTCACTTTTTATTTTTATTATTTTTATTTATTTATTTATTCATATCTGATATATGAATTCTGTCGACACCCTTTGAAATAAAACCAAACAATTAGTTACTCATTTTAAGCAAATTCAGTAGATTATCCACTATCATTATCGATTATAAACTCTGGTAGCTTTTATCGAATCAAATTAATCTGAGAAATTGAAAACAGACTCGTTAAACTCTACTTTTTCACTTTTTAGCCAAAACTCAATCTTGAATTGTTTTTCAAAATCCTTAAATGCAGTTGTGCTTGAAATAATCTTCTCAAACTATCTGTAGAATTTCAATTCTCAATTCATAGTATCGATTGAGAATTTTGGGAGTCAAAGTTCGTTTTAAAAAAGTCAAAGAGTTTGTTTATCGTAAAATTGGAACTCTGCTCGATATTTTAGGATCAAATGATGATCCAGAATGATTTTAGAAATGATTTACTATCTATTTTATGTTATAATCTTGTTCTAAAACGAGCTAGAATTCAAAAATTGATTGTGAGTTCATATCGGGTTCTTCATTCTGCACAGGTACAATTTTTTATTTATTTATTTGTTTTAAATTGATTCAAACAATCACTAGTGGTGTTAGTATATTTTGTAAATCCTAAAATTAAGTAAGAAACTTTTGGTTGATGGTTTGAGCTCTGGCCAGTCGAGTTATAGAAGAAGATGGATACATAATTAGATATTGGTTATAAATATTGGAGAGGGTTTTAAAACAGAAAATGGCCAACGGCCCAATGGTTCTAAGTGTTATCGGGTCTTTGTGAGGTCCCGGGTTCGAGTCCCCTCCCGTGCAGCTTAATCATTTTTTTATGCTTCAAAGGTATAAATTGATATTATTATTATTATTATTATTATTATTATTATTATTATTATTATTATTATTATTATTATTATTATTATTATTATTATTATTATCATTAGAATTGTTGTTGAATTGTTATTGTTGTTGTTATGGTTATTATTATTAATATTTGTTGTAGTTATGTTAAAATAAATAATATGATTAATGTTATTATTTTTTTTCCACTAAATAATATCATTGAGTAACACTAGTATTATTAATATTAATTATTACAATTATTATTATTAATATTGATATAAGTATTATTATTATTAGGATTATGATTATTATAATTAGTATTATAATAAAACAAGTTATTATTAATGTTATTATCAATCTTAATGAACATAAATATTATTACTAATATTGTCATTATTATTATAAATATAATTATCAGTATCAGTATTATCATCATTAAAATTAATATTAAGATTATTAGTATTATTACCACTATTATGATTATAAGTATTATCATGAATACTACTATTATGTAACTACCCAAATCATTATCATAACTATCATTAACAGTAAAATTAATATTTTTATAGTTATTATCATTAATATCATTATTAGTATTATCACTAATAGAAATATTAATATTTTTACCTCTATTAGAAAACTTATGTATTATAATTATTATTATTAGTAAGGGTATTATTATTAATATTATTAGTAAATCATTATTATTATCAAAATTATTTTTTTAAACAAATAAATAATTTGTGCATAAAATATACTTATTACATATATTATAAGTATATTATTTTTTCACGTAACTATGTATATCAAATCTATTAATATTATTTATATAAATACTTACATATAACAAACCATTGATTTTTAAATATAACACTAAATAATTATATATATATATATATATATATATATATATATATATATATATATATATATATATATATATATATATATAAATATGGATATACTAAAATAACTATAAAAATATTAATCACTTTGAATGTATACACAAGTTAAAAATATATATTATTAATATAAAAGTAGCGTAATTAATAAATTTATATACATATTCATTTGATTACGATTATATGTAATAAGGAATATGCAAATGATATAGGTTCGTGAATCCGAGGTTAACCCTATACTTGTTCAATGTCGTTCTATGTATTTTTACTACAAAATACATTAGGTGAGTTTCATTTGCCCCTTTTACTCTTTATGTTTTTGGGCTGAGAATACATGCAAATGCTTTATTAACTGTTTTACAATATCTATATGCGTGAGTTTCATTAATCCCTTTTTAAATGCTTTTGCAATATATATTTTTGGGACTGAGAATACATGCGCTGCTTTTATAAATGTTTTACGAAATAGACACAAGTAATTGAAACTACATTATATGGTTGAATGATCGAAAACGAATATGCCCCTTTTTATTAAGTCTGGTAATCTAAGAATTAGGGAACAGACACCCTAATTGACGCGAACTCTAAAGATAGATCTATCGGGCCCAACAAACCCCATCCAAAGTACCGGATGCTTTAGTACTTCGAAATTTATATCATGTCCGAAGGAGGATCCCGGAATGATGGGGATATTCTTATATGCATATTGTGAATGTCGGTTACCAGGTGTTCAATCCATATGAATGATATTTTGTCTCTATGCATGGGACGTATGTTTATGAGAAATGAAAATATGAAATCTTGTGGTCTATTAAAGTTATGAAACGATTGTTTATGATAAACTAATGAACTCACCAACCTTTTGGTTGACACTTGAAAGCATGTTTATTCTCAGGTAAGAAAGAAGTCTTCCGCTGTGCAATTGCTCATTTAAAAGATATTACTTGGAGTCATTCATGACATATTTCAAGAGACGTTGCATTCAAGTCGTTGGGTTCATCAAGATTATTATTTAGTCAATTATAGTTGAGTATATTATGAAATGATTTGCATGTCTTCAGTTTTCGATATAAAGCAAGTTTGTCTTTTAAAAACGAATGCAATGTTTGTAAAATGTATCATATAGAGGTTAAGTACCTCGCGATGTAACCAACTATTGTGAATCATTTGTAATCGATATGGACTTTGTCCGGATGGATTAGGACGGGTCCTTTCAAGTTATTAAATCAATTACCGTATTACTTAAAATTATAAATGGAGTAATAAAATTTAATAGGTAGATAAGTGGTTACGTGGACGTGATTATTAGAGCGCTCCAAACCAAGACACAACTTCCTCTCCAGGATTAATCGCCACATCAGCACTTCTTTTTCAGGACTAAACACTACTAACAGTGACTTACTTCTTGGGACCCATTTAAATTATTTAATTAAAGATGTTAGAAGGTTTATTGCTAATGTTACAAGTAATATATATACATTTACATCTGTCCATCCGTCCACAAATCTTTCAAGAAAGCACGAGCAGGGAAACGAAGAGGATGGCGTCTAGCTGGGCGGCCGGCTGGGCGCACCGCTGCCAGCGGCGCCCTCCTGGGCGAATGGGTGGGCGAGCCTCAAGATAGAGGCGTTGGGAGCACTCTTAATCTTTATTGGAAAAACAAAATCATCGTTATCATTATCTTGGGAAAAGGAATTAATTAATTAATACTCCCTCCGTTCGAGATTAATAGTCCAGTATTTCATTTTGGGCTATACCAAATTAATTGTCCACTTTCAAAATGAAAAGTGAATTTAACAAAGTTTACAATATTGTCCCTAATGAATTAATTAAATTACAAACGTGAGAGTTCTTTCTAATTAATTGATTAAAGGTAAACTGTAAATTAAGAAAAAAGTACATAAAAAGAAAAGTACAGTGTGACAATCACTTTTCTTAAATTTTATGTTATTTATCTTGGGACAATCAATCCAAGACGGAGGGAGTACTCTATTAATTTTCTACGTTTCTTTTAAATATACTAATTAAAAAGTAAAATAGAATCAAAGCGATTGTCCTATAGATTAAAGCCATTCTCATCTTCAATGATTAATAACAATAAAAGAAATATTTACCATAAAAGTCAAAATACAACAATACTTGTAGTCTTTCATCCAAACTATTTTGTCTCAGACGAACAACTTCATTCCAATCATCTTCACTTGTTAGAATGGCTCTTCTTTCAAAATTTGTCTCCCATTCCAAAGAGTATCATATTCCAATTAGTCCCAACCTCCCCTGAATTTTTTCTTGCAAGTTTTTAAATGTTTCTTGAACACCTAACACCATCACACGACCTACTACATGTATACCATTTACCACATTGTGTACATTCAAAGCAATTTCAGCACCATTACGGAACTCCATCATATATGGACTCCCCCTTCCTCATGTATTTTTTATTTTGAAATCTTGGAAAATAGCTTTGAGCTCGCTAATAGATAAATTTAAATTCCTGGCTGCTTCAGCCTCTCAATATTTCCAGTTAGCTCTAAGCTCCTCTCTAGTTGGTTGGACTCAGTTCACCAAAGGTGAGCCCCCTTGATTCACAACAACATGTTGGTCCTGTTCTTGGTTCACAAACATCTGAGGTGGTGGTTCCTCTTGGTTCACTTGTTGGTTACCTTGATTCACAACAACATGATGGTCATCTTCCAGTTCTTGGTTCACAATCATCTAAGGTGGTGGTTCCTCTTGGTTCACATGTCGGTTAACTTAGTTCTTAACAACATGCTGGTCATCTTCATGTTTGGTTGGTTCCTCTTGGTTCAACTATTGGTTACCATTACCCAGGTACCCAAAAAGTTCCTCGAAATTCACGTCGCTCATATCAAAGTCGTTCAAATCAAAATCATTGAGCAGTGGATGAAGGTTCTGACCATCCATATCTATTTAAAATGTTAAAGTTAATAATACGGATACAATTACATCACATCAACAACAGTTAAGCAACAACGTGTATAGCAAATTTAAAAGTGAACAATATTTAATGTACCGATACGATTCACAATACATAAATAAATGATAAGCAATTAATTATTAGGCTAACCTATGCTAAATTAAGCAAAAACGGAACATTATTATCTTTGAAATCTAAAACAATATTGTATTACGTAGTTAATTGTAATCAACTAATGTAACATTTAAAGATGAATTACGAAATTTTGTTGCATATATGATGCGATTGTTATGTGATTGATCACCAAACCTGATGATCCCTAATATACGGAACATTATTAAAAGGACATGATTTATGTAAAACAATTAAATACAATAAAGACAAAGCATAACAATATTTAATTCGCCATATCGATACGCACTTTTTTTTTTACGGTTAAAGCTAAATAGAGATGGAAGATTATTCAATTTCGAAGATGAGGTAGGGTTTTGAGAACCTTTGGTACTAATACACTCTTTTTCACTGGAAAACGTTTTGCTACTAAATTTTACATAATTTTTAGACATAATTGCTGAATTTATCCTTATGATTTGTACCAAAATGATAATCTAGTCCCTCAAACCTTGAGAAACATTGGTAAAGTGGTTGTGCGGGAGCTAAATCTCATGACGCGGCTCGAAAACAATTTGAGCAACAAACCAAGGGCCAACAGTTTAATTTTTGAGGATGTGTGGCGAGTTTTAAAGTATTGCCCAAAGTTTTTACAAGGTGAAGTTATATCGGCTACCAACAAACGAAAACATGTTGGTCATCTTCATGTTTGGTTGGTTCCTCTTGGTTCAACTGTTGGTTACCATTACCCATGTACCCAAAAGTTCCTTGAAATCCACGTCGCTCATACCGAAGTTGTTTAAATCAAAATCCTTTGAGCAATGGATTAAGGTTCTGACCATCCATATCAATTTAAAAAGTTAAAATTAATAATACGGATACGATTACATCACATTAACAACAATCATATTAACAACAGTTAAGCAACAACGTGTATAGCAAATTTAAAAGTGAACAATATTTAATGTACCGATACGATTCACAATACACAAATAAACGATAAGCAATTAATTATTAGGCTAACTTACGCTAAATTAAGCAAAAACGGAACAGTATTGTCTTCAAAATCTAAAACGATATTTACTACGCAGTTGATTGTAATAAACAAATGTAACATTTAAAGATGAAGTGCGAAATTTTATTGCATATGTGATGCGATTGATCATCAAACGTGATGATCCCTAATGTACGAAACATTACTAAAGGGACACGATTCGCAAAAAACAATCAAATGCAAAAAAAGCAAACCAAAAAAATATTTAATTTGCCATACCGATACGCACCCTTTTTGATGGTTAAAGTTACAGAGATGGAAGATTTTTCAATTTCGACGATGAGGTAGGTTTTGAGAACCTTTGCTAATAATACACTCTTTTTCACTGGAATACCTTTTGTTACTGTAAGATTAATGTGCAAGGTACAACATATAACTATATGGCAAAAATTATTTGAGCCTTCGGGATCACACATGTACACACCTAGACGTCAAATAATATATATATATATATATATATATATTCCTCAAGTAACGAAACAAGTTAAAATAATTACTTATGAATTAATATGAATAAACCAACAATTATTTAATTAGTTAATTAACTAACTATGTTTATAACATGTTGATCAAGTTGGTCTCATAACTCCGTATCATTTTAATTTTGGTTCTTATTCATGCTTCGCAAAAAACGCGTATTATTACTTTAAAGCTTAAGTCAGTTATTAGCCTTATCTATATATATGATACATATGGGTTTTGACTGAAGCTCTCTCAAAAACAAATAAAAATAAATTCCCTACTTTTGTTGTTGCGCACGCAAACCAATCATATATCAATCCAGCGTTTTACGATCACTTTTCTTTTGAAAGATAAAAGAATTATTATACGAGTTATTAATAATTTATTTTATTAATATAATTGATTATATTAATAAGTTACTCGGGTTTGGACTAGCATCCATTGACATTGTTTGAAAGTGTAGTGGATTATTTAAAGAGACGGTCAATTATTATTGGTGTAACTGTATCTAATTGGGATAAATTAATCGTGCACATGTTATTAAATAATTTAAATATTTCATAAAATAATAAAAGATTATTATTTTAAATATCCGCTGTGTTAATCTGAATTGTTAAAAGTACACACGATTTTCCTACAGTGGTATCAGAGCCAGTTTTTTATTTTTTTCCCTTCTTTCTTATATATCTCCACTAGAATGAAAATCAACTTTGTGTATATATTGAACTTGGTATCCTTCAACCGAATTCATAAGTCGGTTCAATTGATACGCGTCAACTAAAAAAGGAACTAGATTAAATATATTGACTTATCATTTATTATTAAACTTACGCATCAAGCAAAACATAATTTTCTTTAAAGAAAATAAGGAGTATACTTTGATCAATTATTCAACTTATTGTTCAAATTATTAAATCATTTATTTAATTATAATTGAATATTTTAATAATTTGGTCAATAAGTTGAATAATTGATCAAAGTATACTCCGTATTTTTTTTAAAGAAAATAATTTTTTGCTTGATGTGTAAGTTTAATAATAAATGGTAAGACAATATATTGTATCTAGTTCCTTTTTTAGTTGACGCGTATCAATTGAACCGGCTTATGAATTCAGTTGAAGGATACCAAGTTCTATATATACACAAAATGTATTTTCATTCTAGTGGAGATATATACGAAAGAAGGGGAAAAAATTAAAACTGGCTCTGATACCACTGTAGGAAAATCGTGTGTACTTTTAACAATTCTGATTAATGCAGCAGATATTTAAAATAATATTTTTTATTATTTTATGAAATATTTAAATTATTATTTTATATATCCGCTGCATTAATCTGAATTATTAAAAATCAAGAGTTTTTGGACCACCTGAATTGTGGAATTGTCTCACAATCCACTCCACCTTACATACCATATCACAACAGTGTATGTAAGAGGAGGAATCGAACTTTACTTGATATGGTTCGATCTATGATGAGTCTGACTACTCTACCACCATCTTTTTGGGGATATGCATTAGAGTCTGCTGCAGGCATACTCAATATAGTTCCACCCAGGAAGGTAGAAAAGACACCATGTGAGGCATGAGAATACTCTCAAGTTGTCTTATTTGAAAGTTCGAGGTTGTGAAGCGTATGTGAAACGTGACACTTCAAACAAGTTAGAACCTAGAGGTGTCAAATGTCACTTTGTGGGATACCCAAAGGAAACAATGGGTTACTACTTTTTACTATCAAGCTGAAAACAAAGTGTTTACCACTCGGTTTGCTGAATTTTTTGAAAGAGGTCTTCTCTTACAAGAAGTCAATGGGAGTAAAGTAGATCTTGAAGAAATTTATGAATCATAAAGTAACATACCTTCTGAAGGCACTAGCCAACCATACGTTGAAGCTGAACACACTGTTGATGAGCCAGAATATGTTGCACCTGTAATTTGTAGATCGAGTAGAACTCCTCATAGACCCGAGAGGTTAAATCTTCTGATTAATTTAGATGAACCTCGTCTAGGGGATTATGATGAACCCTCTAGCTACCGTGAGGCCATATCAGATCCAGAATTTGACAAATGGCAAGATGCTATGAATGCAGAGATGCAGTCCATGAAAGATAATCAAGTACGGGACTTGATTGATCTTCCACCTAATTGTAAGACAATCGGTTGTAAATGGGTCTTCAAGAAGAAGGCTGACATGGACATATATGTAAACACTTTTAAGGCTCGGTTAATGGAAAAAGGTTATACTCAAACTCAAGGAATTGATTATGAGGAAACTTTTTCACAAGTCGCAAGCATTAAATCAATTAGGATACTTATTGTTATAGCTACTTTTCATGATTATGAAATATGGTAAATGGATGTCAAAACCGCTTTTCTAAATGGCGACCTAAGCGGGACATATATATGGTTCACCCAGAAGGGTTTGTGAATCCTAAGCATCCTAATAAAGTATGCAAGCTTCTAAAATTCATTTATGGATTAAATCAAGCATCCAGGAGCTGGAATCTTAAGTTTGAGAAAAAAATCAAAGAGTTTGGTTTTTCTCAGAACAGAGATGAGCCATGTGTTTACATTAGAGCTAGTGGGAGCAAAATAGTCTTCTTGATCTTGTATGTTGATGACATATTACTTATTGGAAATGACATTTCAATTTTGCCAGATGTCAAGTCTTGGCTTGGAAAATGTTTTTCCATGAAGGATCTTGGAAAAGCTACTTATATTCTTGGAATTGGGATCTATAAAAACAGATCCAAAAGGCTTATTAGTTTTAGTCAAAGTACATACATAAATCTTGTGTAGATTTACTATGTAAAACTCTTAGTGCGGAGCATTGCTCGTGCAAAAGGGCATAACTTTGAGCAAGTCTCAAAGTCCTATCACATTTGATGAGATAAGACGAAGGAATTGTATCCTGTGTGCTTCAGCTATAGGATCCATTATGTATGTCATGTTATGTAATAGACCTGATGTCTCGTTAACTTTGAGTTTGGCGAGTCATTATCAACCGAATCCAGGTGAAGAACATTGGATTGATGTTAGAAATATTATTAAGTATTTATTGAGTACTAAAGATATGTTCTTGGTTTATGGGGGTTTGGAAAAAGAGTTGAGTATTAACTTATACATATTCTAGTTTTCAAACTAATCGAGATGATTCTCGATCCTAATTAAGGTGTATCTTTGTCATGATGGGCGAGGCAATTGATTGGAAGAGTTCAAGTCGAGCATGGTTGAACAATCTACAAAAATAGTAGAATACATTATTTCCCTGAGAAGTTGCTCAGGAAACTGTCTGGATAATCTCAAAAAGGAAGTTTATTGTTGAACTCAAGTTCCCAACGTAAAATCTTCTATGAATATGTACTGTGATACTTCAAGTGTTATTATACATGAGAAAGAATCATATGTACATAAAGGTATCCGACACATTCTTTAAAAGTTTGACTACATTTATGAAGTTATTAAGAAGAATGAGATTAGTATTCTAAAGGTTGATATTGTGGCTGAACCGTTCATGAAGCCCATGATGTACAACAAGCATGATGATCATGCTACTAGTATTTGACTTCGTTATGCCTCAATATTTTTTCATTTGTAATTTAGTATTTGGATATTTTTTGGAACAATGAGCAGTTTTATCTTAATGAATTGATATACAGTTGGTATGATCGTTTTCATTGATATCATTGTGTTCTATATTAGCATGTTTAATGCATGAATAATTGTTGATTATTCAAAATCTTCATAATCGATCGTGTTATGGGAATGACATGAATTAAGATTAATGTGAATTTTTAGTTATATTCATTGATGATGAATAGTTATCTTGTTGAGACCAAAATTCATATGTATTCTTTGATGATGAATATTGGAATGACCCAACCGAGATATCACTACATGGATCATCTTCAGTAGTGAATCTTTTAGTGATTATGTCTTTATGTCCTTAGACTTGAGATACACGCAAGTCTTGATGTATGGAGCATTGTAATTTGATATGGTTAAACGTTGTCCTGAACAAGGCTGCAATAAAGGCCATTATTGGTTATAATGTAAAGCTCGTGACAGACACGTATATGTAATATATGTTTGTTCCTCCAAAATGTTTGGAGTTAGATACTTTTGAGCTTCTCGATGAATGAATGAGATATTTGTGTGGCCGCACCCGGATGCAATTAAGATGATAATTAATTTGGTGATCTAATTAAGTTCTAAGATCGAGAAATAAAATTGTTAAACAAATGAGAATGACCGATGATCCATATCTCAAGTTTAACTAAGTATCTAAAACAAATGGACGAATGACTTTTAACACTTATTATAAGCAGTTTCGAGAAACTACAATCAATTGAATTTGGGGACAATGACGTGTTGCTAGACGCTATCCATTGTTTGGATAGTTACATGGTGTTATACCATGCACAAGTGAAAGTCTGTAGGATTAATGTGCAAGATACAACATATAACTATATGGCCAAATTTATTTGAGCCTTCGGGATCACACATATACACACCTATACGTCAAATAATATATATATATATATATATATATATATATATATATATATATATATATATATATATATATATATATAATGTATATATATGTATTACTCAAGTAACGAAACAAGTTAAAATAATTAATTATGAATTAATAATAATAAACCAATTAATTATTTAATTAGTTAATTAATTAATTATGTTTATAACGTGTTGATCAATTTGGTCTAATAACTCCGTATCATTTTAATTTTGTTTCTTATTCATGCGTATCAAAAAACACGTATTATTACTTTAAAGCTTGAGTCGGTTATTAGTTTTATCTATATATATGATACATTTGGGTTTTGGCAGAAGCTCTCTCGAAAATAAATAAAAATAAATTTCCTACTTTTGTTGTTGCGCACGAAAACCAATCAGATATCAATCCAACGTTTTACGATCACTTTTTTTTTGAAAGATAAACGAATTATTATACGGGTTATTAATAATTTGTTTATTAATATAACTTATTATATTAAAAGTTACTCGGGTTTGGACTAACATCCATTGGCGTTGTTTGAAAGTGTGGACTATTCAAAGAGAAGGTCATACCCTTTAATCGTAGGTTTCTCTCCGTTCATCAGTTTCTTCAAGAAAGGTATACCGTTTACTCACTTTGTAATTTTTATATTCTTGTCAATTATTATTGGTGTAACTGAATTTCATTGGAATAAACTAAACGTGTGCATATTTTATTAAATAATTAATTATTTAATAATTTAAAATTTTAATAAAATAATAAAAGATTATTATTTTAAATATCCGTTGCGTTAATCTCAATTGTTAAAAGTACACACAATTTTCCTACGGTGGTATCAGAGCCGGGTTTTTATTTTTTTCCTTTCTTTCGTATATATCTCTGCTATAATAAAAATCAGTTTTGTGTATATATTAAACTTGGTATCCTTCAACCAAATTCATAAGTTGGTTCAATTGATAAACGTCAACTAAAAAAGGAACTAGATTAAATATATTGACTTACCATTTATTATTAAACTTAGGCATCAAGCAAAATATTATTTTCTTTAAAAAATACGGAGTATACTTTGATCAATTATTCAACTTATTGATCAAATTATTAAATCATTTATTTAATTATAATTAATTAATTCATATCAATTGATTAATTTATAATTTAAATATTTTGTAAAATAACAATAGATTATTATTTTAAATATCCGCTGCATTAATCTGAATTCTTTAAAGTACACACGATTTTTCTACAGTTACCAACTTTTACATAATTTTTAGACATAATTGCTGAATTTACCCTTATGATTTTTACCACCAAAGTCAAAATACAACATTACTTATAGTCTTTCATATTCTTTTAATAATAATTTTCTCAAATCAAAGATATATATTATATATTATATATAAATAAAAGATAAATAGAATTGGTATATATTGGAACTGATTCTCCTGCTGCTCAGATGATATCGATATAAAGCTCTACAATTTTATTCAAACGATTTTGTCTCAGAAGAACAAATTCATTCCAATCATCTTCACTTGTTAGAACGACTTATCTTTCAAAATATGTCTTTTATTCCAAAGAGTATTCTGCTCCAACCAGTCCCAACCTCCCCTAAATTTTTTTCTTGCAAGTTTTAAAATGTTTCTTGAACACCTAACACAATCACACGACCTGCTGCATGTATACCATTTACCACATTGTGTACATTCAAATCAATTTCAGCATCATTACGAAACTCCATCATAGCTAGACTCCCCCTTCCCCAGGACTTTTTGATACTGAAAACTTGGTAAATAGCTTTGAGCTCGCTAATAGATAAATTCAAATTCTTGGCTGCTTCAGCCTCACGATATTTCCAATTAGCTCTAAATAACTAATTATTTAATAATTTAAAAAGTCCATAAAATAATAAAAGATTATTATTTTAAATATCCGCTGCATTAATCTGAATTATTAATGTACACACGATTTTCCTATAGTGGTATCAGAGCTGGGTTTTTTCCCCATCTTTCGTATATATCACCACTGAAATGAAAATCAATTTTGTGTATATGTTGAACTTGGTATCCTTCAATCTAATTCATAAGTCGGTTCAATTAATACACGTCAACTAAAAAATGAACTAGATTAAATATATTGCCTTACCATTTATTATTAAACTTAGGCATCAAGCAAAACATTATTTTCTTTAAAAAAAAATACGGAGTATACTTTGATCAATTATTCATCTTATTGACCAAATTATTTAAATCATTTATTTAACTATAATTAATTAATTCATATCAATTGATTAAATTATAATTTAAATATTTCATAAAATAACAACAGATTATTATTTTAAATATTCGCTACGTTAATTTGAATTGTTTAAAGTACACACTATTTTTCTACAGTTACTAACTTTTACATAATTTTTAGACATAATTGCTGAATTTATCTTTATAATTGTTACCATAAAAGTCAAAATACAACATTACTTATAATCTTTCATATTCTTCTAATAATAATTGTCTCAGATCAAAGATATATATTATATATTATATATAAATAAAAGATAAATAGAATTGACATATATTGGAACTGATTCCCCTGCTGCTCAGATGATATCAATATAATGCTCTACAATTTTATTGAAATGATTTTGTCTCAGAAGAACAAATTCATTCCAATCATCTTCACTTGTTATAACGGCTCATCTTTCAAAATGTGTCTTCCATTCCAAAGAGTATCCTCCTCCAACCAGTCCCAACCTCCCCTGAATTTTTTTCTTGCAAGTTCTTAAATGTTTCTTTAATACCTAACACGATCACACGACCTGATGCATGTATACCATTTACCATATTGTGTACATTCAAAGCAATTTCAGCATCATTACGGAACTCCATCATATCTGGACTCCCCTTTCCCCAGGTTTTTTTGATATTAAAAACTTGGTAAATAGTTTTGAGCTCGCTAATAGATAAATTCAAATTCTTGGTTGCTTCAGCCTCTCGATATTTCCAATTTGCTCTAAATAATTAATTATTTAATAATTTAAAATTTTCATAAAATAATAAAATATTATTATTTAAAATATCCGTTGCGTTAATCTGAATTGTTAAAAGTACACACGATTTTCCTACAGTGGTATCAGAGCCGGGTTTTCTTTTCCTTCTTTCGTATATATCTCCACTAGAATGAAAATAAATTTTGTGTATATATTGAACTTGGTATCCTTCAACCGAATTCATAAGTCGGTTCAATTGATACGGTCAACTAAATAAGGAACTAGATTAAATATATTACCTTACCATTTATTATTAAACTTAGGCATCAAGCAAAACATTATTTTCTTTAAAAAAATACGAAGTATACTTTGATCAATTATTCAACTGATTGACCAAATTATTAAATCATTTATTTAATTATAATTAATTAATTCGTATCAATTGGTTAATTTATAACTTAAATATTTCGCAAAATAATAACAGATTATTATTTTAAATATCCGCTGCATTAATCTGAATTATTAAAAGTACACAGGATTTTTCTACAGTTACTAACTTTTACATAATTTTTAGACATAATTGCTGAATTTATCCTTATAATTTTTACCATAAAAGTCCAAATACAACATTACTTATGGTCTTTCATATTTTTCTAATAATAATTGTCTCAGATCAAATATATATTTTATATATTATATATAAATAAAAGATAAATAAAATTGGTATATATTTGAACTGATTCCCCTGCTGCTCAGATGATATCAATATAAAGCTCTACAATTTCATTCAAACGATTTTGTCACATAAGAACAAATTCATTCCAGTCAACTTCACTTGTTAGAACAACTCATCTTTCAAAATGTGTCTCCCATTTCAAAAAGTATCCTCCTCCAATCTGTCCCAACCTCCCCTGAATTTTTTTCTTGCAAGTTTTTAAATGTTTCTTGAACACCTAACACCATCATACGACCTGCTGCATATTTACCATTTACCACATTGTGTACATTCAAAGCAATTTCAGCATCATTACGGAACTCCATTATAGCTGGACTCCCTTTCCCCAGGTCTTTTTGATATTGAAAACTTGGTAAATAGCTTTGAGCTCGTTAATAGATAAATTCAAATTCTTGGCTGCTTCAGCCTCTCAATATTTTCAATTAGCTCTAAATAATTAATTATTTAATAATTTAAAATTTTCATAAAATAATAAAAGAATATTATTTTAAATATCCGCTGCGTTAATCTGAATTGTTAAAAGTCTACACGATTTTCCTACCGTGGTATCAAAGCCAGGTTTTTATTTTTTCCCATTCTTTCGTATATATCTCCACTAGAATGAAAATTAATTTTGTGTGTAAATTGAACTTGGTATCCTTCAACCGAATTCATAAGTCGGTTCAATTGATACGCGTCAACTAAAAAAGGAACTACATTAAATATATTGTCTTACCACTTATTATTAAACTTAGGCATCAAGCAAAATATTATTGTCTTTATAAAAAAAATACTGAGTATACTTTGATCAATTATTCAACTTATTGACCAAATTATTAAATCATTTATTTAATTATAATTAATTAATTTATATCAATTGATTAATTTATAATTTAAATATTTCGTAAAATAACAACAGATTATTATTTTAAATATCCGCTGCGTTAATCTGAATTGTTAAAAGTACACATGAATTTTCTACAGTTACTAACTTTTACATAATTTTTTGACATAATTGCTGAATTTATCCTTATAATTTTTATCATAAAAGTCAAAATACAACATTAGTTATAGTCTTTCATATTCTTCTAATAATAATTGTCTCAGATCAAATATAGATTTTATATATTATATATAAATAAAAGATAAATAGAATTGGCATATATTGGAAACTGATTCCCCTGCTGCTCAGATGATATCAATATAAAGCTCTACAATTTCATTCAAACGATTTTGTCTCAGATGGACAAATTCATTCCAATCATCTTTACTTGTTAGAACGGCTCATCTTTCAAAATGTGTCTCCCATTCTAAAGAGTATCCTCCTCCAACCAGTCTCAACCTCCCCTGATTTTTTTTCCTTGCATGTTTTTAAATGTTTCTTAAACACCTAACACCATCACACAACCTGCTGCATGTATACCATTTATCACATTGTGTACATTCAAAGCAATTTCAGCATCATTACAGAACTCCATCATAGCTGGACTCCCCTGTGATGACCCGGAAATTTCTGATCAAATTTAAACTTAATCTTTGTATGATTAACATTTCCGACACGATAAGCAAAGTCTGTAAAACTGAATCTCAAAATTTTTGAACTATTCAAATACCTTTCGGTTATTCTCAACGATTCGCGAACCATTATATGTAAATAGATACATATATATACTATAACTTGAAAATGTAACAAAGTTTTAATTGCATGATACCGTACATTAAACTTATTGGTTTATATATCTATTTGAATATATATGATTTCAAGTTATTTAGTAAACGATAATAACATTCGATTATAGATTCGATTGATATTTAGATAAGTTAACTAAAACGTTTAAGATGAACCAGTAAAACACAAATTTGCTACAGTGTTTTTAAATTGCCACATTACTCAAAATGCTACAGTGTTTTCGAAAATCACTATTTGCTACAGTGAAATTGACTTTGCTACAGTGAATTGCTACAGTAAAACACTATTTTAAAATGTATTTTAACAAATAGCGAGACAATGATTTATAGAAGTAAATGACCAAAACACTCAAATGTATAAGTTATAATTTGAGTGATATAATTTAGGGATAATTTAAGTTATATTGTGACAAAGGTACGAGTCACAAAACGAAAAGTACTAGTTTTCTAAGCGTACAAAAATGCGTTCGAGAAACCGGAACCGGGACATAAGTCGAGTGATGACGTACGACTTATCGGAACGAAAATTACAAATCAACTATGCACGTGAATTTAATATAATATATAATTAATTATATAAATTATATATATTATATTAATATTTAATTATGTCGACGAACTACAAAACAAATCAAATGTGAGCTGTCATTTAAGCTCATGCGATCGCATGAGCATACCAAAGAAACTCCATGCGATCGCATGGAGGCTGGATCCAGAAAACATCTATAAATTCAGTCGAATTCGTTCCTTTTTTTTCACATATATTACTCCGTATAATATTTATTATTATTATTATTATTATTATTATTATTATTATTATTATTATTATTATTATTAAGATTATTATTAATCTTATTATTTTTATTATTAGTGTTATTATTTTTGCGATACAAAAATAATAATGTACATAAAATATTACGACGGAGTGCTGTCCAAGTAATTTTCAAAACGAGTTCCAAGCGAGCTAGAGCTAAGGAAAATATGGGTTATTACCAAGGAGGTTATGGGTAATGTTCGGGGGTATTTTTGTGAAGCAAATCTCGTGTTTATCATCTCCGATGCGTCTACGTGCTTTTCTACAATATTGTATATCAATATTAAACAGTGAGTTTCATTACTCCCTTTTTATATATATTTTTGGGCTGAGAATACATGCGACTGTTTATAAATACTGAAAATACCAGATTTATATGTGTGAGTTTCATATGATTCCTTTTTACATATATTTTTGGGCTGAGAATACATGCGCTGTTTTATAAAATGAATACAAATATTAAAACCGATTTTGTGTGAGTTTCATAAGATCCCTTTTACTCTCTACATTTTTGGGCTGAGAATACATGCAAATGCTTTATTAACCGATATACAATATTTATATGTGTGAGTTTCATTTGCTCCCTTTTTAATTGCTTTTGCAATATATATTTTTGGGCTGAGAATACATGCACTTTATTTTAAACGCAATGGATACAAGTACATACTAAATTCTACACTGAGTTTGAACCGAAAATCCCTTAGCTTTGGTAACTAGTAACTGCCAGTTATAAGAACTGGTGGGCGCGAGTAGTAGTATATGGATCCATAGGGCTTGATATCCCCGTCTGAGCTAGAGCACTAGCCTTTTAACGGACGTATGCTATTTGAGAAGCATACACGTTGGTTTGCGTGTATTATTAAGATGATTATACAAAGGGTACAAATTATATATACGTTAAGTTTAGTTACCAGGGTGCTCAATTTCATATAATATTTTGATAAACGTTTCTGGATGAAACAACTGAAATCTTGTGATCCACTTTTATATACAGATTATGCGAAACACTAAAACTATGAACTCACCAACCTTTGTGTTGACACTTGTTAGCATGTTTATTCTCAGGTTCCCTAGAAGTCTTCCGCTGTTTGCTTACATGTTATACAAGCTATGTGCATGGAGTCTTGCATGCTTTATTCAAGAAAACGTTGCATTCACAAAACCATCATCATGTATCTATTTTGACTGCATTGTCAACGGAAGTATTATTGTAAACTATTATTTACGGTGGTTGTCTATATGTAGAAATCATCAGATGTCGAAAACCTTGGAATTAAATATTCATTTATGGTATGCCTTTTCAAAAGAATGCAATATTTACAAAACGTATCATATAGAGGTCAAATACCTCGCAATGGAATCAATGAATGACGTGTTCGTCCATATAGATTTGGAGCGATCGTCACATCCCCCTTCCTCATGTCTTTTTGATATTGAAAACTTGGTAAATAGCTTTGAGCTCGCTAATAGATAAATTCAAATTCTTGGCTACTTCAGCCTCTCAATATTTCCAATTAGCTCTAAATAATTAATTATTTAATAATTTAAAATTTTCATAAAATAATAAAAGATTATTATTTTTAATATCCGCGGCATTAATCTGAATTGTTAAAAGTACACAAGATTTTCCTACAGTGGTATCAGAGCCGGTTTTTCATTTTTCCCCTTCTTTCGTATATATCTCCAATAGAATGAAAATCAATTTTGTGTATATATTGAACTTGGTATCCTTCAACCGAATTCATAAGTCGGTTCAATTGATACGCGTCAACTAAAAAAGGAACTAAAATAAATAAATTGCCTTTCCATTTATTATTAAACTTAGCCATCAAGCAAAACATTATTTTCTTTAAAAAAAATACGGAGTATACTTTGATCAATTATTCAACTTATTGACCAAATTATTAAATCATTTATTTAATTATAATTAATTAATTCATATCAATTGATTAATTTTTAATTTCAATATTTCGTAAAATAACAACAGATCATTATTTTAAATATCCACCGCGTTAATCTGAATTGTTAAAAATACACACGATTTTTCTATAGTTACTAACTTTTACATAATTTTTAAACATAATTGCTGAATTTATCCTTATGATTTTTACCATAAAAGTCAAAATACAACATTACTTATAGTCTTTCATATTCTTCTAATAATAATTGTCTCAGATTAAAGATATATTTTATATATTATATATAAATAAAAGATAAATAGAATTGGTACATATTGGAATTGATTCCCCTGCTGCTCAGATGATATCAATATAAAGCTCTACAATTTCATTCAAATGATTTTGTCTCAGAAGAATAAATTCATTCCAATCATTTTCACTTGTTAGAACGGCCCATCTTTCAAAATGTATCTCCCATTCCTAAGAGTATCCTCCTCCAACCAGTGCCAACCTCCCCTGAATTTTTTTTCTTGCAAGTTTTTAAATGTTTCTTGAACACCTAACACTATCACACGAGCTGCTGCATGTATACCATTTACCACATTGTGTACATTCAAAGCAATTTCATCATCATTACGGAACTCCATCATAGCTGGACTCCCTTTCCCCACGTCTTTTTGATATTGAAAACTTGGTAAATAGATTTGAGCTCGCTAATAGATAAATTCAAATTCTTAGCTGTTTCAGCCTCTCGATATTTTTAATTAGCTCTAAATAATTAATTATTTAATAATTTAAAATTTTCATAAAATAATAAAAGATTATTATTTTAAATATCCACTGCGTTAATCTGAATTGTTAAAAGTACACACGATTTTCCTACAGTGGTATCAGAGCTGGGTTTTTATTTTTTTCCCTTCTTTCGTATATATCTCCACTAGAATGAAAATCAATTTTGTGTATATATTGAACTTGGTATCCTTCAGCCGAATTCATAAATCGGTCAATTGATACGCGTTAACTAAAAAGGAACTAAATTAATTATATTGCCTTACCATTTATTATTAAACTTAGGCATCAAGCAAAACATTAGTTTCTTTAAAAAAAATACGGTGTATACTTTGATCAATTATTCAACTTATTGACCAAATTATTAAATCAGTTATTTAATTATAATTAATTAATTCATATCAATTGATTAATTTATAATTTAAATATTTCGTAAAATAACAACAGATTATTATTTTAAATATCCGCTGCGTTAATCTGAATTGTTAAAAGTACAAAGAATTTTTTTCTACAGTTACTAACTTTTACATAATTTTTAGACATAATTGCTGAATTTATTCTTATAATTTTTACCATAAAAGTAAAAATACAATATTACTTATGGTCTTTCATATTCTTCTAATAATAATTGTCTCAGATCAAATATTTATTTTATATATTATATATAAATAAAAGATAAATAGAATTGGTATATATTAGAACTGATTCCCCTGTTGCTCAGATGATATTAATATAAAACTCTACAATTTCATTCAAATGATTTTGTCACAGAAGAACAAATTCATTTCAATCATCTTCACTTGTTAAAACGGCTCATCTTTCAAAATGTGTCTCCCATTCTAAAGAGTATCCTCCTCCAACCAGTCACAACCTCCCATGAATTTTTATTTTTTGCAAGTTTTTAAATGTTTCTTGAACACCTAACACCATCACACGACCTGCTTCATGTATACCATTTACCACATTGTGTACATATAAAGCAATTTCAGCATCATTACGGAACTCCATCATAGCTGGACTTCCCTTTCCCAGGTCTTTTTGATATTGAAAACTTGGTAAATAGCTTTGAGCTCGCTAATAGATAAATTTAAATTCTTTGCTTCAGCATCTCGATATTTCCAATTAGCTCTAAATATTTAAATATTTAATAATTTAAAATTTTCATAAAATAATAAAAGATTATTATTTTAAATATCTGCTGCGTTAATCTGAATTGTTAAAAGTACACACGACTTTCCTACATTGGTATCAGAGCCAGGTTTTTATTTTTTTTCCTTCTTTCGTATATATCTCCACTAGAATGAAAATCAATTTTGTGTATATATTGAACTTGGTATCCTTCAACCGAATTTATAAGTCGGTTCAATTGATACGCGTCAACTAAAAAAGGAACTAGATTAAATATATTGCCTTACCATTTATTATTAAACTTAGGCATCAAGCAAAACATTATTTCTTTAAAAAAATACGGAGTATACTTTGATCAATTATTCAACTTATTGACCAAATTATTAAATCACTTATTTAATTATAATTAATTAATTCATATCAATTGATTAATTTATAATTTAAATATTTTGTAAAATAACAACAGATTATTATTTTAAATATCCACTGCGTTAATCTGAATTGTTAAAAGTACACACAATTTTTCTACAGTTACTAACTTTTACATAATTTTTAGATATAATTGCTGAATTTATCCTTAAAATTTTTACCATAAAAGTCAAAATACAACATTACTTATAGTCTTTCATATTCTTCTAATAATAATTGTCTCAGATCAAAGATATATTTTATATATTATATATAAATAAAAGATAAATAGAATTGGTATATATTGGAACTGATTCCCCTGCTGCTCAGATGATATCAATATAAAGCTCTACAATTTCATTTAAACGATTTTATTTCAGAAGAACAAATTCATTCCAATCATCTTCACTTGTTGAGCAATTTCAGCATCATTACGGAACTCCATCATAGCTGGACTCCCATTCCCCAGGTCTTTTTGATATTGAAAACTTGGTAAATAGCTTTGAGCTCGCTAATAGATAAATTTAAATTCTTTGCTTCAGCATCTCAATATTTCCAATTAGCTCTAAATATTTAAATATTTAATAATTTAAAATTTTCATAAAATAATAAAAGATTATTATTTTAAATATCTGCTGCGTTAATCTGAATTGCTAAAAATACACACGACTTTCCTACATTGGTATCAGAGCCAGGTTTTTATTTTTTTCCTTCTTTCGTATATATCTCCACTAGAATGAAAATCAATTTTGTGTATATATTGAACTTGGTATCCTTCAACCGAATTCATAAGTCGGTTCAATTGATACGCGTCAACTAAAAAAGGAACTAGATTAAATATATTGCCTTACCATTTATTATTAAACTTAGGCATCAAGCAAAACATTATTTTCTTTTAAAAAATACAGAGTATACTTTGATCAATTATTCAACTTATTGACCAAATTATTAAATCACTTATTTAATTATAATTAATTAATTCATATCAATTGATTAATTTATAATTTAAATATTTTATAAAATAATAACAGATTATTATTTTAAATATCCACTGCGTTAATCTGAATTGTTAAAAGTACACACGATTTTTCTACAGTTACTAACTTTTACATAATTTTTAGATATAATTGCTGAATTTATCCTTAAGATTTTTACCATAAAAGTCAAAATACTACATTACTTATAGTCTTTCAAATTCTTCTAATAATAATGGTCTCAGATCAAAGATATATTTTATATATTATATATAAATAAAAGATAAATAGAATTGGTATATATTGGAACTGATTTCCCTGCTGCTCAGATGATATCAATATAAAGCTCTACAATTTCATTTAAACGATTTTATTTCAGAAGAACAAATTCATTCCAATCATCTTCACTTGTTAGAACGGCTCATTCTTCAAAATGTGTCTCTCATTCCAAAGAGTATCCTCCTCCAACCAGTCCCAACCTCCCATGATTTTTTTCTTGCAAGTTTTTAAATGTTTCTTGAACATCTAACACCATCACACGACTTGCTGCATGTATACCATTTACCACATTGTGTACATTCAAAGCAATTTCAGCATCATTACGAAACTCCTTCATAGTTGGACTCCCCTTCCCCAGGTCTTTTTGATATTGAAAACTTGGTAAATAGCTTTGAGCTCGCTAATGGATAAATTTAAATTTTTGGCTGCTTCAACCTCTCGATATTTCCAATTAGCTCTAAATAATTAATATTTTAAAATTTTCATAAAATAATAAAAGATTATTATTTTTAATATCCGCTGCGTTAATCTGAATTGTTAAAAGTACACACGATTCTCCTACAGTGGTATCAGAGCCGGTTTTTTATTTTTTCCCCTTCTTTTGTATATATCTCCAATAGAATGAAAATCAATTTGTGTATATATTGAACTTGGTATCCTTCAACCGAATTCATAAGTCGGTTCAATTGATACGCGTCAACTAAAAAAGGAACTAGAATAAATATATTGCCTTACCATTTATTATTAAACTTAGGCATTAAGAAAAACATTATTTTCTTTAAAAAAATACGGAGTATAATTTGATCAATTATTCAACTTATTAACCAAATTATTAAATCATTTATTTAATTATAATTAATTAATTCATATCAATTGATTAATTTATAATTTAAATATATTGTAAAATAACAACAGATTATTATTTTAAATATTCACTGCATTAATCTGAATTGTTAAAAGTACACACGATTTTTCTACAGTTACTAACTTTTACATAATTTTTAGACATAATTGCTCAATTTATCCTTATGATTTTTACCATAAAAGTCAAAATACAACATTACTTATAGTCTTTCATATTCTTCTAATAATAATTGTCTCAGATCAAAGATATATTTTATATATTATATATAAATAAAAGATAAATAGAATTGGTATATATTGGAATTGATTCCCCTGCTGCTCAGATGATATCAATATAAAGCTTTACATTTTCATTCAAACGATTTTATCTCAGAAGAACAAATTCATTTCAATCATCTTCACTTGTTAGAACGGCTCATCTTTCGAAATGTGTCTCCCATTCCAAAGAGTATCCTCTTCCAACCAGTCACAACCTCCCCTGATTTTTTTCTTGCAAGTTTTTAAATGTTTCTTGAACACCTAACACCATCACACGACCTGCTACATGTATACCATTTACCACATTGTGTACATTCAAAGCAATTTCAGCATCATTACGGAACTCCATCATAGCTGGACTCCCCTTCCCCAGGTCTTTTTGATATTGAAAACTTGGTAAATAGCTTTGAGCTTGCTAATAGATAAATTCAAATTCTTGGCTGCTTCAGCCTCTCGATATTTTCAATTAGCTCTAAGTAACAACGTGTATAGCAAATTTAAGCAACAACGTGTATAGAAAATTTAAAAGTAAACAATATTTAATCTACTGATATAAATTACAATACACAAATAAAAGATAAGCAATTAATTATTAGGCTAACCTATGCTAAATTATGCAAAAATGGAACAATATTGTTTTTGAAATCTAAAACAAATACTGTATTACGTAGTTGATTGTAATCAACAAATGTAACATTTAAAGAAGAATTACTGAATTTTTGTTGCATATGTGATGCGATTGTTATGTGATTGATCATTAAACCCGATGATCCATAATATACGAAACATTATTAAAAGGACACGATTCACGAAAAACAATTAAATACAAAAAAAGCAAGACTGAACAATATTTAATTCGCCATACCAATACGCACCTTTTTTTTACGGTTAAAGCTAAACAGAGATGGAAGATTTTTCAATTTCGACGATAAGGTGGGGTTTTGAGAACCTTGGTACTAATACACTCTTTTTCACTGGAATACCTTTTGCTACTAACTTTTACATTATTTTTAGACATAATTGCTGAATTAATCCTTATAATTTGTACCAAAACGTTAATTTAGTCCCTCAAACCTCGAGAAACATTGGCTAAGTGGTTGTGCGGGGGAAGATCTAATGAACGCGGCTCGAAAAAAATTTAAGCAACAAACCAAGGGCCGGCAGTTTAATTTTGAGGATGCGTGGTGAGTTTTAAATGATTGCCCGATGTTTTTACAAGGTGAAGATATATCGGCTACCAACAAACGAAAACATGATGGTCATCTTCATGTTTGGTTGGTTTGTCTTGGTTCACTTGGTTACCATTACCTAGGTACCCAAAAAGTCCCTCGAAATCCACGTCGCTCATATTGAAGTCATTCAAATCAAAATCCTTGAGCAGTGGATGAAGGTTCTGACCATCCATATCTATTTAAAAAAGTTAAAGTTAATAATACAGATACGATTACATCACATCAACAACAATCACATCAACAACAGTTAAGCAACCACGTGTATAGCAAATTTAAAAGTGAACAATATTTAATGTACCGATGCGATTCACAATACACAAATAAATGTTAAGAAATTAATTATTAGGCTAACTTACGCTAAATTAAGCAAAAACGGAACAGTATTGTCTTCGAAATCTAAAACAATACTGTATTACGCAGTTGATTGTAATCAACAAATGTAACGTTTAAAGATGAATTATTAAATTTTGTTGCATATGCGATGCAATTGTTATGTGATTGTTCATCAAACTTGATGATCCCTAATGTACGGAACATTATTAAAAGGATAGGATTCACGAAAAAACAATTAAATACAAAAAAAAGAAAAAGAAAAAAAGAATAATTAATTCGCCATACCGATACGCACCTTTTTTTGACGGTTAAAGCTAAACACAGATGGAAGATTTTTCAATTTCGACGATGAGGTTGGGTTTTGAACCTATTATACTAATACACTTTTTTCACTGGAATACCTTTTGCTACTAACTTTTACATAATTTTTAGAGATAATTGCTGAATTTATCTTTATGATTTATACCAAAATACTAATTTAGTCCCACAAATAAACAATAAGCAATTAATTACTAACTTACATTAAAATTAAGCAAAAACGGAACAGTATTGTCATCGAGATCCAAAACATTATTGTATTACGTACTTGATTGTATTTAACAAAAGTAATTTTTAAAGATGAATTACGAAATTTTGTTAGGACATCGAAATACACAATTCACGAAATTATGTGATTGATTATCAAACCTGATGATCCCTGATATACAGAACATTATTACAATTTTAATCAACGAAATTATGTGATTGATCATCAAATAATATACGGAACATTATTAAAAAACACAATTCACGAAAAACAATTAAATACAAATAAGCTAAACAGAAATATATTTAATTCGCCATACCAATACGAACCTTTTTTGACGGTTAATCTAAACAGATATAGAAGATGAGAGAAGGCCTTCGCTACTGATGGAATACGCTGCTTTTCACTGGAATACCTTTTTGCTACTAAATTTTACATAAATTTTAAACATAATTGCTGAATTGATCCTTATGATTTGTACCAAAAATGTTAATTTAGTCTCTCAAACCTTGAAATACATTGGCAAAGTGGTTGTGTGGGGGAAGATATCATGAACACGACTCGAAAACAATTTAAGCAAGAAACCAAGGGCCGACAATTTAATTTTGAGGATGCATGGCGAGTTTTAAAGGATTGCCTAAAGTTTTTACAAGGTTAAGGTATATCGGCTACCAAGAAACGAAAATAAGCCGATGATATACCAATAAATGTTCCAAGCGAGGGAAGTTCCAACCCGAACTCAAGCACGAACCCCGACCAACCCAATTTGAAAATTACTTAAGGATCAAGACCCAATCCAACGTCCTCCAAGTCGAGCTAAAAGTCAAAGGGATTTGTACTCTACTGATGCCGCGAGTCGTATCTCATTCGATGAAGTACAATTAAAGATAACTCAATCGGCCGAAGCTTCACAACTAGTAGAGAATCGAATCATGGAAAGTTATGTAAAGACAGCGACATGCGAACAATGTTTAAAGGTTTGAAGCTTCTTTCCAAACCGGTTTCACGTGACTTGCCTCCAGACGAATACGACATGCTAATGAGAGCTCGGGAGAAAATTAAGAAAAAATATGCGAGACAATTGCAAGACTCGGATGAAGACGAGTAGTCCGATTATTTAGTTTATAGTATTTTATTTTAACTTATGTCGCATTCTAATTATCGTCGTAATGCTTTAAATTTTAATTATTGTATGTTCTTTATTTTTAATGAAAGTTTAGTTTTATTTGAAAAAGTATTTTAAATTAAATTATTATGATTATTTGGTTTTATAAAAAAATAAAAATAAATAAAAATATTGAAGAAAGATGTCACTGTTGGTAGTATTTAATCCCGGGAAAGAAGTATTGATGTGACGCTGATGTGACAGCTAGTCTTGAGGAGAAAATATGTCAGCATTGGAACCTCTAATACATAGTGAGTATAAAACGTGTTTTCTAGAAGGCATGTGATTTAGGGTTTATTTAGTTGTACATTGTTCACAATTTTTTCATGTTCAATTCTATAAAAAAACAAAAGAGTTGTCATTTTCTAGAAATGTACTACTAAAATTTTTAAATATCTAATTTCCCACTTTAGAAAACTACTGAGGAGTAGTAGTTAAACTAGAAAGATTTTGGAAAAAAAGGAAAAATGAAATAAAAAGTGAAGGGAGTGCTAGAAAAGTAGGTTTTGCATTTTCTAGAGAAAACTTAATAAAAGTTAAGTTTTCAATTTTTCACATTTAAAAAATTCAAAAAAAGCATCATATTTTCAAATGTGTTTGAAAGAAACTAGCTTGTAGTTAAAATACAAATATAATAGAACTTACAATTGCTTATAATCATATTATCAAAGAGAATGCTAAACATAATTTTTAGGACTATATTTAAACATATCATATACATATATAACTTAATTTCATATTTATAACTCACAATTGTCATAAATATATAATGATAGCAAGTTTAAATGAAGAAAGTCGGTATTAAAAAAATATATTCATACTTTACTATAATTCAATAGATTTATAAAATTGAATATAATAAACTTAAACGCGCTTAGACTTACATTTAGCAATGTCCATTATTAAATGACACAACCAAAGAATTTGCCTTCTTAACCCCAATCATTGACCCTTTAAACCAACTCAACTCCCTAATTTGAGAACTCTTGGCTTTCTATTCCATATAAAACACTAAGGTGTTTGATTAGTTTTCAAAAATACTCCGTATTTTTAACCTATTGCATGATCAAGCTGTAATAACTGCCAAAAACAACTTATGATTTCTTAGCTATTTGAGCCAGGAAACCCGTTTCGTGAAGCGGGGATGGGGGACTCATCTAAACGAGCTATACTCTTTAAAGTTAATAGTCGAAACCCGTTCAAGTAAGCTTAAACCCGAACACCCCTAAATGTGATTTACCTGGCTCTATATGCAACCTCAAATAATAACACTTTTATATGCAGCCTCAAATAATTAATAACATAACACTACACATCTGAATACGTTAATTTTCAAAAATGACCAACTTCCCTCTCATTATATTATATAGCACATAAAAGCTTGTCCTAAAATGTTATAATAACATAACACTTTTATTTGGCTCGATTTACTAGTGACTTTATTTTAAACTTATACTAATAATATATCCTACTTTTTTCGATAGCAACTTTGTTGGCAAGATTGTCCTATGATTAGGATATCATTTTATAGATACTTACAGACTTAAATTAGATCTATTTATAGGATTACAATAAACTTAAAGCTCATCTATTTTGGTTTAATTATCTATAACACAACTCTCCCAAAAAGGTATGCATATTTTATGTCATCATATACTATGTCTTAACTCTTTAATTTGATGTTAGATTATGTAATTTATGTTTCTAGCATAAATGAACAGCTTAGTATACTCGGGCAATAACCATTACCAGTCTCGACTTAGGAAAAAAAAAAATAAGCTTTGAGACTATACGAGATAACAAAAAATGTTAAATAAGAAAATTATAAATAATAAGCTTGAGTGAACTATACGGATCACAAGTTTGCTTGAATTTTTCTAGTGTGCTTGAATTTTTCTTCATGTAAAATTTTGTAAATGAAAGAAACCTAAAAGTTAAATAAAATGGATATATATATATATATATATATATATATATATATATATATATATATATATATATATATATATATATATATATATATATATATATATATATAAGACCATTTGAATCGCTAGCAAGCAACACACGTTGGATCCGAGTTGGAAGAAAAGCAACGCCCAGCTCCGGCTTATTGCGGCGGCAGTTGGCGGCGTTGGGTGGTAAGCAACGGGGTAAGCAACAGTTGTTGCTTTATTATCCTAATTTTATATTAATTTAAAATTATTATTTTACCTATATTTTTACCCAATTATATTTTAACAAGTAGCCGAATATTGGATAGACAATTAGTATGATGATAATCGGATGCTGTTCTTTGTGTCGGGTTGGTGAGGTGGTGGATCGGGGGTCTTTCCGAGCTTGGCCGAGCTTGGGGGTTGTATATCGATAGGTCTGGATCGTGGCAGGGTCGCAACTTGTTTGTTTTTGCTGCTCTTGTTCAATTTGTAATGGTGTTGTTATATTTCAATAGATGCTCACATGTTACTTTTGTTTTTGTTGCTCGTGTTCAATTTGTAATGGTTAATGTTTGTAAGTTTTGAGAACAGATCATCATATCTCTATTGGTCATATTATGTAATCTGCCTGATCGTTTTGATATATATATATATATATATATATATATATATATATATATATATATATATATATATATATATATATATATATATATATATATATATATATATATATATATATATATATATTTGCCATAAAAAGACAAACTTTGTATGACTGTTTATTTCTTATTTCACCAAAAGCAAAGACAGGGACATCTATGACCTATGTATGTAGTCGGTAAAATATGGATCCATTATAATTTTTATAACCTGTTTTTGATGACAGAAGTAACCATCGTTATACTCCGGTCCACAATTCTGAAGTTCAATAAACAAATGAGTATTATTATAGAAAGAATTAATTTGGATGCTTAGAACTAAGAAGAGAGTCTCTTCACAGCTCAAGCACAACTAGAGTTTACTCACGTGGCCAAAACTTGATGTGACGATTCTTGCCCCATGTCGGCTTCATTGACGAGTCATGATGCTACAATATAGAATCAAAATCGACTTTCATTTCACTTAACTCATCAAAACAAGTAGCGAATATTAGATAGACAATTAGTTCCAAAATTAAAAGATTGGGCTATTGTCGGTATCAACTGAAGTCAACAAAGAAGGAAAAGCTTGTCGCTATCACTACAACCTTTTTACTTTAAGCAGGCATAAGCCATGTTTCCTACTTTATCTACATGTCTTATCTTACAATCACCGGAATGAGAGGACTTCCCGATAGGCAAGATTGTTGTCAGACAATGTAATGCATGTGACGGGTAGCGCTTGCCATATGAAGGAGACTACAATTGGAGATGAAGGCGTGAGGCATGCATACTCAGCATAGGTAAAAGGAAATGAGGAGGCAAGCCCCCCATATTCCGCATTTCTTGCTCATCCGACACAATCATTTAATCTGTTTCATTCTTTGAGTGTTCCGCTCTCCCAAAAAATGGAGACTTTGGGGGGCGAGATAAGAAACGGCTCTGAAGAAAGAAATTGGGATTCCCAATGCCTCTCTCCCCTCCTATCACTTCGTCTGGACGATAAGGGTAGGAAACCTCTTGTGGAGGCTGATTCGATGGACGTCTTGACCCCTATGGCCCTATCCAATTTTTCCACCAATTCACCCTTCGTACAACCAAAAATGATATTCTTGCCGAATCCGACTTTGTTGCCCTTCCGCTTACACCATTTCTTTGTGCATGAAGTTAGACAACACACTTCTTATTACTATGACAGTTGTGACATGCATATTCGTGGTCAATTTGTAAAAAGAATGGCAAATTTAGCATGGACCTAATTTTATGTATTTCGATGTTTGATATTATTATTAGATGAATAGAAATCAAAACAAGTTAGTACTAGTAGTTTACATCTTAATACGAGAAAGTTTTGGTTCAAAACTCATTATCATTTCCTTAGCTCATTCTTTGTACTCTTTTGTTTTTTCACTATCACCTCACTTAACACCATGAAATCAGCAGTGTTATCAACAGACCAAAATTAGAAAATAATGCAAAAAAAGTTATTAAACTGTCCAAATGATAATAGGTCAAAATACGAAGATCCAAAGAAAGAAACAAAACATAATAATGCAATACCAAGTTCCACTTACCAATTCTTCCTAGCTTGTCTTCAAGTTCCAACGGGCTCGTAATTCCAAAAGTAGTCTATCCTTACATCCTTGTATTTTATTCATATTATGTTCTACATGTATAGTCGAGAGAGGTACAACTTGTAATTAATTGTTATATTAATAAAATTTTACTTGCTTTTCAAAAAAATAAAAAATGCAATACCAAACACACCGTTTCAATAAATAAACATATAAAAAGTTTACACTTACCCTTTTAATGCATGAAAAAAGGTATTCATACAGTCAATTCTATAATTCTAATTGGTGTATAACCATTACATATCACCCCCTTTCATACTCAGTTAGTTATTACAACACCAAATAAAGAGATCAAAAAACATGTACTATATGAGGTCAACAAGATATATGTTAGCTCAATTTGGATCAGTATTCGCAAGTTTAATGTTTGTGTTAGCAATCATTGAAAGATTCATACCTTCCGCTACTCGTAACTTGTTTCGCAAATACACTCAGACGACTTGTTACTCCTTTCTAGCCATCCATTCAAATCAAATTCAACGAGTTCATGGGTGATCATTTTAGGCATAACGAAGCTTACGTAGCTATAGAAACCTACTTGAGCTCAACGAGCTCCATGAAAGCCCAACGTCTAAAAGGCGTCATCGTCAAAAACAATTCTGAAATCGTTTCGTTATCAATGGATGATAACGAAGAAGTTGAAGATGAATTTAACGGCGTTTAAGTATATTGGACATCTGGGAAGTACCCAGTAACTCAATCTACTTTGTTAACTCGATCTCCCGATGAAAAGAAGTTTTATCGACTTGCTTTTCATAAATGATATGGAGATCTCGTTATCAAGGATTATTTAAAACATGTGATCAAGACGGGGAGAAGTATAACGCGGAAAAATAGGTTGAGAAAGCTTTATACTAACAATGGGTCTAATTGGACTAGCGTTACATTTGAGCATCCCGCTACGTTTAAAACACTAGCAATGGATCCTGAGAAGAAGCAAGAGATAATCGACGATTTGACAACTTTTAGCAAATCGGAAGCGTTTTATACGCGTATTGGAAGGGCTTGGAAACGCGGGTATCTTCTTTATGGTCCACCGGGAACGGGAAAGTCAACCATGATTGCGGCCATGGCTAACTTTTTAGGTTATAATATTTACGACGTTGAGTTGACCGCAGTGAGTGATAACACGGAGCTAAGGAAGTTGTTGATTGATACATCAAGCAAGTCGATTATAGTGATTGAAGACATTGATTGCTCGGTTGACCTCACGAGTCAAAGAAAAACGAACGAACGTGAAGTGGAAGAGATCGATCACGCCACGAAAAGTGACAAGAAAACGAGATCGGGTGATAAAAGTTGTACTACAAGTAGAGTGACGTTATCGGGGCTTTTGAATTTTATCGATGGACTTTGGTCCGCGTGTGGGGGAGAAAGGATTATAGTTTTTACGACTAATCATGTTGATAAGCTTGACCCTGCGCTTATTCGAAGACGGAGAATGGATATGCATATTGAATTGGGATACTGTTGTTTTGAAGCGTTTAAGGTTTTAGTGAATAATTATCTTTATATAGAATCACACGAATTGTTTGATAAGATCCGTATTATGTTGGAAGAAACGGATATTACTCCAGCAGATGTTGCCGAGAATCTAATGCCTAAACCTAGTCCAGGGGATCCTGAAAGATGCTTAAAGAGTCTCATTTATGCTTTAGAGACTGCGAAAATGAAGTAAATTGAGGAAGAAGAAAAAGGTAAAGAAAGGGAAATAAATGAAAATATAAAAGAATACGAGAAGAAATCATCTGGTGAAGAAAGCAAAGTAACTAAAAAAGGCGATAGCGCTCGATCCAAAAAATAGGAGATACCAGTTCAAACGTGCAATGTAAGCCGATCGACTATGGCAGAAGCTGAAAAGAACTAGTTATCTCATCTATTTCCATTGCTAATACATATTATGTTATGTATATATAGATATATGATATGACATTTCTATAGTTGCATCATCTATAATAGATGTTTTGTCTCTTATTCTATAAATTGCATTCATACAGTCAAGGTTGAAAAAGACGCGAGACGGGGCCGAAACGGTAGCGACCTCAAAACGTCGCAACGGAAAAAACGGGGCCGAGACGGGGTCGAAACGGATGCTGACTAATGTTGACTTTATATATATAAATATATATTTACACATATTTTAGAGCTAAAAAACCTTCGTTGACAAGTTTGTACCTATAATTGCTACTAGCGTTAATATAATACAAAATGGAATACTAAACTAAGTCAATTTTGATCGATTTGACCGACTTATGACCAATTTTAACAGAGTTTCTGACTTTTGACCGGCGTTGACCCAAGTTTTCCTGCATTTGACCTGACTTTTGACCGTTGACCGGCTTATAAGAAAACGGGACGGGGTCGAAACGGTTTAGTCACCAAAACGCCGCAACGGGCGTCGCAACGGACGCAACAGACGCCGTTTACAACAGTGATACAGTTAGCAACACCTATCATTTCCCTATAATCAAGGTTGCAAAAATCATACCCGGTGAGTACTCGGTCGGGACTTTCTAGGCAGTACTCGGCAACTCGGGGAGTACTCGAATGTTGTCCAAGTTTGACGTTAACCGATTTTGACTTATTTTCCGAGTAATCCCGAGTTTTGACTGACTTTTGGCCGAGTTTTGACAGATTTTCCAAGTAATCCCAATTTTGGCCAAGTTTGACCGAGTTTTGACCAAGTTTGACTGAGAACTCGCCGAGTACTCCCCAAGTTGCAAAAACCAAGAATCGCCGAGTAATTCCGAGTTCTGCAACACTCCCTATAATGTTTGTTGTACTATTCCGATTGATACAATAAAAACATATAGGAGTGCGTACTTGTAACAATGGTAATTCCTAAAGTTATTTATTGTGTTATAGTAATGTACTACAAATCATCTGTGTGTTGTGCTGGACATGTTCAAAGAAGACCCGAAAGTCAAAACAACAAACAGGAGATAGTTTTTTTTTTTTTTTTTTTTTTTTCATATGATCAAGAGCTACTTGTAAAAATAGAAGGATAAATATTCTTAGGGCCCACATGTCTCATTGCAAAAGTGGGACTTTGATTAGATGTCACCAGCTAAACTAATAAGATTAATACAACTTACAGGTCAAAGATGCAAGGGCCTGTTTTTTAAAGACCCGTGGAACTTTTTTCATCGAGGTGTCACGTGGCCTGTTGTGCTGATGTGGCAGCCATGTTGCCTATACTTGTTCCAGCTATATACCCACCTGACCAAGCGTTCTGTATCGAAAACCAAAAAGGATATAATCCATGAGTAAGCATAGTGTTGCCAAATATGGATGTGTTTATTTCATAATTGTTGATTTTACCTGGAAATTGAAACCTCCTGTAATCCCATCAACATTCAGCACCTACACGCAATTTCAACGTTGAGATGACATTAATGGACGCAGACTCTGTGTAATCAGACAAGATCATTTTATTTCTTTTTTATATGATTATTTGATTGATCTTCACCTGGCTTAGAAAGAAAACAAAGAGTAAATCAATTCAGAAAACGTTATCAAATAAACAAACCTCTCCAGCAAAGAACAGACGAGATTGAATCCTGCTCTCCATAGTTTTCAGTGAGATCTTCATGAAAAATGCATATTGAGTTATGATTTTGCACTATCCCTAAGTAATTAAACTCTGTGTGTGTGTGTGTGTGTGAGAGAGAGAGAGAGAGAGAGAGAGATAGAGAGAGAGAGAGAGAGAGAGAGAGAAAACACCTCGGACAACGGAACACCACCAGCTGTGACAAATTCATCCTTGAAATGACCCTAAATCAATGTAGACACTTGTTAACTTCATATAGATATATATCTCAATACTATAAGTAGCATAATGGGTGGGTCATAAAAAACGGGGTAACATATTGAGGTTCAATTTATACCACACATTGAGACCAATGGTATTGGTTAAATAACTGATTTATAGTATTCATTATGGGTAAAAAAATACTACTGAGATAGTAACTTATGGTTGTATATACTCAAAGCCATAGCAATATACGAGACAATTTGATTCTTATATTATCTTTTCCTTCAACCGGGTCCATAGCAATATACGAGACAATTTGATTAAGCGTACCTTTCCTTTAACTATAAATGAACATTGTTTTAAGACAGCAGCAATAGACATCAAAGAGTTATTCGAAATGGATGCCCACAAGATATCTTCATCTATGCCCTACATACAAACATTTTGTTAGTACAAAAAAAATAATATTTTCCTGATATAAAGTTATAAACCATACTTTTCTAACTAAAACGATCAAGCAACCTCATGCTTTAACAAGTATTTCCAAAATCTCTTGATGAGCCCAAGTTCTGGAGGATATGAACCCGCTACTTTTTGCTTCTACAGAATCAAAGAATTAAGATTAGATAACGGACTGTATCATACAAAAGCAACTATTTTTAAATGATTCAAAATGACATTCTAGTAGAAGCATATGCAAAAATGGTCCATAAAGGTTAAAATTTATTAAAAAATAGTTTAACAGGTACTACGTGAGCGTGAGCATTTACACGCTCCTACATTTCTTCAATTGAAAAAACAAAAATGAATGATCAATATAGCAATAATAACTTAAGTAAACAATTTATACAATTTAAAAAGATAGACAACAATTTCAACCTAACTACCTTGAAAATTTACCAATTTCAATTCAGACCTATTATTCAACCTGCCCATTTTGATACCAGCATTCAGACCCAAAAGCAGAAAGCGGGCACACATCTTAATCAAAGTACAATGTGTACTTCAAACTTTGCATATCAAACTTACCGGAAACTTCTTTTTGTGTTGTGATAACAAAGACTTCAAATCTTCACTATTAAGATCTGGAGTAAAATCCACAACAAGCGTTCCTGAACAAATATGCAACCCAAAGTCAAAAAATTAGGATTTTAAACCACGTTTTAATGAACAACCATATTTCCTACTTGCCTTTATAGTTTGAAGTATAAAGTTCACGAGCACCCCAAGCAGATAACCGAAGAATTACCGGACCACTAAGTCCCCAATGTGTGACCAACATCGGTCCAACCTAAAACCAAGTCAAGTCAAAACAATAAATTTGTGACATCATAATTCATACATAACAAATTTAATATAATAAAATTAATAAAGTACCTGTGTAAGTCCTATAACATTCTTCTGCAAAGATTCAAGCTTTAAACTTGCCTTGACTTTGGAATGTAATCTAGAAACAACATCAAAATTTGACAACTTTTAAGCATATATACAGACTGCAGAATATAATAACTTTATGGTTATGGGTGAAAAGAATGTAGAATTACTCCAGATAACTCTATCAACGAAATATCATCGACCTTGAACGTAAATAAGCTTGGTACTGGTTTAATTATAGAATGACCTAGTTGAGTTGCGAGGTTATAACCTTGTTGGCTGCTACCACTAGCAATTAACAAATAATTTGCCTCAACAAAATCCACATAATCAATCGTTCGTTTCTTAATCTTGACCATAAATTTGCCACTATCAGATATGGTAGCAGATGTTACAGATACCCCTGTTTGCAGTTTAACTGTTTTAAAACACACGGTGTTAATAATCAATAAGGAAGACAACTAATTAAGATTAGATAAGGTTTTTATAGTAGGTACAGTACCAAAAAGTACCTCCCTTTCGTCTTGCTTCATTTAAAAGACAATCGATTATCGTAGATGAATTATCACTCTCCGGAAAAACCCTTCCGTCTTCCTCGATCTAAATTCAAAACACGCATTCTATGTCTTGTTAAATTATTCAATTATCATATAATACTGAAATGTAGAATCAAGCAAAGTTCATAACCTAAACATACCTTTAATTTCACCCCATGATCAGAAAACCATGACATGGTATCCCCTGGGCCATGAACATTAAAAAATGAACCTCGAAATTCTTTACTACCCCTCGGATATTTTTCTGCCAAAACCTACAACAATATCACATTTCCACCATGTTAATGATTAGTTAAGATGAACCAACATTCGTATTATTAAATCTGATACTGTACCATATTGTCCACACAATGCCCATTCGTAACGTTGCAACGACCACCTCCCGATATTTTAACCTAATCAAAATTCAAAATTAATAATATTAAAATGCTAAATCCAGACCACAAAAAGATATAATAAATAAATAAATATAACTCGGTGCTCGCTTCGCATATCTAACCGGCTTATCGTCTTATCGAAAAATTCAAAATGCCAAAAATCTCAGACATTAAGCATATTAATATCATCAGTTCATGGCTTATTAATGTTGATAAGCTCGTGAGCAGTAAAAAATTAGCTAACAATTACAAAAAAAGAAACCTTAGTTAATGGTTTAGCTTTTTCAATAACAATGACATTAAGATTAGGAGCTAAAGTTTTAGCCCTAATTGCTCCATATATTCCAGCAGCACCACCACCAACTACCACCATCTTTTCATTCTCAACCTGTTTCATTAAACAGTATGCAAAAATGAAACCCTAATTATCTAAATTAGATTTAAATTGGCTATAATTATTATTGTCTCAGTAGCAGTTACCTCGGGGGATTCAGAGAATGCAACAGCACGGAATCTTCGGTGGCTATGAATTCTGGTGAAGTAATGAGAATTTAGAGGTACTAAATTCTGAATAATGAACCGAGAAAGATAGACGGTGGTGGTGGCGTTCATGTTTCCGCCGTGTTAGCGGCGACGGCGGCCGTCGTTCAAAGAAGTAACGACGGAGTTTAGCCGTATCGACTATAGTTTGTTACTTTGTTTTACTGATGGACAGAAAGTACCCTTGTATTTTATAAGATATATAAATGTCCCCCTAAAGTATTATGTTAATATTAGAGTGCTCGTGACACTCATTCCTTCCCGGGACTAGCTGCCACGTCAGCGCCACATCAGCACTTTCTTTCCACGATTTAATCTAGGACTAAACACCACAAACAGTGACATACCTCCTCAATATTTTTAATTTAAACTTTACAATTTTATTTTCATTATTTCACAATTACTCCCTCACAAACTTTACAAAATCTCCGTCCACAGAAATGCCAAGAAAGCACGAGCAGGGAACAAAGAGGAGGGCGGCTACTGGGCGGCCGCCTGGGCGCACCGCTGCCAGCGGCGCCCTCCTGGGCGAATGGGTGGGCGAGCCTCAAGACAGAGGCGTTATGAGTCATAATCATATAAATGGTGCTAGCACTTACCACTGGACTATGATCATTTGGAACTTTTTGTTGCTGCTAAAGCTGATTTTTATTTTTATAAAATGTAATTTTTAATGTTATGGCAAAGTAGCACAAATAATACTTAATATCACTAACCGCTGTTGTATATACCGAAATAGATACATGCTTCACTAAAATTTATTTGAATGATAAGAATCAAATGAATCAATAAATATGATGAGATTACAGCAGCTTGCTACTAAGTTATGATATCTTTAAGCTCATGGACAGCAGGCTGACTGTTGACAGACAAGAAGATTATATGAAAATGAAAACTAATTTCAAAACTGAATGAATGCTCATCGTGCTGCTTGTCAAAATGAAGTAACAAATCAATCTCAATGCATGACAAAATAGACTACAATGGTAAGTCAATACTCAATAGACCATCAAAAGACAAATAGCCATATCGTCGCGGATTAAATTCATCGTATTTATTTGAACTCTTTGCAAACTACTAATTCCAGATTTCTTGAATGAGTGTGTGTTATAAGATTCCACGAAGCATCATCCATAATGACTTGTACAGTCTACTTTTTAATGTTGAATTCGACTAAAATCCCAATGCACCTGATCAATACAAAAACACTTGATGTAAATTAACCAACAACGATATATTTCAAATGTATAGGAGATTAGGAGATATACAATTGCACACAGTGACATTGTTCCAATCCATATGTCTCACAAGGAATAACATTTCATGTTAAAGAAATAATTCTTATAAACAGACTTTTATTTAAATCCCGTCTATCTTAAACAAATGATTAAGTCATAACACCACTTCCAACAATAGACTGGAGAATTTAATGTTTATGGACCTCACAGTTACAATTGATACCTTTATTGTACACACAATTAAAAAAATGTATATGTTGGGAGAAAACTATGAGAAAGCATATGTCGGGAGTGGCCTTACAAGTTCAGTTGTTTTAAGTTAAAAAAAAATTGGAGAACATTAAGTCATTAACGACTTAATATCTTATTACCATATGTGTAAATGATCATAGTCAAGAAAAATATTCAAATTGCATGTTGCCACTTATTTTAGTTAAAATTCAAACTGGTATATATTGACAAACTTTAAACATTGATCGAAGTTTCGAAGTCTAACCTTTTGATTTCGCAGGAACTACAACAATGTGCATAACCATATGGCTCGGAGGCAACGCCAACCGCAATGGGAAAAGCTTCCCGTTGAATCGGTTACGCGAACAAATAACTATATCATCAAGTCCTGTTTGTTCTTCCAAATCTCGAGTCAAATCCATCAATCCGTTCCCCTTAAACATAAATGATGTCTCCTCGTAAGCATCATCATCAACGCTTCCACCATCATCCATCACAGTATAGTACACCATCCTTCCTTCTTTCTTCACAACATTGTTACGCTCCCACAAATCATTTACCTAATTTATAGAAAAAGCATGCTTTTTACAATTAGCACATCGAAATTATACATAATAATAACAGCCCACCCCTTTGTTCCCGTTTTGTTCTGATATTTCTCCCTAATTTTGCCGTTTTATGCCTTGGCTAGAAACGTGCCATCTTTTTATTGGTTGTTACGTTTGGAAACTGCTTCATGATTACTGTTCCTACACATCCTAACTTTCTTTACCTAGGTTAATTCTCTCCTCATTTACTAAACCGCCACCCTATTACAGAATTCCGTTACCTCTCTATGAAAATATGTAGGAAAAAGGGAGTTAACTTTTACGCTAATTTCTTTTTCCATACACCACAAAATAATTTATTTGAACCATTTTACCCTTTACCAATCTTAAATAGCTCACACCCTTTATTTGTCATAAAGTATATGCTAGTCCAAAAGTATTTTTGTGGTGCATGACAAATAAATGGTGTACACCCAATAAAAAATCAAAACAATGCAGTTTAGTTTACGAGTAATAAGTCGTTAAAATTAACTTTTCGAGATATTTTAAGTAAAAAAATGCTTATACAAGAGCCATATAACCAGACCTCAACTCATTCAATTACGACTCGTTTGATATTACATAAGTTCCACCTCGGCTTGTTTATATATAAACTCTCTTGTTTCATTATAAATGTCATTTACTAACTTTTGAAGGACTCTTTAATTATATTTTCTTTATTGTGTTATATAATATTCGATAACAGTTATATAAATAAAAACACATTTAAAACTCAATTTGTTCATATAATTTTTATCATATATTATATAACATAAACAAAAATAACTATAAAACCATTCAGGCTTGCCTGAATGGCCACTGAGTTGTCTAATGAAGCACAACACCCGGGTTCAATTCCTAGCTATGTCAAATTGTTCAAAAAGAGAGTGTGACTAGATGGTGCGCAGAATGCACAATTCACCCGGTACCAGGTCTCGCGCTCGGGGGGCTTGATTATCTGAGGATTTACCTTCTATGGGGAGCCAATGTGCTCGTTCATAGGAGGGTTTCCTCGCTTACAAAAAAAAAAGTTGAATAACAAAGACTTTTAAAAGTCAAAATATAACAATCATAATGAAACGGGTGAAGGAATAAATGAAAGACACGTTTAGACTCGTGCCCTATATAAGAAGTTCGAGCTCGTAAACTAAACGATCTTAAAAATATATTCAAGCTCAATCTCAAACTCGTTTAAAATTAACTCGAATTGAGCTATTAACGAGTCGAGCTAGAGTAGCTCAACTCATTTACACCACTAGGCTCTATGGTTATTTACAATATTACCCTTACAAATGACGTATTTTTCATTCTCTAGTTCCTAATTTAATATTCTACGTAACTTGCCAAAATTACATTTCTAACTCCACAAACATTAAAATTTACGAAGTATAAAATCATATTTCCGAATTTGAATAAACAACTAACCTCATTAGGACCCGATTTAGGTGTCCTAAGACAAAAGGAATCCGAATCCGAACCAGAATCCAAATCAGAATCAATCGTTTCCTGTTGAACCGCAACAGGCAACAATACAGGTTCCTCCATTTTAGCTTCAACAACTTCAACATCCCATAATATCCAATCATGATGTTTATACGGTATATCATGGGTAACCGAATTTCGCCACGGTGGCAACCCACTATTTGCTCGTAAATAATTACCATAACGCGTTTTTAACCGAACTTGAAACCCGTCACGAATCGGTTCCCATTCAACCGAAGAATTCAATTTTTGTGGTAAAGTTTGAATTACTTTACGACCAGTAACACCCAACATTTTTTGATCTTCAGTAGCAGTAAGGTACTTTCCGGAAATAGATTTTAAACTGATGACGTTATCGAAACCGTTAACGAACTCAACTGTCCAAACGGATTTGTTAGTTGTTCCGTTACGATCTTGCGACACGTTTTCGTTGTCGTTTTCAGATTGTAGATACTTGTTGTGGTAGCTTTTTAGCCGGACGGTTTTTGCTTTACGAAAAAAGTCCATTCCGCTGCTCTGAAATTTAAAACGAAATTAATGAAAAATTAAGGAGTAACTTGAAAATGAAAATTATTGGGTACCGTTAATGTACCGACCAATGCAACCTCGGCGATTGAAACTTTACAGATCACGAGTATGAGTGAGTGGCATGCATCTTTTGAATGAATTTTATTTTATTTTTTCCCCTTTTATTAAAAGGGTTTAAAGTGTAACTTGTTAATATGGAAAGTGGTTTAAAAGAATTTACTCACATTAAATTGGTTTTTCCAAAATGATCCTCCGTAGTATTCTTTGTATCCATTTTCGATTTATATGTTACTGAAACTACTACGGAATGTTATACTCCGTAGTTACGTAGATGTTATTCAGTTTAAAATCTTTTTAATCTGAATATTGAATTGAAATTAATTTTTGCCAAATCGAATTCAAAAATTACTTTAGTTTCAAATTAATTTAGTTCATCCAATTAAATTCGTATTATATTAAAAGACTTTTTAATGACAGTTTTAACGGTCATCATGAACAAGTCTAAATACGCATTATTTATTTTTACATTGAAAATAATCATATACTTCGAACAATAACAATCCTACACCAATTCAATGTAATACTTTGGCTGTCATTAGAAAGTATACTAAACAAAATATCTTTTATAATCGTGCTACACGTTAGTTAGGTACTTATTTCAATTTTTCAAGTCGGATGGTTGTATTTATGTTATTGATAATTCTATCTGTACATATATTTATGTATTTGTTCGATTCTGTATATTAGTATATGGTAATCATTAGTTTTGACAGTTAAATTTAGTTTCAATCGAAATCTATTAATACATAAAGTGAGTGGATTTATCAAATACATTGTTGGAAATATCAGCGGCCATCGTTATATAGTAACTAGATAACTAGATACCACTGTATAACATACACTAATCAATTTGGAACCATGTTCATATTAATTGGTTATGAGTTATGACTTGAACAGGGGACATTTAACAGAACAAAGAGATATAAAGATGTTATGTACCAGTTTCTCTTCTCTAGCTTTAAACGACTGTGACACCACGGCTGAAGAACCAGACTCAGACGACAATAACCGCCTTTTTGGAGTTCCCGTTTCTGGTGATCCCGAATAATCATCCACAATCGACGAAAAACTAGATACAGAACTCATCACAGACTCGGTATCAGACACCACTATATCAATATCAACAACATCAACTCCCCACAACACCCAATCTTGTGTTGCAGTTCGATTAGGTACATCGTGTGTTATCGAGTTTTTCCAAGGTACAGTTCCTCCATTCGCTCTCAAATATTTCCCATCTCGTGTTCTAAGCTTAACATGAAATGTACCCTCTTTAATCGGTTCCCATTCGGTTGTATGATCCGGTTTCATTTGACCCGAATATTGTTGTACCTTTTTTCCTGTTAAACCTAAAAGAAATGACTCGTTTGTTGCACTAAGGTACAACCCATGACAACTTTTTAGCCTGATTACATTTGGATTTTCGTCCACGAATTCTACGGTCCAACGAGCCCTTGAGGATGACCCATTACGGCTTTGTCGAACCGTTTCCTCATCGTCATCGGCTACCATATACTTGTTGTGATGACCTTGTAGTCTAACTTTTTTCGCTCCATGAAAAAACTCCATACCACTCTACATCAACATTATAAACTTCAACCAAAATTTGATGAAAAATAACTTATAAAAGTTAACAAAATGTAAATCAAAGGGTTATTGGTTTAGCAGTATTGAGGTGGTCCATTCAAGTCCAAAACTGAATAATATATATTTGCTCATGAAAAATATTTGTGTCGAGTGTGTGAGTTTAACAGATACTAAATTATATGCGAGAAAATATGATTTACCTGTCTTCCACTTGCAAGTGGTGACCCGTTACCTGAAAACGAGCTTCTCCGACTATCGGCTCGAACCCTCTCAATATCAGGCATTGAGGAGAAGCTCGACATCGGGGACAAATTACTTGCAAACGACTCTTGTGAATCCAAAACGACAATATCAACAACATCCACACCCCACAAGACCCAATCTTGTGTCGCGGTTCGTTGAGGCAAGTCATGAGTAATGGTATTCCGCCAAGGCGGGGTACCACCATTCGCTCGTAAGAACTTTCCGCCTTGTGCCCTTAATTTAACCAATTCACCTTCTTTTATCGGCTCCCATTCGATAGAAGTATCCCGTTTATTCGCTTGAATATCTTGCACCACTTTCTTTCCGGTCATCCCGGTTAGAAAGGCCTCACTAGACGGAGTAAGATACTTGCCCGACGAACAACTTTTCAAGCGAATAACGTGGTTTTTTCCTTGTACCATTTCCACGGCCCATCGAGCTCTAACCGATGAACCATTTCGGCTTTGTCGAACGGTTTGTTGATCGTCATCTGCAACTAAGAACTTGTTGAGATGACTTCGGAGTCTAACGACTTTAGCTTTGTTGAAAAACTCCATGGTATTATGATTTTTTAGTACAAGGATGAAAAAGGGTTGTATTGGATTGATCCTTTTGGATACTTGTTGTTCTAAATAATCAACCACGACTTTTGATGGTTGACTAAGAATAATTATATGGCCCGAAATAATTTAAAAGTTACAAGTTGAAACGTTGGGTTGGTTAGTACATGATCATCAATTTACACGGTTTTGTTGACAAGTTCAACGTATTAAATTAAATGAATTTGTCATGGTGTTAACTAAGTCGATCTCGATGATAAAAATTATTCAGAATATATTCGATAATAAAATTTTAACATTATCAATGTCTTATATTATATTTGGAGAAATATAGGTTGTTGTATAGTAGATGAAATTATAGTATATTATGTTAAAGTTATGGATAAAATACCCCTCGTTTTACTCCGGGTGGTTTTGATCGGTAAAATGTCGATTAATTGAACGTTTTAAAAAAAAAAACAGTTAACAGTTGGTTAGTTGAACATTTAAAAAATAAGGAAATAAAAAATGAAAGTGAAAAAAAGAATCAAAAAAAGGACGGTAAGATAATTGAACCGTTAAAAAGGGTTAACTGTTGAATAATATGAAATTTAGAAAAAATGAAATGAAAAAAAAAAGTTTGAAAAAAAAAGTTAAAAAAAGAGTGGGAAAAAGTCTTTTTTTATATAGAAAAAAAGGATGAAATTACCTCCAAAGTCATAGGTAATTACAAATATGTCATCGTGAATAGTGCCAAAATCTCAACATATTTACTATATTAGTATAATAATTTTATACATATATATAGTCTAACTGAAATATCTCATGGTACATTTAATAATTATTTTTTTGACCACCTTGAAATGTATTAGACCATTTGTAATGGTAACTCATGTTGTGAGTTCGTGTTGTGCACTTTTTGCACTTTTTTATTGACTAGGACGTGTTGAGTTATTGAGTGGAGTAGTGGTGGTGTTGTGAGTTGGTGTTGTGGTAGTGGAATATGTGGCATTTAATTTTGTATTTTTGTATTTTATTTATTTATTTTATTTTATTTTTATTATTATTATTATTTTTTTTTGAAAGGCAAATATTATTAAAAAAACACAAAGATTACAATACAATGGGGATTCTTACATGCTTGAATCACCCATGAATCACACGAAACAATTAAGAAATACACGAAAGGGGTGCAAAGGATGCAACCCGACTAACTACACATCACGATAATGTTAAGTACACACTAGGATTAGTCAACCAAGTCAACCAATCGAGTTTCTTTTTTCTTGACCTCGAATTGATCCACTCGAATGTTTTAGATTGGATTTCATTTAAGGCCACCGGTGTGATCCAACATTTATCGCGAAAAACTTTATTATTCCGATTCTTCCAAAGCAAATAAGCACAAATCCATCTTAAAGCTTGCCAAATTTTTCTTCCGAAAGGTGATGCCGAAATTGCACCATCATCAATGAGTAGCTCGACAAGATTGAAGCTCAAAAAATTACCTAGATTCCACCACTTGAAAACACGAACCCAAACTTCCATAGCATGCTTGAAAAATATAATGGAGTGATCTACCGATTCTATGTCATCATCACACAACGGGCAACGCACACTATGTAAGTCAACTCCTCTTTTATCAAGTTCAACTCGAACGGGAATCCTTTTTTTCAATGTTCACCAAATAAATATTTCTATCTTTTTGGGAACAAGATTGTTTAGGGAGGTTTCCGGATTCGAGTTAAATTGAAATAAAAGGAGCTCGTCGATTAGAGTTGAAAGCAGCTTAACAGTAAGTATCCCGTCACTTGCATAAGACCACGACCATTTATCTGGATCAGTACTACCAAAAGAAAACGTCGATAGCAGCAGCAACAAATTGTATTTTTCGCCTGCAGCCCTCCCAAAAGGATCCCTCGCCCAGCTCCAAGTAATAACTCTTTCGCCATTGTTTCCGGATACTGAAATACGATCCTTGATGCTCGCTGATTTGTTGGTTTCCAGCCTATATAAACGCAGATAAACATTGCACAATTTGTCGTTACCAATCCAATGCTCATGCCAAAAAGAAGTCAACTCGCTATCACCAATGGTTTTGACGAATGAGGTTTTAAATGGCAATTGCAATTCTTCGATAGCATAACCTGTATCAATGATATTGTGCCAAACTGACAATGTCGGGGGTTGTGAGACCCCCCTCCATTACCAGCCCGCCACAAGACCCATATAAACTTCGAATTACTTTGGACCAAAGTGAGTCGGTTTCGGTTTTAAACCTCCACCACCACTTGCCAAAAAGTGCTAAGTATTTTCTTTTTAGAGACCCGATATTTAACCCCCCATTCCCATAATTTATATTTTAAAAATATTATTTAATTTATAACGGCTATATTTGAACCGTTTGATTTTTTTTTTCAAACGGCTATATTTGTATTCCCTATATAAACACCCACTCATCTCAAATTATAACACACACTTCATTTCTCTTAAAATATTCAATCAATTTTCAAAATGAGTCCGTTGAATGTTTGCATAAAAGTTCATTACGTAGGTGAATTTGATCGAGAATTGATGAATTATACACCTCACGAAACACGTGATTATTACATTAATGTACGTGAGTATCGTTATTTTTTTAGTTTGCTTGAAGTTCTCCAGCAAGACATACCATATCATTTCAGACAAGTTTAGTATTTCAAAAAACCCGGCGTTCCTGCCACGCTACTTGAAGATGACCACGATTATTATGCTTTGATTGGAAAAGCTTTGGTACGTAAGCAATCAATTACGCTTTATACTGAATTTAGGGATGAAAGCTACGCCATTTCTGAATCGCTAAAAGAAGTTGCTTCATCTTCGAGTAGCGATGGCGGATTTCAGCAATACGATATTCGCGATTACTTAGATTGATGAAGGTGCTTGTTGAAGATAGCCGTTAGGAAAATAATGTAATCGTTTTAGGAACTAAGTTGTTTTTCTATTTTTAGGAAAATAATGTAATCGTTTGTTTGTGAATGAATGAAATAAACGGCTAGTTCTTATTACTGAAAATAAAGTACAATAATTTAAATGACTAAAAAATACATCAATTTGAACGAAATAATAAAATACATAACAATATATTAATCATCAATATTAGCAGCACGAAAATAAGGTGATAAATTCCAAACGTGCACGGTCAAATCTGACTCCAGCCGATTGTGAACTTGCCTATCTCTGATTTCCTTAACCCTTGCATCTCGATCCTCAAATCCCTTTCTAACCGAATAGGTCGGTTACTTGGTGCGGCAATCATTCTTTCATCTCTTTTTGAAATCACAAATCCGTTATTTTCTTGAATCATGTTATGTAATACAACACAAGCGTACATATGTCTTCTAATTTTGTTGAAATCCATAGATCTTGCCGGAGTCTTTAACATTGCAAATCTACCTTGTAGTACTCCGAATGCACGTTCGATATCTTTCCTTGCACTTTCTTGAAACCGTTTAAACTTTTTACGCGGTTCGTCAATTGGATTGTGGGGTGCTTTGACCAACATAGCCCAATCTGGGTATATACCATCACATAGGTAATACCCTCTCTCGTAGTGATGGCCGTTTACATTAAACAGTGAAGGTGGAGCAGTGCCCTCTTTTATAGTGTTAAACAACGGTGAATAATTTAAAACGTTAATGTCGTTGTTTGCACCTGCCATACCAAAGAATGGGTCTTTTTGATCATAATAGATGGGTCTATTATGAGAAGCCATATTTTGATCACCTCGAGTATATTGTCCTTGCCAAGCAATTGGACAATTTTTCCATTGCCAATGCATACAATCAATACTACCGAGCATACTCGGTAGACCATGTTTTTGTACGTGAAAATTATAAAGCCGGACAATATCATCGGCGGTTGGTTTTCTCAAATACACTTGTGCAAACAAATGAAATACGCATCTACAAAAATTATCTAAACATAAAGCAGCCGTTTTCTCGCCAATTTTTATGTATTCGTCAAACAGATATGGTGTAGTTCCATGCGCCATTTGACGTATGACCGCGGTGCACTTTTGTAGGATCGTCAAACTTTGATGACCAACTGCATCTGGACGTTCCCTAAAAAACAAAAAATAATCGGGAATATTGGTACTATTAAAGTTAGATATACCTTCGATGATTCGAAGAAATAATTCACGACTCATTTGAAAACGTCGTTTGAATTCTTTTTCCTGATACATGGGTGTTTCCGAAAAATAATCATTGTATAACCTCACAGCAGCATCTTCACGATCCCTTGGAATATAAACCCGTGTTCGAGGGACTCGTGAACTACTCGCTTCTCCCTCCACTTCTTCTTCTGTTAAACTCTTAACAAAATTAACCACCTTTTCATCATCGGAATCATCAATGATAAAATCGAACATTTTGTATGCATTTTTCATTTTATGTGTTTTTTTAAAGAAGAAAGATAGAAATATAGATATCGTGTGTGTAAAATGATATATTTAGATGTGTATATATAGATAAAAAAATTTAAAATTAAATTTTTTGTTATTCAAACAGGAAAATGGCCAACGGATATTTTTTTTGACCAACCGAAAACAGCCACGTGGCCTCAACGGCCGTTGGAAGCACCGTTGGAGTCTCCCCAACGCCAGAGCCAGATTTCAGCATGTGCAACCTGTGCGCCAACCTGTGCTGGCGCACAGGGCCCCAGCCCACATAGGGCCCAATTTTTACAAGATCCAATTAATATCTATATGGGCAATGGATAGTAAAAGTGAATATTGTTGGTCCAGCATATATATGAAAAACGTTATGGACCGTATCTTTTTTAAACGTTATTTACTTTTTTCATGAACACTCCCTTAGTTATTTTTACAATTACAGTTTAACCCATCAACTATATGGGTATTTCATTTTACACCAATTTTTAATGTAGTTCTTGTAAAGACCCGTCCTAATCCATCCGGACGAAGTCCATATCGATTATAAACGATTCACAACAATTGGTTACATCGCGAGGTACTTGACCTCTATATGATACATTTTTACAAACATTGCATTCGTTTTTGAAAAGACAATCTTTCATTACATCGAAAGTTGACAGGCATGCATACCATTTCATAATATATCCAACTATAATTGACTTAATAATAATCTTGATGAACTCGACGACTCGAATGCAACGTCTTTTGAAATATGCCACGAATGACTCCAAGTAATATCTATAACATGAGCAAATGCACAGCGGAAGATTTCTTTCGTACCTGAGAATAAACATGCTTTCAAGTGTCAACCAAAAGGTTGGTGAGTTCATTAGTTTATCATAAATAATCATTTCATAAATTTAATAGACCACAAGATTTCATATTTTCAATTCTCATAAATATATGTCCCATGCATAGAGACAAAAATATCATTCATATGGATTGAACACCTGGTAACCGACATTCACAATTTGCATATAAGAATATCCCCATCATTCCGGGATCCTCCTTCGGACATGATATAAATTTCGAAGTACTAAAGCATTCGATACTTTGGATGGGGCTTGTTGGGCCCGATAGATCTATCTTTAGAGTTCGCGTCAATTAGGGTATCTGTTCCCTAATTCTTAGATTACCAGACTTAATAAAAAGGGGCATATTCGATTTTGATCATTGAACCATAGAATATAGTTTCACGTACTTGTGTCTATTTCGTCAAACATTTATAAAAGCAGCGCATGTATTCTCAGTCCCAAAAATATATATTGCAAAAGCATTTAAAAAGGGAGCAAATGAAACTCACACATATAAATATTATAAAACAGTTAATAAAGCATTTGCATGTATTCTCAGCCCAAAAATGTAAAGAGTAAAAAGGGCAAATGAAACTCACAGTACTGTATTTTGTAGTAAAAATACATATGACGACATTGAGCAATGCAGGGTAGGCCTCGGATTCACGAACCTATATCATTTGTATATTTATTAATACACATATTTGTAATCGAATAAGTTTATATATATTATATATATATATATATATATATATATATATATATATATATATATATATATATATATATATATATATATATATATATATATATATATATATATATATATATATGTATATCTGTTTAGTGTTATAGTAAAAATGCCTAAATTGTTATATATGAGTATTTCTAAAATAATTTGTTAATATGGTTAATATATACCTATAATAATATTTTAAAAACTTTTATTTTTAAATTCACAATACTTCTAATAATAATAATATTGTTATTACTAATAATCATAATTCTTGTCGTTTTAAAATGGTAACTTTAAATAAATGATTATTAATGATAATAAGTTTTAATAATAATATTAGCATTGTTAATAAATATAATAATAATAATATTGATAATGATAATGTTAAGATAGTACTTATAATAATGATAATGATAATAATGATATTACAAATTTTAAATGTGTTACTATATTAATAGAAATGATATTAATATCAATATTAATGAAAAGCAATACTTTTATTATTTTCATAATAATACTAATAACATTCAATATTGTACCTAATATTCTATTAATGATAATAAATAATAGCTTTTATAGATATACCTATTTTAGTAACAATAATAACAATAATTATTATAATACTTGTAAATGATAATAACAACAATAACAATTAATGATAATAACAATGATAATAATAATAATTATTATAATTATCCTAGTAATAATAACAATAATAATAATAATAATAATAATAATAATAATAATAATAATAATAATAATAATAATAATAATAATAATAATAATAATAACATACTAATGAAATACATGAAAGGCTACCTTAATGAGATGAGCCTAAAAAAAATAAACTGTCAGAGCCGAGTATCGAACCTGCGACCTCTCGTTACCCGCAAACACCTCAGACCTTCAGACCATTTCTGCTTTTCTTGGAATTAAACCCACTCAAATAAATATATCCCGTATATAATACAGTTTACTTCCTTCCCCTTCTTCCTTATTAAATCGACCAGGGGTTACCCAACTCAACTCAGCAATAAAAAAATGGTTTTGATTTAAAACTAGTACAGTAATTATTTATCGTGGTTAATTCGTTTAACAGATGAGTAAAATAAAAAAAAAATTAAACGGCAGCAGCAGCAATTGCTTGGTGATGAACTTTTTGAACTCTAACATTGATTTTGAGTTCAAGTCTGTTTTAGGTTATAGTTACAACACGAATTATGTTGTAAATTGCTCATAGAATCTTCCTAAAACACCAATTGATCTGGAGACATCAACACCACTCCAAATTTCTTGAATAATTGAAACAGTTGACCTTTTAAAATCAAGTTTGACTCGTGAAATTGATAATCGATAACAAGATTTAGAACCTGAGCTTTTTTATATAGTTTGAGAAAAAAGATCCTAAGACAACTACATTTAACGATTTTGAAAATTCAAATGAAATCGGCTATTGAGAAAAATATATATATATCGCTTACAGGGGTGTTCATATATTACTGGGTTTTATTTTTTTTTTTTTTTTTTTTTTTTACAATAAACAGATGAGCATAACATTTATATTTAGGATATATTTGTTCGTTGTGAAAATCTGAAGATTGCTCGTTTGTAATATAGTGAGGGTGGGGATGATTTATTGGAGTCACAAGCTTAATAGGAAAAGATATAAACAAACAAAAATGACATCAGATATTGATAGGAAAACTACATGTAAACAAACTATTTTTTATATAATTCTGTATCCGAAATTCCTATCTATATATAACAGTATTTATGTATTAATATTTATATATGAATAAATGTATTTCATAAATGTATATGTATATGTATCTGTAAATATATATAAAAGTGTATTAATAATAATATTAATACTAATAATAACTACTTAAATAATAATAATACAATTAATAATAATGATAATAGAAATAATAATGATATTGATAAGAATAATAATACTAACAATTATAATTATAATATTGTTTATAATGATATTATTAATGATAATATTAATAAATTGTAATATTTTTATAATATTGATAGTAAGGATAATATATAACAATAATAAAGATTCTTAATGATAATGCATAATAATAATACTAGTAATATCGTGTTACATGTTTCCATTTTTATATCTAAATATAATATATAATATATTATAATTATAATAATGTTAATATTACAATTAATATTAATATCAATATTAATATACTTTAACTTGTAATTAAGTTTATTACAATAATGTTACATATCATTAATTATGCAATACTTATAATATATAATAACATATTTGAATATTTATTATGTATACATATTATAAATATTACAACACACATTAGTTGTGTACTAAATTCATATATATATATTTCTCTACATAATTAATTTAAATGATTATATGGTATTATAATAATTCAAATTAATATATATACTTATTTTTTTTATATTTACATATATATATATATATATATATATATATATATATATATATATATATATATATATATATATTCACATATTTATTTGCACACAATTGTTCGTGAATCGTCGGGGATAGTCAATTAGTAAATGCATTCATGTAACTGTTCCAAAGTTTTCGAGACTCAACATTACAGAATTTGCTTATCGTGTCAGAATCATATAAAGATTAAAATTTAAATTTGATCGGAAATTTTCGGGTCATCACAGTACCTACCCGTTAAAGAAATTTCGTCCCGAAATTTGAGTAAGGTGGTCATGATTAACAATGAAAATGTTTTCATGACGAATATGAGTTGATAAATAGAGTTTTATTATCATTGAATAATATGGATAAAACGATTCGATTATTCGAAGCGTACGAGTGAAGCTATCACAAAAGAGTGAAATGAATAAATGAAGTTTCGTTTTAACTTTTGACGTTGCCTTGATTGAATATCGGAATTCAAGGGATTTAGAGAAAATCTTTGAAATCTAAAAGATTTGATTCTTCGGCGAGTAAGGAATTTAAGATCTCTATAATTAAATACGGTGATCTGCCTCGATTACTCTGTCTGATATTTCCATTATAAATTAAGCTCTTCCGTTCTATTATTCTCACCATTCCTATACTTTCTTTCTTAGTTCATATATCCCAAAAGATTGTGAAAATGCTTAATCCCGTCCTACTCCTTGATATTTCCTAATTATCAATTTTGTCATCCTTCTTTTAAATCTTCCTCCAGAAAAATCTATTTGCTTCTACTATTACCTTGGGGTGATACTATTCTTAATTTTACTGTGTCTTTATATTGTTGTCCGTATTAATATCCACGGTTTGTAACCTCCGTGTTGTTTATTGGGCTTTATATTTTCTCTTATATTTTGGAGCTTTGTCCCTTCGTTTCTTCTTTTTGCGATTAAACACCGCTTATAATGGTTCAGAATTCGCAGATATAAACTTCGGAATGAACATTGTTAATGTTCTAAGAAGGAAATCGTAATGACACGATTTGATTTGTCAAATTACCAGAATCATTGAGAATAGAGCTATCAAGAATATACTTTATTGATATGTTCAGAAGTTAATTAGAATGAAAGAGTTATGTAACATGACACATGATGGTGGTATGATCTACTGTGAACCATCATGTCCCATTAGAACTCAGCATGACTTACTGTAATATAATCACGTTGATCAAGTGTCATTATATTATAATAACTCATGCATCAGTTCCTAACATTACTTCAATAACATTCATATTTTAAGCTCGAAAGTTTACAGAATATAGAACTAACAGTTTCTATATGATGTAATACTGATAGCACGAAGAGATTAATGATTTCAGATATGATTAGTTATGAAAATATCTTCAGAAATATGGAGGATATTTATAATGAAAGATATGATGATATCTTGGAATTACTAATATCGATGGATGATGAAGAAGATTTATCCGTAAGGGTTTAGATTCAGAAGCAAGGTATTCGCTAAAGATTTTATCAGAAACGGAATCATTTGGATTCTTTGAAGTCAAACTTATTCTTTGTGATTTGTCCACGACTTTCTTCATAGTTTCGCATAATCTGCTTTTCGGTACTAAATTTTCTATTGAATGTTTCCAATATAATGATACACAGGAAGCACGAAGAGGTATATAATTTCGGATGAGAATATTTATAAAAATATCCTCAGAAATATCGAAGATATTGATGATGATATTTTGGTATTTCTAAGTTCGATGGTTGATGGAGAAAGATTTTCTGCAAGATTTTAACATGACTTCGGAGCAAGATATTCTCTAAAGATTTCAACGGATCCAGAATTATCTGGATTCTTTGAATATAGGGTATGGTTCTTGTATTTGTCCTTGGTCTCCTTCGTGGTTAACTCTATCCGTTTTCCACTTCCAACGTTTCTGAGCTTTTACAACATATTATTCTTTATCATCAAACTTCCGACGATTAAAGTCGTTTACTGTTGTCTATGGTTTCTGCTGCTTCATTCAGCTTTTTCAACATTCAGAGTATTGATTTGTGACTGAGTGCTTTTCAGAATTTCAGAATGAGAGATCATAATTCTAAGAGATAAATGTCATACATATAACTGTTGATGTAGATATGCTGTGAGTTTTCAAAGTACTGATTGCTGATTCCCGGTAATTGTTATGGCAGTTCTCGTTACAAGATGCGGATGAGTATATGATAGGGTTTCAATGAATAAATATAATGATTTGTCAGAGAGATTTGAGCCAAGGAGCAACGAGGTTGCTGGTACGTCTACTGGTAATATAGTGGAATATAAAAGAATTCTCCTGTATCAAAAGGGTAATCATATATATCAGGATTATAGTAAGGTTACTTCGAATGAAAAGTCGAAGTTGACTTGCTGGAGCTGTGACAAAATTGGCTACTTTGAAAAAGGGATCGTAAAGTTATTTTTGCTAATAAATGCCAAAGGATCTGATGCGGCTACGTGTTAAACTTTTACTCAGTTGCCGAGAGTTTCTATGGTGCATAACTATATGCATAAATCTTTCCTTTCGTAGATGGAGTGCGGTTGATTCATCCTATCGATTGAGGTGTTTTCAAAAATTATGAAAGGTTTGAACGCAGAATGTAATCGTGAAGATACAAATGAGGTTTAAGACGAAATCAAGCGGCAACTTGAAGAATTGTTTAGTTTCATATATTATAATCAATATTTTAATTCATTTTAATTGTCCAATGTTATTAGTCCACAGTCGATAGTCCACAGTAACAGTCCAATAATTCATATATAGTTTAATATACAATATTCGAATTAATTAATACGTGTCGTGACCCGTATACGTCTCAGACTCGATCACAACTCAAAGTATATATATTATTATAGAATCAACCTCAACCCTGTATAGAGAACTCGATCATTACTGCATATAGAGTGTCTATGGTGATTCCAAACAATATATATAGATGTGTCGATATGATATGTCAAAACTTTGTATACGTGTCCCGATATTTAAAGTGCGTAAAATAAATATAGAAATTAAATGACGATAAATAAAATGCGTAAAGTAAATAACAGAAATTAACTAACGATAAATAAAATTGCGAGAATTAAAATTGCGATAAAATAAATTGCGATAAATAAAATGTAATATGGAATTAACAGTTAGCTAGGATTTTGTTAGCGTGGTTTCTTAACAAAATTTCATATTGTCAATTAGTCTGTTTCTAATCAATTTTTATTGTGTCCATTATTTCTTCATTATGCCACTTGTTGGATTCTGATAAATCAAAATCCAAATATGAAATTGGATGAATATGGTTATTCTGTGGTGAACGGATACGTATATCTGTGGATGTAAGTAGGATAGTAAATGACCGTTGAATCAGGTTCGAAGAGTGTACAGTGTAACTTATAAATGTGAAATCTTAAATATTCTTCGGGTATTACCTACCCGTTAAAATATTTTCATCATTAACAGTTTGTACAAAAGAATTTTTAATTACAATCTTTATGAAAACATATATACATATATATTTTCTTCAGATGTATTCATGGATTTAATGAGTTAATATGATATTAAACTCATTTGCTTTTCGGTTGGAACTAGAATAAATAATCTCTAAAACTTTAGAGATTACATATTCGCCATGTCGAACGAAGATAAATGAGGTAGAACGATATGTAGAACGAAGATCATACTCAAAGTACATATGATGATATTGAAGCATGGATTGTTGATGGTACTGGTGCTGTTATTGATTGTACTATTGGTGCCGGTGATGTTGCTGAAGCTGGTACATTTTGCACCATATTCTCCGAATTGATTATTCGGGCGCGAAGTTCGTTGACTTATTACTTCAGGATGATTGTCGGTCGGAACGAGCGGATGAATAAGGTTCAGAATTGTGGATAGAATATAATCTTTTCGAGTTACCCTGGAAATGAGACTGAAAATGGTGTCTCGAACAGGTTCGCCGGTAAACGCTTCAGGTTCATTGTTAAGAGGTGAATTCGGTTGGTGGAAGGGATTGCCTTCTGCGCGTTTCCATTAATTAAGTTGACTACGAACCCATCAGATGAATTGATAATGGCTGATTGGTTGATTCATGCCGATGACGCTGTTTTCGGAGCTTAGGTGAACATCTATGTCGGAATAGCTGTCGGAATAATTATCGGAATAGCTATCGGAATCTGAGGGACTCGAACTGGTTGCAGGATTCATCTTGTACGTTCAGATGAAGGATTTTTGATAAGAAATAGATTATAGGATGTAGATTAGTACCATGCAATACATAATTTACATATGTATATATAATACTAAAATCCCATACGTTGCGGAGGAATCTACGGAAAGTGTCAGGCAAAGTTTACAATAACAGATACGCTAAGATATGAATTTTTTTCTATACACTAATCATGTAATCCAGGCAGTAAGATATGTCTAGATTAAGAATGATAAGCAAGTAATTTTCTAAGGATGATAAGCGGATGATTTTCAACACGAAATGATAAGCAAAACTTTTGACATGCAGACACGGTCGAAGTCCAGACTTACTAATGCATCCTAACAACTATCAGTTAGACACAATAACGCAAGACCTGGTTCGCTAAGACCACCGCTCTGATACCACATGTAAATACCCGTCCTAATCCATCCGGACGAAGTCCATATCGATTATAAACGATTCACAACAATTGGTTACATCGCGAGGTACTTGACCTCTATATGATACATTTTTACAAACATTGCATTCGTTTTTGAAAAGACAATCTTTCATTACATCGAAAGTTGACAGGCATGCATACCATTTCATAATATATCCAACTATAATTGACTTAATAATAATCTTGATGAACTCGACGACTCGAATGCAACGTCTTTTGAAATATGCCACGAATGACTCCAAGTAATATCTATAACATGAGCAAATGCACAGCGGAAGATTTCTTTCGTACCTGAGAATAAACATGCTTTCAAGTGTCAACCAAAAGGTTGGTGAGTTCATTAGTTTATCATAAATAATCATTTCATAAATTTAATAGACCACAAGATTTCATATTTTCAATTCTCATAAATATACGTCCCATGCATAGAGACAAAAATATCATTCATATGGATTGAACACCTGGTAACCGACATTCACAATTTGCATATAAGAATATCCCCATCATTCCGGGATCCTCCTTCGGACATGATATAAATTTTGAAGTACTAAAGCATCCGGTACTTTGGATGGGGCTTGTTGGGCCCGATAGATCTATCTTTAGAGTTCGCGTCAATTAGGGTGTCTGTTCCCTAATTCTTAGATTACCAGACTTAATAAAAAGGGGCATATTCGATTTCGATCATTCAATCATAGAATATAGTTTCACGTACTTGTGTCTATTTCGTCAAACATTTATAAAAGCAGAGCATGTATTCTCAGTCCCAAAAATATATATAGCAAAAGCATTTAAAAAGGGAGCAAATGAAACTCACACATATAAATATTATAAAACAGTTAATAAAGCATTTGCATGTATTCTCAGCCCAAAAATGTAAAGAGTAAAAAGGGCAAATGAAACTCACAGTACTGTATTTTGTAGTAAAAATACATATGACGACATTGAGCAATGCAGGGTAGGCCTCGGATTCACGAACCTATATCATTTGTATATTTATTAATACACATATTTGTAATCGAATAAGTTTATATATTATATCTTGGATATATATTATACTTATTTAGTTTGTGTATATATTCAAAATGTTTAATATTATTATAGTTATATATATATATATATATATATATATATATATATATATATATATATATATATATATTATAGGTATATCTGTTTAGTGTTATAGTAAAAATGCCTAAATTGTTATATATGAGTATTTCTAAAATAATTTGTTAATATGGTTAATATATACCTATAATAATATTTTAAAAACTTTTATTTTTAAATTCACAATATTTCTAATAATAATAATATTGTTATTACTAATAATCATAATTCTTGTCGTTTTAAAATGGTAACTTTAAATAAATGATTATTAATGATAAAAAGTTTTAATAATAATATTAGCACTGTTAATAAATATAATAATAATAATATTGATAATGATAATGTTAAGATAGTACTTATAATAATCATAATGATAATAATGATATTACAAATTTTAAATGTGTTACTATATTAATAGAAATGATATTAATATCAATATTAATGAAAAGCAATACTTTTATTATTTTCATAATAATACTAATAACATTCAATATTGTACCTAATATTCTATTAATGATAATAAATAATAGCTTTTATAGATATACCTATTTTAGTAACAATAATAACAATAATTATTATAATACTTGTAAATGATAATAACAACAATAACAATTAATGATAATAACAATGATAATAATAATAATTATTATAATTATCCTAGTAATAATAACAATAATAATAATAATAATAATAATAATAATAATAATAATAATAATAATAATAATAATAATAATAATAATAATAATAATAATAACATATTAATGAAATACATGAAAGGCTACCTTAATGAGATGAGCCTAAAAAGAAATAAACTGTCAGAGCCGAGTATCAAACCTGCGACCTCTCGTTACCCGCAAACACCTCAAACCTTCAGACCATTTCTGCTTTTCTTGGAATTAAACCCACTCAAATAAATATATCCCGTATATAATTCAGTTTACTTCCTTCCCCTTCTTCCTTATTAAATCGACCAGGGGTTACCCAAACTCAACTCAGCAATAAAAAAATGGTTTTGATTTAAAACTAGTACAGCAATTATTTGTCGTGGTTAATTCGTTTAACAGATGAGTAAAATAAAAAAAAATTAAACGGCAGCAGCTGCAATTGCTCGGCGATGAACTTTTTGAACTCCAACATTGATTTTGAGTTCAAGTCTGTTTTAGGTTATAGTTACAACATGAATTATGTTGTAAATTGCTCATAGAATCTTCCTAAAACACCAATTGATCTGGAGACATCAACACCACTCCAAATTTCTTGAATAATCGAAACAGTTGACCTTTTAAAATCAAGTTTGACTCGCGAAATTGATAATCGATAACAAGATTTAGAACCTGAGCTTTTGTGTATAGTTTGAGAAAAAAGATCCTAAGACAACTACATTTAACGATTTTGAAAATTCAAACGAAATCGCCTATTGAGAAAAAAATATATATATCGCTTACAGGGGTGTTCATATATTACTGGGTTTTGTTTTTTTTTTTTTTTTTTTTAACAATAAACAGATGAGCATAACATTTATATTTAGGATATATTTGTTCGTTGTGAAAATCTGAAGATTGCTCGTTTGTAATATAGTGAGGGTGGGGATGATTTATTGGAGTCACAAGCTTAATAGGAAAAGATATAAACAAACAAAAATGACAGCAGATATTGATAGGAAAACTACATGTAAACAAACTATTTTTTATATAATTCTGTATCCGAAATTCCTATCTATATATAACAGTATTTATGTATTAATATTTATATATGAATAAATGTATTTCATAAATGTATATGTATATGTATCTGTAAATATATATAAAAGTGTATTAATAATAATATTAATACTAATAATAACTACTTAAATAATAATAATACAACTAATAATAATGATAATAGAAATAATAATGATATTGATAAGAATAATAATACTAACAATTATAATTATAATATTGTTTATAATGATATTATTAATGATAATATTAATAAATTGTAATATTTTTATAATATTGATAGTAAGGATAATATATAACAATAATAAAGATTCTTAATGATAATGCATAATAATAATACTAGTAATATCGTGTTACATGTTTCCATTTTTATATCTAAATATAATATATAATATATTATAATTATAATAATGTTAATATTACAATTAATATTAATATCAATATTAATATACTTTAACTTGTAATTAAGTTTATTACAATAATGTTACATATCATTAATTATGCAATACTTATATTATATAATAACATATTTGAATATTTATTATGTATACATATTATAAATATTACAACACACATTAATTGTGTACTAAATTCATATATATATATATATATATTTCTCTACATAATTAATTTAAATGATTATATGGTATTATAATAATTCAAATTCATATATACTTATTTTTTTTTTATATTTACACACACACACATATATATATATATATATATATATATATATATATATATATATATATATATATATATATATATATATATATATATATATATATATATATATATATATTCACATATTTATTTGCACACAATTATTCGTGAATCGTCGGGGATAGTCAATTAGTAAATGCATTCATGTAACTGTTCCAAAGTTTTCGAGACTCAACATTACAGACTTTGCTTATCGTGTCAGAATCATATAAAGATTAAAATTTAAATTTGATCGGAAATTTCCGGGTCATCACAGTTCTGTCATTTTAAATTAAAATACAAAATACAAATAATGAATAACAATTTTCAGTCACAACATCATTATTTTATTAAAATACAACGTGCAATTTATTTTTTACCAAATATTTGAAGTTTGATGATTCTATTATAAAAGTAATCAAAATCACACTCGTTTTCAAAACAAAATAAAAGACGTATCATTAAAAACATATATGATATCTCATAGCAAAATTTTCGTGTTTGGGGCCCTATATTTTTAATTTGGCACAGGGCCCCCAAAATCAATGAGCCGGCCCTGCCCAACGCTGGAAACACGCGTTTCCCCAACGCCGGGATACGGCCGAATGGTGGCGTTTCCGGCCTGCCACCTAGGCAACAACGGGGTAGTCCTTGCTGCGATACAACTCGTCTTATAAGTTACTAGTCATGTTTATACTTGAAAGTTAAACTACTTGTTATAATATTTTACGTCAGATTGTATTACTAGTCATGCTTTTGTTTATTATTCGTGGATAATATGAATATAGATAACTATTTTATGTTTTGAGCCAACCAGTTGAATTTAGACATAGCAATATTTTTTGGATAATAATAAGTTAGTACATGTATATTGTCATGACAAACACATTAAACATGTTTAGCAGATTCCCACGCATTACGCACTCGTTCGCCACTTTGTTCTCAACTCTTCTCACCTTTGGGCGAGACAAGCTACCTTTAACTAGGAGCCTCTTTTCCTTCTGCCCAGCTCCCCGAAAACATTGTTGGACTTGCATGTATTAAACATATAGCTAGCGTTCCTTCTGAGCGAGAATCAAACTCTTCTTAATTGAAGAATTTTGAAAATAAATTTGATACAAAATAATGTCCAAGGTAATTCTGAAAATTTTAATATAACACTACCAATTTTAAGTACTTTATCTATCAATTTTTAATTGTTCAACTAACTATATATTATTGTTTGTTGCGCATATGTTTCGTCATTTATTTATTTTAATTTTTTTTTTTAAACAGTAGCACGGGATCACTCAGGAGGACTTAACCACCCACGCGTTCATCTTCCTGCAGTTGCATAACCCGCCCCCAACTGCTTTCCAGAAGAAAATTCGGCCCAATCCGAGGGCATGTGCGGTAAAAACCCCTTCTCCCACTGCCCGCAACGCGATGTGCAAAAGACACCATTGGGTGAGATTTAAGGATAAATGGGCAACATTGTAACATTGTGAGAAATGTTACACTCTACGAGAGTCGAACTCCTGACCTCTCGTTAAGAGAGGCAGACCAGTACCATATGAGCTACAACACAATGTTTTTAATTGTTAATAACTTTTGAGCAAACTTGTTTTAAATACAAGAAAAAAATATCAATTTATTACTCCTATAAATTAAGAAAAAGTTGTTTGAGAATAGTTTTTATGGGAGGGAATGGATAAAAGTATCTATATGTTTTAACAAAAAAGTTAATGTGGACATGAATTATACCGATATTACGTTACTTAATTAGCAAGTCCCTTGGGGGAGGGATCACAAACCACAAACCGATGTAGACTGAAATAAATATAAATTTAAATTTAAATATGTCGGTGTTATAAAAGTAATAATTGGATGATAATTTTATTATTATTATAGATATTGCATAGTATATTTTTTTGAGTATAAATAGGTGTGTTGAGTTAGAGTTTATTGTATGTATTTTTTGGTTAACAAAACACTCTCTCTCTCTCTAGATTCCAAATGCCACCAAACTCTCATTGTACATTTTTCTATAAATAAAAAACCAATTACTCATACCTTTTGTTCAACCTTTGTTTTCTCCGTTTTACAGTATCTCTATCTCTATATACCTTCTACAGTCAAGAACCACTAAAGGTAGTTATAAGCCTACTGAATTATAACACGTTATCAGCACGATTATCTCAACATTTATACTAAATATGGTTGGCTCTGCCACCTAACTAATATATGGTCGGTTATACCACCTAAATGATATATGGTCGACACTGTCGCCTAATTTACATTTATGTTATCTAACATTTATTTATGTATACTAACATTTACATTTATGTTATCTAACATTTATTTATGTATACTAACATTTACAGTTATGTTCACTAACATTTATATTTATGTTATTTAAGTTATATATGGTCGGTTATACCACCTGAATTATATTTTCTGTAATCTAACTCTTATTAACTTCACTAACATTTATATTTATGTTATTTAAGTTATATATGGTCGGTTATACCACCTGAATTATATTTTCTGTAATCTAACTCTTATTAACTTCACTAACATTTATATTTATGTTAATAAGACCTCATGATTGTACGCAACACGTCATTTGACAACACGGTACTTTATGTACGCAACACGTCATTTGACAACACGGTACCATGGGTCGAGATTAATTCTGATCAATACGAATACGATGGGGTCTTTATATGTTATCTAACATTTATGATTACTTATGCAATTAATCATTATTTATTTCATGCATACTAATGTTTATTCTTAAATTTATAATCTTAAAAGTTAAAATAAAAAAAGTAGTTTGTATTTTTATTAAAAGTAAATCTTAAAAATTAAAATAAAAAAGTAGTTTGTATTTTTATTAAAAGTAAATCTTAAAAGTTAAAATAGAAAAAGTAGTTTGTATTTTTATTAAAAGTAAATCTTAAAAGTTAAAATAAAAAAAGTAGTTTGTATTTTTATTAAAAGTAAATCTTAAAAGTTAAAATAAGAAAAGTAGTTTGTATTTTTATTAAAAGTAAATCTTAAAGGTTAAAATAAGAAAAATATATTATAATAATATATATTATAACTTAATATATATTATAATAATATCATTAATAATATAATATAATATGAACCTATATTCCCTTATGATTTTATTATTTGTAATCATACCATTATTCCTTTGTTTACTACTTATGAATCTAAACTAATTCTAATTGCATGTTGTTATTTATCTACGAAAAAAAATATTATGATTATGATTATGATTATGATTTATGTTGTTCATCTTTCTGAAAATAGAAAATGTCAAACTTATCAAAGCTTGAGTTTGATGCCTTAGACGTATCGGGAACAAACTACACATCATGGGTTATGGACGTAGAAATAAATCTTGGATCATTGGGTATTCTAGAAACTTTAAAAGAAAATAATACTTGTTCCGATCAAGATAAATTAAAATCAATTGCTTTTATTCGCAAACATATTGATACCACCTTAAAACATATGTTTCTCACTATCAAAGATCCACATGTTTTATGGGAAAGTATCAAGAGTAGATTCGATAATCAAAAGGAAATATTACTTCCAGCTGCGAAGGAAGAATGGAGAAATCTAAGGTTCCAAGATTTCAAAAAGGTAAGTGAATACAGCTCGACCATGTTCAAGATCCGTTCAAAGCTTCAATTCTGTGGTCAAGAAATAAGTGATGCTGATATGATGGAGAAAACTTTCTCCACAATGCATTCTGCAAATATAACTGTGCAAGAAAATTTAAGATTGCAGAATTATAAAACTTTTTCCAAACTTCAAACTTATCTCTTAGTTGCAGAAGTTAATAAAGAATTACTGATGAAAAATCAAGAATCTCGTCCTACCGGTGCGCTAGCATTTCCTGAAGCTAATGCTATTAACAATAATAATAATAATAATAAAAGAAGAAATGCACATGGACGAGGGTGTGGAAGAGGTCGTAGCCATATTGGCCAAAACCATCATCATGGAAATTACCATAACAATAATAAAAATCATAACTATGTTCGAAATCACCCTTATGGTAATGGTCGTGGTGGTGGTCGTGGTCGTGGTGGTCGTGGTGGTCGTGGTCGTGGACAAAGAAATAATAATCCACAAAATTATAAAATCCAAACACCATACAATCCCACAAATCACAATGTTGAAGAAGGCTCTTCAAAGAATGTTGAAGATTCTTGTTACCGATGTGGTAAAATTGGCCACTGGTCTAAAAACTGTCGAACAAATCAGCATTCTGTTAATCGGTATCAAGAATCCCTAAAGGGAAAAGGAAAAGAAGCAAATCTTGTGGATGACCTTGATACAAAAATCACTGAGCCAACTTGTGACTACTTTAATGAATAAATTTCTAATATCTATATATATATATATATATATATATATATATATATATATATATATATATATATATATATATATATATATATATAGATATCCTATTATATGTTCTCGTTAAATAAATGGTTGTAGATTTTCAATCTACACCATATCTAGTTTACTACATATTTCCTTATTATGTGCTATCGTTTGTAACATGTTTTGAATGTAATATATTGATGAATTATATACTCATTATTTGTTTCTCATATTTTTTTTTTTGAAGTTCATGATGTATACTGCTGGAGTAAAAAATCAGTCAAATGGTGGAGATATTTGTATTGCAGACAGTGGTGCCACTCACACCATACTCAAATCTAAAAAATATTTCACAGACTTGAAAGCAACGGAAGGAACTATACATACTATATCAGGTCATGTGGACTTAATAAAAGGAATGGGAAAGGCAAAATTCATGTTATCAAATGGTACGAATTTTCTGATAAATAATGCCTTATTTTCTCCCATGTCAAAGAGAAATTTGTTAAGTTTCTCTGACATATACCAAAATGGATATGATTATCAGTCAGTGACAACAGAAAATGAAAAATATTTAAGTATCACTGATAAGAATCGTGTAATTGAAAAACTACCAAGACTTCATTCTGGTTTACATTATACACATATAAATGTACCTGAAGTAAATGTGGTAGTTAAAGAAAAATTATGTGATCCTGTAATGATCAGTTTGTGGCATGAGAGATTAGGTCACCCAGGATCAACAATGATGAAAAGAATAATACAAAATACACATGGACATTCATTGGCGGATCAAAGGATCCCTCATGATGCACTTATCCCATGTACATCATGCTCACTTGGAAAGTTGATAATAAGACCATCACCTCTTAAGGTTGAAAAAGAATCACCAATGTTTCTTGAAAGAATTCAAGGTGATATATGTGGACCAATTCATCCACCATGTGGACCATTTAGATATTTTATGGTTCTAATAGACGCATCTAGTAGATGGTCTCATGTTTGTCTATTATCAAGTCGAAATATGGCATTTGCAAAATTTCTTGCTCAAATTATTAAATTGAGAGCACATTTCCCTGATTATACTATTAAAAGGGTGAGACTAGATAATGCCGGTGAGTTTACGTCTCAAGCATTTAATAACTTTTGCATGTCTATTGGGATTATTTTTGAACATCCCGTTGCCCATGTGCATACACAAAATGGTTTAGCTGAATCATTAATTAAACGATTGCAGCTAATAGCTAGACCATTGATAATGCGAACAAAACTCCCAGTATCTGTATGGGGCCATGCAATTTTGCATGCTGCATCATTGATTCGCATTAGACCAAGCGCAAGTCATACATATTCTCCTTTGCAACTTGCTTTTGGTCATCAGCCAAATATTTCCCACCTTAGAACATTTGGTTGTGCGGTTTATGTCCCTATCGCACCACCACAACGCACTAAAATGGGTCCTCAAAGAAGGATGGGAATATATGTTGGATATGAAACATCTTCAATAATAAGATATATTGAACCCATGACGGGTGATGTTTTTACAGCACGTTTTGCTGATTATCACTTTAATGAAACATTATTCCCTAGATTAGGGGGAGAAATAAAAAATAAAGAAAATGATGTTTCATGGTGTGAACCTCAATTAATGTATCTTGATCCTCGCACAAAAGAATGCGAGATCGAAGTTCAAAAAATAATGCATATGCAAGAACTTGCAAATAAATTGCCTGATGCATTTACAGATACAAAAAGAGTGACTAAATCATATATACCAGCAGCAAATGCTCCAGCTCGAATTGAAATTCCAAAAACTGGCAATAATGTTATTCTTGAGTCTTTGCCACGCCAGAAACGTGGGAGACCAATTGGTTCCAAAGATAAAAATCCTCGGAAAAGAAAATCAGCTGATAATGAGGTAAAAGAAAGTGTTCAAGAAGAACTACAAATCAATACTCCTTCTGCAGAGGAGATTGATGATGTCAATACGGAATTTTCAATCAATTACGCACATTCAAAAATATTATGGAATCGAAATGAAATGAAAAATCTTGATGAGATATTTTCATATAATGTTGCATATGACATCATGAATGATGATGATGATCCAGAACCAAAATCCGTCATGGAATGTCAAAATAGACATGATTGAGATCATTGGAAAGGAGCAATACGAGCTGAATTTGAATCACTCAATAAAAGAAAAGTTTTCGGATCTATCATTCTCACACCTAAAGATGTGAAACCTGTGGGATATAGATGGGTTTTTGTGCGAAAAAGAAATGAGAAAAATGAAGTTACAAGGTATAAAGCTAGACTTGTAGCTCAAGGTTTTTCTCAAAGACCGGGAATTGATTATGAGGAAACTTATTCTCCTGTTATGGATGCAATTACTTTTAGATACTTAATCAGCCTGGCAGTTTCTGAAAATTTAGAAATGCATCTCATGGATGTTGTGACTGCTTATCTTTATGGATCACTTGATAGTGATATATATATGAAGATACCTGAAGGATTTAAGGTATCAGAAGCAACCAATGCAAAACCCAAAGAAATGTACTCAATCAAGTTACAAAGGTCTTTATATGGGTTGAAACAATCGGGTCGCATGTGGTATAAACGATTAAGTGATTACTTGATAAGCAAAGGGTATACCAATAATCTTATTTGCCCATGTGTTTTCATTAAGAAAACAACATCCGGATATGTGATCATAGCTGTTTATGTTGATGATCTTAATATCATAGGTACAAATAAAGAGATCCATGAAGCCATTCAACTTCTAAAGAAAGAATTTGAAATGAAAGATCTCGGAAAAACCAAGTATTGCCTTGGTTTACAAATTGAACATATGCCTAATGGTTTACTTGTACATCAAACAACATATACTGAAAAGATTTTAAAACGTTTTAATATGGACAAGGCAAAACCATTAAGTACTCCTATGGTTGTTAGATCACTTAATGTTGACACTGATCCATTTCGTCCCTGTGAAGATCATGAAGATATCCTGGGACCAGAAGTACCATATCTTAGTGCAATTGGAGCTCTTATGTATCTTACAAATTGTACAAGACCTGACATTTTTTTTGCAGTTAATTAGTTGGCAAGGTTCAGCTCAGCTCCTACCAAAAGACACTGGAATGGGATCAAACACATATTTCGATACCTTCGAGGAACTACTGATTTAGGATTATTTTATTCTAATGAATCAAAACAAGATTTGGTTGGTTATGCAGATGCAGGTTATTTATCTGATCCACATAAAGCTAAATCTCAAAATGGATATGTATTCCTAAATGGAGGTACCGCAATATCATGGCGTTCTCAAAAACAAACACTTGTTGCAACATCATCAAATCATGCCGAAGTAATTGCATTACATGAAGCTAGTCGGGAATGTTTTTGGTTGAGATCAATGACACAACTCATTACTGATTCTTGTGGACTAGAACGCAATAAAAGTTCAACAACTATCTATGAAGATAATGTAGCTTGCATAACACAGATGAAAGAAGGGTATATCAAAAGTGACCGAACAAAACACATACCCCCTAGATTCTTCTCATACACTCAAAATCTCATTAAGGACAACCAGATTGAAATGAGATATGTTCAGTCCAGCAAAAACTCTGCTGACCTTTTCACCAAAGCACTTCCAACTGCTATTTTCAGAACACACGTTCATAATATTGGCATGAGGCATGTTCAGAAGATGTAACAACTCAGGCGTTGCCTACTTGAGGGGGAGTCAACTCTATGCTGCACTCTTTTTCCCTTAGCTAAAGTTTTATCCCAAAGGGTTTTCTTTAGAAAGGTTTTTAACGAGGCAGTACTAGTTATTCACTAATAAAATTATCATCCAAGGGGGAGTGTTATAAAAGTAATAATTGGATGATAATTTTATTATTATTATAGATATTGCATAGTATATTTTTTTGAGTATAAATAGGTGTGTTGAGTTAGAGTTTATTGTATGTATTTTTTGGTTAACAAAACACTCTCTCTCTCTAGATTCCAAATGCCACCAAACTCTCATTGTACATTTTTCTATAAATAAAAAACCAATTACTCATACCTTTTGTTCAACCTTTGTTTTCTCCGTTTTACAGTATCTCTATCTCTATATACCTTCTACAGTCAAGAACCACTAAAGGTAGTTATAAGCCTACTGAATTATAACAGTCGGAGTAAAATTAAAAATTTCTAATTGCAAACAGACCTTCTGGAATCTATCGACTCATTGTTAACACGTATATGAAATAAGAATACAACTTCACGCCTTAACATTTCAAGTCAACCACGAATGCACCTAATGACGTACGTCCTGCCATGACCGTCACGTGCGACGCATGGCGTATCTCCTAGCTGGACACGTGACTTCAGCCCTTGGCTAGATTACTGCCAAGTCAACCTCAAGCCACGATTGTCTCTGCGCTACCCGTAGCGTACCGGTAATCATTTGACTTGGTCTGCTCGGCTGCTTGCCCGTCCGACAAATTAGGAGAACGTGGAGTAGGTAGTGGGCATGATTAGAGGATTCCAGGAGTGGTAATCGTGGGTTAGTGGATTAATGGTGGTTATCCTTGGTAACCGTCATTATATGCCTATAAATACTACTCATAATCACACATTTAAAGGACGATCAACAATTACACTTACCACCGCTGATCACTCTTCTAAGCTCACCTTGGAGGCTCAGCAAAAGTCAACCAACACAACACCCCTCATACTCATCACGTTAACCGAAGGAAACCCTTTCGAAGGTTAATCATTTCAATTAATTGCACTCAGGTCAATTTTGGCTTGATCACCACCTAAAACCATCATCACGTAAAATGGCATTTTGAAAGATGAAGTTTAAATTTGGGTCTTTTACTCTTTTATAAATTCTAACAATAGCCCTTAAAACAAATTTCTTATGATAAATATGGCTAATAATAGGCCTGGGCATAGTACGGTTCCGTCCCAAACTAATTCGGTTCGGTTCCGTCCCGAGTCCCAAATTATTGGAGGAAGTCGTACCGAGGACCGTACCAAATAATTTCGGTTCGGTTCAGTTCGGTTCCATAATTTTCGGTTCGGTTCCGTGGAAAGAACTGACCCACTTATTTTTAAGATAAATATGTTTGACCCACTTAACCCTTTTATATTTTTGGTGTAAGCAATACTCGTATTAGATCAATCTAATATTAATTACTCCGTAATTTTCTTGGTATCTAAATCACCAATAAATACAACATCACAAAAACAAACTTATAGGAGCAGCTCACTATCTACTCACTATCTACAAATAAATACAGCGAACGAAACATAGAGCTGAACCTACTGCTATATACGTGTAGACTATTTACGATTATAATTACAAATACGAATAAAGTGCCCTTCATATCACAGTTAACAAGTAACAATAATCAAATAAGATATCAAGAGTGCATTATACGTATCTTATCTTATGTGAATTATAAGTAACAAACTTATTCACCTTCACGTGACGTCTGTTTATTTGGATTGTAGTCCTAATCCTTATTGATAATACTATACTTGCACCAGACAATAGTTTTATCTATAAGTTTAGTAATACGGAAGTACGTTATATTTAATACAAGGAAATTATATTATATTATCTTATAGTTACATTAATAAAGGCAGAAATGTGGTATGCAAGAGGACTAAAAGACTAACGTTACTCATCATTAGATCTCGGTTCGGTTCTTTTCCCGAAATTTCGGGTATGGTCCATCCCGAACCGGGAACCGAAAAATGGGTTAAATAGAGGACCGTGGACCGTACCGAAACTCCTCGGTCCGGTTCGGTTTCGGTCCGGTTCGGTCCGGTCTTCGTTTTTTTGGGTATTTTCCTGTACCATGTACATCCCTAGCTAATAATACAACCAGGGTTATGAATGTGCTAAAACACAGGCTTACATGTCTTTAAAGCCCACTGGTCCTTAGTTGGATTTTATTAATCCACTACGATGCGGCAGGAGCTTTCGGCCTGCGTATTCATATTTAATATTTAACGTAGCTTTATGTATTTACAGAAGGAAAAACGGGCCATGTGTTAAGCGCCGTTGTAGGTGTCGTCGTCTTTAGTGTTTTTTAAAATATGTTCGATTCGAACGTAGTTAGTTTAATTTTATTAATAAAATTATTTCGAGTCTAACGGTGCTGTCGAAAAAATTTAACTCGCGGCGAGGAGGAAGATACGGGCTGTCGTTGTATATAGCGTTTTTTAAAAAGTGTCCATTTCGAACGGACTTTTTTCGTTTTGTTCAAAAAATTATTTCGAGTATGACACTGTTGTCGAAAAAATTTAACTCGCGGCGAGCGGGAAGATACGAGTTGTCGTTGTGTTTAGCGTTTTTTTAAAAAGTGTCTGTTTCGAGTGTAGTTAGTATTGTTTTGCTCATAACAATATTTCGAGTTTAACGGTGTAGTTGGTGAAATTTAACTCGGATCGAGGAGGAAGATACGGGTTGTCGACGTGTTTGGGTGGAGTTTTTATTTTAATTGAGAGAATCTACGTTTTACCCCCCTGAAGTTTTGTGTAATTTTTGTAAGTTGGTTATAGTGGTTGAGGGAGGCGGGGGGGGGGGGGGGGGGGGGGGTGGTGAAAAATGCAAGTGTGAAAGGGGTTGGAAACTGTTGTCGTTTTTCCCTTGAGGGAACAACCAAAAACCCTACGGGGTTTAATATATATAGGGTTAATTCTTTCCCAACGTAGATATTATATCACCTCTTTCAAAACATACACATTATTGGACGTTGATCCTGATAAATAGAATTCTCTAGTATATCGATATAAAACTGATATTGCTCGAATTATACATATTTATCCTCGCAATATCCTCCTATATTCGTTGCATATTGATGGGATTAGTGCTCGTTAGTGAGTGGTTTGTGGTATTTAGTCATTTCTCGGCAAAAATAGTATAAGAGTTCATTTTGTGCAAAGGAGTCAAGACTTGAGCCTAAGAATTGAACCAAGTGAACTTTTGGAGTGAAAATGAAGTTATTGTTATGGTGTGGGGCACCCGGGGGTGAAAGCGGCGCACCATTACCGTAATAAGTGAAAAATTGACATCAAAAGCTGAATCAGTGAAATAGTACGGAGCACCACCTTTTTGGTGCGGCTCACCATAATGAAGGTGTGGTGCTTGGTATGGCGCACCAAGTAAAAATCAGTGTTATGGTACGGAGCACCACCTTTTTGGTGCGGAGCACCTACGTTGAATCAACATTTTTTGTTTTGACTCACTATAAAAGGGAGGGGATAGGAGGACCCAAGAGAGCCGCTATTAGGGTAAAAAAAAAATGGAGCTCTAAAAGGGTCCATTTCATGATTCTATGAAGATTAAAGCTCAATTTATGATCCAAGTTGAAGATTTGTGAAGCTAGATGCTAGATTTCTATCATCCATTCTCCATTTTTGTAATTTCCTTCCTTTTCAACACTTGTTCTTTTCTTATCTAGTTGTAATGAAAATGCTTTATGTTTCTTTGATCTTTATCTTGTTTCTTTAGTATGTTAGGTTTGATTTGTTATTGTTCACTTGATTATGAAACTTGATGATTTGTTTTGCCCTAAATAATGAGTTTGATGCTTGAATGAGTATTAATTGTTGAGCTTGATTAAAGAACCATTGCCATGATTGTTATAAGCTTTATTTTGATTACATAAATTGTTAAACTATCTTAGTGATTTGATTTGTGATGCAATTTATGCTTCAACACCATTTGGTGATCTAGACATTTAAATTGGGGATTTCAAGTGATTGTGTCTTTGATTTAGTTTGGTTTTCAAAAGGATTTTTAGTCAACATGGAAGTGTTAGCCTTTTCAAATGATTGTTTCGTTTGAGAGTTTTACCTGAGTTTAATTAAAGATTGAGTCTCAATGATTTTTCTCAAACATCGTTTAATTTGTTCAAAGTGAGTCTACGTGAGTTAACGAACTTGAATGATTGAAGATTTTATGAAGATTGTGAGATTGGAAGAAAACTTTGTGATTTGAGCATTAATGTTTTACATTTGTAAAAAGGTATTCATTTCAAAAGGTGGATATATCAAGTGGGCAAAATTTTCTCTTATTTGTTAACATCTCTTAGTTTAATATTAGTTTAAATCAAATCTTTCTTAAAACCCCCAATCAACTTAGGATAATTATTAGTGTTTTGAGATTCATGTAAACTGCTCCATGTAGAACGAACATTGCTTGAATATTTGCCAGTTGCTATAATGATTGGGTCATTGTTGCCCGGACGTTTGTGTTAATTGATTAAATTGAACATAAAACGTCACACATCAAAAACCAAGCTCATGAGGCCATTATTGTGATACCTCATCCGTACAAAAATTGGTGTACTATTATTAATAATAACAATAACAATTGTATGTTGCCACTTGTAAATTGTGTACCTTTAAGTTATTGCTTTGTATTTGGGTGTTTAGAATGAAATAGGCGAGAAAAAACAGTGATTCGTGGTACCCATGTCCGTGGTGAGTAAGTAAATTCAAATACTTCTCTATGGGTACGGGTTGAGTAAATCATTGTACTCGTTGACGGGTTACAGCGAGTCATTGATATCTCATATCGTTGCGGGTAAATTTCAACACGTATATTCTTGGTATTGTTTAAGCTACGCCTGCACACATATATTTATTTACGTTTCATTATACTTATACTAGTTTAAGACCCGCGAATTCGCGGGATATTTAAAAAACATTGTTTTAATTGAGTTACAAATTGTAACTCCCTTTTGACCAAATCTTTTTTATATACATATAATAAGTCGCTTTTCAACGGCTTTTGGGCCCACACAATTAGATTTAATTCCTTAGACATGACCAATGAAAAGTAGACTCTTTCGCCTTTTCTTATACAATTTATTTATCAAAAAAGGAGTTACGATTTAAATGTTATGGCTTACCGAAAACAGCCCCACAAATTGTTATTAGTTGGGATAGAAAGTATTCCCGACAAGCTTTAAAATTATATATGATGTGTTTGAGTTTGTCGAGTCTCAATAGGCTTTAACAAATTATGTTCAAGACTCATTTTCAAAATACCACCAATAGTACCACCAATAGTATTAACAGGACATGGTGCACGGGTTCGAACCAACAAATACCTTGTTTGAAACTATATAGTCCAAACGGGTCAAGGGGTCAAAATGGCCAGTTAATACACTTTTAACTATAACACTAAAACAACAGCTATTTCATTTCGAAACTTGCAATTATATATTTCAAACAAACAACCACATGATTACATACTTAAAGTGACGAAACCAAACCACATTACTAATATACAACACAACCAAAACAACACTTTTACTTTTAACTTCAAAAGGGCGTATACCAACATAAGTATCAAGCATAACGGTGATCAAAAGAGATAACTTAAGAAACATCGAGTGCAACAACATAAGCATCGGTCAAGGAGTGTTGAGATAAACATAGTAGTCAAACCTGACTAATCGCGTAAATAGCAGGATCATTCATGCAAAATCATGCCAAGTAAATAGCTTTTGTAAGTTGTCTTATGGTAGCTATAGCATGTTCGGTATCTAAGACAAATTCCTATAAAAATAAAGAAAATATATATGTAAATACATTTCACAAACTCTAACATAAAAGTTATTTGTGCCATCATATTGGCATTATGGGATTAGAAAAAAAAAAATGTTTTGAGTGCAACATTTGTTATCATCGTATCATTTGTAAACAAAAATATTAGACATACTATAAGTATGAAACGTTCCATTTTTCCTTATATTAGGAAGATTGCTTCATTATACAGTAAATATAAGGGAAAAAAACGTTTTCAGGGTCGTCGAACCCACTGCACCAAAAACTAAATTTACACAAATGCCCACCTCTGATTATGACACACTTAACATTTATTCTATTTAATCTTACCATTGAGAATTCAGTTAAAGTGTTAGAATCAACATTTGATTCCCTTCTAGGTTTAGATCTTCCAGATTGGAAAGCATCAACTCTAGGAGTCTCTTTTACAACATTCTCTTAGTCAACCGATACTTCAGTTTTGTATCTCCGATGACCAGTTGGAGGATTATTGTCTTTCAATACATCTGTATCTTCACACAAAGAGGTAATGTAACATCAAAATAATCAGCAAAGATAATTAATACCAACCATCGTCAACCAAGGCAAAACCCAAAAAACGCGAAAGCTAGTGTCAAACCAAAAATTCACATAAAAATAGTACGGATAGGTGAACACTACATTGAATCAAGTTCGTTTGTGCAAAAAATAAATATGATACTTTGATTTATCACTTTATACATTGAGGGTTACCATAAGTGATTAGTAACAAAAAAACAATAATAAAAGTAGTGATTTGGGGCATTCTTAAACGAAGACAGAAATAATAAAAATAATGGATTACCTCCCAATTCCATGACTTTGAAGTTATACATAAGGACCACTGTCTATTAAGTTTTGTCTTTCTGAGTTGAAACGTAGTCAAACACATTGCTAACATGGTGTGCCCATAAGGCAATCTTATCCTCTCACTATTGTAGAGATACCAAACAGACAATAAATTTATCAGTATAGTAATAAATTAGGTTTACCTAGATTCATCTGAGAACTTTGTTGTCATGAAGTTGGTAACATTCAAACTGGTACTTGCTTTCTGAATGATTAGACAAACAACAAATTTTGTAAGCAAATCACTGAATTCATTAACAAAAAAAAAACATCAATAGCTGTAATCGATTATATTTATTTCATAATCATATAATCATCGCTTAAACATCAAGAGCATGTAGTTGATTACCATAAACGAAACCACATTCTATTAGCATTAATCACTAATTAGTTAGTTATACGTAGGTGTACCGCTAAAGAATTAAACACGTGAACCCTCCATAGTAGTACCTACGGTCAGTGTAACCTATGATTCATCCACTCCAAAATACACTAATTTTCACACATTTCATTTAAAGCTTTCCAAAAATAACTAATGATACGCCTATGAATAGCAACAACCGTTAGCAAGAAACCGTATACAAATGTTTATGAATGTTTACCTTCCCATCATACTCTTCTCTTGATAACACCTCAGGAGCAATGTATTATGGTGTTCCAACTATCAATTTTGGCTGTAAATTGGCTGTAAATGTAGCACTGGGACTGCAACACAACATACAATTTTTTTTTAAAGATATTGTAACCATTGACATGGTATAATATAATAAGGATACCGAATAACAATCTAGACGATGAGAATTTATATAATATCTTGAAGTAACCAAAATCATATATTTCCAATCAAATAGCAAGGCTTCTGTCAATCAATGTGTTTTCTAGCTTCATGTCTCAATGACAGAGTTGCTGAAACATTGCTAACCAAGAGAGGATGCACAAGCAACACTAATATCATGAGCCAGACTATTAAACACATTATTTTATTATTTAGATATTGCATATTTTTTTAAATAGAACATGTGAGACATACCTTATGATGACATCATCTAACCCAGGATATTAGTTGTTGAAATAAGCTTTGAGCCTGCACAGAACCGAAATAAGAATAAGTCTGAAGATCAATCACTTGTTCTGACCCAAGAAACTTGCAAAACTTTTATGCTGTAATTGCTTGGGTAAACCATTTGGCAAACTTAAAATCATCAAATAAGAATCCCATCCTCACTAGAGCGACGTGAGTTGCATATTCTATCAAAAAACTCACCCAAGCAACATATTTCATCACAATCGCTAAATAAGTTGGGGTCAATGTGACCTTCAATATTGCAACAGAACATCAAATTAGTTTTCCTCATCCGAAACCATCTTAAACATATATCATAAAAATTGATGAAAACAATCAAACATCTTGAAACCGAACAATATTAGGATGCCTTAAAGTCCTATAATTGATGATTTCCCTTTGAGCATTTTCATCTATATGAGAAAAAACAAAAAGTATAAGAATAATAATCACAATTCTCAATATAATGATGATATCACTTACTAATCTTCTATGAGAGGAAAAATAATTTTCATATTATATAATCAATTTATTTTACTAAATATATTGATTTTGTTGACAAAAATATAGATAATTACCTAAAAATACTCAAAAAAATTGTTAGCAAACAGCTGTTGATTATAAAATCTCTATAATATATCAACTTTTTGTAAATTTTTATAAAATTCCTGCAATTGACAGCACAATTATCAATGATTACACGTAAATGAAATTTTTTTATCTTTTTATAAAATCTTGCAATTGACAAATTGTGCCAGAACATTATCTGTATATCGCATAATGTTATATTTTTTCGAATTTGATCAAATATGTTCTAAAACACATATCTCTTTTATAAAAATATTATATGAAAACTTTAAATAACAATATTATATGAAAGTAATTTTATAAGGTATGTTAAACAATCAATTAATAAAAACCTTGCAATTGATAAAATTATGAATATTGTATTAATTTAATAAAAAAAAACCTAAGATCACAAAGTTATACCTGATAACCCAATTGTGCGATCACAAGCATTCAATGAGGATCAAAATTCCGCCAATTAATTGATGTAGGGCAACCTTCTTCATCATTCAGAATCTGTCATCATTCATTATCTACAAGCGTGTAATCGTATTGTTATCATACTCGAATTGAATATGATTGAATATTGGGATTAGGGTTCGCATGATTGAAGTTAGGGCTTATCGAATAGCCAATTAAACATGTTTAGTTTTCGCAAGTCAGCAATTACGTTCAGAATCGATCATGTGATTTTCAATTCAATTAGGATCTGCCTTGATTCATTGCTGTTGAATCACGACTTGCAAGTGAGAAAGTAGATATATAATGAACGACCCTGAAAGATGGTGATATAGGTTTAACATGGAAAATATGTGTAATGAGAAAGATCGTATGAGAGAAACTAAAATCCGATTTGAGTATTTGATTCAGTGTAGGGGTGTTCATCGGTTCGGTTTTCGGTTTGTTCGGTGTATTCGGTTCGGTGTATTCGGTTTTGAAATTTTTTTGGGAAAAACCGAAAACCGAACCGAAAACCGAATTCAAAGTTGAAACCGAACCGAACCGAAAACCGAATTCAAATTCGGATTCGGTTCGATTTTCGGTTAAAACCAAATATTATGAAAAATTTGAGAACGATGGTAGTTTAATTTTGCCATTACTAATGTCTTAGTTATTTACAACCTAAAACAATGACATACTATTTAATTATCAAGAATTCGATAATTTATTAATATTTACAGCTTAATTATGACGTTTACTGCTTCTATTATTAAAAAGAAGAACATAATAATTTGAGTAACATAATTATAATATGAGCTACCAAATCGTCATATTGGTAAGAAACTATTTTATTGATTGGATCCCAAATTATAATGACATTAAAAGATAAATATACATATTAAATATATAAAAATTTTGAATTCGGTTTTGAATTCGGTTTTCGGTTAAACCGAATTCAGAATTTTCAAAACCGAACACCGAACCGAAAACCGAATTCAAATTCGGTTTCGGTTTTGACTCGATCCGAAAACCGTTTTTCAAATTCGGTTTGGTTTTTTCCGGTTTGGTTTCGGTTTGGTGTTCGGGTTAAACGGTTTCAAACCAAATACTGACCACCCCTAATTCAGTGTCTAGTTGATAGCGTAGTGGTAGTATATTGTAGTTTATAATTAAATGGGAGGGTATTTATGTCATTTAATTGAATGATTAGCTAATCTAGTTTTTTTGTTAGCTAATAGGCAAAATGGATGGTTGTGATTAAAACGTAGCCATGATCCTATGGTTATTAAGGGCTTAGCTTCATTAATGATGAAAGATAATGATCCTCTTATAATGTTTAAAAGAGATTTTTAATAACCTATAGTTATCCAAATTTTCAAGTGCACATATGTGTACCCAACATCTTTAAATAAATCCCCTTGATTTCTTAATTTCCTTTTCTTCATTTGTATATATCCTAAAGATAAGAGTACTGTTCATAAGGTTAAAATTATCCTTTCACGTTTTTCATTTTTGTTCCGCTTTTTCTTCTTTTTTTTATAAATCTCTTCAGTTTAGGCGATATATATCAATCATGGCGTATTGTGTGACAACCCGAAATTTTCGACCAAATTTAAACTTGATCTTTATATATTTTAAACACGATAAGCAAAATCTGTAATGTTGAAATCTCAAAAACTTTGAACTGTGTTCATGTAATCAATTACCCTTCGACTGCTCTTGACAATTCACGAACAATTATGTGTAAATAGATATGTATAAATATATACATATGTGTGATTATTAAATTGAGAAATATTAATAAAACATTAAACGGTTGGATTGATATGAAAATAAGTTATGAAATCTATTATATGATTAGAGAACGTTAACAAAGTATTACACGTATATCGTTATACTTTTTCGTTTTAGATAAACCCTACGTAATAAAACGTGTTATTGTGAAACGTGTATATATATATATATATATATATATATATATATATATATATATATATATATATATATATATATATATATATATATATATATATATATATAGACAAAGTATACTGAACTTATATTTGAGCGGTTTCGAATACGATTAATAGATATAGTAACATTTGATTTTTATTAAACAAGTTAATACAAACTTATAAGGATTTAAGATAAACATAAGTTCTTGTAATAAATTATGTGATCTGAATATAATTAGTTTTAGAAGAATAAACTATATAATAGTTATTTGATTTAGTTCCAAACGTACGAGAACGTTTTCAGTCTAAAAGAATTCTATTACTAAAACGTTTTAAAATGTAATTTGAAATCTAATTAAAGTTTTATGCTATATATATTAAATTACATTTACATATATACACATTGTTTTAAAGATATAAAATGTGCTACGATATATTTCGAAAGATTAACGCATTTACAATATGTCAAGAAGTAGATTATTAAAGTTATTATCCTTATCTTTTATTGTTATAAACTTTAGGAATTATACATAACTATTAGAATGTCACATCTTCTTTTAAAATGAATATAACTTTATAAATATACGGAACCACTTTTGACAAATTATTACCGAGTCATTTTAATAAGGATAAAGGTTTTAACGTTATCCTGAATTTTAGAATCTTTCTAGAAACCTTTTGACAAATCATCCATAACAATGTTCCGTGATTCAATAAAATATAGAAACAAAAACGTATTTTGAAACTTGCGAAGTGTTAAAAATAAACGTTGACACATAAATGAATTATATCAAATTAAGTTTTAAAGTATAAATGATACGTGTTATATTATTTTCTAAACAAATTTAAAACGAACATTGAAATATAACTAGTTTTGAAAAATTAAATATTATATTATTAAATAAATATATCAATTACATACGATACGTACGAATTTATATTTTAAATAAATATAAATATAAATATATATACATACATATATATATATATATATATATATATATATATATATATATATATATATATATATATATATATATATATATATATATATATATATATATATGGGCATGATCAATGGGGAAGTAACCAATCGGGGGGAAGCGGGGAAGCAAAAAAAAAAAATCATTTTTTTTGAAATTTTTTTTCCGGCATCAAGATCACACGAAAATATGAACATTTAGAAGAGACACTTGGTGATGAATGTTATTATTTAGGCGGGAAAAAGATCGACAAAAATAACATTCAAGATAATATTGTTCGTAAAGAATTTGAACGTTTTTTTTTCATGTTTTGTGAAGTAAAATTTAGCCCGATTTAGAGTTTAGGGTTTAGGGTTTAGGGTTTAGGGTTTGGTGTTTTGGGTTTATTCCATAAACCCAAAACACCAAACCCTAAACCCTAAACCCTAAACCCTAAACACTAAACCCTAAACTCTAAACCGTTCGTGTTAAAAACTCAATCTATATCCTAAATCTAAACCCTAAATCTAAACCCTTGATATTGCTCAATAACATCATATATATCTATCGCAATATCGTGTAAAATGCTCTAGAATCGAGGATAATGAAGGTGTTTCTACAAGTGATAATCCAAGATGCGCAAATTTGTATCGGAAGAGTGATTTACAAAGAGTTTTGATGATTTATGACATTGGTTGATCCCGATACGACTTAAGGTCTATTTAGTGCTCTAAAATGGTAAAACAAATCTTCCAAGGTGTTAGGCTTCGTCCAAATAAAAGAGGATTGAAAAGAAAGCGAAACAGTGGATTTCAGCATATCTGGACGCCGTCCGGGGTTATAGGACGCCGTCCAGCATATTGAAACAGGACGCCGTCCTGGATTTGAAGACGCCGTCTAGCTCTTAAGGACGGGACGCCGTCCTGCCTTTTTGGACGCCGTCCCGTAGTAGGTTTCAGCCGACTTTTGTGCTTTTTACCTACTTTCTCCACTTTAAAACTACTGTTTTTGAGGGACTGTTTCAGAACTTAAGAACCAGAGAGTACAGAGACGATTTTTAGGAGCAAAAATTGGAGAACTCCAAGCTCTTGGAAGAGGCTCAACATCAAGACATCAAAGATCAAAACCTTCATCATCCAAGAACTCCTTGTTCTTGTAGGTTATTCCTTGTTCTAAAACAATTATTTCAGTTGTTAATCTGATTGTTATGTTGTCTGTTACCATGATTGTTAGCTAGTTTCTATAATGTTTGTCTAGATTAATAACCAAGGTATTGGATGTAATCTTATTGATTGAATGTATTATGTGTGATAGATTAAAGCTTGAATTAAGAACCATGCTTATTGCTGTTAAAATCATTTGTATCTAGTTAATTGATATGTTGTTGATAAAGAGAACTCTTGTTGATGTATCATATTGATTTACAATCAACTTATCTTAGATTGATTGTTTACTAAACCGGACCAAGGGGGTAAACTAGATTAAAATGGTTAAACAAAATAGGAATGAATTGTGTAGAGCGAACGCAAAGACAATTGTTATTCAAGTCTTTGATCTAGCTAATCAACTAGTCACAAACGAAAAGGTCTAAGTAATAGGGAACCCTCACTTAGTAATTCTAGTTTTAGTACTCGCTAAAGAGAACTCTTGGTGGGTCGATTTAGGTGATTAGCATGCTTATAATAGTTATTTGATTACAAATACAAGAACCATAGTGAAAAGGGAACCCTTGATCTTGTGATTGTGTTTGCGTGTTTATTCAAGAGAACTCTTAGTGAACCTATTAGATAACTTACACACATAATTATTCAATCAGGCCTTAATATCAAAACTTACATCCAATACCGAGGGTAAAATATCTAGATGAACATTTCATCTCTTTGATTTAAATCAAAACTATCTTACTTGCTTTCTTTGCATTTATTTTCATCTTATAAATTTAAAAGACCAAAAATATTGTTTTTACATTTAACCTTCTCTGATTTGGCTAAATCGTTAAATGGCCACCAAAACATAAAACTTGTACCTTTAAGTTTCATTTACTTAGTTAATCATAATATAGTTTCTAATTCTAGTTTGGCTAATACAACTGTCCTTGAAACGATACACGGAACTAAACCAGTTACTATACTACTACACGATCGGGTACACTGCCCGTTAGTGTGTAGAAATCTTTAATCGGTATTTTTCCATATTATTTTATACGACAATTTATACGACACTTCTCGCACATCAAGTTTTTGGCGCCGCTGCCGGGGACAGTTTTGTGTCAAAATAGAATTATTAACTGATTTGTGATTAAGTAGTTTCTTAATTATTTTAAAATTTTAATAGTATTTGATTTTTAAACTTATAGAATCGGTATGTTTAATAGTTTTTGTTAGTTGTGTGATTGACAGTTTATAGGTCGCATATGCCACATACCCGAAGTTCAGAATCTCCATTACTTACACCGTTTACAGAACCTGATAGAAAGCTTGGTAGGATTTCAAAAGAAGTACTTGAAATTTTTGAATCTTCATCAAAGCAAGAAACCTTTGATTCAGAATCAAGTACGACCAAGCCTCGATATTCAGACTTTGGTAAACCCGTTCAACCCCCAAATTTTGAAATGGAAGGAGAAAGACCGTTGGTACCACGACAATCAATGGCAGCAAAGATGAAAGCAACCCGGACCGGACAAGGTAGTGCTATTACTCCACCTACTGGTGAGGTAACTTTTGAAATAAAAGGACCTATTCTTCAAATGATTAATAACAGGTGTCAATTTGGTGGTGGTCCGAATGAAGATGCAAACGAACATATTCGTCTCTTTCAAGAGATATGTCTTCTTTTTAAACTTAAACCAGAAACTGACCAGGCCATATTATTAAGACTTTTCCCTTGGACACTCCAAGGGGAAGCACGAAGTTGGTTAGATTCATTGGCCGAGGCTACGATAGAAACGTGGGATGGTATGTTGGAAAAATTTCTTAAGAAATATTTTCCAGCATCCAAGTCCGCGAGACTCCAACACGAAATTACCCAATTCTGTCAAAAGCCGATGGAAACCCTGTACGAAGCATGGAATCGATTTTCCAAAATGCTAAGAGGTTGTCCAAACCATGGTTTGGATACCTTTCAAAAGGTCCAAATATTTTACAAAGGTTGTGATGTAGCAACCCGAATTTCAATTGACCAAGCGGCCGGTGGTTCTCTTATGGACAAAACTGAGCAAGAGGCTTATGAAATAATCGAGAAGCTAGCCGATTATTCTCATGAGTGGCATCAAGAATGCCCAATTACTCGTAATGCTCAAGTCCAAAGCGCCGACGCCTATGATGACCTTAGTTTCCTAAGTGTTAAAATAGACGGTGTTGCTCGAACCATGGATAAAATCACCAAGGAAATTCATAGTATGAAAGTAGGTTGTGAATACTGTGGTGGTCTTCGTTTAGGAAAAGATTGTGATGCCGGTTTAACAATGGCTCAAAAAGAAGAAGTGGCTTTCATAAGCCAAAGAAATAACAATCAATTTCAAGGAAGAGCCCAATTTAACCGGAACTTTAACAACCCCTACAACCCTCAAGGTCAAAATTCCAATTACCAACAAGGGTCAAGTAGTGGGTTCCAACAACAAACTCCGGGTTTTTATCAAAAACCCCAACAGGAAGAAAAAAAGTCAAATTTGGAGAGTATGTTGGAAAAGTTGATTTCATCACAAACTCAGCTTGTCACAAATATAAACCAAACCAACGAGAAAAACGAACACCAGTTTCGAAATCAACAAGCCTCAATTCAGAATTTGGAGAAACAAATGAGTGGTTTAGCTAATTTACTTAGTGAGAGAAAACCAGGTAGTTTACCGGGCGATACAAATAAGAACCCTCGAAATGAGCATGCCAATGTTATCACCACACGGAGTGGTTTAGCATACGATGCTCCAAAAATGCCCGAAAATTCTGATTTTAGTGTTCCGTTGAACCGAAATGATGAACCGGTTAAGGAGCCGGAAAAAGTGGTTGAAAAGGAAGAACGGGAAAAACCCGTAGTGAAACCATATCAACCACCGCTCCCATACCCAAGAAAACAACAACAAGAAAGGCTAGAGGCCGAAAGGTCAAAATTCCTAGATATGTTTAAACAAATTAACATAAATATGCCTTTCATTGATATAATCTCAGGTATGCCCAAGTATGCTAAGTTCTTAAAAGACTTACTTACTAATCGGAAGAAAATGGAGGAACTTTCATCCGTCACCATGAATGCTAATTGTTCAGCAATTTTGATGAACAAAATACCAAAGAAATTAGCAGATCTTGGAAGTTTTACCATACCATGTCTCCTGGGAGATTTGGAATGCATTAAAGCATTAGCGGATTTAGGGGCTAGCATAAATTTAATGCCTTATTCATTATATGTTAAGCTAAACCCCGGGGTACTAAAACCAACCTGAATGGCAATTCAACTAGCGGACCGCTCTGTTAAATTCCCTCGTGGAATTTTAGAGAATATGTTGGTAAAAGTAGGTACCCTAGTATTTTCGGCTGACTTTGTAATTTTGGACATGGAGGAGGACACACATGTGCCTCTTATATTAGGTCGACCTTTCCTCAATACCGCTAGAGCTATGATAGATGTTCATGGGCAGAAATTGACCCTTAGTATTGAGGATATGAAGGTTACCTTTTCCGTTGACCATGCCCTACAATACCCCGAGTCTACTGATGATCAATGTTATTATGTGCAAACCATAGACACATATTCAGAGTTGTTGCAGGAATTTCCAGAATTGCAAGGTACGCGAGAATGCATTTTTGCGGAAGGTGATGAAGAGAATAAGTTGGAAGAAGTGGAGATGTTGACCACCTTGATGGCTAACGGTTATGAGCCAAATAATGAAGAATACAGAAAGTTGGATTTAGGAAATGAGTACCGATGTAAAACATCGATTGAAGAACCTCCCGTTTTAGAACTCAAGCCACTTCCAAAACACTTGGAATATGCTTACCTACAAGAAGGTTCTACTCTCCCGGTTATCATTTCATCCGAACTCTCTGTAAGTGAGAAGTCTAAACTTGTTTCCATGTTAAAAGCCCATAAAACGGCTCTAGCATGGAAAATTCATGACATCAAGGGTATAAGTCCCTCTTATTGTACGCATAAGATATTAATGGAAGATAACTATAAGCCATGTGTACAAAGACAAAGGCGACTCAACCCTAATATGCAAGAAGTTGTTAAAAAGGAGATTGTCAAACTCCTAGATGCAGGTCTCATTTATCCAATTTCGGATAGCCCTTGGGTGAGTCCGGTCCAATGCGTGCCCAAAAAGGGTGACATGACCGTTGTCACAAATGAAGACGACCAATTAATTTCTACCAGGACTATCACGGGTTGGAGGGTGTGTATTGATTACAGAAAATTAAATGATGCTACCCGAAAAGACCATTTTCCTCTTCCTTACATTGATCAAATGTTGGAAAGGTTGGCAGGAAAGAACTTTTATTGTTTTCTTGACGGTTTCTCGGGATATTTCCAAATCCCTATAGCACCAGAGGACCAAGAGAAAACGACCTTTACATGCCCTTATGGTACTTTCTCCTATCGACGTATGCCCTTTGGCTTATGCAATGCTCCTGCTACCTTTCAAAGGTGTATGGTAGCTATTTTTCATGATATGATTAACGACTTTATGGAAGTATTCATGGATGACTTTTCAGTCTTCGGCGATTCTTTTGACTCATGTCTTCATAATCTTGAGCGTATGTTGATTAGGTGTGAAGAATCAAATCTTGTGCTAAACTGGGAAAAATGCCATTTTATGGTAAAAGAGGGCATTGTATTGGGTCATAAAATTTCTTGTGCAGGTCTGGAGGTGGATAGAGCTAAAGTGGAAGTCATAGCCAAATTAGCACCACCGTCAAATGTAAAAGGCGTAAGAAGTTTTCTGGGGCACGCCGGTTTTTACCGGCGGTTCATTAAAGATTTTTCCAAAATTGCAACCCCCATGAACAAACTTCTTGAGAAAGACGCTCCATTTGTCTTTACGGACGAGTGTCTTACCGCCTTTAACCTACTTAAATCAAAACTCACACAATCACCCATTCTCATATCACCGAATTGGTCAATACCATTCGAACTTATGTGTGACACTAGTGACTTTGCTATTGGTGCCGTCTTGGGGCAAAGAATTGAAAAAAATTTCAAGCCCATTTATTATGCTAGCAAGACATTGCAAGGAGCCCAACTTAATTACACTACCACCGAGAAGGAACTCCTGGCAATCATCTTTTCGTTTGATAAATTCCGATCCTATTTGGTACTAGCAAAGACGGTTGTCTATACAGACCACTCGGCATTGAAGTACTTGCTTGCTAAGCAAGATGCTAAACCCCGGCTAATACGTTGGGTCTTGCTTTTGCAAGAATTCGACATCGATATTAAAGACAAAAAGGGGGCCGAAAACCTAGCTGCCGATCACCTTTCTCGACTTGAGAACCCGAATCTTGGGGTTCTCCATGAGACTGTTATCCAAGATAACTTTCCAGACGAAAATCTCATGAAGATTGAGAAAATTGATGATCCATGGTTTGTAGACATAGCCAACTATCTTGCGGGTGGATTCCTAGAAACCGGTTGGTCACATCAGAAAAGAAAGAAATTCTTTAGTGACCTAAAATACTATTTTTGGGAAGGCCCTTATCTATTTAGGCGATGTGCGGATGGAATTATTCGTCGGTGTGTTTCGGGGAAAGAATGCACCAAAATTCTGCTTGACTGTCACCTTGGTCCAACTGGTGGGCACTTTGGTCCCCAAATCACGGGGAGGAAAGTTTACGAGGCCGGTTTCTATTGGCCTACAATATTCAAAGATGCCTACACTGTTTGTAAGGCTTGTGACGCGTGCCAACGGGCCGGTCAAATCACTAAACGGGATGAAATGCCTCAACAAAGCATCCAAGTATGGGAGGTGTTCGATGTTTGGGGAATTGACTTTATGGGGCCCTTTCCAAAATCTCATTCTTACCTATACATACTTGTTGCCATAGATTATGTTTCCAAATGGGCGGAGGCAAAACCTCTACCAACAAATGATGGCCGAGTTGTGGTAAACTTTTTGATGGAACTTTTCTCTAGGTTTGGCACGCCAAAAGCTCTTATAAGTGACCGGGGCACCCACTTTTGCAATAAGCAATTGGAAAAGGTGTTGAAGAGATATGGAGTAATCCATAAAATTTCAACATCCTATCATCCCCAGACAAGTGGGCAAGTAGAAAACACCAACCGGTCATTAAAACGCATACTTGAAAAGACCGTTGGTGCAAATCCAAAAGAGTGGTCAATCAAGTTAAACGATGCATTGTGGGCCTTTCGCACGGCCTACAAAACACCAATTGGAACAACTCCTTTCCGTATGGTATACGGAAAAGCATGCCATCTCCCGTTGGAGATCGAACACAAAGCGCATTGGGCTCTAAGGGCATGCAATTTGGATTACCAAGAAGCGGGTCGGTTACGTTTGACCCAACTAAACGAATTAGACGAGTTGAGGCTCGAAGCCTATGACAACTCTCTAATTTACAAAGAAAAAACCAAACAATGGCACAACAAAATATTGAAACATCCAAAAGAATTCATGGAAGGAGATCGTGTCCTTGTTTACAATTCCCGTTTCAAGTTATCACCAGGAAAGCTTAAGTCCCGATGGACGGGACCATTTGTGGTTAGAAAGGTGTACCCTTATGGTACAATTGAAATGGTGAACTGAAAGGGTGATACTTTTAAAGTGAATGGTCACCGGGTCAAACACTATGTTGATGGTCCCCTAGAAATTGAGGATGAGGTTAGCCTCAACTTCAAGAACAAAGCATAAATCAAAATGGGGACGAGTTTGGTGAACGACTCGTTAAAAAATGGTTCACAATTGTAAATAGGTTTGAAATGTGTGCACGATAAATTTTAGTTTGGTACAAAATGATTTACGTTTGGCCTTTAAACACGCGCGACTCAGAAAAACAGGTCAGTGAGTTTTAGTGCAATGGGACGCCGTCCCATTTTCCTGGACGCCGTCCCCATTTAAAGACCTGGACGCCGTCCCATTTTCCTGGACGTCGTCCCCATTTAAACACCTGGACGCCGTCCTCTTTTGCTAGACGCCGTCCCAAAATGAAAACTTGGACACCGTCCTCCTTTCTGGACGCCGTCTAGAGTGATTGACTCAGAAAAAAATACGTTTTAAATACCTATCCAACCCATTTCTTAACCACAAAAACACATTTTTATCCATTTCTCTCTGCCAAACACGAAACACTCTCCAAAAACCCTAATTTCTACCTCAATTTCGCGATTTCTTCTTCAAATCCAAACTTCAAATCATGTTTTCTAGGGTATGGATACTCCATTTTTACACTTTTCTTTATCAATTACTTGAATTGTATGTTTATATCTATAAATTGGTGAAGGATAAGTGTGGGGTGTTTGATTTGCATGATTATTGTTAAGATTAACATGCCTTAGTAGTTTAATTGCCATAATGTGTTTATTTTGCAAAGATTACATGCTTTTAAGGGTTTGTTCATGATTTTAGGGTTTGTGGAATTTGAATCCGAATTTAGGGTGATTAGTTCATGATGTTGAGTTTGTGTATGATGTTAATGAATCTTGTGAAGTATTTAATTGTGTTGGTGATATTGATGTCAAATTGGCCGGGTCATTTTTGAATGTTCTTGAATTTTTTTAGCATATTGTTGAATTGTAATGAACTTATGAAGTATGTATGCTTGATTTTCATTTGTATGGGCCTGTTGAAGTAAATTGATGGAATGGAATGCCATAATGTATGATGTTATAATAGGTCATTTGAACTAAAAATTGTTAAAAATGTGTTATGATTTGTGATGAATATCATTAGAATGCAAATTTAAATGTTATGACCTATAACACAACATGCTTGAATCCTTGAGTCATAAGTTGACGCTACATTGTGAAGTTGTGATTTTCATTTTTGAAAAGTTATTAACGGGTTTATGTTGACTATAGTTGACTTTGGTTTAAAATTGTGAACATACGCTTTTGCTTAAATGAGTCATAATACTTATGAACTTGAAATGGAATGATTAAGTTCTCTTGCTACTCGGTTATGTTTTAGCTAACATTAACACAACGGTTTCTATGTTCTTTTGGTCTAGTGTTAATGTTTTGCAGGGACATTCAAGCCGAGGAGGACCGGCAAAGAGAGGAAGGACAGCAGGTTTGGCTCCACCACGACAACCACCACCACAACAGCAACATCATTCATCATCATCGTCAGGAGAAGAAGAAGAGGAGGATCGAAATGATCCTCGAGTTTGGTTGACACAGGTTCAAAACGACGAAGACTACACAGAAACATTTGAGACGATAAACCGTAGGCCTATTAATGCCACTTGGTATTTTATCTGGGGCCCATTGGAAGAGGCGGGTATGCGCCGCCATGTTTCTAACTTACTCGCCATCCCCTACGGTAGAGTAGTCACCCACGCTTGGGAGCAAGTTTTCAGCATCAACGAACCAATTTATCCGGTGCTGCTTAAAGAATTCTACTCAACTGTGCGGTTTAACAATGTCAGCGATTATTTGTCAAATGACTTTCCTCGATTTCGTTTAGGGGGTGAGTACAGGGGTATAAGTAGTTTTGAGCTATGCCGAGTTTTGGGTATTTTTGAGGAACTCACCGATACCCAGTTAGGTGAATACTTGCGGGCCTCCGATTATGTTGGCCGGCATGAATTTAGTGATGTTTCTTATCGGCGAAGGATTTGTAGGCCGAATGCGGCTGCACAGTTTAGATCAAGCAAGCACAGGTACAACGAAATCGCAGCCCGGGATGATAAACTGCTTCATAGACTTATCGCATGCACTTTTAATGCGAGGGTTGAGGGTCACGAGAAAGCGAAAACATTGGATTTATGGATTATGGACCAAATAAAGAGGGGTTGCTATACCGACATTCCTGGGTTGATCGGTAATTATTTCCTGGCCATTGCTACCGAGACACGGCAATAGAAGCCACTTCTGGGAGGCCACTACATCACCCGAATTGCTCGACATTTTAACATAGATTTCAGCAGATTACAGGAGTGTACGAACGTCATGAAACCATTAAAAAAGGTTTCTTATATTAATGCTGAAATTCTTATGAAAGATAGAAATGGGCATTTGGTACCTTTTGAGGCAGGTGGCGCAAGTGGCAGTGGCGTGCAGCAAGAACAGCAGCAGGAAGAAGAGGCGGAAATGGAGGCACAGACTAACGTTGGTGATCTGGTTCCGTGGCATCCGTCCCAATCAAGTTGGGACAGTTTGGTTGGTAGTGTTAATAACATGAGTTTGAGCCCGAACGAACAAAGGACGCACAACAACCAAATGTGGGATAGTCAGCAATGAATGGAGCAATGCCAGATTGCTCAAGTACACAATACGGGATGGAACAGTTATGGTATTGATTGGAATAACCATAACTCAGAGTTGTTTTATTCCAACCCCGAGCAGTACTATGGAACGACACGTCTGACACCCCAATACTACACGGATCCTGAAAATCCACCTCCCCCTCATCCGATTTATAGCTCTACCGCTGCGTTGCAGGATGCTCGGAACAGATTTGAGCGGGAATATCCACAGGGACGCCCGTACAGAGATGGTTCGGGTAATTATTTTTGGCCGTATGATAACTAGGCCTGCGTGCCTTTGATCATTTTGTACTTTGTTTTGAGACAATTTAATTTGTGTGGTGTGATTTTAGACAATATTTGGTTTGTAATAACTGGCTAATTGTGTGGATTTATGAACGGTTGTGGTTGTAAAAACACCGTTCTTTTTATTATAAATTGTGTGGTTTGTTAATTTGTGCAGCGTGATTGAACTTCAAAGACTGGTATTATGTTCAGCGACATTTGATATTATGATGTGTGTATGATGATAATCGCGGAATGGACGATGCTCTTATGCTGGCAGTAAGTTCAGCGGCATCCGTCTACATGTTCCACGATTTGCAGGTTAAAAATTGAAAATTTCTACAATCACCCTATCGCTTTACCCTCTAAATTTAATCCTTTTTCTGATTTCATGCAATGAGGGCCTTGCATGATCTCAAGTGTGGGGTGGGGAATAGAAATTTATCGGGAACTCGTTTCACTAAAATTAAGGCGTTTATTATAAAAATTTTAAAATTTTCAAGTAGCCTTAAAAAAGATTAAAAGTCCAAAAACCATGTTATACGCATTATGATCTTAAAATCTAGAAAATAAATGTTGGTTTACATTTTAAATTATTAATAGTCTTTGAAGTTGCACTATCATTCAATTATTTGAATGAAAATCCTACTAGTTTAGTAAGCTAACTTATAGGTCACTTGTACCAAAACGAGTGTAAACCGTGAGAGAGCGGTGATTGTATAGCGTGGTCAGAAACCGGATCTCGCGCCAGATCGAAAACCCTAAGGACGGTCCTCATTGTTTCTCCTAACAAGGACAATGTTGCGTCCGACCACTTGATATGACCAATGGGATGTATCTTTTCCATCCTCAAGGAAGTAAAGTCTTCCGAATGACACACTTACTGATTCAATTCAGAAGATGTAGTCCAGACCAGTTGAAGGGTGACAAAAACTCTTGAAAAGTCATTACTGACATCGACTGGAAATCTACCAGGCCTCAACGTCAAACAGGGAAACTGGTAGTCAAAGTTTATCTCAATGAGGGAGATTAACTAGTAAAACGGGGGGGCACCATGTATACACAAAATGTTAGTGATTTATCAGATCCCCGGAAGGATAACCTCCAGAAAGGTAAAATATCAGCTTTTAAGACTGATAAACCTCAGTCTTCATGATTGATTTAATGGATTAGATGATTACCTCATAATTGTCAATGATGTCCGGATGTAATGTGTATCCTCCTAAAGCACATTATTTTCTACCGACATCTCGTAATGTTAGGTACCGTGGGAGGGATTGGCTTGACCAATAGCGGGAAACCCGCACTCATTTTTAAAAATTCAGAAAATCCGATCAAAATCGGAAAACGTGCATAGTATTAAAAACTAGCATGATATTTTCAAAACCATAAAACGTTTTCATAAGATCCTGATTTCCCTAGGGTCAAATTTTTCGGATACTTGGCTCTAATCTCCCAAAAATGTGTGTGTGTTTCCATTGTGTATATAGCGTGCGTGTGATTTCAATAAAAGTGTGCTATACTTAAAGCGTGTGTTTCCATTGTGTATATAGCGTGAGTTGTGTTTCATATCAACGTGTGTGTTCCGTGTGCTTCGAGTGATTCATGTAATGTTTGTAATCTATATTGTGTGATTATGTTTGATATTGTTCTACTTTGTAAAGAAAGAATTGCTTGAGGACAAGCAAGGTTTAAGTGTGGGGTGTTTTGATATTGCTCAATAACATCATATATATCTATCGCAATATCGTGTAAAATGCTCTAGAATCGAGGATAATGAAGGCGTTTCTACAAGTGATAATCCAAGATGCGCAAATTTGTATCGGAAGAGTGATTTACAAAGAGTTTTGATGATTTATGACATTGGTTGATCCCGATACGACTTAAGGTCTATTTAGTGCTCTAAAATGGTAAAACAAAGCTTCCAAGGTGTTAGGCTTCGTCCAAATAAAAGAGGATTGAAAAGAAAGCGAAATAGTGGATTTCAGCATATCTGGACGCCGTCCGGGGTTATAGGACGCCGTCCAGCATATTGAAACAGGACGCCGTCCTGGATTTAAAGACGCCGTCTAGCTCTTAAGGACGGGACGCCGTCCCGTAGTAGGTTTCAGCCGACTTTTGTGCTTTTTACCTACTTTCTCCACTTTAAAACTACTGTTTTTGAGGGACTGTTTCAGAACTTACTAACCAGAGAGTACAGAGACGATTTTTAGGAGCAAAAATTGGAGAACTCTAAGCTCTTGGAAGACGCTCAACATCAAGACATCAAAGATCAAAACCTTCATCATCCAAGAACTCCTTGTTCTTGTAGGTTATTCCTTGTTCTAAAATAATGATTTCAGTTGTTAATCTGATTGTTATGTTGTCTGTTACCATGATTGTTGGCTAGTTTCTATAATGTTTGTCTAGATTAATAACCAAGGTATTGGATGTAATCTTATTGATTGAATGTATTATGTGTGATAGATTAAAGCTTGAATTAAGAACCATGCTTATTGCTGTTAAAATCATTTGTATCTAGTTAATTGATATGTTGTTGATAAAGAGAACTCTTGTTGATGTATCATATTGATTTACAATCAACTTGTCTTAGATTGATTGTTTACTAAACCGGACCAAGGGGGTAAACTAGATTAAAATGGTTAAACAAAATAGGAATGAATTGTGTAGAGCGAACGCAAAGACAATTGTTATTCAAGTCTTTGATCTAGCTAATCAACTAGTCACAAACGAAAAGGTCTAAGTAATAGGGAACCCTCACTTAGTAATTCTAGTTTTAGTACTCGCTAAAGAGAACTCTTGGCGGGTCGATTTAGGTGATTAGCATGCTTATAATAGTTATTTGATTACAAATACAAGAACCATAATGAAAAGGGAACCCTTGATCTTGTGATTGTGTTTGCGTGTTTATTCAAGAGAACTCTTAGTGAACCTATTAGATAACTTACACACATAATTATTCAATCAGGCCTTAATATCAAAACTTACATCCAATACCGAGGGTAAAATATCTAGATGAACATTTCATCTCTTTGATTTAAATCAAAACTATCTTACTTGCTTTCTTTGCATTTATTTTCATCTTATAAATTTAAAAGACCAGAAATATTGTTTTTACATTTAACCTTCTCTGATTTGGCTAAATCGTTAAATGGCCACCAAAACATAAAACTTGTACCTTTAAGTTTCATTTACTTAGTTAATCATAATATAGTTTCTAATTCTAGTTTGGCTAATACAACTGTCCTTGGAATGATACACGGAACTAAACCAGTTACTATACTACTACACGATCGGGTACACTGTCCGTTAGTGTGTAGAAATCTTTAATCGGTATTTTTCCATATTATTTTATACGACAATTTATACGACACTTCTCGCACATCAACCCTAAACCCTAAAGTTCTAAACCCTAATATCTAAACCCTATAAACCCTAATATCTAAACTCTAATATCTAAACCCCAATAGCTAAAACCTCAAAATACGCTCGAAAAACACGATAATTGTTATATATTACTTCTTCGAGCGTTTTTCCGCCAAAATAAAAACATTTATCACAAAGTGTCTCTACTAAATGTTCATATTTTCATTTCATCTATAATGTTCGTGAACAAAGTTTTTTCAAAAAACGAAAAAAAAAGTTTTTGTTTCCCCCCGCTTCCCCCCGAATGGTTACTTCCCTCTTGATCCTACCACTATATATATATATATATATATATATATATATATATATATATATATATATATATATATATATATATATATATATATTACAAAGTGATTTAATATAATGTTAACATAGTTATATAACGCTTTAATTTAAAATAATATTATATATATATTTTGATAAGTAACGAGACGTCTATTTTTAGAAGCAAATGACCAAAACACTTAAATGATTAAGTTACACTTTGAGTGATATGGTTATTAGTGAATTAAGTTTAATTATCGATTAAAGTACACGTCGCGAAACCTAAAATACTAGTTTTCTAAGCGTACGAAAACGCGTTCGAGAAACCGGAAACGGGACGTAAGTCGAGTTACAACGTACGAGTCATCGGAACGAAAATTACATGTTAACTATGTACATAAATATAATATAATATATAATTAGTTATATAAATTAAATATTATATATATATATATATATATATATATATATATATATATATATATATATATATATATATATATATATATATATATATATATATATATATTATATAAACCGTCGGCAGCCTTGAAATCATTGGGAATGAGCTGGACAGAGAACATCTGCGATCGCGAAGCATATAGGCACAAAACCTCCGCGATCGTGGAGGTGTCAGTTTCAGGATTTGTGTATAAAGCTCGATCGATTTCTGGTTCTGCGAAACACTTCATCCATCTATCTCTCGCATATATCTCTATATATTATTATTATTATTATTATTATTATTATTATTATTATTATTATTATTATTATTATTATTATTATTATTATTATTATTATTATTATTATTATTATTAATATTATTATTATTATTATTATTATTATTAAGATTAATATTATTATTAATCTTATGGTTAGGAGTATTATTATTAGTAGTATTATACATAAAATATTACGACGGAGTGCTGTCCGAGTGATTTTAAAATTATTCTTCGAGCGGGGTAAAGCTAAGGAAATTATGGGTTATAGCTATGGAGGTTATGGGTAATGTTCGGGGGTATGTTCGTGAGGTCAATCTAGTGTTTATCATCTCCGTCGCGTCTACGTACTTTCCTGCAATATTGAATCTCAATATTGATACGTGAGCACTCATAACTTAACTTTTATATATTATTAGTGTATCTCTGACTAGTGCCCGAGTATATAGGATTATGCATGCTTGTACGTTTGATATTGTTGTTAGTTATGTTATGTTGAATCCTGAATTAGATACATATGCTACTGAGATAAGGTATAGGATATGCATGTTGTTGGAAAGTTAGCGAAAAATTAAGAACTTTTCATTTAGAACTCGTGTGATTTCGATGAACGGATTAAAAGATATAGTCAACTGAATTATTATTAATTTTAGTATTATTATTGTTAAAATGATTATTATTACTATCGTCGTTATTATCGTCGTTATTATTATTATCTAAAAATTATTATTATGATCATTATCAATATAAATATTATCATTAAAAATCGTTATTGTTATTATTAATACTATCGTAATTATAACCTAGTTATTATTATTATTATTATTATTATTATTATTATTATTATTATTATTATTATTATTATTATTATTATCATTATAGTAATTATTAGTATTATCATCAGTGTTATCATAATTATTATTTTTAAAACTAATATTAATATCATATAATTAACATGATTAATATTATTATCATTATTATGAATGCGATATAAACGAAGATGAAAAGCTACTAAACAAATTGATTAGAAAATAATGAGTATAAGCGTCATGATGAAATTAAAATATTGTAAGATATTGATTTAGATAAAAATATCGTTTTCATTATTTTATTATTATTATTATTAAAAGTGTCATTAATATTAAAACTATCATTTGTATTAAAATTATCATTTTTAATATAAATATCATTGTTATTATAAAATATCATTATTATTATCATTTTAGTATTATTATTATAAAAATTATCGTTTTGAATAGAATTATTACTTTTATAAAATATTATTATTGTTAATATTAAAAAGTATCGTTATTATTAAGATTATCACGATTAGAATTATCATTTTTTTATCATAATTAATATCATCATTAGTAAATATAACTATTGTTATTATTATTAGAAGAATAATAATAATTATTATTACAAAATAATACAACTTTTAATTATTATTATTATTATTATCGATATTATTTTAACAAATAAATATGCGATACAAAGATATTTTTACCACACGTAATATAATTACATTAATATTACATACCATTATATTTTTATGATATTAAGAGAACTTTATAAATTTTATTACTTATGATATATACAAATATATTTTATCATATATAAAGTTTAATATAAATTTTATTTATTAATAAATGACTTTTATTAATTACTCTAATAAAATCTTAAAATCTGTTAGATATATTTAAATATATAAAACGACTATATTTAAATTATATAATAATTATGTATTGATTTTGAAAGTCATTTTGGGTCAAGTTGACTTTTGCATATTAGTCTCGAGCATTAGGATTGAAATACACTACGACTTGACCTAAATTGTTAGACAGATATTGATCAAACATATAAATATATATACTAATATAGGTTCGTGAATCCGAGGCCAACATTGCACTTGTTCAGTGCCGTCATATGCATTATTGCTACGAAATACAGTATTGTGAGTTTCATTTGCTCCCCTTTTAAATGCTTTTGCAATATATATTTTTGGGACTGAGAATACATGCGCTTTTATAAATGTTTGACGAAATAGACACAAGTAATTGAAACTACATTCTATGGTTGAATTGTTATACCGGATATCGCCCTTGTTGAACTTGGTAGCCTAAGAATTGGTGTTTATTATAATTGTCACCAATTGAAACGAATCCTAAAGATATATCTATGGGCTTTGACACGCCCCAGTCAGAGAATTTGAACTGCTTTAGTACTTCGATGTTTATATGTTTGGGGATATTCTAGACGCATTTTGTTAATGTCGGTTACCAGGTGTTCAATCCATATGAATGAATTTTAAACACTTATGAGTGTATGATTATTGAATAAATGAAATCTTGTGGTCTATTAAAATTATAGAAATGATGGATTACGATAAACTAATGAACTCACCAACCTTTTGGTTGACACTTGAAAGCATGTTTATTCTCAGGTTTGAAAGAAATCTTCCGCTGTGCATTTGCTCATTTTAGAGATATTACTTGGAGTCATTCATGGCATATTTCAAAAGACGTTGCATTCAAGTCGTTGAGTTCAATAGAGATTATTATTAATTAAATGACAGATTAGGTCATTTATAGGTTGGATATTATGAAATGGTATGAATGCATGTCAACTTTCGATGTAATGAAAGGTTGTCTTTTAAAAACGAATGCAATGTTTGTAAAATGTATCATATAGAGGTCAAATACCTCGCGATGTAATCATATGTTATTGTATTCGTCCTTATGAATTGGGACGGGTCGCTTCATATTGTTGATAAATTTTCATGCAGCTGAGTGGCGTGTCAGCAGTTTTTGTCTTGGAGGTCACCCAGGTTCAAATATCTGGTCCTCTTTTTTTTAAACTTTTTTTTTATTATTATTAACAAAAGTTGTTCTTTTTTTATTTATTTCTTCAAAATATTCTTTTATACTTCTTTACTTTTAAGTTATTTTGTTTATTTACATTTCATTATACTTATATTTTTAATAACCTATAGTTATCCAAATTTTCAAGTGTACATATGTGTACCCAACTTCTCTAAATAAATTCCCTTGATTTCTTAATTTCCTTTTCTTCATTTGCGAGATCTTCAAACAACAATAGTCAAACCTAAAGTGTAAATGATTAGGGTTAGTAGCCAAGCAAATGGATAACAATTTCTTGTAATTACGCTATTTATTTACGGTACTAATTGTTGCTAGCTTAGCGGTTAATTTGTTCCTGTATTGTAGTCGACTACTTTCAAGTACGTTGGAGACGTCGATGTGTGCAAAAGATTGGTTATCGGCCAGTGGCGATTCTAGGATGAAAGTCCAATGGGGTCCCAAAAAACTTATTCGATAACTTACTTGCACAAATATTGAATGTCTTGGTTAAATCGGGTCGGGTTAAATCTTGTCAGGTCGGGAAATGGATAATACCCGCAAAATATAAGGTTGTTCATATTTTTTTACTATTGTCATTACAACAACCTATCATACAAAATGATAATATTTCCACAAATATTAACACCTCTACAAAAATATCATATATTCAATCCAATCAATACTAAAATTAAGTTTTTACTTTTGTTTACGAGATTTCATACGATAAAATTCATCCATAATTACATCATTGCTAATATCATATAACACATATTTCTCAATCTATGCAAGTAAACAGTCATTCACAAATTGAAGTATCTTAACATGTTAATAATAGTTGACAAATTCAAAATCAAAAGGCAATTTTATTGATACATCTCTAGCAAAATTTACACTATGAAAAGGCAATCTAATTAATTACATTAGTACCAAAAAAGATCAATCATCTAAAAAAACTAATTATAAACTATATACATAATACATCAATAAAATTAAAATATATACATGATACATCAGTACTAAAACATTGCAATATAAACATATATACTTAAATGAAAGATTAGTACCAAAAAATTACAATTATAAACATAAACTAAACATATATACTTAAATGAAAAATCAATCATTTGAGAAAACTAATTATAAACATGTATATATGATATAGCAAAAAAGCTCAACTAAGTTACTTTTTAAGAAAATAGAATTTTATTGATATTAATTAGTACTCCGTAATACATATATTTATATCTATACAAAAGGAGTAGTGCAACCTCATGAATGTACATATACTTACATAACGATGGATGACTCGGATGAAGAGGGAAGGACACGAAATTATGAATGATGGAATGAAATCACATATGATCATCGATGGTCGCTAGATACAAAGGAAATAGGAAATTGGATAACAACAACAAAACACAATCCCACAAAAGTGAGATATGAAGGAGGTATGATGTAGAAAATATTTCCCCTATCCTAGAATAAAGACAAGTCATTTTTTTACCAAGAGTGAAACACTCCAAGAGTATTAAAAGTCCTCCCTGTCAATCTTCTATGGATAAAGAGATTGTCTCCAAATGGACTTCCAGTCTATAAGTAGGAAAACTTTAAAATAATAAAATAAAATAAAAATTAGACGCCACGGAAATGGTAGAATTAAATTTTCATTGGTTTTAAAACCTGTCTGAAATTAAATTTAGGTTCTAAGCGGCAGTGAAGTTGCTAATAAATCGACGCTTAATGTTGACTTAATTAATAGTGTCAATTGAAAATTGAATAAGACTAAGTTTATTTTTGTTTATTTTTTTTGTTTAAATATATAAATGGCTCATACTATAAAATTATAAGCGGGTTAATTTCAAATATTTTAGTAGTTCAAACTATCAATTTTTAAAATCTAAAAATATATGGGGTCACATTATTATATCTAGTGGTGTTCTATACAGAAAAAAATATTTTTTTGTGCTAAATTTCAAAAAATTAGTGGTGTCACAGGACCCCGTAGGAGTATACCTACACTCGCCACTGTTATCGGCCGAGAATTAAAAGTACAATCTATTGCTACGTTTATTTGTTTTATAATTGAAGAGTTTGCTAATGGGTTAAAGTTACAATCATTGTACATATTAGCAGTGGCGGATCTAAGATTGGTAATCACTGGTTAAAACTCCAGAAAAATTTCTATTAGATGTCTTATATCAATACGTCAAAACAAATTACACTATCCACTAGTGTCACTAGTTAAAAATCTAAAACTTTTTACACTATGTACAACCCCCGAAAGTAAAGTATATCCGCCCCTTCATGTTAGAATAATGTTCAAGTGAAGGTTGATATCGTTTTGCCTTTAATGATGGTATTTGTTATAAGATACTTTGCATTTATTGTGTTAGCTTGTTTTATTAGATAAATACTAGTTTATGGTCCCCGCTACGCGCCTGATTTGTTTGTGAGTCATCAATATTTTAATTTCTCCGTTCAGTTTTCAAGTTTAACTTTAGAAAATTTGCTAGTCATTTCAGCAACATAAGGATACTTCGGGAGGTGGTTATGTATATTTAATACTATGATATTTATATTTGTAGGTTCATAAATATGTAGGACCTAAAATGTAAATGTAATTCACTTAGATGTTTATTACTAAAAAACAAAGCTCCGTTGGTAGTGCGTAGAAGCTCCGTTTCGAATATAATTTATTGCATTTATAGTTCTTAAAACTATTTCGAATTTAACGCCTATGGAGGTGAATCCTAACTCGAGCTGAACAAAAAGATAAAGAAATTCTTTTATGGATGAGAAGGTTGAGTTACAGTACAGACTCCGTTGGCTTTCGCAAGGAAGCATCTCAAAAGTTCCGCCTCTTATCTTAAAGACTATCGATTTCCTCCTTGAGGAGCAAGGAAGATTAGAAGTCACACTGGAGAGCTATCAACTAACCTGTAAGACTCATCTTTGTTTATCGAAAAAAGAGTTGTGTCTTTCTTCTATCAAGTAAGATGCCACCGCCCACTTTCATACCAAAATTGGCGTAGCGTAGGTATATGACAAGAGCGAAGCCTGTTATAGTTGATCCGGGTTTGTATATGACAAAAAAATCTGATGTTTTTTGGATCACTCAACGCAGAAGTGTACCTACAGCATTCAAGTTATTTCCAGGTATTTTCTCTCACATTACAATCAGTTTAGCTTCAACGTCGGAGTTATATGTTTCTATGAGTCATTTGTGTTTAGATGATGCATAGTTTGTGTCCTATCAGTTTCTGTGCTCATTACTTGGGGGTATAGTTAGTTATCTGATGACTTAATCACTTAATCTTATATGTGGTTAGTGGATGATCTCAGAATGATTTAACAATCTTCAATGTTTGTTATTACTTGAATTTCAGCTTCAGTGTATCATATTAGATATGGGCTGATGATAAATTTTGGTGTCTATAAATATGGTTTTCAATGTTCATTTACTCTATATTTGAATATAGTGCTTTTGCTTTTTTTTTCTTCATAGTTTCTTCGGGTTGACATTGGTTTCCGCTACTCATATGTGGCACTTGGAGGCAACTGATAAGCTTTTATTATCGATTTCTACTTATTATATAAGAATATCTTATTGTTATATTGTAGTAGACTAATAGCTTTAGATCACCATCAAATTTTTCCTAGTCTCAAATAAATTATAATGTTTTAAAGTATTGGATTTTGAATGTCTTTATTAGGTCTTTGGATGAAACTCTTTGAAGTGAAAGAGTACTTTGTTTTATTTTTGATGTAACTTATGATCCATGTGTCTTTTGTATGTTGACTTTGACTCATCCCCCATCTGTGTTGTGCTGTTCTTTTTATTATCGGATAACTTGTCACTGTTCTGCTAGTGTGTGGCAGTGACCATTTAATTAGTAATTAACAACCTTACTTATCTGTTCTGCTAGTGTGTGTCAGTGACTATTTAATTACTAATTAACAACCTTAATTGTCTGGAAATGTTTTAGTTGTTATCTGAAGTTGAGGATTTTAGTCGAAACTTATATGCACTTCGCACTTGTATGTTGATGTGTTGCCCATGCCATCACCTTGGGTTAAATGGTTTTTGAAAATACATGATGCTTATGCTAGTTTTACATGATGAATCCACTATTAGCCAAATTTGTATGCTTTAAAATCGAGTAATGTCTAATTTTGCATGATCAGACCATCTTATTTAGGAAAATGATATTGTTCTTACATGGGCGCACTAATATCATGTTGCAATATAAAATACCTTCTTTTTATTTGTTCAGTCTGAAACGCAGATGAGCTGATGTAGATGTAAAGGATTGAAGATGAGCTGATGTGGATATAAAATAGGGGAAGAAGATGAAGAGAAATGAATTGGGGAAGAAAGATGTAGAATGACATTTTTGCCCTCATATGCTAAATATACTATAGATTTTAACAAAATTGTTTAATGTTCGTTAGTGTCAGGTACCAATCACGCAACATGTGCAAACATCAGGGTCATTCACATCGAAAAAAGAAAAAGATTTTCTATGCCGTTTGATACAAACATGAAGGACCAACCGCACAATTTTGTCGATTATAAATTGTTACTATTTAAATTAATTGTTCTATCAAACTTTTTTTTTTTTAATATATAGTAAAATTGTTAAAATACAATGCAAATTTGTTAATATAAAATAATATGAAATTAGTAGATGTATATATGTAAAATATTTAGATATTAATATGTATAAGAAAATATCTAGATATTAGAATATGAAAAAAAAATCTAGAAATTGAAATATAAAAGAAAAATCTAGATATTTGTAGGTTGTAGAAATATCTAGATATTTGTATATCCATGGAAATATCTAGTATCTAGAAACTTCCAAGGAGTAGTATAAATAGGGGTGAGGATATCATTTGTGTGTAAGTTGTGAGAGTTGTGAGGAAGTAAGAAGAGTGTGAGTTAGAGAAGAGAAAACTTATAAGTAATATTGTAATTGTATTTTGTATTAATAAAAGTGTTCTTTATTAAGTTTTCCGTTAAGCCTTAGTTTGTGTTTAAGTTCTTAGTGCACTTGTGTTGTTCTCATTATATGGTCGGCTCTGACGTTTAAGTGATATGTGGTCGGTTATACAGCCTGAATAATATATGGTCGACACTGTCGCCTAAGTATTATTGTGCACTAAGAATTCATAAAATTAAAGGCTAATCAACGTCAAAGTGTTGGTGTAGTGAGTCTAGTATAGTCTAGATCCTCTATAGTGGGTGTGTTGGGCTCGTCGAAGCTTACAACAAAAATAAGATAAGATAGTAAGATAAGATAAGAAGTAAGAAAGATTGATTTTTCAGTTGTGTACTAAAACATAATAGTCACCGATTGATTACGAACGCACATATTTTGATGAACAAATATTCATACAAGATACTATAGAAACATGTACAATATTAATCAAGTTCATAATCATTGGCGCGTTTAAATTATTGGGCTCTATTGGGCTGATACAATAACTTTCAAGTAACCCAATTAAAATAACTTGGGTTTTTCATATTTTTATTTAACCGATTATTGGATTGGAATTGGAGTAATAATAAATTATTATTATTAACATTATTAATTATTAATTCTAATTATTTACATTTACATTTACATTACAATAAGTATATTAGCCAACATCAATGAATAGTACTCTTAGTCAACACCAATGAATAGTACTCGGGTGATGTCATCACGACATCACCTATTTGGTTTTTTTTTTCCTTTTTTTTTTTTTACGATTTTTCACTCCGATTATTCTGGCCCAACGGAGTGGGCTACTCCCGACCTCCATCTAGTTATTAGTATGTATAAGTATAAATACAGTAGATAGACACGGCAAATAAAGAAAAGAAAAAAGTTGGGTTTGTATAAAAGTAATAATTGGATGATAATTTTATTATTATTATAGATATTGCATAGTATATTTTTTTGAGTATAAATAGGTGTGTTGAGTTAGAGTTTATGGGATGTATTTTTTGGTTAACAAAAACACTCTCTCTCTCTCTAGATTCCAAATGCCACCAAACTCTCATTTATCTCTATCTCTATATACCTTCTACAGTCAAGAACCACTAAAGGTAGTTATAAGCCTACTGAATTATAACACGTTATCAGCACGAAGTGCTCCTTATAATCAAGGTTTATCTAAGCAAGCACACGTCACTAATCAAGGTAAGAAATTATCTAACTTTTATTAACTTCACTAACATTTATATTTATGTTATTTAAGTTATATATGGTCGGTTATACCGCCTGAATTATATTTCTGTAATCTAACTTTTATTAACTTCACTAACATTTATATTTATGTTATTTAAGTTATATATGGTCGGTTATACCGCCTGAATTATATTTCTGTAATCTAACTTTTATTAACTTCACTAACATTTATATTTATGTTATTTAAGTTATATATGGTCGGTTATACCGCCTGAATTATATTTCTGTAATCTAACTTTCATTAACTTCACTAACATTTATATTTATGTTATTTAAGTTATATATGGTCGGTTATACCGCCTGAATTATATTTTCTGTAATCTGACTCTTATTAACTTCACTAACATTTATATTTATGTTAATAAGACCTCATGATTGTACGCAACACGTCATTTGACAACACGGTACTTTATGTACGCAACACGTCATTTGACAACACGGTACCATGGGTCGAGATTAATTCCGATCAATACGAATACGATGGGGTCTTTATATGTTATCTAACATTTATGATTACTTATGCAATTAATCATTATTTATTTCATGCATACTAATGTTTATTCTTAAAAGTAAATCTTAAAAGTTAAAATAAGAAAAAATAGTTTGTATTTTTATTAAAAGTAAATCTTAAAAGTTAAAATAAGAAAAAATAGTTTGTATTTTTATTAAAAGTAAATCTTAAAAGTTAAAATAAGAAAAAGTAGTTTGTATTTTTATTTAAAGTAAATCTTAAAAGTTAAAATAAGAAAAGTAGTTTGTATTTTTATTAAAAGTAAATCTTAAAAGTTAAAATAAGAAAAGTAGTTTGTATTTTTATTAAAAGTAAATCTTAAAAGTTAAAATAAGAAAAGTAGTTTGTATTTTTATTAAAAGTAAATCTTAAAAGTTAAAATAAGAAAAAGTAGTTTGTATTTTTATTAAAAGTAAATCTTAAAAGTTAAAATAAGAAAAGTAGTTTGTATTTTTATTAAAAGTAAATCTTAAAAGTTAAAATAAGAAAAAAAATCTTGTCCTTTATATTACTCATACGCGTTTTGATATAGTGACTTTATTCGTTAACGTCAACTAACGACGTTACAACGGTCATATATACATAACGGTTGTTAACGTCAACTGACGACGTTACAACAACTATTTTTTTCAAATATAAAATAAACATCTCCGTTTTCACATTTTCACAAATCAATCTTCATTTTTCAGATTACTACTCTCAAAAAGTTTTTGTAAAAATGATTCACACAAGGATGATTTTTCCTATTGTATTGGTCATATTAACTATCATCATTGTTGCTAATATACCACCGGGTGAACCTATATTCTATCCTGCCCTTGTGGTTTTATTATTTGTAATCATACCATTATTCTGTTGTTTGCTGCTTATGAATTTAAAATGATTCTAATTTCATTTTATTATTTGTCTATGAATAGAAGTTGATTATGATTATGATTTATGTTATTCATCTTTATGATAATAGAAAATGTCGAATTTGAAAAGGCTTAAATTTGCTCATTTAGAACAAGTGGGAACAACTACTTAACATGGGTTATGAATGTAGAAAAACATCTCGAATCAAACTGTAATTTAGAAACCCTGAATGAAAATAACAATTATTCCGAACAAGAGAAAGCAATAGTAAGTATTTTTCTTAGCAAACATATTGACGAGTCCTTAGAATCTACATATTATATGATCGAAAATCCAAGTGTATTATGGAAAATACTCAAAGATAGATACGATATTAATTATCAAAAAATAAAATAAAAAATAAAAAAAATAAAAAATAAAATAAAAAATAAAAAATAATAATAGTGATCCATGAAAGAATAAAATTAAAGATATTAGTAGACGCTCTTATAAGAATTCCGGAGATTCTTATTAATGATCTGGTAACGTGGATCACCAGTCTAGTATTTCTTGAATACATGAACATCTTGTTTAGCTCTACAAATAAGTCCCAAAAGAAAAGAAAACGAGAGTGAATCTGTTGACAAATCTTGATTAAATTAACCCTGAGCTACCTTGAGACTTGAATGGTTTGAATTTTCTAAGATGCCTAGTTTTTTTTATGTATCACTCATAAATAAATGGTTTTAGACCATAACGCATATGTTTTATTAAGTGTTATCTTTTATGTACTTCAGATTATAACTTGTTTGCAGGTAATATAATTTGATTATCTTGCTGAAATATAACTCATTATTTGCATATCTTATTTGAAGTTTTAGTATGAATCCTGCAGAAATACAACATCAATTAAATGGTAAAGACCTATGTATTGCAGATAGTAGTAACATACACACTATGATCAAATCTAAGAAATATTTCATTGATTTAAATCAAATGAAGGAATTATAAATACTATATCAGCTCTTGCAAACTTGATATAAGAAACGAAAAAGGCAAAATTTCATATTACCAAATGGTACGAATTTTTTGGTAAACAATGTCTTGTTTTCTCCCAAATCAAAGAGAAATTTGTTAAGTTTCTCTGATATATATCATAATGGATATGATTATCAGTCAATGATAATCGAAAATGAGAAATATCTATGTAGCACCGAAAAGCGCATCGCATATAATTAAAAGCGCATATAATGAAAAGTGCATATGACGAAAAGCGCAGCACATATGATTAAAAGCGCATATGGTGAAAATGATATATGATGAAAAGCACATATGGTGATTAATGAAAATCACATATGGTGATTAATGAAAAGCACAAATAGTGATTAATGAAAAGCACATATAGTGATTAACGAAAAACACATATGGTGATTAATGAAAATCACATATGGCGATTAATGAAAAGCACATTGAGAAATAATCACCAATGTTTCTTGAAAGAATTCAAGGGTATATATATGGACCAATTCATCCATCATGTGGACCATTTTTCTAATAGACACATCTAACGCATGGTCTCATGTTTGTGTGTTATCAAGCCATAATATGGCATTTGCAAAGTTTCTTGCACAAATTATTAAATTAAGAATACATTATTCTGATTACACCATTAAAAGGATGAGACTTGATAATGCTGGTGAGTTAACATCTCAAGCTTTTAATGATTATTATATGTCTACAAGGATTGTTGTTGAACATCCAGTTGCTCATGTGCATACACAAAATTGGTTTAGCTGAATCAATAGATAAACGCTTACAGCTAATAACTAGACAATTAGAAATGAGTACAAAACTCTCAATATTTATATGGGGACATGTAAATTTACATGATGTGACATTAATTCGCATTAAATCAAGTGCAAGTTATAAATATTCTCCATTACCAACTTAATTTTGGTGGAGACCAAATATTTTCCATCTTAGAACATTTGATTGTGCAGTGTATTTTTAATTGAACAACCACAACAAATGGTTCCTCAAAGAAGGATTGAAATATATGTTAGATATGAAACATCTTCAATCATAAGATATATTGAACCCATGACGGGTGATGTTTTTACAGCAAGTTTTGTCAATTGTCACTTTAATGAAACATTGTTCCCTATATTAGGGGGAGAAATGAAATATAAATAAAATGATGTTTCATGGTGTGAACATCAATTAAGGAATATTGATCATCGCACAAAAGAATGCGAAAAGAAAGTTCAAATATAATGCATATGCAAGAACTTGCAAATTAATTACTTTATGCATTTAAAGATACAAAAAATAAGTGACTAAATCATATATACCAGCAGTAAATGCTTCAGCTAGAATTGAAATTACAAAAGCTGGCAATAATGTCACTCATGAGTCTTTGCTACGGCAGAAACGTGGGAGACCAATTGGTTCCAAAGATAAAAATCCTCGAAAAAAAATCAGCTGATAATGAGGTAAAAGAAAGTGTTCAACAAGAACCACAAATCAATACTCCTTCTGCAGAGGATATTGATAAATGTAAATACATAAATTGCAATAAATTATGCAATATTATGAAACTGAAATGAAATGAAAAATCTTGATGAGATATTTTCATATAATGTTACAATGACATCATGAATAAAGATGATGATCTGGAACCAAAATCTGTCATTGAATATCAAAATAGACATGATTGAGCTCAACAGAAAGGAGCAATACGAGCTGAATTAGAATCACTCAATAAAAGAAAAGTTTTCGGATCAATCGTTATCACTTTTAAAGATGTGAAACGTATGGGATATAAATGAATTTTTATCCGAAAAAGAAATGTGCAAATGAAGATACAAGGCAAAACTAGACTTGTAACTCAATGTTTCCCACAAAGACCAGAAATGAATTATGAGGAAAACTTATTCTTATGTAATGGATACAATTACTTATTAGATACTTAATCAACCTGGTAGTTACTTAAATGCATCTCATGGATGTTGTTACTACTTATCTATATGGATCACTTGATAGTGATATATATGAATATACCTGAAGGGTTTAAGGTATCAGAAACATCTAAAGCAAAACCTAAAGAAATGTATTCCATTGAATCACAAAGATTTTTATATGGGTTGATACAATAGTATAACGGATTAAGTGATTACTTGATAAGAAAAGTGTATACATATAAACTTATTTGCACATGTGTTTTAATTATGAAAAACAATGACCAGATATATATCGTAGTTATTTATGTCAATGATCTTAATATCATAGGTACAAATAAAGAGATCCATGAAGCCATTCAACTTCTAAAGAAAGAATTTGAAATGAAAGATCTCGGAAAAACCAAGTATTGCCTTGGTTTACAAATTGAACATATGCCTAATGGTTTACTTGTACATCAAACAACATATACTGAAAAGATTTTAAAACGTTTTAATATGGACAAGGCAAAACCATTAAGTACTCCTATGGTTGTTAGATCACTTAATGTTGACACTGATCCATTTCGTTCCTGTGAAGATCATGAAGATATCCTGGGACCAGAAGTACCATATCTTAGTGCAATTGGAGCTCTTATGTATCTTACAAATTGTACAAGACCTGACATTTCTTTTGCAGTTAATTTGTTGGCAAGGTTCAGCTCAGCTCCTACCAAAAGACACTGGAATGGGATCAAACACATATTTCGATACCTTCGAGGAACTACTGATTTAGGATTATTTTATTCTAACGAATCAAAACAAGATTTGGTTGGTTATGAAGATGCAGGTTATTTATCTGATCCACATAAAGCTAAATCTCAAAATGGATATGTATTCCTAAATGGAGGTACCGCAATATCATGGCGTTCTCAAAAACAAACACTTGTTGCAACATCATCAAATCATGCCGAAGTAATTGCATTACATGAAGCCAGTCGGGAATGTTTTTGGTTGAGATCAATGACACAACTCATTACTGATTCTTGTGGACTAGAACGCAATAAAAGTTCAACAACTATCTATGAAGATAATGTAGCTTGCATAACACAGATGAAAGAAGGGTATATCAAAAGTGACCGAACAAAACACATACCCCCTAGATTCTTCTCATACACTCAAAATCTCATTAAGGACAACCAGATTGAAATGAGATATGTTCAGTCCAGCAAAAACTCTGCTGACCTTTTCACCAAAGCACTTCCAACTGCTATTTTCAGAACACACGTTCATAATATTGGCATGAGGCATGTTCAGAAGATGTAACAACTCAGGCGTTGCCTACTTGAGGGGGAGTCAACTCTATGCTGCACTCTTTTTCCCTTAGCTAAAGTTTTATCCCAAAGGGTTTTCTTTAGCAAGGTTTTTAACGAGGCAGTACTAGTTATTCACTAATAAAATTATCATCCAAGGGGGAGTGTTATAAAAGTAATAATTGGATGATAATTTTATTATTATTATAGATATTGCATAGTATATTTTTTTGAGTATAAATAGGTGTGTTGAGTTAGAGTTTATGGGATGTATTTTTTGGTTAACAAAAACACTCTCTCTCTCTCTAGATTCCAAATGCCACCAAACTCTCATTTATCTCTATCTCTATATACCTTCTACAGTCAAGAACCACTAAAGGTAGTTATAAGCCTACTGAATTATAACAGGGTTTTCTTTTTTCTCTCTGACTATACGATAGGATGGATCATCAATGGCTGGAAAAAAAGGTATGCGTTTTCTTCTCTCAAATCCATGAAATAAAATTCATATTCATATATATATATTATATTATGGTTATTTTTAAATGTTAATGTTATATTGTTACGGTTATTGTTAAGAGTTTGATTTTGATTAGGGTCTGTTACATTGAATGAAGTTTTATATATTACAAAGTGTTAGGGAATATAAGGAAATTGGATGGATAGGATTGAATATATGTAATCATATATGGGGACAAGATACTAAATTGACTGGAAAAAAAGTATTAGGTTGTGGTTGAGGGTGAAATAGGGGAAAAAGAAAAACCTAAACTTCCAATTGAAAGTTGATAAATTTATGCAGCTTGTTGCTAATTGTTTTGTTCTTGGACAATTGTGAATTGTTAATATGCATATACATATCAAGTAATCAAGGTAAAATAGGACCTGTTTGAAATTGGAAGAAAAAGCTTAACTATTCATTTGAAAAATGATAAATATAAATACTGCAGCTTGTAGGCTCCGAAAATCCTTTTTTTTTTTTTTTTTTAATAACAGAGAGAGGAGTTTCTGAATGCCATCAACCGCGCAAGAGTTGAAGTTGACGAGGCAGTATTAGAGTTTCTGGATGCCATCAAACGCGATGCACAAAATAAAGAAGCGCGACAACAACGAGTTGCACAGGTATATACTAGAATTTATTTATTATTATTTTTTCTGCAGATGGTTGAATTTTACTAAATAGATAGATTCTTTGTTTTTTGATCATAGACCGATGCACAAAAAGATGATCATCCTCATCAGTTGACTAAACATACCTCGATTGATGAACGCGATGCACAAACTAAAGAAGCGCGACAACAGGTATATACTAGAATTTTTTTTTTATTTTTTTATTTTTTTTCTGTAGATGGTTTAATTGTACTAGATAGATAGATTCTTTGGTTTTTGATCATAGACCGATAAGATTGAAAATTTAAAACATTGTCTTAAAAAAGAATAAAAAGAATAAAATAAGGATTTGAAATGTCGTGTTCAAATAAAGATGGGTAATATTTTGCATGGTTGCAAACGGCGTCCGTTGCTGCGTTTTGGTGACTAGCCCGTCCAAACCCCGTCTCGGCGTTTAATAAGTCGGTCAACGGTCAAAAGTCCGGTTAAAGGTGGGAAGTGTCGGGTCAACGCGATCAGAATTCGAAAATTTGGTCAAATCGATCAAAATTGACGTAGTTTAGTGTTACTTTCTTGTATTTGTATTAACGGTAATAGCGATTATAAGTACAAACTGGTTAACGGAATTAGCTTTAAAATATGTGTATATACTTAAAATATTTATATATTTAAAATCACGCCAGTTGTCTCGACCTTTTTAGATCCCGACCGTCTCGACCCACTGTCTTGCGTCCTACTTCAACCTTGATATTTTGTTTGGTTCAAAAGGGATCAACTTTAGGTTGAATTTGACCCGGAACACTTTATTAAGAAAATGTTTTTTTTTTTTTTGCAAATATTATTTTAATGGTGATATAGCTTTTGTAAAATGATCTCTGGTTTTAGTCATAAAAAATATACTCTAGAAAACTTTCAACAAATCTAACCCATTTTTGTGTTGAGAAATATATTTGTTTTATATCTTTAGAGGATTAACTTTAACCCAAATCAATCCGTTGAAGGGTAAATAATATGAATTTGCGGTCTAATATTTACATAGATTTAGTTTCTTAATTAGTATCTGTTCATCTTGATATGTGATAATATGAATATTTTATTTTTATTTTTATAAATATTATTATTATTTGTAGGTGCGAATACTGCTTAATCTTCTGGGTCATGCATGTCAATGTCAAGCTGGGCAATGCCATTATCGAGGTTGTGGAAATGTGAAGGAACTTTTACAACACGGAATGCTTTGCAAAGTATATCCATTTGTTGATTGTCCTCTTTGTAAGAATAAATGGCATCTTCTGCAACTCCATTCTCGATATTGTAGAGATACTCCATGCAATGTCCCCTGTTACAGGTTTTTTTCTTCTTCCCTTTTTCATGTTTCCTTTCATCCATGATGATAAATACAGTCTTTGAATTGAGATTTTTTTAGCAAAGGGTATTTTGATATATCCACCATCTTTAGAAAACTTGTTTGAGTGTTTGAATTGAACAACAAAATAGGAAAACATGTTGTATAAAGTAAGTTACTGATTTCAAGCATTTGCTATCAATGGGCAGGAAAGTGTTTAGATTATTGTTTACAAATATTTATTAGTGGTCATCATTTTATTTTATTTTAATTAAAATAAAAATAATATCACTAATATTAATCTAATTATAACAATTTTTTCAGGGACTTGAAGGAACGTTTGACAAAGCTGACACGACAAGCTGATAGCCAACGGATGGCCGCCATTATTGATGAGATGAGACAACGTGCTGCGGAGGATGCGGGCAGCAGCGGGTAATTTTCAACTATATTTTTTAGCAGCGGTGAACAATTTATTTTACAAGTCATGAAGAATGATCAAGGGTAGACATCATGTATTATCTTGTTTTGTTGTTTGTTCTAATGATCTTTTGGTATTGGTATTGGTATCGGTATTGATCGGATAAAATTTAAACAACATACTTAAAAGCATGAAGATCTAGTTTCAAATGAATCAACATGTTTACGTCAATGATACAATTCGACCCGAAAATCTTGTTACTTGGCTGCTAAGTGTATCTTTTGCTCAGGCCATTCCATGTAGCACTGTCTGAAATGCCCCGTTCATATACAATATAAACGATTCACAATAGTTGATTACATCACGAGTTACTTGACCTCTATATGATACGTTTTACAAACATTGCATTCGTTTTTAAAAGACAAACTTTCTTTACATCGAAAGTTGACGGCAAGCATACTATTTCATAATATATCCAACTATAAACGAACTAATAATATTCTTGATGAATTCAACGACTCGAATGCAACGTCTTTTGAAATATGTCATGAATGACTCCAAGTAATATCTCTAATATGAGCAAATGCACAGCGGAAGATTTCTTTCATACCTGAGAATAAACATGCTTTCAAGTGTCAACCAAAAGGTTGGCGAGTTCATTAGTTTATCATAAATAATCATTTCATAATTTTAATAGACCACAAGATTTTCATTTCTCATAAATATACGTCCCATGTATAGAGACAAAAATATCATTCATATGGATTGAACACCTGGTAACCGACATTAACAAGATGCATATAAGAATATCCCCTATCATTTCGGGAAATCCTTCGGACATGATAAAACAACATCGAAGTACTAAAGCATCCGCTACAATGGATGGGGTTTGTTGGGCCTAATAGATCTATCTTTAGGATTCGCGTCAATTAGTAGACTGGTTTACTAATTCTTAGGTTACCAAGTAAAAGGGGCATATTCGGCTTCAATCATTCAACCATATAATGTAGTTTCGATTACTTGTGTCTATTTCGTAAAACATTTATAAAAGCAGCGCATGTATTCTCAGTCCCAAAAATATATATTGCAAAAGCATTTAAAAAGGGAGTAATGAAACTCACCATACTGTATTTTGTAGTAAAAATACATATGACGTCATTGAACAAGTATAGGGTTGACCTCGGATTCACGAACCTATATTCAATTATGTATATTAACACATGTAATGGTAATCGAACAAATTTTATACTTTAGTTAGTGATTTAATTGTTATCTTTATAAATTATATGTTTTATCAATAAATAATTTAAGTATTTCTATTTTATGTATTTTAACTAAATAATTAGTATTTATTATAAAACGTTAATATAGATATGTTATATGTATTAACTATAGTGTTTATATAACTAAAAATCATTTGATAAAATAGTATTAATGATATTAAATATAAAGTTGTATTATTTTATAACAATAATATTAGTAAATATACTTAATAATGATAATAATAATAATAATTATGATTCTAATAATAATAATACTTATAATGATAGTAATATTAATAGTAATGTTGATAATAACAATAATGATAGTTTTTAATGATAATCATACTTATAATAATAATGAAAATGATAATATTAATAAAAATACTTTTGTTAATAATAATGATTTTAGAAAATGAAAATATTTTGATAATAATACTAATAATGGTATTAATAATAATAATAGTAATGATAATCATAATACTCATTTTAATGATAATAATAATAAGTATAATATTTATGTTAGTATAGTAATAATAATAATAATAACAACAATAATCATAATAATAATAATAATATAACTTAACTACCTCAAAAGCTTGTTCAAAAATAATATGTTTCAGCCTAGGATCGAACCCTCGACCTCTCGATAACCCGCACCAACACTTAACCACTCATCTGTCTCCGTTTTTTCTGATTAATACCCATTTCATTAATATTTAACCCATGAATATATCTGTTCTTCATCTTCTTATACTTCTAGTCGACCAGAAACTAAACCCAATCATAACAACAATAAACGTGTTGTTTTAAAATGCTAACTGTAATGAATTTAGTTTCAAATATTTATGTTTATTAAAAAAAATTAAAAAAAACAGGCCTGCTGACCGTCGGTTATGAAAGAAAAAAAAATTTTTGATTTCAAGATTGGGATCGTTTTAGATGATTATCATAACATGAAATAAGTTGTAAATACTGCATATAAACTTTACAAATCATTAATTTTACTTGAATCATAACGGATAAATCGAATTTGATTCAAGAACAAAGTTTGACATTTTGTTTTAAAAACTTTGACTACGAAATTCTTACTCGATACTAAAAATTGGCAATTGAAACTTTTCAGATAGTTTGAATGAATGATTTCTAACAGAATGGCATTATTACATTTTGAATTTTCATTTGAATTCGAGAATTGAGTAAAAAGTGGAAGAACAGAGTGTAAACTCTTTATTTTCTGTTTAAATTTTGATTTGCAGTGATAATTGGTTGTATCTGAGTAATGAACGAATTTTAATACTTATAATCAATCATGTTTGATGTATAATAATTATTTATGTCGACAGGTAACAAAATTCGACAACCTGAATATGAAATTCTTCACTCAGATAAAGAAAGAATAATGAAAATAAAACTTTGACATCGACCTTCAACTGATTTTGGATTTATTGTTTGGATGGAATCTGATTAGTACGATTTGGAGACCAGAAACAAAAGATTGTACAGATTGAAAGATGCTGGTAACAACTTAGTACGAATTATATGACATTTTAATTAATTCAAATTAATAATTAATATATATATTAATAATAATAATAATAATAATAATAATAATAATAATATTAATAAATAATACTGATTTTCCTAAATATTTATATCTGTATATATCACATAAATGTATATATATATATATATATATATATATATATATATATATATATATATATATATATATATATATATATATATATATAGATTTGTATTTACATATCACAGTATTTGTATATCTATTATATTTATTTATTTTCTTTATAGATTATAATTTATCTTAATATTAAATTTAACTATTATAATAATATTCCTGATATTAAAATAAGACAAATTTATAATAATACTATTACTAATGATAATGAGAATAAATTCCATAAAATGCATAACTATAATATTGTTAATAACAATAGTACTAATAATACTAATATTATTAATATCAATAATATCAATAATAATAATAATACTTTATCAATCTATATATATTAAGTTCACATCTATAATTTATTAATAACATTAATATTGATATTAATATTGAAAGTAGTAACAATATTATTATATAGCCTATATTTATATTTGTATTATATATTAACTTTCATTGAATATTTGTTATTTATATAATACAATTAATAATAATTATACGAAATATATATATATATATATATATATATATATATATATATTTGTATATATATATATATATATATATATATATATATATAGTTTTATTAAAAAAAAATTATCTTGTATAAAACATTACATAATTAACTCAATTGTTGTATTTTATTATTTCGATTTATTATTTAAACTTATATTTATATAAAAAATTTAATTACATATTTATTTACAAACAAATTGTTCGTGATTCGTCGGGAATAGTCAAAGGTTAAATGATTACATGAACACAGTTCAAAGTTTTCGAGACTCGACATTACAGACTTTGCTCATCGTATCGAAATCATATAAAGATTAGGTTTAAATTTAGTCAGAAATTCCCGGGTCGTCACAATACCGACCCGTTAAAGAAATTTCATCCCGAAATTTGAGTGAGGTGGTCATGGTTAACAATAAAAATGTTTTCATGACGAATATGAGATGATAAATAGAGTTTTATCATCATTGAGTAATATGGATAAAATGATTAGATTAACCGAATTGTATGAATGAAGCTATCACAAAAGATCGAGATGAAGAAATGGAGATTTTCCATAACTTTTGACGTAGTCGCGATTGAATTCCGGAATTCAAGGGATTTAAAGAAAATCTTCGAAATCTGAGAGATTTGATTCTTCGGCGAATAAGGAGATTAAGATCTCTATAATTAAATACGGTGATCAGTGATGTTATGCGAGGCGTATATGAAATAGCTTATATTTTACTAGGAAATACTATTAAATATGATACAATTTTACACAAGATATTTATTTATTTATAGAATGGATATACCTAAACCTTGCTACAACACTTATAGGCAGTGTACCTAATCGTACAGTAGTGTAGTTTTTAGTAAGTCCGGTTCGTTCCACAGGGAAATCTTTTAAACAAAGCTTAATGCTATATTAGTTTTAATTTATAAAAATACAAATATATATAAGTAATATTATTATTATTATAAAAAGGGGTTTTTACCGTTTAATGACCGGTTTGTCGATTTTTAAAACTTTAGTCGCAGTTAAAACCTAATGTAAAATATTAAATAAATAAAAGACTTAATTTAAAGCGTAAAGTAAATAACGATAATGAAATTGCGATAAATAAAAGTGCGATAAAATAAAATTGAGATAATTAAAAAGTGCGAAAATTAAAAGTGCAATTAAATACAATGACAATAAATAAAAATGCAATAATTAGAAGTGCAATTAAATATGGAAATAAAGGAATTATGCTTATTTAAACTTCCGTAATCATGATGTTTGACGTGTTGATTTTAGTTTATTCCCATGGGTTAATTGTTCTTTGTCCTGGATTATTTAATATGTCCGTCTGGTTTTTGTCCATAACAGTCCATCAGTCATAAATATAAAGTGCGAGTGTCCTCGTCAAATTATCCTTATACCCGAAGTCAAATATTCCAACTAATTGGGGACTTAAACTGTAACAAGGTCTTAATACTTTATTTAATAATTACACCAGGATATCGACTGCGTGTAACCCAAGGTTTTAATACTTTGTTATCAATTATGCCAAGTGTCCTTGTACATAATTTCACCCCTGTTTTAATAATTCCATAGACTATTAATCCATTCCCGTGTCCGGTTAAATGAACGATTATTCGTACATATAAATATCCCGCCCATCGTGTCCGATCGAGTGTATATGGTTATTTATAGGGACGTCCAATTGTAAATCTTTATATTAAAATTAACAAACTATCATTTAGTTAAACAAATATAAAGCCCATTAATAGCCCATAGTCTAATTTCCACAAGTGTCGTTCTTTTGTCCAAACCCCAATTATGGTACAAAGCCCAATTACCTAATTTTAGTAATTAGCCCAACATCATGATTACTTCGTTTTAAATAAGCATAATAATAACTTAGCTACGAGACATTAATGTAAAAAGGTTGAACATAACTTACAATGATTAAAAATAGCGTAGCGTTACACGGACAGAATTTTGACTTACACCCTTACAACATTCGCTAACATACTCTTATTATTAGAAATTAAAATTAAAATTAAAATTATAATATAAATATATATACATATACGTTGATGAATGAAGAGAAAAAGATGTGTTAAATGATGCTCCAAACTGCGAATTTTATAGGCATGTGAACTGAAAAAGAGGCTCATGCGATCGCATGAGTTTTGCTCCTTCAGCTCATGCGATCGCATGGCCAGCTGGGGAGGCTCACATTTTGTTGTTTTCTTCTGCCGACGGTTTATATAATATAATATAATATAATATATAAATTAATTTTAAGAATTAATTATATATTATATTATATTCATGTGCATAGTTGACTTGTAATTTTTAGTCCGTTGCGTCGAGCGTTGAGAGTTGACTCTGGTCCCGGTTCCGGATTTTCGAACGTCCTTGCGTATAATTTAATATCTTGTACTTTGCGTTTCGAATCTTGTTCTCTTGTAATTTTGAGACGTTTCTCATCAATAATTGGAACCTCTTTGATTGTACTTTTTACTTTTGAGCTTTTTGGTCGTCTGCGTCTTCAATTCGTCGAATCTGTCTTTTGTCTTCACCTTTTATTATTTAAACGAATATCACTTGTAAATAGAACAATTGCAACTAAAAGCTTGTCTTTCTTGAGGGATAATGCTATGAAATATATGTTCGTTTTTAGCATTATCAAATATTTCTACACTTGAGTGTTGCTTGTCCTCAAGCAATATAGTCTTGGAATATACTAGAATCACTTCTTTATTCTTCACACTTTGTACATCAGTGATTTCTATACGGCGGTATAAACAATGGTAGTAACAATGTGGTTTACAGTCCCACATGACTATAAAATTTAGATCCATTAGGGAAATTGGATCTTTATGAAAACATTTGATCTTTTGAAAATTAAATCTAGCTTTTACCCTAGATAAGTTTTCCGGATTAACCCTTCACCGGTGTTTGTAAATTCTTTTTGTGGGTTTGGTGGGTTTCAGATTTGAAAATTTTAGCTCAAAACTTGTGGTTTTGTGTCACCCACTTGCTAACCTTGTATTGGGAAAGCAACATGTCCAGTATACTTGCTCCGTATATTACCTTTCGATAAACTACCGTCCGGTTGTAAAGGAAAGCGTTGAACAAGCAACTGTTAAGGCAATGTCCCCTGACATGCTTTTAATTATGGTCTATAACGTGTCGGACGCAATTACTATCCTTTGTAGGAGCAATAGTAAAGCTCACCCTTATAATTTTCCGGTCTGGCACAAGGTCCTGTCTTCGACCATGCTATGCAACCACCGTTCTTACGATTGACACCCGATTTGGTTCAGGTGACCTAATGAATTCCAAGTGAATTCCTAGGATTTTACGTTCAATGGTAATGAACGCATTGAAAATGGGTTTTCAGAAAACAAATTGGTTTTAATTTGATCAAAATATTTTCTCTTTCAAGCTCGAGTTTAGATATCATTGAATTCCATGAGTTTGTAATTCTCAATCTTTAAGGTCAATCTCTAGGATTGAGTAATATCAGTCTTAAAAGCTGATTTTTTGATCTTTAAAGGAGATTATCCTTTCTGGGGATCTGATTCATTAGTTTTATCCAGCTAATTTGCACGGCGTCCTTCCCATTTTACAAGACAGATCCTCTCATGGTTAGGATAAGTCTGACCACTTGGCGACCCTGTTTGATGCTGAGGTCCATGGATTTCCTGCTGATTTTAGTGATGACTTTTCTAGATTTTTCGTCAACCTACAGCTGGTCTGTACGACAACTTCATGACCTAAATCAAGAAGCGCGTTTCTTTTTCGGAAGACTTTACTTCCTTTTAATGATGGAATTGATTCATCGTGTAGATCCATCTCTCTTACAGTAAATCGGGTAAAACTTTTTAGTTTAGTCCAAAGCAAAAGTATCTTCAATTATTTGTTACAGAAATATGTGACATATGTTTAAGATAACTTGGTAAATTTTCCCACACTTGGCTTTTATTTTCTTTTATTTGCCTTTTTATTGTCCTCTATTCCATTTTAAATGAATTCTAACATTTTGGTTTGTTTCTCAATTTATGTCCTTTCCGAGGTAACAATAATTTCGGTGTTAACACATAGTTTTATCGTTCATAAATATGTATAAACATGATTTTGAGTTCATTTAATTGAAAATTTTGAAAATTTTTACTAGAAGTGGGTAGTCAGTATATAAGACTAGGGCTGTTCTTTGTTATCAGAGAGCACTAGATTCTAATACAACTACTACGTTACTAGTATTTTTAATGATAACCAAGTGTTTAAGTTAAAAATTTTAAAATTCCGAAATAATTTAACCCCTTCTCACACTTAAGATCTTGCAATGCCCTCATTTGCAAGAAATCAGTAACAATTTAAATTATTGAGGGTAAATAGCGTAGAAAAATGATTAAATTTTACCAAAGTTTCCAAACATATTGGCGTTTGTTTGCTGAATGATAAATGGTGCATATCATTTGTTCATTCTGTCTTGTTGTTACATCACATTTGTTTTTCATTTTTGTCGTCAAAAGTACTAGCTTTTGCTGAACTTAATGCCAGTATTTGAAAATGCGCTGTTTTACCCTGTTTTGTACAATTGACAATATACATACATACAAATATAAATATGCATAGCAATTTGAAATGGGACTTAATATCCCACTTTCAAATCCTAAATGTGAAATATTAGTACATGATAAAAATTACATAAATATATCCAATAACATAAGTTTAAACATGAAAAAGTAAAAAGATAAAAACATAAAAATCATAAAAATAACCAATGGAACTAAAACAATCTGGATAGGGGTTCCAGTTCATCTCGTCAGGTGGGTTCCATTGTTGGTTATAGGTGTTCTGATAGGCTTGGTTATAGTCATACCGGTTAAAGGGTGGTCGGATGTCGGGGTTGTGTGGCGGAAAATGAGCAGGTCGAGTAGGTACGTAATTATTTGGTACCTGATATGATAGATGGCTCATGATTTGGTGCTGATGAACTAACCAGCTATCGTGTTGGTGTCGCCTATAATCCTCGTATACTTGCTCGGAGTTCCACTGCTCATACATACTATGTCTGGCCGCGCTCGTCATTACTTCCTCATCTATACGAACGTGGACGTCAAGAATAGCATCTCGTAAGACATCCCTAATGTCTTCCGCTTCCTTCATTTCCTCGTCTGAGCCTCTCTCTACCTGAGGATGATTACCTTCATAGGGCAATGCCTGGTTGCGTCTACTCTTCAATACCTTAGCACCCACATAAACCCACAATCCTATGGTCTCATCCTGTTCTCTACAAAGCTGTAATGGACCCCCTTGGTTCCTATCAACACCTAAATACTCTCCAATGAGAGTAACAAAAATACCTCCTCCTATTATACTCCCGTCCTGCATTCCTTCTACCATTTTAGATAAATAAAAACCAACATAGTAAGGGATATTAACAAAGCTTCTCGGGTCTCGAATACACTTTAGGTAAAATAAATCATGTAAGGTCATTTTCTCCTTATTGTGACGTCTCTGTGTAATCGAGTTAGCCAAAAATCTATGAATTACATGAAGCTCGGCTTTGTTAATATGTAAGTAGGAGTGTTTTCCTCCCAGTGTAAAAACATTATAGTTTGACATATGCCTCCAAACGGCGTTCGTGTCAAAGTTCCTATCTACCCTTTCACCACGATAAATCAAACTCATACAATCGGGTAGTAGTAATTCACTAGGAGTGTAAATCTGTAATGCCCTGGCCATGTCCATCATGGACATTCTGTACATCCTACCACCAAGGATAAATCTAAGAAAACTTCTATCATCTAACCTATCTACATCTACATTTAACGCTATAGTACTCATCAGCTCAACACACCATTCCTTATATACATGTCTACGAATGGTGAAAAGACGTTCCCAATCTGTAAAAGAAGAACTGTCATACCTTTGAATCAAATGCTGTCTAACACGGTCAGCTAGATGGACCGTTTCCAAAGGATTCCAATCAATTACCCTCGGCACCTCTACCTCTTTTGTTACTAATTTGAATTTATTACTTTGATATGATGGGTAATCTCTCCATCGTCTATCGAATCTCAGATTAGGATGCAATGTGTGTTCCGGAATTGTTGGGTATTCTACAGGTGGATGTGGCGGAAATACTGTGAATTCATTAGGTAACTGTAGCGGATCATAATAAGGTACGTGCTGATCAGGCTGTTGTTGTGGTTCCTGTTGTGGTACTTGTTCAGGTTCTGGCTCGTATTGCATTTCTGGTTCTGGTTCTGGAGCTGGAGCAGGTCGTCTAGATGATGATGATCCTGAACCTCCAGTATCGGCTCTTTGCAAAACACATTAAACACAAAGTTTGTGCATCCAAATATGCATTAGTGTTAGCAAAATAACAACTTAAATTAACCACAATAACATGTTAAATCAAACTTAAACTTATACGCATTTTCACAATTTTTACAATTCTACACTTTTTTAAATAAGCACATATGAAAATGTATATAAAGTTCATAAGCATTTAAATCAAATAACATGTCAAAATAGTCATTACTAGCAATTAAACAAGTCTCAAATGGCAAATATATCAAATTAATCAAGTTCATGAATTTTCGCCTAAAAAGTCCACTTTAATCTTTAAAAATCATGTTTAGGATCAATGTTTGGATCATTTAACTACCTAAACATGTTACACTACTCAATTAAGCAATAATTCATGACAAAAATCGGCCATAACTTGTTTATATCAAAAAGCCCCAAATTGCTCAAGAACACAAATCCTAGATTTCTAAAATTTTTGAAGTTTTTAGCTTCAAATCATGTTAAATAGCATCAATCTAGGTTATACATGCATAAAATACTATCAATTTAACACTAATTACACTAGAAATTAACAAAATTGCATTAGGTAAAATATTGGTAATTATCACAAAAACTAGAAAATTTATAGAGTTTAGGGGTGTAATTTTTACCTTTTTGCTGAAGAATGCGAATCTAGGCATGATTAGAGCAAGAAATTTGATGAATTACGGTGGAAAAATGATGAAATTTGGTGAGGTTTTGAGAGATTTTCGTGTATGTATGTGTATATTGTGGTGAAGAGCAGAACAGACTGCCTTTTCTATCTGGCCTGTTTTCCAGCTCCATGCGATCGCATGGAGTTGGAGTTCAATTCCCATGCGATCGCATGGGTGTCCGGGAACAGTGTTTTGGCCTCTTTTTTTTTTTTTTTATAAAACCTTACACTTTATAAAACATAAAATTAATAAAATTTTAAAAATTTGTTTCTTTTTAGGATGAGGGCGTTTCGGATCGATGTCCTAGTCCGTCCATCGACAAAATTTTAAAATTTGTCACTTTTTAAATCGCGGTTTTAAAAGTAAAGATTTTTGGGTTTTTTAATATTTTTGGCATACTTTAATTCAATAAGATTAAAAATAATGATAATAAAAGTTCTCGTCCCTCCCTCGGGTAAAGCAATTTCGGTTCAACGACCTAGTCTTCAACTCACGACGAATTTTAAAAATCATATTTTTAACTTAGCGAAATAAAGTAAATTTTTGTTTTTAAATTCACACCAAACTTAAATTTAAAATGCATAAAATTAAAAATTCATATTAAAAATTCACACCAAACTTATATTATATTTTTATTTTTATACATACAAACTTATATTAAAAATATTAATTTTTCAGATATTTACAATTTTAAAGAAGTTTACAATATTAATTTAATATTTATATATTAATTTTAAAAACATGGTAAAAATAAAATTGAAAATCTTTTTGGTCTTTTATCTCACTTTAATCAATCAAAAATTATCAAAAATATACGCCCCTCTTTTCGGTAAAGTAATTTCGGTTTCATAACCTAATTTAACTCATGACGAATTTTTGAAATATTTTGGGTTGATTGATTAAAGATATTTATACCTTAAGAATAAATGGTAAATTTCGCAGTGATGTAATAAATTTTTGTATGATATCAATAATTTCGGTCGCAAGACCTAATTTCATCGAATACTAATTTAATACTTTATAGCGAACAAATTAGCGTTTATTATCAAAAGGTTAAAAATAAAAATAAAAATAAAAATGAAAACTGTACATACTTACCTGTGAGAAAGATTTCTTAATGATATGCTCTAGCCCACTCATAAGATAGTCGGACTAATTGGTTTTCCATGGCTACATAGGCGTAACCTCGAGCATTTAACGTTTTTTCTTCTAAACATATGAACGGTCCATCTCTGCATAGCGTAACAAATTTGGTATTTGAATATGTCTGATTCGTCGAGCATTTTCCTTCGTGTGACCATTTTCCGCATTTGTGACATCTTTCAAGGTGTCGTGCTCTTCTTTTCACTGCGGATTTTGATTTTCCTTTACCAAATTGTAACTTATTATTTTCGCATCTGGATTCTTTTTTTACTCCGTCCAATTTACCTCTGATTAATGATACTATTTCACTTGGAAGTGTGTCATTATTACGTTTAGTGATCAAAGCGTGTAGCATTAGACCACGGTTTAATTCACGGGAAGTCTTCATTTCGCAAAACCTAAAAAAAATAAAAATTTAGAATGAGGGGAGAAGACTAGTTCTTTAGGGCCTGCTAGGGAAAGACCATTCGGGTTCCATTTTCGAGAACTACACGAAAACAGAAAATCTAACTCTAACAGAAATACATATTATCCTTTAAAAACTTGATTCTCCCCACACTTAGTTAGCTGTGGTGTTGAAATTGTGATTAACTTCGTTGTCAACTTCCATCGGACTATCTATGTAATGTTTAACTCTGTGACCATTAACCTTAAATTTAATCCCATTTGAATTTATTAATTCTACTCTTCCGTATGGGAAAACTCTTTTGACTATGAATGGTCCAGACCATCTTGAGTTCAATTTTCCAGAAAATAGCTTGAATCGTGAATTGAAAAGAAGAACTCTGTCTCCTTCTTTAAATTCTTTTGAAATTCTGATTCTTTTATCATGCCATTTCTTCGTTCTTTCTTTATAGATCAACGAATTTTCATACGCTTCATGTCTCAATTCTTCTAATTCGTTTAATTGACTTAACCGTAGACGTCCAGCTTCATGTAAATCAAGATTACATGTCTTCAAAGCCCAAAATGCTTTATGTTCAATTTCTACTGGAAGATGACATGCTTTTCCGTAAACGAGTCTAAAAGGTGTGGTTCCTATTGGAGTTTTGTAGGCTGTTCTAAAAGCCCAGAGTGCATCCTCCAATTTAATGGACCATTCCTTCGGATTTGATCCTACGGTTTTCTCTAGAATACGTTTTAAAGCTCGGTTGGTATTTTCAACTTGTCCACTTGTCTGTGGATGATAAGCAGCGGAGATTTTATGAGTTACTCCATATCTTTTAAGAACTTTCTCAAGTTGATTATTAAAAAAATGAGTTCCCCGATCACTTATTAAAGCTTTCAGTGTTCCAAAAAAGTTGACTACAACTCGTGCATCGTTAGTTGGGAGAGCTTGTGCTTCCGCCCATTTAGATACATAATCAATGGCTACGAGAATATATAGATTATTATGAGATTTTGGAAATGGACCCATAAAGTCAATATCCCAAATGTCAAATACTTCACATACTTGAATGATATTTTGTGGCATTTCATCACGTTGACTTATTTTTCCGGCCCTTTGACATGCATCACAGGATTTGCAAAGAAGGTGTGCGTCTTTGAAAATTGTAGGCCAATAGAATCCAGCATCGTAAACTTTTCTTATTGTTAGTTGAGGCCCATAATGCCCTCCTGTTGGTCCTGTGTGACAATGGTTTAAGATTTTACTAGCTTCATCTCCGAATACACATCGGCGTATTATTCTATCGGGACAACTTTTAAACAAATGTGGATCTTCCCAGAAATAGTGTTTTATATCACTGAAGAACTTCTTTCGTTTTTGGTACGACAATCCTTTTTCAAGGAATCCACATACTAAGTTGTTTGCATAGTCTGCAAATCATGGAATTTTATTATAATCTATCTTTAATAGATATTCATCAGAAAAGTTGTCTTGTATGGCCGATTTATTTAGAACTTCTAATTCGGGATTTTCAAGACGAGAAAGATGATCAGCGGCGAGATTTTCTGCTCCCTTTTTATCTCGGATTTCAATATCAAACTCTTGTAAGAGTAAGATCCAACGGATTAATCATGGTTTAGCATCTTGTTTCGAAAATAGGTATCTAAGAGCAGAATGGTCGGTATAGACCACCGTTTTAGCTAGAACGAGATATGAAAGAAATTTGTCAAAAGCAAAGACAATAGCAAGGAGTTCTTTTTCAGTAGTTGTGTAATTTGTTTGTGCTCCTTGTAACATCTTACTAGCATAATATATAGGTTGAAATCGTTTTTCAATCCTTTGTCCTAAAACGGCTCCCATTGCAAAATCACTTGCATCGCACATAAGTTCAAACGGTAAATTCCAATTTGGTGTTATCATGATCGGCACATTAGTGAGTTTTTCTTTAAGTATATTAAAAGATTTGATGCATTCATCTGAAAAGATGAATGGAGCATCTTTTTCTAGGAGTTTATTCATAGGAGTGACAATTTTAGAAAAATCTTTTATAAAACGTCGGTAAAAATCGGCATGCCCTAGAAAACTCCTAACTCCTCTAACATTGGTGGGATGTAGAATTTTAGCAATTACATCTACTTTAGCTCTATCCACTTCAATTCCTTCCTTTGAAATTTTATGACCAAGAACGATGCCTTCTTTAACCATGAAATGGCATTTCTCCCAATTAAGAACTAGATTTGATTGTTCTCATCTAATAAGCATTCGTTCAAGATTAACTAGACATGATTCAAAAGTATCACCGAAGACTGAAAAGTCATCCATGAAAACTTCAATGCATTCTTCTATCATGTCGTGAAAAATCGCCATCATGCACCTTTGAAAGGTTGCAGGGGCGTTGCAAAGTCCAAATGGCATGCGTTTGTAAGCAAAAGTACCATAAGGGCACGTGAATGTGGTTTTCTCTTGATCCTCGGGTGCTATTGGAATTTGAAAATATCCGAAAAAACCATCAAGAAAACAATAGTAACTATTTCCGGCTAATCTTTCCAACATTTGATCAATAAAAGGTAAGGGAAAGTGATCTTTTCTGGTGGCGTCATTTAATTTTCTATAATCAATACATACACGCCATCCTGTTACAGTCCTAGTAGGAATAAGCTCATTTTTCTCATTTGTAATGACAGTCATGCCACCCTTCTTAGGCACGCATTGAACTGGGCTTACCCATGGACTATCAGAAATTAGATAAATTAAACCTGCATCAAGCAGTTTAATAATTTCTTTCTTAATAACATCTTTCATATTAGGATTTAGTCTTCGTTGGCGTTGCACATACGTTTTATGACCTTCTTCCATAAGGATTTTATGTGTGCAATACGAAGGACTTATGCCTTTAATATCATGAATCTTCCATGCAATAGCTGGTTTATGAGCTTTTAGCACAGAAATGATTGAGACTTTTCATTTTCAGTAAGAGAAGACGATATTATTACAGGTAATTCAGATTCACCATGTAAATAAGCGTATTCCAAATGGTTTGGAAGTGGCTTTAACTCTAATTTCGGTGGTTCTTCTATCGATGATTTATATCGATATCTGTCTTCTTCTTTTAGAATTTGAATTTCTTCTGTTGTTGGTTCATATCCATTAGCCATAAGTGTAGCTAACATTTCATTTTCATCAATTGGTTCAGTTCCTTCTCCTAAAGAACATTCTCCTGTTCCTTGTAATTCTGGAAATTCTTCTAACAATTCTGCACGTGATTCTATAGTTTGAATATAATAACATGTATCATCTGCAGATTGCGGTTGTTGCATTGCTCTATCAACTGAAAAGGTAACACTCTCGTCCTCTATACTTAGGGTTAGTTTCTTACCAAACACGTCTATCATTGCTTTAGCCGTATTTAAGAATGGTCTTCCTAATATGAGAGGTACTCGAGAATCTTCTTCCATGTCCAGGATAACAAAATCTACTGGAAATACTAAAGTACCAACTTTAACTAGCATGTTCTCCATTATCCCTTGATAATGCTAAAAACGAACATATATTTCATAGCATTATTTCTCAAGAAAGACAAGCTTTTAGTTGCAATTGTTCTATTTACAAGTGATATTCGTTTAAATAATAAAAGGTGAAGACAAAAGACAGATTCGACGAATTGAAGACGCAAACGACCAAAAAGCTCAAAAGTACAAAAGACAATCAAAAAGGTTCCAATTATTGATAAGAAACGTCTCAAAATTACAAGAGTACAAGATTCAAAACGCAAAGTACAAGATATTAAATTGTACGCAAGGACGTTCGAAAATCCGGAACCGGGACCAGAGTCAACTCTCAACGCTCGACGCAACGGACTAAAAATTACAAGTTAACTAGGTATATAAATATAATATAATATATAATTAATTATATTAATTATATATATATTATATTTATAAATAAAAACCGTCGGCAGAGAAAGACTCCAAGGGTGTGAGCTGTAAATTCATTCTCCGCGACTCGCGGAGTTTGAAGAGGATTTCACCGCGAGTCGCGGAGCCCCAAAATGAAAAACTCCCTATAAAGCAAACCGAAATCTGATCATTTTCATAATCTTTTTCTTCCTCATTCATACGTAAAATTTATATTTATATTTATAATTTATATTTTAATTTTAATTATAATTCTAATAATAAGGGTATGTTAGCAAATGTTGTAAGGGTGTAAGTCGAAATTCTGTCCGTGTAACGCTACGCTATTTTTAATCATTGTAAGTTATGTTCAACCTTTTTACATTAATGTCTCGTAGCTAAGTTATTATTATGCTTATTTAAAACGAAGTAATCATGATGTTGGGCTAATTACTAAAATTGGGTAATTGGGCTTTGTACCATAATTGGGGTTTGGACAAAAGAACGACACTTGTGGAAATTAGACTATGGGCTATTAATGGGCTTTATATTTGTTTAACTAAATGATAGTTTGTTAATGTTAATATAAAGATTTACAATTGGGCGTCCTTATAAATTACCATATACACTCGATCGGACACGATGGGCGGGGTATTTATATGTACGAATAATCGTTCATTTAACCGGACACGGGAATGGATTAATAGCCACTAGAATAATTAAAACAGGGGTGAAATTACATTCAAGGGTAATTGGTGTAATTGTTAACAAAGTAGTAAAACCTTGGTTTACACGCAGTCGATAACTTGGTGTATTCATTAAACAAAGTATTAAAACCTGGTTACAATTCGAATCCCCAATTAGTTGGAATATTTAACTTCGGGTATAAGAATAATTTGACGAGGACACTCGCACTTTATATTTATGACTGATGGACTGTTATGGACAAAAACCAGACGGACATATTAAATAATCCAGGACAAAGGACAATTAACCCATGGGCATAAAACTAAAATCAACACGTCAAACATCATGATTACGGGAGTTTAAATAAGCATAATTCTTTTATTTCATATTTAATTTCCTTTATTTCATATTTAATTGCACTTCTAATTATCGCACTTTTATTTATTGTTATTTAATTGCACTTTTAATTATCGTCCTTTTTAATTATCGCAAGTTTATTTTATCGCATTTTTATTATTCGCAATTTCATTATCGTTATTTATTTTACGCTTTAAATTAAGTCTTTTATTTATTTAATATTTTACATTAGGTTTTAACTGCGACTAAAGTTTTAAAATCGACAAACCGGTCATTAAACGGTAAAAACGTCCCTTTATAATAATAATATTACTTATATATATGTTTGTATTTTTATAAAAGTAAATTAATATAGCGTTGAGCTTTGTTTAAAAAAGATTCCCTGTGGAACGAACCGGACTTACTAAAAACTACACTACTGTACGATTAGGTACACTGCCTATAAGTGTTGCAGCAAGGTTTAAGTATATCCGTTCTCTAAATAAATAAATATCTTGTGTAAAATTGTATCGTATTTAATAGTGTTTCCTTGTAAACTTCAATAGTATTTTATACCCCTTAGCTTTGACATCAAGTATTTTTGGCGCCGCTGTCGGGGAACTTTCTAAACGCCGGAAGCGCAACGCTAATATAAAAAAAAAAGATTTTTAGTTAACTTTTATTAAAATTCGTTTTTGTAAAAATACGTTTTAATTATTCAAAAATATAAAAAGAAAAACAAAAATATAAGTATTTTTAAGATTTTGTTAAATATTTAAGTTTTATAAGTTTCTTTATTTTTATTTTAGTTTATAAAAATATAAGTTTTATTTAAATATCTTTTATTTATATAAAAACAAAAAACAGAAAATAAAATAAATAATAAAAAAAAACGCGTAAAATTTCAAACTGCTCCAGATCTGAATTTCTGAACCCCGCGACTCGCGGGGTTTGATGTTTTAAATACCGCAACTCGCGGAGATAACCTGACACGCCGACAGAAGCCCTAATTCAGCATTAATTACGGTTAATTATTAATTATTATTATTATTAACCCTAATTATTATTATTATTATAATTAATTTTATTTTAACTTTTACTTTTTATTTAATTTATGTATTTAGTATTAATTAGTTTTATTAAATTGTAAAATTAGTAGTTTTATTAAATAAATAATATAAAAATAATATTTTTATAAAAATTGTACATTTTACAACTTTTTGTATATTTTTATATTTTGTCCCTTTTTATTCGTTTTAGCGTAATATTTGTATTTTTAGCTCATATTTAGTTTTAAACTTAGTTTTTGCTATAGTCATTTTTACTCCTAGATTTTTAGGCTTTGCCGTAGAATTCCTTAAGTGCTTTTTCTTTAGACTAAGATTTAGGTGCTTTAGAATTTTGCGACGCCTTTTTAAGTTTTAGTTTCTTTTTAAGTTATTTCCATTTGGGATTTAGTTTTTCCTGTAAGCTTTAATATTTTTAGACACCTTTTACTATGTATCAGTTATCATTCCAATTAATAATTTCAATTTGCGATTATAATTTTAAGTTAGTTGTAGTAATAAGGTTAGGTTAGTCAAGTATTTTTAAGTTTTATAAGTTTCTTTTATTTTTCCGTCACCTTTTATTTTTTTTTCAACCATTTTTCTTTTTCAATTTTTTTTTCCGACGAACTCTTTTTCTTTCTTATTTCTCGCTATTCTAGTTTTAGGACATAGATTTTTATTCTACTTCTTATCTAAATTTTCTTAAAATTACGAAAATTTATTTTAAGTGGTTAAATTGATAGACATCAAAATTTTCTGGTTCGTAGTAATAGTTGGATTTGTACGTGGACCGGGTTATTGGAGCCAAACAGTCCTCAATTATATTGAGACCAAACGAATCCTGCCCCTCTGCTGCATCTTTTGGCTATTCAAAACGTGGGCAAAATCAGAAAAGTCTATTGGTTGGATAACTTATTATAATTTTTCTTTCCTTTTTAAAACTAATAGGATATTCAGTGAATGCACCGAGCAAGACATTCACCACCTTTTGTACGTTCACCACCTGTAACTAGATCAAGACATTTAGCAAATATAACCGCCGTTGATTTTTCTTTAGAATCGTCATCCAGTCGACCAAGTACTTCAGTTCAAATTTCCGATAATCCATTTTTTGAACCCGACCTCACAATTGAGAATCCGGAAAATATTCAGGAACGGTTCGTAGATCCTGAACCATTAAACTTTCCTCCGGAGCCACCAATCATTCAAACAGAGATTGTTGAGGAACGAACCATTAAATCAGAATCATCTAGTGATACCGATTCAACAAATTCAATTATGGAGAATCTGGAACCTTTAAGTATGGAAGACCGAATGAGAGCTAAACGCACTGGCCAAGGTCACGCAATTACTCATCCAGACATTAATGCGCCAGATTATGAAATCAAAGGACAAATTCTACACATGGTGACTAATCAATGCCAATTTAGTGGTACGCAGAAGGAAGATCCAAATGAACATCTACGTACCTTTAATAGGATCTGCACACTATTTAAAATCCGAGAAGTGGAGGATGAACAGATATATCTCATGTTATTTCCCTGGACTTTAAAGGGAGAAGCCAAAGATTGGTTGGAATCGTTACCTGAAGGGGCGATCGATACATGGGACGTTTTAGTTGAAAAATTTCTTAAACAATTCTTTCCTGCATCTAAGGCCGTAAGACTTCAAGCAGAAATTGTTACGTTTACACAGAAGCCAAATGAAACTCTATATGAGGCATGGACAAGATATGGAAAGTTGTTAAGAGGATGTCCGCAACATGGTTTAGATACCTGTCAAATAGTACAAATATTCTACCAAGGATGCGACATCACTACAAGGAAAGACATAGATATAGCAGCTGGTGGTTCTATTATGAAGAAAACCGAAACTGATGCTTACAAAATTATTGATAATACTGCTTCCCACTCACATGAGTGGCACCAAGAAAAAGACATCGTTAGATCATCTAAAGCAGCTAGAGCCGATTCTAGCCATGACTTAGATTCCATTTCCGCAAAGATAGATGCTGTGGAACGACGAATGGAAAAGATGACTAAAGATATTCACTCAATACGAATTAGTTGTGAGCAGTGTGGAGGACCACATTTGACAAAAGATTGTCTCAGTATTGAATTAACAATGAAACAAAGAGAGAATATTTCATACATAAACCAAAGGCCTGGAAATAATTATCAGAATAATTATCAACCGCCAAGACCGATTTACAATCAAAACCAGAATTATAACCGAAATATTCCATACAACAACCAACAAGGTCCTGGCAATCAACAAGTATCCAATAATACTTATAATCAGCAAAGACCTAATTTTCAAAACAAACCACCACAACAAACCGATGATAAAAAGCCGAATTTAGAAGATATGATGACGAAGCTAGTTGAAACTCAAACGCAGTTTTTCACATCTCAGAAATAAACCAATGAACAAAATGCTCAAGCATTTAGAAATCAACAAGCTTCTATTCAAAATCTAGAACAAGAAGTAAGTAACCTAGCAAGGTTAATAGGTGAAAGAAAACCGGGAAGTTTACCGAGCGATACAAATGCTAACCCCTGGAATGAAACAGCTAAAGCCATTACCACAAGAAGTGGTACAACACTTCAACCACCTGAAATACCTGTAACTTCTGATGAAGCTATTCCTACTCCATAAGAACCACAACCTGAACAAGATAAGGAAAAAGAACCGGTAGTTGAAAAGGTTAATGAAGATAACACAGTTAAGGATAAACCTTATGTTAAACCATATCAACCACCACTTCCTTACCCGAGTAAAATGAAGAAAGAGAAACTTGAAGCCGAGTAATCCAAATTCTTGGATATGTTTAAACAGATAAATGTAAATCTTCCTTTCATTGATGTGATTTCAGGAATGCCTAGATATGCTAAATTCTTGAAAGATCTAATCTCAAATAGAAAGAAAATGGAAGAACTCTCGGCTGTTACTATGAATGCTAATTGTTCAGCAGTACTGTTGAATAAGATACCAGAAAAACTATCTGATCCAGGAAGTTTCACAATTCCATGTTTTCTGGGTAGTCTTAGTTCAATAGAAGCATTGGCAGACTTAGGTGCTAGTATAAATCTAATGCCGTATTCACTATACGCTAAACTAGACCTTGGAGAATTGAAACCAACCAGAATAAGCATACAACTAGCCGATAGATCAATAAAATATCCTAGAGGGATAATGGAGAACATGCTAGTTAAAGTTGGTACTTTAGTATTTCCAGTAGATTTTGTTGTTTTGGACATGGAAGAAGATTCTCAAGTTCCTCTCATATTAGGAAGACCATTCTTAAACACGGCTAAAGCAATGATAGACGTGTTCGGTAAGAAACTGACCCTAAGTATAGAGGATGAGAGTGTTACCTTTTCAGTTGATAGAGCAATGCAACAACCGCAATCTGCAGATGATACATGTTATTATATTCAAACTATAGATGCACATGCAGAATTATTAAAAGAATTTCCAGAATTACAAGGAACAGGAGAATGTTCTTTAGGAGAAGGTAATGAATCAATTGATGAAGCTGAAATGTTAGCTACACTTATAGCTAATGGATATGAACCAATAACAGAAGAAATTCAAATGCTAAAAGAAGAAGACAGATATCGATACAAATCATCGATAGAAGAACCTCCGAAATTAGAGTTAAAGCCACTTCCAAACCATTTGGAATACGCTTATTTACATGGTGAATCTGAATTACCTGTAATAATATCGTCTTCTCTTACTGAAAATGAGAAATCACAACTCATTTCTGTGTTAAAAGCTCATAAACCAGCCATTGCATGGAAGATTCATGATATTAAAGGAATAAGTCCTTCGTATTGCACACATAAAATCCTTATGGAAGAAGGTCATAAAACGTATGTGCAACGCCAACGAAGACTAAATCCTAATATGCAAGATGTAGTTAAGAAGGAGATTATTAAACTGCTAGATGCAGGTTTGATATATCCAATTTCTGATAGTCCATGTGTAAGCCCAGTTCAATGTGTACCTAAGAAGGGTGGCATGACTGTCATTACAAATGAAAAAATGAGCTTATTCCTACTAGGACTGTAACAGGATGGCGTGTATGTATTGATTATAGAAAATTAAATGACGCCACCAGAAAAGATCACTTTCCCTTACCTTTCATAGATCAAATGTTGGAAAGATTAGCCGGAAATAGCTACTATTGTTTTCTAGATGGATTTTCCGGATATTTTCAAATTCCAATAGCACCCGAAGATCAAGAGAAAACCACATTTACGTGCCCTTATGGTACTTTTGCTTACAAACGCATGCCATTTGGACTTTGCAACGCCCCTGCAACCTTTCAAAGGTGTATGATGGCGATTTTTCACGACATGATAGAAGAATGCATGGAAGTATTCATGAATGACTTTTCAGTCTTCGGTGATACATTTAAATCATGTCTAGTTAATCTGGAACGAATGCTAATTAGATGCGAACAATCAAATCTAGTACTTAATTGGGAGAAATGCCATTTCATGGTTAAAGAAGGCATCGTTCTTGGACATAAAATTTTAAAAGAAGGAATTGAAGTGGATAGAGCTAAAGTAGATGTAATTGCTAAACTTCCACATCCCACCAATGTTAGAGGAGTTAGGAGTTTTCTAGGGCATGCCAGTTTTTACCGACGTTTCATAAAAGATTTTTCTAAAATTGCCACTCCTATGAATAAACTCCTAGAAAAGGATGCGCCATTCATCTTTTCAGATGAGTGTATCAAATCTTTTAATATTCTTAAAGAGAAACTCACTAATGCGCCGATCATGATAACACCAAATTGGAATCTACCATTTGAACTAATGTGCGATGCAAGTGATTTTGCAATGGGAGCCGTTTTAGGACAAAGGATTGAAAAACAATTTCAACCTATATATTATGCTAGTAAGACATTACAAGGAGCACAAACGAACTATACAACTACTGAAAAAGAACTCCTTGCTATTGTCTTTGCTTTTGACAAATTTCGATCATATCTCGTTCTAGCAAAAACGGTGGTCTATACCGACCATTCTGCTCTTAGATACCTATTTTCAAAACAAGATGCTAAACCAAGATTAATCCGTTGGATCTTACTCTTACAAGAGTTTGATATTGAAATCCGAGATAAAAGAGGAGCAGAAAATCTCGCCGCTGATCATCTTTCTCGTCTTGAAAATCCCGAATTAGAAGTTCTAAATGAATCGACCATACAAGACAACTTTCCTGATGAATATCTATTGAAGATAGATTATAAAGAAATCCCATGGTTTGCAGACTATGCAAACTACTTAGTTTGTGGATTCCTTGAAAAAGGATTATCGTACCAAAGACGAAAGAAATTCTTCAGTGATATAAAACAATATTTCTGGGAAGATCCACATCTGTTTAAAAGTTGTCCCGATGGAATAATACGCCGATGTGTATTTGGAGATGAAGCTAGTAAAATTTTAAACCATTGTCACACAGGACCAACAGGAGGGCATTATGGGCCTCAACTAACAGCAAGAAAAGTTTATGAAGCTGGATTCTATTGGCCTACAATTTACAAAGACGCACACCTTCTTTGCAAATCCTGTGATGCATGTCAAAGGGCCGGAAAAATAAGTCAACGTGATGAAATGCCACAAAATGTCATCCAAGTATGTGAAGTATTTGACATTTGGGGTATTGACTTTATGGGTCCATTTTCAAAATCTCATAATAATCTATATATACTCGTAGCCATTGATTATGTATCTAAATGGGCGGAAGCACAAGCTCTCCCAACTAACGATGCACGAGTTGTAGTCAACTTTTTAAAACGTCTTTTTGCAAGGTTTGGAACACCGAAAGCTTTAATAAGTGATCGGGGTACTCATTTCTGTAATAATCAACTTGAGAAAGTTCTTAAAAGATATGGAGTAACTCATAAAATCTCCACCGTATATCATCCACAAGCAAGTGGACAAGTTGAAAATACCAACCGAGCTTTAAAACGTATTTTAGAGAAAACCATAGGATCAAATCCGAAGGAATGGTCCATTAAATTGGAGGATGCACTCTGGGCTTTTAGAACAGCCTACAAAACTCCAATTGGAACCACACCTTTTAGACTTGTTTATGGAAAAGCATGTCATCTTCCAGTAGAAATTGAACACAAAGCATTTTGGGCTTTGAAAACATGTAATCTTGATTTACATGAAGCTGGACGTCTACGATTAAGTCAACTAAACGAATTAGAAGAATTAAGACATGAAGCATACGAAAATTCGTTAATCTATAAAGAAAGAACGAAGAAATGGCATGATAAAAGAATCAGAAGTTCAAAAGAATTTAAAGAAGGAGACAGAGTTCTTCTTTTCAATTCACGATTCAAGCTATTTCCTGGAAAATTGAAATCAAGATGGTCTGGACCATTCATAGTCAAAAGAGTTTTCCCATACGGAACGATAGAATTGATAAATTCAAATGGGATTGAATTTAAAGTTAATGGTCACAGAGTTAAACATTACATACATGGTCCGATGGAAGTCGACAACGAAGTTAATCACAATTTCGACACCACAGCTAACTAAGTGTGGGGAGAATCAAGTCTTTAAAGGATAATATGTATTTCTGTTAGAGTTAGATTGTCTGTTTTCGTGTAGTTCTCGAAAATGGAACCCGAATGGTCTTTCCCTAGCAGACCCTAAAGAACTAGTCTTCTCCCCCCATTCTGAATTTTTATTTTTTTTAGGTTTTTACGAAATGAAGACTGCCTGTGAACTAAACCATGGTCTAATGCTACACGCTTTGATCACTAAACGTAATAATGACATACTACCGAGTGAAATAGTATCAGTAATCAGAGAAAGAATGGACGGAGTTAGAAAAGAATCCAGATGCGAAGATAATAAGTTACAATTTGGTAAAGGAAAATCAAAATCCGCAGCGAAAAGAAGAGCACGACACCTAGAAAGATGTCACAAATGCGGAAAATGGTCACATGGAGGTAAATGTTCAAATAATCAAACCTATTCAAATACCGAATTTGTTACTTTATGCAGAGACGGACCGTTCATATGTTTAGAAGAAAAGACACTGAATGCTCGAGGTTACGCCTATGTAGCTATGGAAAACCAATTAAACCGACTATCTTATGAATGGGATAGATCATATAACTAAGAAATGTATTTCACAGGTATGTCTGTACAGTTTTTATTTTTATTTTTAACCTTTTGATAATAAATGCTAATTTGTTCGCTAAAAAGTATTAAATTGGTATTGAATAAAATTAGGTTTGGCGACCGAAATTATTGATATCATTCAAAAATTTATTACATCACTGCGAAATTTAACGTTTATTCTTAAGGTATAAATATCTTTAATCAATCAACCCAAAATATTTCAAAAATTCGTCATGAGTTAAATTAGGTCTTGGAACCGAAATTACTTTACCGAAAAGAGGGGCGCATATTTTTGATAATATTTGATTGATTAAAGTGGGATAAAAAGACAAAAAGATTTTAATTTTATTTTTACCATGTTTTTAAAATTAATATTTAAATCTTAAATTAATATTGTAAACTTTGTAAAAACAATATATTTAAAATTGTAAATATTTGAAAAATTAATATAAGTTTGGTATGAATTTATAAATTTTTAAATTAAGTTTGGTGTGAATTTTTAATTTTTAAAATATAAATTTTTAATTTTATGCATTTCAATTTTAAGTTTGGTGTGAATTTTTTTTTTATTTAAGTTGTGTGAATTTAAAAACAAAAATTTACTTTATCTCATTAAGTTAAAAATATGATTTTTAAAATTCGTCGTAAGTTGAAGACTAGGTCTTTAAACCGAAATTGCTTTACCCGAGAGAGGGACGAGAACTTTTATTATCATTATTTTTAATCTCATTGAATTAAAGTATGCCAAAAACATTAAAAAACCCCAAAAATCTTAGCTTTTAAAACAATCGCTACAAAAAGACAAATTTTAAAATTTTGTCGAGGGACGGACTAGGACATCAATCCGAAACGACCTCGTCCTAAATAACAAGGGAAACAAAATTTTAAAATTAATTACTTAATTGTTTTAATAAGTTAATGAAAAAAAAAATACCAAACTCCGCGACTCGCGAAGTTTGGAGCTTAAATCTCCGCGACTCGCGGAGGGACCGAAAATCAGAAAAAAAATAAAAAGAGCTGAACGATCAGTTTCAGTCGACACAACCCAAAACTCAAAAACACAGCGAAATACTGCGCGAAAATACACCAAAAACACCCCCAAAATCAAAATTTTTTACCGTTAATCACCAAATTTTTTGCTAAAATCATGTTGAGAAGGATGCTATCTAAGAATTACTCAAGAAAAACGGTAAATTTCTACACCTAAACACCATTTAATCCGAAATTTGGTGTTCTTGAGCAATTTTTTCCCCAATTTGATTTTGATGCTTTTTAGTGTAATTAGGCTTAAATTGTTTATGTATTATGCTTGTATAACCTAGATTGATGCTATTTAACATTATTAGAAGCCTTAAACTTCAAATTTTGAATAATCTAGGGTTTGTGTTCTTGAGCAAATTTGGGGCTTTTTGATATAAACAGGTTATGGCCGATTTTTGTCATGAATTGTTGCTAAATTGAGTAGTGTAACATGTCTAGGTAGTTAAATGATCCAAACTTTGAGCCTAAACATGATTTTGAGAATTAAAGTGGACTTTTTCAAGTCTAAAATTCATGAACTTGATTTTTGAAAGATAATGCCATTTGAGACTTGTTTAATTGCTAGTAATGATTATTTTGACATGTTATTTGAGTTGAATGCTTATGAACTTGGCAAACATTTTCGTATATGCTTATTTGAAAAAGTGTAGATTTGATGAAAATGTGAAAATGAGCTTAAGTTTGATATAAATTGATCATGTCATTGTGATTATTTTGATTGATGATTTTGCTGACACTAATGCATATTTGGATGCACAAAATTTGTGTTTGATGTGTTTTGCAGACTGAAAGGGGTGAATCTTCATCCCAAGCCCGCAATGCTCCTGCTGAGAATTTGGAACAACAGGAGGTGGATAACTACTACAAGCAGGATATACCTCATCCAGTCATGACCTTTTCCGATATGCACTTGGAAGAGTTGCACCCGAACCTGAGATTTGACAGACTTTGGATAGATTATCCAAAATATCAACGGGGTTTGCATACTCTTCATTCTAAGGTTGTTGAGGTACCGAGGGTCATAGAATGGGGACCCTTAGAAGCTGTAGAATTGGCCGGGCCAATTAGGGAATTACTTGTACAGAGGTATGGTAATTCTTCTTTTAATGACTGGGTACATTTATTCACCATGCGTAGACCTGTATATAAAGTATGGTGTGAAGAATTGTTATGTAGTATAGAGTTGAATGATCGGGTAGCTAGTTTAACCGATCGTTCTTTTATTAGATTTTTGTTAGGCGGTTCGATGCGCCACATGTCTTTACTGGACATGGCTCAGGCTTTACGTATATATACGCCTGAGGAGTTAGCGTCTGCCGATTGTAGAGGATTGATACTAAACGGTAGAAAGATAGATGAAAATTTTGATACACACGGTGTGTGGAGTCAAATTACAAGCCATCACCGTTTCAAAGGGGGAAATTACTCTTATTTGGATATAGATAGAGCCGAATTAAGAGTGATACATAGGTTTTTAGCTAATTCGATTACACAAAGGGGTAAGAACAAGGAAAAAGTAAATGAACAGGATTTGTTTTACCATATGTGTATTCGAGACCCACAAAGCGCTGTAAGTATACCATATTGTGTGGGTTATTATTTATCAGCTATGGTTCGGGGGATGCGACCGCATAGCATAATAGGAGGTGGTATTTTTATTACTTTGATTGGTGAATATCTCGGTGTGGATATAAGTCGGGGGGGATTATTAGTAGAAGAACCAGAACCCCGCGATACTATAGGTTTAAATGTATACCATGGTGCGAAAGTTTTGAAGAGGCGAAATAACGCCGCAGTATGATACCATGGTAAACATCCACAGGTGGAGAGAAACCAGCAGTAAGGTAATGTAGGAGGGGGGAATGAGATGCAAGAAATGCAAAGGTTTATAGCTTCTCAGGAATACGAAAATGCTAGACAGAGAGCATTTGAAGATTGGCAAGTTCATCAGAACCAAATCATAGCTCATTGCCAACATATAGGTAGAAACTATATTCCTACACCGAAACCCATCTTTCCTCCTTGGTCTATAGAGATGCAGCCACCATATCCTACGTATGACCCTGCCGAAGCATTCTATAGCACCTATGGTTATGCCTGGAACCCCTATTGGTACCAATATCATCCTTAGTTTACTTATTATTATTTTTTATTTTGTAATTTGTAATTATTGATACGTTTAATACTTTTGTTAATATTGTAATCATTTTTATAATTATCTAACTTTTATTCTTAGATTTTAATAATTTTTGAATGTGGGGTAATATACCAAACTTCAAAAATATGTATATATGTTTGCAGTTTATCTTATGTACACAACAGGGTAAAACAACGCATTTTCAAAGACTGGCATTAAGTTCAGCAAAAGCAACTAATTTTGACGACAAGATGCAAAATATATGTGAAATAACAACAAGACGGAATGAACAAATGATGTGCACCATTTATCATTCAGCAAACAAACGCCAATATATTTGGAAACTTTGGTAAAAATTTAATCATTTTCACACAAATCACCCTCAATAATTTAAATTGTTACTGATTTCTTGCAAATGAGGGCATTGCAAGATCTTAAGTGTGAGAAGGGGTTAAATTCTTTCGGATTTTAAAATTTTTATCTTAAACACTTGGTTACCATTAAAAATACTAGTAAAGCAGTAGTTGTATTAGAATCTAGTGCTCTCTGATAAAAAAGAACAGCCCTAGTCTTATATACTGACTACCCAATTCTAGTAAAATTTTTCAAAATTTTCAATTAAATGAATTCAAAATCATGTTTATACATATTTATGAACGATAAAACTAGGTTTTAACACCGAAATTATTGTTACCTCGGAAAGGACATAAATTGAGAAACAAACTAAAATGTTAAAATTCATTTAAAATGGAATAGAGGACGATAAAAAGGAAAATAAAAGCCAAGTGTGGGAAAATTTACCAAGTTATCTTAAACATATGTCACATATATATGTAACAAATAACTGAAAATACTTTTGCTTTGGACTAAACTAAACTGTTTTAACTGATGAAAGAAAAGAAGAGATGGATCTACACGATGAATCAATTCCATCATTAAAAGGAAGTAAAGTCTTCCGAAAAAGACACGCGCTTCTTGATTTAGGTCAAGAAGTTGTCGTCCAGACCAGCTGTAGGTTGACGAAAAATCTAGAAAAGTCATCACTAAAATCAGCAGGAAATCCACGGACCTCAGCATTAAACAGGGTCGCCAAGTGGTCAGATTTATCCTAACCATGAGAAGAATTTATCTCGTACAATGGGGGGCACCATGCAAATTAGCTGGATAAGACTAATGAATCAGACCCCCAGAAAGGATAATCTCCTTAAAGATTAAAAATCAGCTTTTAAGACTGATATTACTCAATCCTTGAGATTGACTTTAAAGATTGAGAATTACAAACTCATGGAATTCAATGATATCTAAACTCGAGCTTGAACGAGAAAATATTTTGATCAAAATTACAAACCGATTTGTTTTCTGAAAACCCTATTTTCAATGCGTTCATTACCATTGAACGTAAAAACCTAGGAATTCACCTGGAATTCATTAGGTCACCTGAACTAAATCGGGTGTCAACCGTAAGAACGGTAGTTGCATAGTGGTCAAAGACAGGACCTTGTGCCATACCGAAAAATTATAAGGGTGAGCTTTACTATTGCTCCTACCAAGGATAGTAATTGCGTCCGACACGTTATAGACCATAATTAAAAGCATGTCAGAGGACATTGCCTTAACAGTTGCTTGTTCAACGCTTTCCTTTCAACCGGACGGTAGTTTACCGAAAGGTAATATACGGGACAAGTAAACTGGACGTGTTGCTTTCCAAATACAAGGTTAGCAAGTGGGTGACACAAAACAGCAAGTTTTGAGCTAAAATTTTCAATTCTGAAACCCACCAAACCCACAAAAATATTTTGCAAACACCGGTAAAGGGTTATCCCGGAAAACTTATCTAGGGTAAAAACTAGATTTAATTTTCAAAAAATCAAATGTTTTCATAAAGATCCAATTTCCTTAATGGATCTAAATTTTTATAGTCATGTGGGACTGTAAACCATATCGTTACTACCATTGTTTATACCGCCGTATAGAAATCACTGATGTACAAAGTGTGAAGAATAAAGAAGTGATTCTAGTATTTCAAGACGATATTGCTTGAGGACAAGCAACGCTCAAGTGTGGGAATATTTGATAATGCTAAAAACGAACATATATTTCATAGCATTATTTCTCAAGAAAGACAAGCTTTTAGTTGCAATTGTTCTATTTACAAGTGATATTCGTTTAAATAATAAAAGGTGAAGACAAAAGACAGATTCGACGAATTGAAGACGCAAACGACCAAAAAGCTCAAAAGTACAAAAGACAATCAAAAAGGTTCCAATTATTGATAAGAAACGTCTCAAAATTACAAGAGTACAAGATTCAAAACGCAAAGTACAAGATATTAAATTGTACGCAAGGACGTTCGAAAATCCGGAACCGGGACCAGAGTCAACTCTCAACGCTCGACGCAACGGACTAAAAATTACAAGTTAACTAGGTATATAAATATAATATAATATATAATTAATTATATTAATTATATATATATTATATTTATAAATAAAAACCGTCGGCAGAGAAAGACTCCAAGGGTGTGAGCTGTAAATTCATTCTCCGCGACTCGCGGAGTTTGAAGAGGATTTCACCGCGAGTCGCGGAGCCCCAAAATGAAAAACTCCCTATAAAGCAAACCGAAATCTGATCATTTTCATAATCTTTTTCTTCCTCATTCATACGTAAAATTTATATTTATATTTATAATTTATATTTTAATTTTAATTATAATTCTAATAATAAGGGTATGTTAGCAAATGTTGTAAGGGTGTAAGTCGAAATTCTGTCCGTGTAACGCTACGCTATTTTTAATCATTGTAAGTTATGTTCAACCTTTTTACATTAATGTCTCGTAGCTAAGTTATTATTATGCTTATTTAAAACGAAGTAATCATGATGTTGGGCTAATTACTAAAATTGGGTAATTGGGCTTTGTACCATAATTGGGGTTTGGACAAAAGAACGACACTTGTGGAAATTAGACTATGGGCTATTAATGGGCTTTATATTTGTTTAACTAAATGATAGTTTGTTAATGTTAATATAAAGATTTACAATTGGGCGTCCTTATAAATTACCATATACACTCGATCGGACACGATGGGCGGGGTATTTATATGTACGAATAATCGTTCATTTAACCGGACACGGGAATGGATTAATAGCCACTAGAATAATTAAAACAGGGGTGAAATTACATTCAAGGGTAATTGGTGTAATTGTTAACAAAGTAGTAAAACCTTGGTTTACACGCAGTCGATAACCTGGTGTATTCATTAAACAAAGTATTAAAACCTTGTTACAATTCGAATCCCCAATTAGTTGGAATATTTAACTTCGGGTATAAGAATAATTTGACGAGGACACTCGCACTTTATATTTATGACTGATGGACTGTTATGGACAAAAACCAGACGGACATATTAAATAATCCAGGACAAAGGACAATTAACCCATGGGCATAAAACTAAAATCAACACGTCAAACATCATGATTACGGGAGTTTAAATAAGCATAATTCTTTTATTTCATATTTAATTTCCTTTATTTCATATTTAATTGCACTTCTAATTATCGCACTTTTATTTATTGTTATTTAATTGCACTTTTAATTATCGTCCTTTTTAATTATCGCAAGTTTATTTTATAGCATTTTTATTATTCGTAATTTCATTATCGTTATTTATTTTACGCTTTAAATTAAGTCTTTTATTTATTTAATATTTTACATTAGGTTTTAACTGCGACTAAAGTTTTAAAATCGACAAACCGGTCATTAAACGGTAAAAACCCCCTTTATAATAATAATATTACTTATATATATGTTTGTATTTTTATAAAAGTAAATTAATATAGCGTTGAGCTTTGTTTAAAAAAGATTCCCTGTGGAACGAACCGGACTTACTAAAAACTACACTACTGTACGATTAGGTACACTGCCTATAAGTGTTGCAGCAAGGTTTAAGTATATCCGTTCTCTAAATAAATAAATATCTTGTGTAAAATTGTATCGTATTTAATAGTGTTTCCTTGTAAACTTCAATAGTATTTTATACCCCTTAGCTTTGACATCATCCCTCTAGGATATTTTACTGATCTATCGGCTAGTTATATACTTATTTTTGTTGGTTTCAATTCTCCAAGGTCTAGTTTAGCGTATAGAGAATACGGCATTAAATTTATACTAGCACCTAAGTCTGCCAATGCTTCTATTGAACTAAGACTACCCAGAAAATATGGAATTGTGAAACTTCCTGGATCAGATAGTTTTTCTGGTATCTTATTCAACCGCACTGCTGAACAATTAGCATTCATAGTAACAGCCGAGAGTTCTTCCATTTTCTTTCTATTTGTGATTAGATCTTTCAGAAATTTAGCATATCTAAGCATTCCTGAAATCACATCAATAAAATGAAGATTTACATTTATTTGTTTAAACATATCCAAGAATTTGGATTGCTCGGCTTCAAGTCTCTCTTTTCTCATTTTACTCGGGTAAGGAAGTGGTGATTGGTATGGTTTAACATAAGGTTTAGCCTTAACTGTGTTATCTTCATTAACCTTTTCAACTACCGGTTCTTTTTCCTTATCTTGCTCAGGTTGTGGTTCTTGTGGAGTAGGAATAGTGTCATCATAAATTACAGGTATTTCAGGTGGTTTAAGTGTAATACCACTTCTTGTGGTAATGGCTTTAGCTGTTTCATTCCGGGGGTTAGCATTTGTATCACTTGGTAAACTTCCCGGTTTTCTTTCACCTATTAACCTTGCTAGGTTACTTACTTCTTGTTCCAGATTTTGAATAGAAGCTTGTTAATTTCTAAATGCTTGAGCATTTTGTTCATTGGTTTGTTTTTGAGATGTGAAAAACTGCGTTTGAGATTCAACTAGCTTCGTCATCATATCTTCTAAATTTGGCTTTTTATCATCGGTTTATGGTGGTTTGTTTTGAAAATTAGGTCTTTACTGATTGTAAGTATTATTGGATACTTGTTGATTACTAGGACCTTGTTGGTTGTTGTATGGAACATTTCAATTATAATTCTGGTTTTGATTGTAAATTGGTCTTGGCGGTTGATAATTATTCTGATAATTATTTCCAGGCCTTTGGTTTAGATATGAAACATTCTCTCTTTGTTCCATTGTTAGTTCAATACTGAGACAATCTTTTGTCAAATGTGGTCCTCCACACTGCTCACAACTAATTCGTATTGAGTGAATATCCTTAGTCATCTTTTCCATTCGTCTCTCGACAGCATCTATCTTTGCGGAAATAGAATCTAAGTCATGGCTAGAATCGGCTCTAGCTGCTTTAGATGATCTAACGATATCTTTTTCTTGATGCCACTCATGTGAGTGGGAAGCAGTGTTATCAATAATTTTGTAAGCATCAGTTTCTGTTTTCTTCATAATAGAACCACCAGCTGCTATGTCTATGTCTTTCCTTGTAGTGATGTTGCATCCTTGGTAGAATATTTATACTATTTGACAAGTGTCTAAACCATGTTGCGGACATCCTCTTAATAACTTTCCAAATCTTGTCCATGCCTCATATAGAGTTTCATTTGGCTTTTGTGTGAACGTAACAATTTCTCCTTAAAGTCTCACGGCTTTAGATGCCGGAAAGAATTGTTTAAGAAAATTTTCAACTAAAACGTCCCATGTATCAATCGCCCCTTCAGGTAACGATTCTAACCAATCTTTGGCTTCTCCCTTTAAAGTCCAGGGAAATAACATGAGATATATCTGTTCATCCTCCACTTCTCTTATTTTAAATAGAGTGCAGATTCTATTAAAGGTACGAAGATGTTTATTTGGATCTTCCTTTGGCGCACCACTAAATTGGCATTGATTAGTCACCATGTGTAGAATTTGTCCTTTGATTTCATAATCTGGCGCATTTATGTCAGGTTGAGTAATTGCGTGACCTTGGCCAGTGCGTTTAGCTCGCATTCGGTCTTCCATACTTAGAGGTTCCAGATTCTCCATAATTGAATTTGTTGAATCTGAATCACTAGAGGATTCTGATTTAATGGTTCGTTCCTCAACAATCTCTGTTTGAATGATTGGTGGTTCCGGAGGAAAGATTAATGGTTCAGGATCTATGAATTGTCCCTGAATATTCTCCGGATTCTCAATTGTGAGGTCGGGTTCAAAAAATGGATTATCGGAAATTTGAATTGGAGTACTTGGTTGACTGGATGACGATTCTAAAGAAAAATCAACGGCGACAATATTTGCTAGATGTCTTGATCGAGTTACAGGTGGTGAACGTACAAAAGGTGGTGAACGTTTTGCTCGGTGCATTCACTTGAATATCTTATTAGTTTTTAAAAAGAAAGAAAAATTATATAAGTTATCCAATTAATAGACTTTTCTGATTTTGCCCACGTTTCGAATAGCCAAAAGATGCAGCAGAGGGGCAGGATTCGTTTGGTCTCAATATAATTGAGTACTGTTTGGCTCCAATAACCCGGTCCACGTACAAATCCAACTATTACTACGAACCAGAAAATTTTGATGTCTATCAATTTAACCGCTTAAAATAATTTTTCGTTGAAATTTAAGAAATTTAGATAAGAAATAAAGAAAATTCTAAGTCCTAAAAACTAGAATGTCGAGAAATAAGAAAGAAAAAGAGCGCGTCGAAAAACGTCGAAAAATAAAAGATTGAAAAATAATAGGCGTCGAAAAATAAAAATAAGAAAGTAGTGCGTCGAAACTTAAAAAGGAACTAAAAACTAAGAATTAAAAGTTGCGTTTAAAAATATTAAAGCTTACAAGGAATTCTATATCCCAAATGGCAATATCTTAAAAAGGTACTAAAAACTTAGAACAGCGTCGCAAAATTCTAAAGCACCAAAATCTTAGTCTAAAGAAAAAGCACTTAAGGAATTTTACGGCAAAGCCTAAAAATCTAGAAATAAAAATAACTATGGCAAATACTATGATTTAAAACTAAATACGAGCGAAAAATACAAATATTACGCTAAAACGAATAAAAAAAGAACAAAATATAAAAATATACTTAAAGTTGTAAAAAGTACAATTTTTATAAAAATATTATTTTTATATTATTTATTTAATAAAACTATTAATTTTATAATTTAATTAAACTAAATAAACTAAATATATAAAATAATAAAATTAAAACTAAATATTATAAAAATATAACCCTAATTAGGGTTAAAGTAATAATAATAAAAAATACCCCGTAAGTAATGCTGAATTAGGTTAAAACAGGCGTGTCTGACACTCTCATGCGATCGCATGAGAAATTGCCTTCATGCTCATGCGATCGCATGAGCTAAGTTTTTGGGCCACGGTCTGGGCTGCTACATTACGGGCCGAATGTTTGTTTGTTTTTTTTTTTTTTTTCATTTTTGCTGTTTTTCTGTTTTATAAAAAAAATACACAATATTTAAATAAAATTTATATTTTTAAATACTAAAAAATAAAAATAAAGAAACTTTATAAAACTTAAATATTTAACAAACTCTTAAAAATATTTATAATTTTTGTTTTTCTTTTTATATTTTTGCAATTTAAAACGTATTTTTACAAAAACGTATTTTTACAAAAGTAGACTTAAAAATTAATAAAAATCTTTTTTTTATATATATATTAGCGTTGCGCTTCCGGATTTTTAGCAGATATGTTCCCCGGCAGCGGCGCCAAAAATACTTGATGTTATGCGAGGCGTATATGAAATAGCTTATATTTTACTAGGAAATACTATTAAATATGATACAATTTTACACAAGATATTTATTTATTTATAGAATGGATATACCTAAACCTTTCTACAACACTTATAGGCAGTGTACCTAATCATACAGTAGTGTAGTTTTTAGTAAGTCCGGTTCGTTCCACAGGGAAATCTTTTAAACAAAGCTTAACGCTATATTAGTTTTAATTTATAAAAATACAAATATATATAAGTAATATTATTATTATAAAAGGGGGTTTTTACCGTTTAATGACCGGTTTGTCGATTTTTAAAACTTTAGTCGCAGTTAAAACCTAATTTAAAATATTAAATATATAAAAGACTTAATTTAAAGCGTAAAGTAAATAACGATAATGAAATTGCGATAAATAAAAGTGCGATAAAATAAAATTGTGATAATTAAAAAGTGCGAAAATTAAAAGTGCAATTAAATACAATGACAATAAATAAAAATGCAATAATTAGAAGTGAAATTAAATATGAAAATAAAGGAATTATGCTTATTTAAACTTCCGTAATCATGATGTTTGACGTGTTGATTTTAGTTTATTCCCATGGGTTAATTGTTCTTTGTCCTGGATTATTTAATATGTCCGTCTGGTTTTTGTCCATAACAGTCCATCAGTCATAAATATAAAGTGCGAGTGTCCTCGTCAAATTATCCTTATACCCGAAGTCAAATATTCCAACTAATTGGGGACTTAAACTGTAACAAGGTCTTAATACTTTGTTTAATAATTACACCAGGATATCAACTGCGTGTAACCCAAGGTTTTAATACTTTGTTATCAATTATGCTAAGTGTCCTTGTACATAATTTCACCCATGTTTTAATAATTCCATAGACTATTAATCCATTCCCGTGTCCGGTTAAATGAACGATTATTCGTAAATATAAATATCCCGCCCATCGTGTCTGATCGAGTGTATATGGTTATTTATAGGGACGTCCAATTGTAAATCTTTATATTAAAATTAACAAACTATCATTTAGTTAAACAAATATAAAGCCCATTAATAGCCCATAGTCTAATTTCCACAAGTTTCGTTCTTTTGTCCAAACCCCAATTATGGTACAAAGCCCAATTACCTAATTTTAGTAATTAGCCCAACATCATGATTACTTCGTTTTAAATAAGCATAATAATAACTTAGCTACGAGACATTAATGTAAAAAGGTTGAACATAACTTACAATGATTAAAAATAGCGTAGCGTTACACGGACAGAATTTCGACTTACACCCTTACAACATTCGCTAACATACTCTTATTATTAGAAATTAAAATTAAAATTAAAATTATAATATAAATATATATACATATACGTTGATGAATGAAGAGAAAAAGATGTGTTAAATGATGCTCCAAACTGCGAATTTTATAGGCATGTGAACTGAAAAAGAGGCTCATGCGATCACATGAGTTTTGCTCCTTCAGCTCATGCGATCGCATGGCCAGCTGGGGAGGCTCACATGTTGTTGTTTTCTTCTGCCGACGGTTTATATAATATAATATAATATATAAATTAATTTTAAGAATTAATTATATATTATATTATATTCATGTGCATAGTTGACTTGTAATTTTTAGTCCGTTGCGTCGAGCGTTGAGAGTTGACTCTGGTCCCAGTTCCGGATTTTCGAACGTCCTTGCGTATAATTTAATATCTTGTACTTTGCGTTTCGAATCTTGTTCTCTTGTAATTTTGAGACGTTTCTCATCAATAATTGGAACCTCTTTGATTGTACTTTGTACTTTTGAGCTTTTTGGTCGTTTGCGTCTTCAATTCGTCGAATCTGTCTTTTGTCTTCACCTTTTATTATTTAAACGAATATCACTTGTAAATAGAACAATTGCAACTAAAAGTATGTCTTTCTTGAGGGATAATGCTATGAAATATATGTTCGTTTTTAGCATTATCAATCTGCCTTGATTACTCTGTCTGATATTTCCATTATAAATTAAACTCTTCCCTTCCATTATTCTCACCATTCCTATACTTTCTTTCTTAGTTCATACATCCAAAAGATTGTGAAAATGCTTAGTCCAGTTCTGATCCTTGTCCTTACCCTAACTATCGCAACAATCATCCTACTTTTCCAACTTCTACCGGAGGAATCTGTTTTCTTCTACTTCACCCATGGGGTTGTAGTGTTTTTAATTCTCCCATGTCTTTATGTTGTGATAAACATCGATATACACGGTTTGTAATTTATGTGTTATTATTAGACTTTATATTCTCCTTTATATTTCGAAGCTTCATGCTTTTGTTTTTCTTTTTTCGACTTTAAGTCAAGCGAATAATGGTCCAAAATTTGTAGATATAGAGTTTCAAATGATTATAATGTTCTAAGCAGGAAGGAACGTGATAGCACGATTTGATTTTCAAATTTATCAACATCACGGAAGATAGAACCATCAAGAATACATTTTCTTAATTTGTTCAGGAGTTAAGTAGAATAAAAGAGTTATGTAACATGGCACATGATGATGTTATGATCTGTGAATCATCACGTCCCATTAGAAACTCAGCATGACTTACTGTAATATAATCACGTTGATCAAGTGTCATTATATTATACAAACTCATGCATCAGTTCCCAATATTACTTCAATAACATTCATATTATAAGCTCGAAAGTTTACAGAATATAGAAACTAACAGTTTTTATATGATGTAACACTGATAGCACGAAGAGATTAATGATTTCAGATAAGAATAGTTATGAAAATATCTTTAGAAATATGGAGGATATTTATAATGAAAGATACGATGATATCTTAGAATTTCTGAATCAAATTGTGATGAAGAATTTTATTCACGATGATTTAGAGTGATTAAGGAGCAAGGTGTTCGCTAAAGATTTCATCAGAATCAGAATCATCATGATTCTTTAAATACGGGGTTTGATCCTTGTATTTGTCCTTGGTCTCCTTCGTGGTTAGCTCAATCCGTTTTCCAGTTTCAACTTTTCTGAGCTTTTCCAACATACTATTCTTTATCATAAAAATTCCGACGATTAAGGTCGTTTACGGATTTTACTGCTTCATCAGCATTTCAAAATTTGGAGTATTGATTCGTAGACTGGTGCTTTTCAGAATTTTCAGAATGGAAGATCATAATTCTAAAAGATGAATGTTATATGTACACATATAACTGTTGATGTAGAAATGCTGCGATATTTAAAATACTGATTGCTGATTCTCGGTAACTGGTACGGCAATTATCGTTACAAAACGCGGATGAGTATATGATAGGATTTTAATGAACGAATATAATAGTTTTTCGGAGTGACTTAAGTTAATGAGTAATGAAGTTGCTGGCAAGATTACTGCTAATGTGATGGGATATAAAAGGTTCCCTGGTAACGACGAAGAAAGGCGAACTTATATAACAAAGTTATAATAGAGTTTATTCGAATGAAAAGTCGATTTTGATTTGCTGAAGTTGTGACAAAATTGATTACTTTGGAAAGGTATTGTAAAGTGATTTTCGGGAATAACAACGCCAAAGGAGTTAGCACAAATACGTGTTAAACGTTTACTCAGGTTCCGAGTGTTTTTCAGGTGCATAACTATATGCATCAATCTTTTCTTCCGTAGATGAAGTGTGGTTGGTTCATTCTATCGATTGAGGTATTTTCAAGAATCATAAAGGTTTGAACGCGGATTGTGATCATCAAGATACAAATGAGGTTTAAGATTAAATCAAGTGGCAAACTTGAAGAAATGTTTAGTTTCATATGTTATAATCAATATTTTAATTCATTTTAATTGTCCAATGTTATTAGTCCACAGTCGATAGTCCACAGTAACAGTCCAATAATTCATATATAGTTTAATATATAATATTCGAATTAATTAATACGTATCGTGACCCGATATTTAAAGTGCGTAAAATAAATAACAGAAATTAAATGACGATAAATAAAATTGCGAGAATATAAATTGCGATAAATAAACTGCGATAAATAAATTGCGGTAAAATAAAATGTAATACGGAATTAACAGTTAGCTAGGAACAGTTAGCTAGGATCTTGTTAGCGTGGTTTCTTAACAAAATTTCATATTGTTAATTAGTCTATTTCTAATCAATTTTTATTGTGTCCATTATTTTTTTCATTATGCCATTTGTTGAATTCTGATAGGTCAAAATTTAAATATGAAATTGGATAAAAATGGTTATTCGTCGGTGAACGGATACGTATATCGGTGATTGTAAGTAGGATAGTAAATGACTGTTGAATCAGCTTCGAAGAATGTATAGTGTAACTTATTAATGTGAAATCTAAATATTCCTCGGGTATTACCTACCCGTTAAAATATTTTCACCATTAAAAGTTTGTACAAAAGACTTTTAATTACAATCTTTATGAAAATATATATACATATATATTTACTTCAGATGTAATCATGGATTTAATGAGTTAATATGATATTAATCTCATTTGCTTTTCGGTTAGAATTAGAGTACATAATCTATAAAACATTAGAGATTACATAATCATCATGTCGAACGAAGATAATTGATATAGAACGATGATTATACTCGAGGTACAGAATGAGATGTTGAAGCGTGTGATGCAGATGTCATTTTTGGTGGTACTACTGGTGCTGGTGGTGCTGCTGAAGCTGGTACGTTTTGCACCATATTTTCCCAAGGCTACAACTCGGGCGCGAAGCTCGTTAACTTATTACTCCAAGATGATTGTCGGTAGGATCAAATGAATGAATAAGGTTTAGAATCTGAGTTATGATATAGTCATGGCGAGATACTCTGGAAATGAGAGAAAAAAATGGTGTTTCGAACAGGTTCGCCAGTAAGTGCTTCAGGTTCTTCGCCAAGAGGGAAGGTCGGTTGATGGAAAAGATCACTTTGTTCGCGTCTCTATTGATTCAGTCAACTACAATCTCATCAAATGAATTGATGATGGCCGATTGATTGATCCATTCTGTTTATACTGCTTTCGGAGCTCAATTGTGTTTCCATATCAGAATAACTGTCGGGATTACTATCGGAATAGCTATCGGAATCTGAGGGACTCGAATTGGTTGAGGGATTCATCTCGTACGATCAGATGAAGGATTTTTGATAAGAAATAGATTATAGGATGTAGATTAGTACCCTGCAATACATAATTTACATATGCATATATAATACTAAAATCCCATAAGTTACGGAGAAATCTACGGAAGCTGTCAGGCAAAGGTAACAGTAACAGATGCTCTAAGATATGAATTATCAGATACGCTAAGATATGAATTTTGTCTATACACTATTTATGCAGTCAATGCAGTAAAACGTGTCTAGACTAAGAATAATGACCAGGTATTTTCCTAAGGATGATAAGTAGATGATTTCCGGCAAAAATGATAAGCAAAACTTTTGACATGCAGACACGGCCGAAGTCCAGACTCACTAATGCATCCTAACGACTATCAGTTAGACACACTAATGCAAGTCCTGATTCGCTAAGACCACCGCTCTGATACCAACTGAAATGCCCCGTTCATATACAATATAAATGATTCACAATAGTTGATTACATCACGAGGTACTTGACCTCTATATGATACATTTTACAAACATTGCATTCGTTTTTAAAAGACAAACTTTCTTTACATCGAAAGTTGATGGCAAGCATACTATTTCATAATATATCCAACTATAAACGAACTAATAATATTCTTGATGAATTCAACGACTCGAATGCAACGTCTTTTGAAATATGTCATGAATGACTCCAAGTAATATCTCTAATATGAGCAAATGCACAGCAGAAGATTTCTTTCATACCTGAGAATAAACATGCTTTCAAGTGTCAACCAAAAGGTTGGTGAGTTCATTAGTTTATCATAAATAATCATTTCATAATTTTAATAGACCACAAGATTTTCATTTCTCATAAATATACGTCCCATGCATAGAGACAAAAATATCATTCATATGGATTGAACACCTGGTAACCGACATTAACAAGATGCATATAAGAATATCCCCTATCATTCCGGGAAATCCTTCGGACATGATAAAACAACATCGAAGTACTAAAGTATCCGCTACAACGGATGGGGTTTGTTGGGCTCAATAGATCTATCTTTAGGATTCGCGTCAATTAGTAGACTGGTTTACTAATTCTTAGGTTACCAAGTAAAAGGGGTATATTCGGCTTCGATCATTCAACCATATAATGTAGTTTCGATTACTTGTGTCTATTTCGTAAAACATTTATAAAAGCAGCGCATGTATTCTCAGTCCCAAAAATATATATTGCAAAAGCATTTAAAAAGGGAGTAATGAAACTCACCATACTGTATTTTGTAGTAAAAATACATATGACGTCATTGAACAAGTATAGGGTTGACCTCGGATTCACGAACCTATATTCAATTATGTATATTAACACATGTAATGGTAATCGAACAAATTTTATACTTTAGTTAGTGATTTAATTGTTATCTTTATAAATTATATGTTTTATCAATAAATAATTTAAATATTTCTATTTTATGTATTTTAACTAAATAATTAGTATTTATTATAAAACGTTAATATAGATATGTTATATGTATTAACTATAGTGTTTATATAACTAAAAATCATTTGATAAAATAGTATTAATGATATTAAATATAAAGTTGTATTATTTTATAACAATAATATTAGTAAATATACTTAATAATGATAATAATAATAATTATGATTCTAAAAATAATAATACTTATAATGATAGTAATATTAATAGTAATGTTGATAATAACAATAATGATAGTTTTTAATGATAATCATACTTATAATAATAATGAAAATGTTAATCTTAATAAAAATACTTTTGTTAATAATAATGATTTTAGAAATTGAATATTTTGATAATAATACTAATAATGGTATTAATAATAATAATAGTAATGATAATCATAATACTCATTTTAATGATGATAATAATAATAAGTATAATATTTATGTTAGTATAGTAATAATAATAATAATAATAACAACAATAATCATAATAATAATAATAATAATAATATTAATAATATAACTTAACTACCTCAAAAGCTTGTTCAAAAATAATATGTTTCAGGCTAGGATCAAACCCTCGACCTCTCGATAACCCGCACCAATAATTAACCACTCATCTGTCTCCGTTTTTTCTGATTAATACCCATTTCATTAATATTTAACCCATGAATATATCTGTTCTTCTTCTTCTTATACTTCTAGTCGACCAGAAATTGAACCCAATCATAACAACAATAAACGTGTTGTTTTAAAATGCTAACTATAATGAATTTAGTTTCAAAGATTTATGTTTATTAAAAAAAAAACAGGCCTGCTGACCGTCGGTTATGAAAGGAAAAAAATTTTTGATTTCAAGATTGGGATCGTTTTAGATGATTATCATAACATGAAATAAGTTGTAAATACTGCATATAAACTTTACAAATCATTAATTTTACTTGAATCGTAACGGATAAATCGAATTTGATTCAAGAACAAAGTTTAACCTTTTGTTTTAAAAACTTTGACTACGAAATTCTTACTCGATACTAAAAATTGGCAATTGAAACTTTTCAGATAGTTTGAATGAATGATTTCTAACAGAATGGCATTATTACATTTTGAATTTTCATTTGAATTCGAGAATTGAGTAAAAAGTGGAAGAACAGAGTGTAAACTCTTTATTTTCTGTTTAAATTTTGATTTGCAGTGATAATTGGTTGTGTCTGAGTAATGAACGAATTTTAATACTTATAATCAATCATGTTTGATGTATAATAATTATTGATGTCGACAGGTAACAAAATTCGACAACCTGAATATGAAATTCTTCACTCAGATAAAGAAAGAATAATAAAAATAAAACTTTGACATCGACCTTCAACTGATTTTGGATTTGTTGTTTGGATGGAATCTGATTAGTACGATTTGGAGACCAGAAACAAAAGATTGTACAGATTGAAAGATGCTGGTAACAACTTAGTATGAATTATATGACATTTTAATTAATTTAAATTAATAATTAATATATATATTAATAATAATAATAATAATAATATTAATAAATAATACTGATTTTCCTAAATATTTATATATATATATATATATATATATATATATATATATATATATAGATTTGTATTTACATATCCCAGTATTTGTATATCTATTATATTTATTTATTTTCTTTATAGATTATAATTTATTTTAATATTAAATTTAACTATTATAATAATATTCCTGATATTAAAATAAGACAAATTTATAATAATACTATTACTAATGATAATGAGAATAAATTCCATAAAATGCATAACTATAATATTGTTAATAACAATAGTACTAATAATACTAATATTATTAATATCAATAATATCAATAATAATAATACTTTATCAATCTATATATATTAAGTTCACATCTATAATTTATTAATAACATTAATATTGATATTAATATTGAAAGTAGTAACAATATTATTATATAGCCTATATTTATATTTATATTATATATATATATATATATATATATATATATATATATATATATATATATATATATGTGTATGTATCACTACTTATGTAATATATATTATATATTAACTTTCATTGAATATTTATTATTTATATAATACAATTAATAATAATTATACAATATATATATATATATATATATATATATATATATATATATATATATATATATGTTTATATATAGTTTTATTAAAAAAAAATTATCTTGTATAATACATTACATAATTAACTCAATTGTTGTATTTTATTATTTCGATTTATTATTTAAACTTATATTTATATAAAAAATTTAATTACATATTTATTTACAAACAAATTGTTCGTGAATCGTCGGAAATAGTCAAAGGTCAAATGATTACATGAACACAGTTCAAAGTTTTCGAGACTCGACATTACAGACTTTGCTCATCGTATCGAAATCATATAAAGATTAGGTTTAAATTTAGTCAGAAATTCCCGGGTCGTCACACTGTCCCAGTTAGCACTGTCACCCAAATGTGACAAGGATGCTAACTTGCTCAGCACGTCAGTTTGTTTGTTTTGACTTCGGGGGATTTTCCTGATTTGAAATTCGATGAATTCATCAGCCAGCTAATGTACCCGCGATAGATAAGACTGCACCACTCCATCATTGACGTCAAAGGTGCCATTGATTTAGTTGGCGACCAACTTCGAATCAAAATATGCTTGAAGTTTTTTCACGCCTATTTCCTTAGCCATTAGAATTTCTGCCAACAAAGTACCTTAAGGTTAAACCTTGGAGCGTATGTATGTTTTAAAACTAATTTGCTTGTGTATTTTAGTAAATTAAAAAAGTACAATCTAATTAAATTAAATAAATTACTCCTATTAACTGAAGTGTAATTGAAGACCACACAATTACGATAACGCTATATATATGATCCGTAACAATGTGACCACCCGAGAACATCACCTTCAATTTAGAATCCGCATTCGAGTACTAGTTACTGAACCAAGATTCGAGGTCACTCCAAGCATTGATACTTGACATATTTTGTAGCTTAACCAAACCCGAAGAAATGCCAGAAATCCAAAGAGCTAGGACACTCGAAAAAACATGTCCCATGTCTTCACCTCCTTGATCACATCTTGGACACGAAACAGAAGGCATACCAATATCTTTAATGGCCAAATTAATCTTGTGAGGTAATCTATCAAGTCGTAAATGCCACAAAAAATATTTAATTTGCGAGGTAGAGTTCTGATCCATATTCTAGAAAGAGAGGACTATAATTCAGAATGTAAGGCTTACAGTCATCTTACACAGGTTATCTCAAAGGAAATTTTTCATCAGTATGAGACACATATGACCAAGTATGCGGTTTGAAATGCATTAGAGAGTGGCGTTGAAGGTAGTGCAGAGTATAGGAAGACTAAGGGAAAAGTGTCGAAGAAAGAATGGAAGCAATTTGTAGTTCAGCCTGATGAGACTTTAGAGGCTGCTGTGGCAAGGTTCCGTCATTTGATGACATAATTAAAAATGTTTGATATTACTTTCACGAATAAGAAGATTGTGTAGTGCTTTCGTGAGGGTTTGCCGTGTGGTTTGGCAGTGCACCCGTACGATTACAACTGCAACCGTGTAAAATCATCATGCAACCGTACGGATGCATACTCAGAAACCCTAATTTTGAATTTGTTTTTTTTAATGCTTGTGTTTGCAAAATTGTACATATTTTTTAGATTAAAGATGTCTGGAATTCCTGCTGGCTGCTGCTACTGTTCCAACTGCTGAGGGTACCGGCTCTAGTTCTGGTAAACAACGAGCTAAGAAAAGATCGAAACCCAAGCGTGTTACTAAGTCTCGATCCAAGAAAGCTGCTGAGCATAACAACGAGCTTCAAGTTGGCAAGAACAACAACATGCTGGCAAATCTGAACAAGTCTGATTACTTGGCCGACTATCACGGGATTATGGACTTTCTGACTAGGTCCCGAATCTACAAGGCTATTTCATATGATGTACCTGCATACATCTCTCACCAGAGTGAATTCTGGAAATACACTACTCTTTCAAAGACAATGGAAGGTGATCTTTGGGTTGATGTTATTACTAGTAAGGTGCAAGAAAAGCCCATTGTTGTTACTGAGGGGCATATTCGAAGGTTGTGAAACTTTAACGACTCGGCTGAGATGCGTAGCAGGTTGACCATGGGTCTGGTTAAGGGTTGTCTCCAACGGTGCAAGTATACTGGAGACATTACTAAGTCAAAGGTGCTTAAGTCAGGATTCTGTCCGACATTTAGATATTTGGCTCATGTGATTATGCATTGTTTGAGCTCGAGGAGAGAAGGACATGACGAGCTGAATACAGTCATGCAAGCTCTTATGGTCGCACTGGTTCTGAATCTGCCATTCAACTTCTCTGGCATGATCTTTGACTAAATGGTGGAGAACATGAAGTTTAAATCTGATCCGTATCTGTTGTATCCTCGCTTTCTTCAGCTCATCATCAACTCTCAACACAATGAGCTTGTTAAGGATGATCAAGATCTCATCAAGCTGAGCATCATGACTGATGAGGTCGTGAGACGCATGATGTTCTATAAGGGAAAGTCCACTCCTCCGAACCATCCGTTGTTTGGACATCTGTTGAAAGCCGATTATGTGGCTCGAAACCCAAGGATGTGGTGGAATGAAGATAGTGGTTCTGGTACGGAGGATGTTGCTCCGGTTTTAACTGAGTTGGAAGAAGAAGAAGATGATCAAGGAGCTGCTTCTCACTTAGCGCAGACTGTTGATGATACGGACAACTTTAGTATGAATGATGATGTTGAGATTAATGAGAGTGGAGACATTTTGTTGTCTGTGAAACGAAGAGAGGTTGCCGATGATGAACCGATAAGGGGTAGGTTGAAGAGGACAAGGTATCACGTTAAGAAAAGGACTAATATGTCTTCGTTCGGTGCTGCTGCTGCTAACACACAATCATCCACACCGAGACCTGAGATTCAACCAACTTAAACCTCGTAAGCACCTCCAGTACAACCAACTCAACAGCAGACACAACAAGCTCTACCACCACCGTTTGTACCAACTCAGGCTGGCAGCACAATAGCTCTTTCTGTTCCCCAACCGATCAATCCTGAATTGGTGAGCCTTCAGGCTACTGTGCTGAGTCTGGTGAATAAATATGATAAGATTAAGTCTCAGAATAAGGAGAAAAATAAGGTGGTCGGTGATTTGGAAGCTAAGGTGAATTCTTTGACCAGTGAACTTGAGAAGTCGATAAAATAGGCTACTGATTTGAGAGTTCTCGCTGAGAAACAAGCTAAGTGGATCAGACGTATGGATCGTCTTGATCGTAGATTTAAAGAAAAGCTGGAGGCGGATTCTCAAGACGGTACTATTCGTCAAAAGCCCGAGTTCATTGGTGATGGTCTGGTCTCAACCGAAAGTGAATTCTCCTCGGACTCGTCTTTTGATGGTCCTGAGAACGTAAGTCAAATCCAGGAGGTACATTTCCCTAAACCTCTATCTGTTGATATTAATAAGTTAACGTATTTTCTGGACAATCAAGGTACAATGATCAGCTCGCTTAACTATGATGTCGAAGAGGGAGAAATTGTACATACGATGAGTGATGAGGAGATAGCTAGAATGTTTAGTATAGAGGTTGAACAGTTGATTGATTGCGAGAGAACACCGAATACAATGGGAACACGTGCAAATAGACATACCAGTGATGACAGTGATGAGGAAGTTATCATTGAAGAAGCTTCTGATGATGAAGAGTCTATGAATGAGGCTGACGAGGAAGACTTACCAGAGTTTGCTGATCTATTTAAGCAACAAAGTGATGATGTGTTGAATCGAAAAGTTTATGAGAAGCGAACTGCTGAGGAGGGTTAGTCTTCAGGTGTAAATAAGGATGGTGAGAATCTTGATACGGTGAATAAGCAAAAGAATCAAGAATGGAGGGAATATCAGAAAAATACAAAGTTTTGGTTTAAGAAATTACCGTTAGAATCGATATACAAGTTGTTTTATGATAGAACGGGAAAGGTTACTGGTGGTAAGATTCTCAGCTGGGCATTTCTCAAGGATCTTAATTGTTTTGCGGTAAGAAGGGAGAATGAGGTTGATTACTTCAAGCATGCTGCTGACATGAAGTCTCTCCCTTACATTGAAATGATGGAATTAGCTAGACTGCCTCTGCTTTATCATGAATATGATGGTTGGGGTCAGTGGATGCAGTTTAAGATCAAGAAAGAATTCAAATATGGTTTGTCAGTTCTGGCTCCGCAGTTTCCGAAGACGTCATATCGTATCGACAAAGAAACTGGAAAGAGGGTTAAGGTTGTTAAGTATAAACGTGCGAAGACGATGAAGTTTGCTCATGTTCGCAAGATACCACAAAATTTTGGTAAAAGGTTTAAGTGGTGGTACTATGATGGGCGAACTGAGGAGGCTGTGATTCTGTTGGAATCTGGTGATAATCTAGACCAGATTAGGATTTTCGATCCAAGGTGGATCAGAAATTTATGCAGGGCTGATATCAAGGTGTTGCGACGACACCCAATTTTTCACGAGTTGCAGAACATGGAACATGCCATTCAGTTCAACAGGGCTGTTCGCACATGTTATGCATATGATCTTTGCACTTAATGTTTTTCTTTCGATCATGAACTTTTGAACTCTGGACTTGAACGTTTCTTTTACTTTTGATTTGGTTGTAATAACTTGACGTACACATGTGAATGCGTGTTTGTTTATCTAATGCAGGTTAATGTTGATTTTATTGTTTAGATAATGAACTTGGTCCTAGTGGGAGTTTGTTGGTGTATAACGTTAGTCCCAAGTTCATTATAATATGCGGTGTATAATCGTGTACGAGTTAATATGCGTTTAATTTACACACTGGCTGTGCAACCGCACGGATGCAGAATGCATCTGTACGGGTCAAATGGGCAACCGCACGGTTGTATGTTGCAACCGCACGGTTGCACGTGCTGTTGGTATTTAATGTTCAATTCGGGTTCATTGTTAGGGTTACGAACTCTAAACCCTTTCAACTCTTGTATCCGATAACCAGAGGTAATAGCACTCTTGTGGGTTGATCTTATTCACCCAAAAGTCTAATATATCGCTAAGATCTTTATTTTGTTTAATCGTAATGATATAAAACCCAATATCGAGTTATTTCGCACTCGATATTGAAGTATTGATCGTCTAATCCTGTTTACACGATCCTACAGTTTTCTATTTACTTTTGGATTTTATGTTCTCATAATTAGGGTTTTCTAATTTTGGGTGATACAAATAAGATGACTAAATTGAATATGAAAAAAAAATCTGAGAGGACTCTCAACGGTCCATCTATGATCCGCTGTTGCCAATCGCCGTTGAACGGCACCGATATTAGCGTGGCGCCGTTGGGCCGCCGTTCACTGACTGTGCTCCACTTTTTCATCCGATGACTTGAAGAAGAACGTGTATGTAGCCGTTAGTTTCTTTCCAACGGATATATTTTCATCATATTTCAGTTTTAATTATTTTTTTTTTCCATTTTCAATCCTATTATATACCACACTCCACATCTAAACATATACCCACTTCCTTCACTCAACACACTCAAATATTACAACACACTCCATATTACAACCTACTACAAAAATGAATAACTTGTATCTTAACAATTACGATTTCGAAGATGTTATGGAACTAGCAAGTGCGTACAATCCGGAGCGACAACTCGAAATGCTTGATTTTTTAGACGCCGATCAGGACCTTCCCCGAGCATGTCAATGACAATGAAGAACCATGACCTTCGGGAACTAATAACCAAGATGAAGATGAGGACGAAGACGAAGACGAGTGCGAGGACGAAGATGAAGACGAGTACGAGGACGAAGACGACGAGTAATTTAAATTTTATTTAATGTAATTTTATATTTCGAAATTTTATATTTGTATTTGTTTTTAATAATAATGTAATGTGTAATTAATAAAAAAATTAAAAAAATAAATTTATTCCATGACATTGCGTCATGGATGTTAGCGTTAGTCTTTAGTATGTCATAGGATAAAGGAGGAGATAAGGTGCTGATGTGGCGCTGATGTGACGCTGATGTGTCAGTTAATTACTTAATTTATCCATGACATTGCGTCATGGATAAGAGTGCTCCGATAAAAATTAGAAAGACAAAAACACTTTCACATCTCACATGCTTTTAACGTGACTTTGTGTTAATGGAAGAAATTATATTATTATTATACCTATATTCTAAATGACATGGGGAAATGAATAGTATCTAGGGGTATCTTCGACTTTTTGTCTTTTTTTTTTTTCAAATTTAACCACAAACACCCTCACACTTTATCCAAAAAATCAAATCCACCCCCAAAACAGGGGGTAAAGTTTCACTTAATCATTCTCATAAAAAATCTTAAATAAACTCCACCCTTATAATCAACGGGCCATATCTTCGCACTCGCAACGAGTTAAATATTTCCGCCACCATCGTTAAACTCGAAATAATTTTAGGAACACAATGTCACTAGCTATACGTAAAACGAGCGCTTTTTAAAAAACACTAAATATTTGGGGTACTTTTCATACACGTTAATTCTCCGTTAAATTTTTAAAAGTCGACAACTCCATAGCGAAACGCGGAGATGCACATATATTTTTAATTTTAAATAACATTTAAATCTTTCACGGGTTATACCTTTTAGTTCGACTCGAGTTGCGCTTCAACGACATCATCGTTAGCCACAAAAATTTTTTACAAACTAAACGCAATAAAATACATTAAAAACTGACCCCCGGCACGAAGCGAGGGTTCGAACACTAGTTAATGACGATTTAGACTTATGTCTATAAACCACATGAACTATGTCATAAATCAATATTTTTTTTTATTTAACTATCTTAGCAAATTTCTACGAATCACGGGGGCTATCCGTGTAATTTATCCTTATAATACTAAAAAGCGTGCCTTTTTTTGTCGTTTAGGGCCATCCAGGCTTTTTAAACGACATTCACCCAAACTTGAACCCAAAAACTGCATAATACCCCTTCACTATAACTAGTTTACAAAAACTACCCTGAACTTCAGGGGGTAACACATAAATTATCTCAATTAAAATAAAAACTTCACCCAAACACTTCGACAGCCTGTATCTTTCTCCTCGCTCCGAGTTAAATTTCACCGACCATACCGTTAAACTCAAAATATTTTTATGAACAAAACGAAACTAACTAAATTCCAAACGGACACTTTTTAAAAAACGTTAAACACAACGAGAGCGGGTATATTCCCGCTCGCCGCGAGTTAAATTATTTTGAAAGCATCATCAGACTCGAAATAATTTTATGAACAAAAGGAAAATAAGCACGTTCGAAACGGACACTTTAAAAAAAACGCTAAACACAACGGCATCCCGTATCTTCCTGCTCGCCACGAGTTAAATTTTTTTGACAACATCGTTAGACTCGAAATAATTTTATCAACAAAACGAAACCAACTACGTTCGAACCGAACAATTTTTAAAAAACACTAAAGACGACGACACCTACAACGGCGCTTACCAAATGGGTCGTTTTTCCTTTTGTAAATACATAAAACTACGCTAAATATAAATATGCAGGCCGAAAGTTCCCGCCTCATCGCGCGGGCCGGATCCGAGTTTTATCTTAAAAATATCAAGTTCTTTACATCTATCTATAGAAAATAGAAAAGAAAATACAAATCCCAAATTACACGTTTCATTCATTCAAATCAAACTTCACACAAAACACACCAACCAAATACACACACAGATCACCAAACTCTCACTCCAAATTCTCACACACAAACCGCCATTGATAACATCACAATACCTTCAATCATCGATCCGTCATTACATCGCCCTCAAATTTCACAATCACCAGCTGTTTTCACACACCGGTGACTTAATTTCATTCTAAATGTGAGTAATAATTCTCTGTATAATCACTGTAATTGATATATTAATGAAGAAATTAAGAAGCTATTACATGCACTTACGTCATCCAAACACAATTGAACGAAAATGGATCTATCCAATTGCTGTATGTGCAATCATTTCACTGTTTCTATTATTTCTCGTAACCCTAACTTCGCCGGACGGTACGCCGCTGCTGCCGCTCTACCGTTATTACGCTGCACCGGCGTCGGTGTTTGTCGAGCATAAGCTCCGTACAATTCCGGTTTTAACTGTACCTCCACCGCCGCGATTTGCGTACTTAATTTCTGGTTCAAAACATGATAGTGCAATGCTGATACGGACTTTACTGGCTTTGTATCATCCGAATAATCGTTATGTTGTTCATTTAGATGCTGAATCATCGCCTGAAGAGCGACTTGAGTTGTTTCAGTTTGTGAAGAATCATCCGGTGTTTTTGAAATTTGGAAATGTGGTGATGATTACGAAAGCGAATCTGATTACGTATCGTGGACCGACTATGGTTGCGAATACGCTTCATGCTGCGGCTATTTTGTTGAGACAAGGTGGTGATTGGGACTGGTTTATTAATCTTAGTGCTTCTGATTATCCACTTGTTACTCAAGATGGTAATGTGGTCTATAATCTATTATTGATTATAATCAGTTTTATGTAATAATATTGGTGGTTTCGTGATGTTTAAAGCAGTTTGATGATATTTGTTGTCTGTTTTTGGTTTAGATTTGCTCCATACGTTTTCTTATTTGCCGAGGGATCTTAATTTTCTTGATCATACAAGTAAAATCGGATGGAAAGAGTAAGTGATTTGTTACTTTACTGTATAAGTTTGAAGTCAGTTAGTCTATTTGTTGCTAATTATTGATTGAAATGTGTATAGGGGTCAAAGAGCGAAGCCTGTTATAGTTGATCCGGGGTTGTATATGACAAAAAAATCTGACGTTTTTTGGATTACTCAACGCAGAAGTGTACCTACAGCATTCAAGTTATTTACAGGTATTTTCTCTGACATTTCAATCAGTTTAGCTTCAACGTCGGAGTTATATGTTTCTATTAGTCATTTGTGTTTAGATGATCCATAATTTATGTACTACCATCCGTTTTCATGCTCATAACTTGGTGGTATAGTTAGCTGTCTGATGACTTAATCTTATATGTGGGTTAGTGGATGATATCAACATGATTTAACAATCTTCAATGTTTTTTATTACTGGAATCCAGCTTCAGTTTATTATATTAGATCTGGGCTGTAGATGAATTTTGGCATCTTTGAATGTGGTTTTCAAAGTCCGTTTACTGTCTTTTAAATATAGTGTTTTTGCTTTGATTTCATAGTTTCCATACCATAATGTGGCGTCAACAATATACAATGGCAGTAGCACTAGGTGCAAATGATTTTTACCCATTTGTTCCATTATTTTACTCATTGTAAATGGTGTTGAATTGAATTGAATAGTACTTAAGTATAGATAAACATACATAATAAAGATATAAATAATATCTTTATTGTTATATTGACTAATAACTTTAGATTACCATCAAATTTTTCTTAGTCTCAAGTAAATCATATGTTTTGAATTTTGGTTGTCTTTATTAAGTCATTGGATGATTTACTTGAGACTAGGAGAAATTTGATGGTGATCTAAATTTAATAAGACTAGGAGGAATTTTAATGATTTACTTGAGACTAGGAGAATTTTGGATGTCTTTATTAAGTCTTTGGATGAAACTTTTTGAAGTCAAGAGTACGTAGTTTTAGATGATGAATCCACTATTAGCAAAATCCATATGCTTTAAAGACGAGTAATGTCTACTTTTGCATGATCAGATCATTTGGACTATCTTTCTATTGCAAAATGATATTTTTCTTACATGGGCACTCTAATTACACGTTGCGATATAAAACCCCTTATTTTTATATAATTCTATATGTTTAGTCAGAAAAGCAGATTAACGATCTACCTGTCTCATCATTTGTTTATAGTCTTGTTTATTTCTAAAGCTGGCACCTGCAAACTTTCAATCATGATAGTTTCAGCTTTGCCGCAGCTTTTTGACCTTAAATACTTGCTTGGGATTTTAGCTGCAGATGTAGCAAGACTAGTATATGAAACTCAAGTTAAAAGAAAAAAAATGTTGCCCTCAAAATTTGAAGGAAGTCCGATAGTTTAGCAATATATGGATTGAGCTGAAGTTGAAAAACAAAATTGTACTTTTGTTAAGTGAAAGAACAAATTGGGTGTGCAAATGTCACCAGTCTTTCTTAGTCAATAGATGGTCAATGATTCATCTGTTAAACATACATGTCCCTCTTGTTGTGTTTATATTTTTCTATATTTTTTTACATTATAAGATTAGTTAGAACTTTAAGTTTGCATCCAAATATCATTTTACTAACCAAGGTGGTTAAAGGCGAAGGCGGAGCCAAGGCAACATGCTTATTTATTTGCCTAATGTACAGCGAAAAATGGTGATCACCCAAACATACTTCGTATGACCGTATTGCATATTCCAACATAAAGTTAAAGAGTTAAGACATAGTATATGAAGATATAAAACATGCATACCTTTTAAGATAGTTGTGTAATATAAAATTAACCCAAAATAGATGAGCTTTAAGTTTACTATAGATTTTTTTTTTTTTTTTTTTTAACGGTGGTGAGGAGTCACTAAGACCATTCGTAACGGTAGGGGGCGTGAGTTGCTTTTTTACCTTTTTGATGACTAGGACGCGTGGGTTGTTTTTGTGGAGTAGTGGTGGTGTGAGTTTTTGGTGTGGATTGGGAGTATTGTGATGATGTGTTAAAATATAATTGGGTTAAATATTAAAAAGGGGTATAAAATAATATTTTAAATTAATAAAAAAATTAAAGAAATTGAACACGCCCATGGCTTCTTGCGTTGCAGACCCACGCACACACCCACCCACACCATCACCCACGCCCCCACACCATCACCCACGCCCTGATACGGGAGAAAGGGGGCAGCGCCTGCTGCCACCTCATCCCCCACGCCGTGAAATGGGGCTTGTTACAACTGGTCTAAGGGGGGTCCGAACGCGATGTGGGAACCCACCTACCCGATCATCATTTTCTGGTACGAACATTACAATCCTACCACCCCTCAGGAGGAAACCCCACGGCGAATCCATGTAGGCATCGCGTGTGGTAAATCCCCTCGGGCGAGGCTCGAACGCAAGACGTCCGCAACCTCCGAGTCCCATGAAATGGGCGGGTAACCTCAAGGGGAATTATTTTGCATCTCATAGGGATCGAACCCCTCACCCCCTTATGAGTCGAGTCATCACCAATACACCAACACCTTGAGTTTTTTTACTATAGATCTAATTCAAGTTTTTTAAGTATCTATAAAATGATATTCTAATGATAGGACATTCTTGCCAACAAAGTTGCTATAAAAAATAATATACATTAGAACTTTAAAACAAAGCCATTACTGAACCAAAGCCCTATATATTGAAAAGACGATTACCTTATTGCCTTCACGATCAAAGGTGACCACCTTTGTAAAACCTCTGGCCTGAGGTTTATAAAGGCAATCTTCATGCCTAGCCTTTTCGCTTAAATGCTCGCCTTTAACTACACTGCCCCTGATAATTAATACCCTGTTCTAATCTTGTTATTGGTATCTTGAGTATCGGTTGATTCTAAATGGTCTCGGTTCACTAGATAAATATTGATCATGAAGATGGATGGCTCTCTTACTCTAAACATGTCTATAACGTTTAAATGAAAAAAGTATGACCCAGATTTTATCCAACCTTTATAATCTTAATATTGCTTTGTTAGAGTTTTGAGTTGACAAAAATTGACTAGTAGAGACTGGCTGGAATTGAGTAAAACTATATGGACTTTCTTTTATGACCTTTTTTTCATTGACACGATCCTGTTACGTAGTAGAACTGGAAATAGCGAAAAACAGGTGGTATGGGTAATCAATCAAAATGGTTAACTTAAAGTCTATTTAGTTTGCTACTTTGGATGGCGAACGTTTTATTCCCATGTGAAAAACAGGTGGTATGCGTAATAAAGCACTATCCAAATTGACCCTCTTACAACGTCTTGGGTTTTTAGACCTCATAGCTGATTATATGCCGCTTCTAAATTTGAGTCATACTCGTATCAACTTATGCAATTATTTTTGACACATTCTTTTTCATTTCGACGCAGGGTCTGCTTGGATGGTATTATCTCGTCCGTTTATCGACTTCTGTATATGGGGTTGGGATAATTTACCCCGAACTGTCCTTATGTACTATACAAATTTCATCTCGTCTCCCGAAGGCTATTTTCACACAGTTGTATGTAACGCACAAGAGTTTCGTAATACAACAGTCAACAGTGATCTCCATTTCATATCATGGGATAACCCGCCCAAACAACACCCTCACTACCTAACTATAGATCACATGCAGAAGATGATCGACAGTAATGCCCCTTTTGCAAGAAAGTTTCACCGAGATGATCCTGTACTTGACCGAATTGACTCTGAATTGCTTTTTCGTAACCCAGGAATGATTGTTCCTGGAGGGTGGTGTATTGGGCGTAGCGAGAACGGGTCAGACCCATGCTCTGTAGTGGGAAATATTTCACTACTCAAGCCTACTGCGGGTGCTAAGAGGCTCGGGAATTTGATTAGTTCCCTTTTGTCTAGTCAGAACTTCAGACCAAAGCAATGCAAATAGCGAGCATCAGTAAATAATAATGATCGTTTGTAATTAGTTCAAGCTTTTATTATAGCAGGAAAATGGGTGGTTATAGAAGTTGAAAAATAGTGACATTCGAAAGAAGAAATACATGATACTGTTGCATGCATAGTGCAGCTAAACAAAGTTGTTTGATGTGGATTTTTGTTTTATAACATTCGAGGACGAAAGCTTTTATGTGCTTACTGTAATGAAAGTAGATATGGTAATTTTTAAAATTTAACGCATTCTGATGTGTAGTGTTACCATTTGAGGTGCATAGAGTTCGGGTTTTGCTTGCTTTAACGGGCTTTCGGCTATTAACTTTTGAGAGCATAAAGCTCGTTTAGATAAGTCCCCAATCCTCGCTTCACGAATAGGTTTCCTGGCTCAAATAAGGTAAGAAAAAATCTTAAGTTGTTTTGGGAGCTAAAAGTATAGATCAGGCAATATGTTAAGAAGATTTATGAAAATTAAACTAAACACCATGTTTTATAAAAAGCTGAGTTCTCAAATTAGGGGGTTGAGTTTGGTTAAAAAAGGAATATAACAAAAACTAGTAAAATGATTCGTGGAATTGCGGGTTTGTTTAAACGAAACAATTTAATGACATGTTTTAGGTATTAAGTAAATGTAAATACTAAAATTATTTATTTTAATGACCCGTTCGACTAAGAAACTTGTTGTTTTTACGAATATATAGAGACATGTATTTTCACATACATATGTAACGTAATTAATCTCGTAAAAAGAATATATATTTGAATATTAATAATATAATAATTATAATTATAATTATTATAATAAAAATAAATAATAATAATAATAATAAAGGTTGTTAAAAGTTGAGTATTTAAATTTTTAATAATAACTATTAGTAATAATAAATGTCTTTTGAAATTTTTAAAAAAAATTAAAATACAATTATTATATAAAAGTTGTACAATATGCTTTTTAATTTATAAATGTGTTCATTGGGTATTCTGTAGAAGATTGTACAATTTTGGAGAGATTATTATTTTCTTTTATAAAAGATGTTGCATTTATTTTTTAAATTAAATTAATATAAAATAATGACATCATCAAAGATTTTTTCTAATTTTAAATTCTTTTTATGCTTAGAAAATTTTTATTTATGACATTATCATATTAGAGATTTAATAAATATTATATATATATATATATATATATATATATATATATATATATATATATATATATATATATATATATATATATATATATATATATGAGATAAATCAAAATCCTTCCACTAAATGTTTAATCTTTGTCAAAGATAGAACGAAATTTATTAAATTACTTCTTTGTATTAATCATAGATTATGTCAAATGAATTTATAATTCGTATGTTTATTAAGTTAAAAATACATGTTTTATTGTGAGTAGTCATGTGAATTCATTTTCATTATATGGTTACAAGCAATATATATGTCTAATGGTAAATACATTTGTAATAGTTATTATGTATGATATCTATATTTACGTATTTACGATATATGGATGGAATTTTCATCTATATCTATTTAATTATCTATATTTGTATTTATATCCATTTAAATTATCCATATCGTGACATCGCTGAATGGAAATCAAGAACGATTTCTTTTGGTGGAAGGTTGACTCTCGTGAAATCGGTCCTTAGTAGTTTACCGCTATAATATTTCTTTCTCTTTCGTGCCCATGTGAGTGTTATCAAAAAATTAGAGAGTATTAGATGTAATTTCTTTTAGGGCGGGATGGGTGAAAAATCAAAACTAGTTTGGGTAAAATGGGATGACACTCTTTTACCTTATGGTGAGGGAGGTCTAAACATCGGGAGTCTTCGGGAAAAAAACCCTATCACTTTGGGGAAATGGTTTTGGCGGGCAAAAACCGAGCCTAATTCCTTATAGGTCTCGGTTATCAAAAGTGCTCATGGATCTAATGAGCTACTCCCCCCATCGGGCATAAACAACCTGACGGGTAGGGGTGATGTTTGGTCTAACATTTTACGTGCAGGAAACTCAATTGACAAGCTAGGGGCTGATTTCAGCAGGTCTTTCAAAAAGGCGATTGGTGACGGGTCAAACACTAAATTTTGACATGAGACGTGGCTGCTTGATGTACCTTTTAAAGAGAGATTTAAGCGACTTTTTCACTTGGACTTGGAGCAGAATTCAACGGTAAAAGATCGAGTACAATGGACGAATCAAAGCCTGTGATTTTTTCTGGGTTACTTGCATCGGGTGGATAAGAAAAAGAGCAGTTAACCCATTTTAGTTGTAATCCATTTCGTGTTAGTGTTTTGTAGGGTTCATGCCCTTATGTGATGTTGAAAAACATGGCAAGATTTTTGATGATAGGATGAGTGATTCGTCAGGAATAGTGAACCCGAACTCTCATTTGGATTCATTATTGGTGGAATTGCAGAACATAAATGAAGAAAAGTCAAATCAGCTTACTGAAGTGGAAGTCAAACTTGAAGCAGCTTTGAAAGAGGTCGCGAAACTTGATCCGCAGTTGGAAATGAATCGGAAGCTTCTAAAAGAATCTCAGGTAATGATGGTATTGTATATAATACTATTTTCTAAATATGGATCCATTTATTGTGTCTTTTTAAGCTTTAAACTTGATAGTTCGTGTTATGTACACTGTTTAGAGGTGTCAACTGGGCGGGTCAAGTAGGTTGATCTCCTCTTTATATTTTTATGAATGGTAAGCCTAAATCCACGTGTCACACATTAATTAAGTTTCAGATTTATCTTTTTTCTCCTTAATCTTGGATTATTCCCACTAATTACCTAGAAAAGCCACGTGTCCACTAGCAAACTTCATCCTAATTACAATTACAATTAACCCACACACCTCTATCCTTTCTTTCACGCAGATGAAAAAAAATTTGATTGATTCAAACATCGATCATCAGTTCGTTCAACACCAATATTTTAATTCGCAAAATCTATTCCAAATCACACCGATCGTTTGATTTTCCGATCGAATGAACACTGAAATTCATCAATTCTAATCGATGGATTAAAAAAAATCACCCAATATCCCTAAAATAGAAATTCAAAAATTCGTCACTTTCAATCGTTCGATTGGGTTTTGTTATCTTCCGTTGTCATGAACGCATACAAGGTGTTCGATGAAATGACGACCTGGATGGCTGTTGAAGTCGCTGAAAGTGAACTCAAGTCATACAATTTTTATTGGTATTACTTATATTATTACATGTTTATTCTAAAGTATGGTATAATAAGAAAATTTAGTTAAATCTAACCATTAAATTGGCATTTTTCTAGATATAGAGGGGACTTCGTCAATGAGACGGTTACACTTGCAAATACAGAGTTCTTACATTACTCTTAAATTAAGTTGTTTGAGGTATTCGTAAATTGTTTATCACTTTATTGATAATATTGTATGTTTAATACGAGTAATAATTTATTTAGTTATATGTTTCCATAATATTCAATAATGATTGAGATGCAATACTATCATGTTGTGCTGGCTTATTTTTTATCATATTGAAAAGTCAGTGTGTTAAAAATGATGTATTATAGTGTTTTTAAAAGAGCTACTGTTAGGGGTTGCAGTCATCTTTCAAGGTATGTGATAATTCAATCTTTTGGTTAATTTGAATTTTTTTTAATTAATTAACATTGATGTTTTTAATCAATTAACCCTAACTTAGGCTGGTGAGGTACTCTTTAAAAGTTTAATATGTATGAACCCTTTGCATTTATATTTCAATTTTGAGTTTTGACATATCTACCTTTTTGTTTGCTACTGAGTGACCTGAAGGATGTATGTGTTGCTTTACATTTTGTAACAAAAATGCTCGAGATGTATGATGTCTTTGTTTTATTTATTCTCTTCGTGAATTCTGCATTATGTTTATACTAATTTTATTTGTTATTGTTATTGTTTTGCAGGTAGATTAAATATGTGGAATGTTTTTGGGTTACTTGTATCGGGTGGATAAGAAAAAGAGCAGTTGACCCATTTTAGTTGTAATCCATTTCGTGTTAGTGTTTTGTAGGGTTCATGTCCTTATGTGATGTTGAAAAACATGGCAAGATTTTTGATGATAGGATGAGTGATTCGTCAGGAATAGTGAACCCGAACTCTCATTTGGATTCATCATTGGTGGAATTGCAGAACATAAATGAAGAAAAGTCAAATCAGCTTACTGAAGTGGAAGTCAAACTTGAAGCAGCTTTGAAAGAGGTCGCGAAACTTGATCCGCAGTTGGAAATGAATCGGAAGCTTCTAAAAGAATCTCAGGTAATGATGGTATTGTATATAATACTATTTTCTAAATATGGATCCATTTATTGTGTCTTTTTAAGCTTTAAACTTGGTAGTTCATGTTATGTACACTGTTTAGAGGTGTCAACTGGGCGGGTCAAGTAGGTTGATCTCCTCTTTATATTTTTATGAACGTGATGAATGTGTTACAGATTAATTGTGCTCACTTGGAGAATTGTCTGAATGAAGCACGAGCAGAGGCTCGAACTCATCTCTGTACAGCTAATTGAAGAACATATGAGTACAATATGTTGCGTGGGTCCACATTAAGATTACACAACCTCTTTGAGCGGCTTAAATCATGTGTTTCGTCAGCTGGTGTGGCTGATTTTGCTGACTCATTGCATGCTTTAGCTCAATCTCTCACCACGTAAGTCCTGCAATTAATTCTCGAACGTTTTAATTTTGTTTTGACTCTTTAACATAGTTTATGAGTGAAATATATTGCATGTATATATGTTTGTTTTCAGTTGTGCAAGTGTTAATGTTGATGATTGCACTCTTGAGTTTCGTGAATGTGTTTGTGTGCTCGCTAAAATAGTTGACATTCTTGCAAAGCGTAGTGGTTTGTTGATCGATAAACTTGCAGTAATCTGCCAATGGAAAAAAGTTGTCATTCTATTTTTGTTTTTTCACGACACTATTATTGTTAAGGCATATTTTCTTCATCCGTGTCATTCTGGAGATTCAACAAGGTAAGTTTTCAGGTTCAAGTTTTAAGTGTTATATACTGTTATTATGCCTCTAACAAATGGCATTATTGGACTCTACTACTTTGTTAGGTAACCGCCAGCGAATTGTGTGTGATTAGTTATGGCTTAACTTTTACTCTTCTTTGCACAAAAAAAATGTTATCTTAATTCTATCTTGACAATGACTTTCGCTAAGTAACCGTGTGACGATCGCTCCAAATCCATATGGACAATACGTCATTCATTGATTTCATTGCGAGGTATTTGACCTCTATATGATACGTTTTGTAAACATTGCATTCTTTTGAAAAGGCACACCATAAATGAATATTTAAATCAAAGGTTTTCGACATCTGATGATTTCTACATATAGACAATCACCGTAAATAATAGTTTACAATAGTACTTCCGTTGACAATGCAGTCAAAATAAGATACATGGTGATAATTTGGTGAATGCAACGTTTCCTTGAAAAGTATGTCATGTAAGACTCCATGCACATAGCTTGTCTAACATATAAGCAACAGCGGAAGACTTCTAGGAAACCTGAGAATAAACATGCTAACAAGTGTCAACACAAAGGTTGGTGAGTTCATAGTTTTAATGTTTCGCATAATCTGTGTATAAAGGTGGATCACAAGATTTCAGTTGTTTCATCCAGAAACGTTTATCAAAATATTCTACAAGATTGAGCACCTTGGTAACTAAACTTAACGTATATATAATTTGTACCCTTTGTATAATCATCTTAATAGAACACGCAAACCAACGTGTATGCTTCTCAAATAGCATACGTCCGTTAAAAGGCTAGTGCTCTAGCTCGGACGGGGATATCAAGCCCTATGGATCCATATACTACTACTCGCGCCCACCAGTTCTTATAACTGGCAGTTACTAGTTACCAAAGCTAAGGGATTTTCGGTTCAAACTCAGTGTAGAATTTAGTATGTACTTGTATCCATTGCGTTTAAAATAAAGTGCATGTATTCTCAGCCCAAAAATATAGATTGCAAAAGCAATTAAAAAGGGAGCAAATGAAACTCACCTTAGCAGCACATAAAGTTGTTCACCAAAACGTGACCGAAACTCGGAATATCAAATAACTGTAGATCTCAACCTAGAGAACATATGTTGGTCAATAAATGTCTATCAAGCTAGGTCAGGTCATAGTGTATAACAATCCTAATGCTCGAGACCGACATACAAAAGTTATCCAAAGTCGTTTCAAAAAGTCAATTTTGACAATAGTTCAACAAAACGAGACATACCTTAGATAAGGATTCATTTACTCGGTTGGTAATATTCAAAAATCCAATTTATCAAAATCGTAAATAAGTTGTTTAAATCTTAATTGTAGATTCAAAAGCAATTTCAATTAACGTTAATCATAATTCAGTTGATCATATCTTTTAATCCGTTCATCGAAATTATTCGATATCTAAATGAAAAGTTATTGATTTTTCGTCAGCTTTCCAAAAACATGTATATCATATACCTTTTACCAGTAATATATGTATTTACTTCGTGATTCATCATAACTGTTTAACGACAAAATTTAGCATACAAGCATGCATAAATATATATACTCGAGCACTAGACATGGATACACAATTAATGTATAAAAGATAAAATATGAGTGCTTACGTATCAATATTAAGATTCAATATTGTAGGAAAGTACGTAGACGCAACATAGATGATAAACACTAGATTTGATTCACAAATATACCCTCGAACATTACCCATAACCTCCTTGACAATAACCCGTAATTTCTTTAGCTCTATCCCGCTCAAAAACCCATTTTGAAGGTGACACGCTCATAACCTCGTCGTAGTATTTTTGGTATATATACTACTAATAATAATATTATAATAAGATTAATAATAATAATATTAATCTTAATAATAATAATAATAATAATAATAATAATAATAATATAAAAAAATAATAATACAGAGGAATGAATCGAGCTTTTATAGTATGTGGCCTGCTACAGTACCTCATGCGATCGCATGAGTTTTCAGTATTTTTACCATGCGATCGCATGGCCGCCTTATCCTGTTTTTGTTTGCTAGTTCGTCGACATCAAATAGTGTTTTACTGTAGCAATAGTGTGTACTGTAGCAAATAGTGTACTGTAGCAAATAGTGTTACTGTAGCAAATAGTGTTTACTGTAGCAAATCACTGTAGCAAAGTCGTTTCACTGTAGCACTGTAGCAAAATACGGTTTCACTGTAGCAAATAGTGTTTTACTGTAGCAAATAGGGTTTTACGGTAGGAAAGTCATTTTACTGTAGCAAATAGTGTTTTACGGTAGGAAAGTCGTTTTTACTTGTACATATATATATATATATATACATACATATAATTGTTCATGAATCGTCGAGAGCAGTCAAATGTAATGAAACAGTTCTAAAATTTTGAGATTCAACTTCATAGACTTTGCTTATCGTGTCGGAAACGTTAAATCATTTAAAGATAAAGTTTAAATTTGGTCAAAAATTTCCGGGTTGTCACAGTACCTACCCGTTAAAGAAATTTCGTCCCGAAATTTGAGTGAGGTCGTCATGGCTAACAATAAAAATGTTTTCATGACAGATATGAGTTGATAAATAGAATTTTATCAACGTTGAATTATATGGATAAAACAATCCGATTTCTCGAAGCGTATGAGAGAAGTTATCGTAAAAGAGTGAAATGAAAGAATAGAGATTCGTCTTAGCTTTTGACGTAGTTACGATTGATTTCCGGAATTTAAGGAATAGAAAATCTTCATAATCTAAATAAGATTTGATTCTTCGGAATTTGCGGAAATTAGGATTTTCTTTGATTAAATGCGTAATCTGTCTCGATTGCTATAAATTGACCTCTTCCGTTTCATTTATTTTCACCGCTCCTATAATCTTCTTTCTTATTTCATACATCCCAATAGATTGTGAAAATGCTTAATCCAGTTCTGATTCTTGATATTTTCCTGGCTATCGTATCCTTCATTCTTCTTTTTCATCTGCCACCAGAGGAAGTTATTTTCTTCTACTATTACCTTGGGGTTATAGTGTGTTTCATTCTCCCGTGTCTTTATATTGCTATACGCATTGATATACACGGTTTGTAATTTCAGGGTTGTTATTGGGCTTTATGTTCTCCATTATATTTCGGAGCTTCATGCTTTCGTTTTCTCTTCCCGACCTTAAGTCAAGCGAATAATGGTCCAGAATTCGTAGGTATGAATTTCAGAATAAACATAATTAATGTTCTAAGAAAGAAACGGTAATGGCACAATCCGACTTGTCAAATTACCAGAATATCCGGAAAAGACCGAATCATCAAGAAATATATTTTCTTGATATATTTAGAGATTATATAGAATGAAAGAGTTATGTAACATGGTTTATGATGAGGGTGTGATCTGTGAACCTTTGTCACGTTCCATTAGAAACTCAACATGACTTACTGTAATATAATCACGTTGATCAAGTGTCATTATATTATACTAACTCATGCTTCAGTTCCCAACATTACTTCAAAACATCCATTTTTTTTCGAATTTTTCAGATTTTAGAAATTAAAATAGTTTATTTTATGATGTAACACAGGCGCGAAGAGGTAATGATTTCAGATAAGAATGGTTTCGAAAAATATCTTCAGAAATATGGAGGATATTTATAATGGGAGATACGATGATATCTTAGAATATTTAAGATAAGATGATGATAAAGAATATTATACGTAAAGGTTTTAGAGTAAGGAGCAAGGTATTCGCTAATGATTTCAGCAGACACTGAATCATTTGGATTCTTTGAAGGTAGATTTAGTCTTTGTGATTTGTCCACAGCCTCCTTCATGGTCTGCTCAATCTGTTTTTCAGTTCCAAACCTTCTATTTTTCTATGCTTTACCACCATACTATTCTTTATCATCAAACTTTTGACTGTTAAGGTCGTTTACAATTTTTGCTGCTTCATCAACATTTTTCCAAAATTCGGAGAACTAGTTTCGTAGTTTGGGGTGTTTTTCGAAAACTTCACATTCGAAGTATGTAAGTCCAGGAGGTAGACGTTATATGTACACATATAACTGTTGGCGTAGACGTGCTACAAGATTTCAAGATACTGATTGCTAATTCCCAATAGTTGGTATGGCAATTGCCGTTACAAGATGTGGATGAGTACATGATACAGTTTCAATGAGTATAAGGATTTTTCGGAAGGTCAAAGATCAATGAAGTTGTTGGTAAATTTACTGCTAATGTGGTAGAACATGAAAGGTTCCCCAGTAACGAAAACGTATATGCCAAAATTACAAGTCTGAAAGGTCGTCGTTGACTGGTTGAATGGTTGATAATACTGGATACTTTGAAAAGGAATTGCAAGGTTATTTTTGGTAAAAACAATACCAAAGGATTTTTCACAGTTTTGAAGTCAAAGTATAGCTTTGAAAGATGTAGAGATCTAAGAATTATTTCACCGGTTCAGAGTTATGACTTAGATTCTGATCCGTCAATATCAGAATACGTAATTGAATTTGTATGAAAACGATTGTATATTGCTGTGAGCATAGTTAATAATTTTTTAATCAAAGTTGAAGAATGTACAATATAACATATTAATTGTGAACTTATATATTTCCCGAGTATTACCTACCCGTTAAACATTTCACAATTAATACTTTGTACAAAAGAATTTTTATTACCGTTTTTATGAAAATATATGTATGTATATTTTCTTCAGATGTAATACAGATTTAATGAGTTAATATCATATTAAGCTCATTTGATTTTCGGCTTAAATTAGAAATGAATAATCTCTAAAATATTAAAGATTACATAATCTTTGCGGAGTATTTCGCTAATGAAATCAATACTTCATTATTTATTCTTATTGATATTCTTTGGTGAAGGGTGTTGATATTCGTGAAATTCTTGCAAACTTCGCAAGGTGCAAATGATGTTTTCTAGAAAGTTTCGAGTGCATCGAAGATGAAAGTGTAAAATCAACCATATTATTGAATAATACACTTGGTTTATTATGAAACGGAATTCTTTGGATTGAAACAGAGATTGTAGTTAACGAAGGTTAAGTTGTTAACGAAGGATGTACATCATAGCATATTAGTAATATGAATTTAACCGAGTAGTATTTACCCTTTTTCAATTCATACTTAATAGCTTAGTACGAAAAGATTTATGATGGTTTTAAAATATATATATAAGATATACATATAAATTCTTCAGAGGGAATGAGTTAATATTTCATAACTCGTTGATACAAATATACGCGTTGTTGACTTGTAATAATATCCACGGTGCTTTCTTGAACCGGCGGAGCTTGTGATGTTAGAGGTGCTGATGATTCTAATGATGTTGACAGCACTAACTGTGCTGGTGAGGCTAAAGGTACTATTGATGCTGTTGGTAAAACAAGTCTAGCTTGTACCTTACGCATCATTCTTGTCAGGGTTTCTATTCTTCCTTCTATTTATCTTATTTACGGTTAGAACTGGGATAAATAATCTATAAGATTTTAGAGATTACATAATCACCGTAGAATATTTCTTCGATGAAGTTATGAATCAGTACTTCATCATTTATTGTTGTTGGCACTCCTTGGTATCTACGGTGTGTATGATGTTGATATCTGAAGTACAGTTTTTAGATGTGATATTGAGGTGTGGGATGCGGATGTGGTTGTTGGTGGTGGTAATGGTACTGTTGTTATTGATGATGGTGGTACTGGTTATGCTGCTGGTGCTGCTACTGGTGTTTGTAACCTTCGTACCATATTCTCCAAAGCCACTACCCGAGCGCGAAGCTCGTTGACTTCTTCTATTATACCGGGATGATCGGTGGTTTGGGCGAGCGGACGAGTAAGATTTAGAATGTGAGATAGTATATAATCATGACTAGATACTCTGGAAATGAGAGAGAAAATGGTATTACGAACAGGTTCGCCGGTAAGTGCTTCAGGTTCTTCGCCAAGAGGGTAATGTGGTGGATGGAAGGGATCGCCTTCTTCTTGTCTCCAATGACTAAGTAAGCTATGAACCCATCCCCAATTCATCCAGAATAGATGATGGCTAATTGGTTGATCCATTCCGGTTACACTGTCTTCGGAGTTCATGTGAATATCCATATCGGAATAGCTGTCGGAATTTAAGGAATTTGAACTGGATACAGGATCCATCTTGTATAATTAGGGAGATGATTTTTGATATGAATTAGATTATAGAATTTAGTTTGGTATTCTTCAATACATAATTTACATATGTATATATAATACCAAATTCCATAAATCACGGAGAAATTTTCGGAAGATGTCAGGAAAAGTTTATAGTAACAGATACGCTAAGATATGAATTTTTGTCTATACACTATTTATGCAATAAATGCAGAAAAACGTGTCTAGACTTAAGAATGATAAACATGTAATTTCCGACAAGAAATGATAAGCAAAACTTTTAACATGCAGACACGGTCGAAGTCCAGACTTACTAATGCATCCTAACAACTATAAGTTAGACACACTCATGCAAGACTTGGTTCGCTAGGACCAACGCTCTGATACCAACTGTGACGATCACTCCAAATCCATATGGACAATACGTCATTCATTGATTTCATTGCGAGGTATTTGACCTCTATATGATACGTTTTGTAAACATTGCATTCTTTTGAAAAGGCACACCATAAATGAATATTTAAATCAAAGGTTTTCGACATCTGATGATTTCTACATATAGACAATCACCGTAAATAATAGTTTACAATAGTACTTCCGTTGACAATGCAGTCAAAATAAGATACATGGTGATAATTTGGTGAATGCAACGTTTCCTTGAAAAGTATGTCATGTAAGACTCCATGCACATAGCTTGTCTAACATATAAGCAATAGCGGAAGACTTCTAGGAAACCTGAGAATAAACATGCTAACAAGTGTCAACACAAAGGTTGGTGAGTTCATAGTTTTAATGTTTCGCATAATCTGTGTATAAAGGTGGATCACAAGATTTCAGTTGTTTCATCCAGAAACGTTTATCAAAATATTCTACAAGATTGAGCACCCTGGTAACTAAACTTAACGTATATATAATTTGTACCCTTTGTATAATCATCTTAATAGAACACGCAAACCAACGTGTATGCTTCTCAAATAGCATACGTCCGTTAAAAGGCTAGTGCTCTAGCTCGGACGGGGATATCAAGCCCTATGGATCCATATACTACTACTCGCGCCCACCAGTTCTTATAACCGGCAGTTACTAGTTACCAAAGCTAAGGGATTTTCGATTCAAACTCAGTGTAGAATTTAGTATGTACTTGTATCCATTGCGTTTAAAATAAAGTGCATGTATTCTCAGCCCAAAAATATAGATTGCAAAAGCAATTAAAAAGGGAGCAAATGAAACTCACCTTAGCAGCACATAAAGTTGTTCACCAAAACGTGACCGAAACTCGGAATATCAAATAACCATAGATCTCAACCTAGAGAACATATGTTGGTCAATAAATGTCTATCAAGCTAGGTCAGGTCATAGTGTATAACAATCCTAATGCTCGAGATCGACATACAAAAGTTATCCAAAGTCGTTTCAAAAAGTCAATTTTGACAATAGTTCAACAAAACGAGACATACCTTATATAAGGATTCATTTACTCGGTTGGTAATATTCAAAAATCCAATTTATCAATCTCGTAAATAAGTTGTTTAAATCTTAATTGTAGATTCAAAAGCAATTTCAATTAACGTTAATTATAATTCAGTTGATCATATCTTTTAATCCGTTCATCGAAATTATTCGATATCTAAATGAAAAGTTATTGATTTTTCGCCAGCTTTCCAAAAACATGTATATCATATACCTTTTACCAGTAATATATGTATTTACTTCGTGATTCATCATAACTGTTTAACGACAAAATTTAGCATACAAGCATGCATAAATATATATACTCGAGCACTAGACATGGATACACAATTAATGTATAAAAGATAAAATATGAGTGCTTACGTATCAATATTGAGATTCAATATTGTAGGAAACTACGTAGACGCAACAGAGATGATAAACACTAGATTTGATTCACAAATATGCCCTCGAACATTACCCATAACCTCCTTGACAATAACCCATAATTTCCTTAGCTCTATCCCGCTCAAAAACCCATTTTGAAGGTGACACGCTCATAACCTCGTCGTAGTATTTTAGGTATATATACTACTAATAATAATATTATAATAAGATTAATAATAATAATATTAATCTTAATAATAATAATAATAATAATAATAATAATAATAATAATAATAATAATAATAATAATAATAAAAATATAAAAAAATAATAATACAGAGGAATGAATCGAGCTTTTATAGTATGTGGCCTGCTACAGTACCTCATGCGATCGCATGAGTTTTCAGTGTTTTTACCATGCGATCGCATGGCCGCCTTATCCTGTTTTTGTTTGCTAGTTCGTCGACATCAAATAGTGTTTACTGTAGCAATAGTGTGTACTGTAGTAAATAGTGTTTACTGTAGCAAATAGTGTTTACTGTAGCAAATAGTGTTTACTGCAGCAAAGTCGTTTCACTGTAGCACTGTAGTAAAATACGGTTTCACTGTAGCAAATAGTGTTTTACTGTAGCAAATAGGGTTTTACGGTAGGAAAGTCATTTTACTGTAGCAAATAGTGTTTTACGGTAGGAAAGTCGTTTTTACTTGTACATATATATATATATACATACATATAATTGTTCATGAATCGTCGAGAGCAGTCAAATGTAATGAAACAGTTCTAAAATTTTGAGATTCAACTTCATAGACTTTGCTTATCGTGTCGGAAACGTTAAATCATTTAAAGATAAAGTTTAAATTTGGTCAAAAATTTCCCGGTTGTCACAAACCGCGAACGAATTGTGTGTGATTAGTTATATGTCAATGTAACAAAAAGACAAGTGTTGTTGTGTTGACCTCACCGTACTCAATAAATTTATGTGCTTCAATATTCAGGCATATACAACTCAAATTGTGGTGATGACGATGGTGGCTCTATCAATCGTTGATGACACAATTTCTACTAAACAACGAAGAGTGCGAATGGTAGAAAGTTTTTTAAACTTACCTGGTATCGATCAATCGGCTCTAATATATGGGTTTTTGTGGATATTAAACGATGTCAAACAAGCAAACTGTATTGTTAATTTTGTTTGACTTCCTAAATCTTTTACTAACTAGGATCCTATTAGTGTAACCATACCTTTTTTTGCAATCATAATTAATGCATCAAGTTTTATTTATCATTCATTCATTATGATTCTGTTCTTTTTACTATAGGACTGTATAATATGGTAGGTCTGCGGTTTACGTGATTAATCCTCACACAACTTTAGTTGAGGTTTCAAAACATTATAAAGGTGATGATGTGTTTGTTTTGCCATCGAGATGTGAATGGGTGGGGTTTGCCGATTGGTGAATCAATGGCTATTTTTGCCAGTTATCGCAACATTCAAGCCTCAACAAGTAGAGATGAAGAAGATTTTTTTTTTTTTTTTTTTTTTTTTTTTTTTTTTTTTTTTTTTTTTTTGAAAGGCAATGTTAGTGGTTAGCACACGAAGTTAATTCACGAAAATCCCCCCCCCCCCCGAGACTCGAACCCTGGTCTCCTCGAACACCATGTTAACATGGTGACCAATGAGTAAATCAAGTTTGTTTAATTAATTAACTTTATATATCACATGAAGATATATTTGGTCAAACTGTCGGGACCTATAAGTAAATCAAGTTTGTTTAATTAATTAACTTTATATATCACATGAATTTTGTCAATATTGTGGTTTGTATCCCCATTTTTCATTTTATGTAGTAAGAGAGCTTTTAATAAGAAAGTTTCTAAACGAAATTCAATCGAACATATGGTAAGTGACATTTTCCCTCATCTGAATTACAAATATCAAACTCATTACATGTGAATTGATTTGTAAATGGCTCTAATTGTGTTTTGTATGCCAAACTGTCTAATGATTCAAATATTTTGTGTAGTAGAAGGTAATATAGTTATTGAGTTTTAATTTATATGTCCATGTTGATGTTATTGAATTTCACATAGGTATTTAGGGATGATTGAAAAACTGTTTAAAGATACATGCATTATTGATCAATTTGACTATGAATATACCAAGGTATGATATGACTGAGTTGTCTTATGTTGTATACTTGCTTCTTCATGATCTTTTCATTTAAGCTCTTTATTTTGTGTTTATAATGTCTTTATTATGACCGATTATCACGTGTTATTTTAGTTGATTTTAATTGTTTATAATGTCTTTATTATGACCGATTATCACGTGTTATTTTAGTTGATTTTAATTATGGTTATCAGTAATAGTTTAATGCATTGCAAGTTACATATGAGATTAAAGTGTTTGAAACCAAGTTTTGGTATAATGTTCCGTTAAAGTGTTAAACAAGTTTTTTAAACTTGTATATTTAACATCTATATTGAAATCAAGCACGGGCTCAAACACAATAGTGTTCCATAAAGTTGCACATGTATATTTAACAAGATTCATTTTTTATTGTAATGGAGTAGGTTCAAAAACAAACTATCTCAATGTGAAGATTTGTGTTTCACATATGGAAATAATCAAGCACGAGGTAATGAATCAAGAGATGTCTCGAAGATGAAGAAAGAGCGGAAGTAAAAGAAGATCCCGCTTGCGATTGCTCCCAAAATGATTAAATTTCAGCTGGAAGTGGTAACAAGTACCAGAATCCTTCATTTACCTACATTTTTAGGAGGCACATTATATGTATTATGTTATTTTAGTGTCTTCTAAACGAACTGATGTTATTTTCGGGCCTACGTAGTGGTAATTTTCGTGCTTCAATTTTGCACGACGCAGATAGAAATGGAGGTTGAAACAAGAGAAGTCGAAGAAAAAACCAAACCTCTATGTGTCTCATGGATTTAGCCGTTTTCGAAATGAAAGTCGACTAAAGCCTGACACAAAATGTTTATTCATTTACCACTAATAGCGTGATTTTTATCTTTTTCATGTCTACAATAATCCATAACTTTAAGTTGTGTAATGAATAGATGTATGAACAAATATTTTCCAAGTATTGGTGATGTGTATTCTTTATACTTTAGCAATTCAACAACAATAGTATTTGTGACACTGTCCATATAATATCGTTAATTCATATACAATTTTTAAATTCGATATATTGTTTGCGGATGAGTCCCCGTGCAACGCACGGGCTCATAAATCTAGTATATATATTATAAGGCGTCTGAATCCTCAATCCTCGTTGTTTAGACAGGAGCAAAACGACAACAAACATACAATTTTCAAAAACACCCCCTCATTCAGGGTTTCATATGCAAATTCATCACGGGTATAAAACGTAAATTATTAATTTATTAAAAAATCATAACAAACACCACTCGAATTTTAGACAACCCGGATCTTCCTTACCGACGCGCGTTAAATTTTTCCGTCATTACCATTAAACTCGAAATAATTTTACGAACAAAATGAAACTAGCTACGTTAGAAACGGACACCTTTTAGAAAACGCTAAACACACCGACCATACCTTTTAAAAAACGCTAAACAGGGTTTAACACACGGGCCGTTTTCATTTCTCTAAATACATAACGCTACGTTAAATATGAATACTCAAGCCGAAAAGCCCCGTCGCATCTAGCGGGCCGATTTGTATCTCATTTTAAATTATTATTTAAATACAATAAATGAAAATAACATTTTAGTAAATAAAAGAATACATTTAAAAGAATTCTAAACTAAAGACAATAAATAAAAGTAATTGTTTCGAACAATATAATTATCCGGGAGTGTCCAAATGTGTTCTACCAAATTGTTGCGAATTGTAACGACCCGACCAAAACCGTTATTGACGGCGCCGTTAACTTAGGTCCCGTTGCGTGGTCGTAGTCCCTATATGAGACTCGTTTGACCAAAATTATGTCGCATTCATTTGAAACGTACAAGACTTGCAAAGTTTAGTTTACAAACAATTCGACAACAAGTTTAAGATTACAAAAATTGTAAAGTATAAATGAAATAACTTGCGACATAATATAAGTTGAAAATCACAGTTGCTATAAATAGCGTAAGTATGTATGCTTTAAGGTTTAATCCAAAAGTGCTATCACTAGCGTATGCATGTATGCTTGACCTCAAGCAAGAAATCAAAGTGTGCGGAAGCATGTATCAAGTAGCCGAGTATGAACCTGAGAAACATATAGAAAACTGTCAACGAAAAACGTTGGTGAAATCATAGATGTATTTGTAAACGTTGTTTTTGAACCACAAGATTTAGTATTCCCATAGTTGATTATCAAAATCGTTTGCATTCCAAAAGTATTGTTCGCGAGCACCCAATTATCAAGACTTAACGTTTCCTTCCATAGAACCCCATCACAATAGTGTTAGAACATACACTGTTTCTCGAAAATATATTTCATCCGTAGACGGTAGCGAACCGTCCGTAATGAGGGTTTGTCAAACCCGTATGGCCACACAATATAAGTTCTCGCTTACACCCTGCAAGTGTAACTAATGATAATCGAATTGAGGATTTTTGTTCTAACTCGCTGTGGAATGTTTGTTTTCCTTGTACTTGTGTTCAAAGTATAAAAGTAAGTAGTACAAAATGTAACAAAGTATATGTTTCTAGCCCACAATTTAAAAGTATAAAAAGTTGTTGAAAAGGTGGGACTATGATCTCACCTCGAGTGCACGAGTATAAAAGTACTTCACAAAGTAACGTATGCATGAAAGTTGCTTAGCCTTGACCTAAACAAGTAAGTTGTGTCAATTAACCGGTTACGATACAAGGTCGGGTGAAATGTGTTCAATTAGTCCTATGGCTCGTTACGACTCGAAAAGTATAGCATGTGAATCACGTTGTCAAGTTTCATGCAAGAATCAAGTATAAAAGAAAGACTAGAACGATTGCATAAGTGTTTAGTTAAGTTTGACTAAAAGTCAAACTTGGTCAAAGTCAAAGTCAACGGGGTCGGGTCGGGTATCCGACAATTTTTCTAAGTTATATAATCATATATGAGCATGTTGGCCAAATTTCATGTTAATCGGAGGTCCGTAGCATATCAAACATTTTACGTCAAATGACCAAGCAAAACAGCCCATTTTAGTGTATCAGGACGGTGTCCCAAAATCAGGACGGTGTCCCAATATGAAGAGTGGGACGGCGTCCCAAAATCAGGATGGCGTCCCAATATGAAGAGTGGAACGGCGTCCCAAAAGTCAGGACGGCGTCCCAATTGGCATCCAGGGTCTGTTTGCTGAATTCCTCAAATGGACGAACCAAAACACAAACAATCACATTTTATGATCCGCAAACAATTAGAACATGTATTTTATATCATCGGAAAGCTATTTCGACAAGGAATACAACTAACCACATATCATTAATCAAAATCATCATTTAAGACTACAGAAACCTCGTTGAATGGTCGTTAAGCGTTCAAAATCAAAGTTTAGGTTCATCAAATGCATTTCAAGTTCCGGGAATCCAATTTATACATATGATATGCCGTTTTGAAGGTAATCAAACATGTAATACAACTAAACACTTATTAATAACATTAACGAGCATTCAACGCATCAAAAGTTCGTTTTAAAGCTATCAAACCCTAACCAAAAGTTCACAAAATCAATAATCACGTTTATGAAGTTTCTTTAATCAATCTATACATCAACATGAAGCTAATGATGCTAGTAACACTTTTAAAACATGAACTTTAACAATCTAACACATTTGATCATCTAAAATCAAAGATTAAGCATACACTTTTCATTTTCAAGCTAGTTACACCAAAACATCAAGATCGAGCATACAAATCATATATTCATGTTATACACGAGCCATAGACACTAACTAACAACATTTCAAGTCAAAAACACGAATTTAAAGAAATCTAGAGTTTTAGAAATGTTACCCAAAATCAATGAAGTTAGTATCAAATCGTAGAGGATGATGAGAGGATCAAGAATATGTAGTTTGTTTTGATGTTTGCTTGCTAAATCGAAATTAGATGATGAATCTTTTGTTTGAAGGTTGAGAGAAAAGATGGAAGTAATGAAGATGGTGGAGATGAAAATGAATGGAGAAGGATGGAGTTGACTAGTTGACCTAGTCAACTAGTTTGGCTCTTTGGCGAGTTTAGTCCCTCAAGTTTGTAGTCGGGTGCGGGAATTAACCGATCGAATATTTTTAAAACGCAAGTTAACGAGAGATGTTGTAATCGAGTAACGGGATTATCAAGAACATTAGTTAACGAAGTGTACGAATATAGGTGACGAAAGATGTTATTAAAAAAAAAGACGGTATTAAAATAAATTTAACGGAAAAACGCGGGATGTTACACGAATGACATGATGCGCAATTCGATCTCGCAACTCTCGTGACATTCGATCATGCGTTTGAACTCTTTCCGTCCACGTACGTCGCGGCATGTTTGATGAGTTTTTGGAGTTGCAAGAAAAGAATTTGATAATTTTCAAGCTACAATTCGTTCATCATTAGATTGCTTATTCTATTAGGTTGATTTCTTTGTCAAATTCAATGATTTATTCTTTATATTTATTTGTGATTTTGGTGTTAGCCATGATTGTAGGCTAAGCTTTTAATGTTCATCTAGATTAATAACCAAGGTGTTGGATGTTATTTTATTGATGAACTAATTATTGCATTTATTTTGGAGTTTGAATAAAGATCCACATCTGTTGATGTTTTAGTGTTTTAAACAATTGATTACTGTGTGTGTTTGATCAAGAGAACTCTAGGTTAATATAATAATTTACAATTAATTTGTCTTAATTGATTGTTTGCTAAATCGGACCAAGGGGTAATTTGGATTAGACACTTCGACGATATAGGATGAATTGTGTCAGCGACCACTAGCATAATTGTATTCAGATTACTAATTTAATTATTACTTGAACACAAATGAGAATGTATTAGGTGCCAGGGAACCTGACATCGAGTAATTTGAGTTTGAGTGTTTGCTAAGAGAACTCTTGGTGAACCGTTTGGGTAATTTGCATGCATTAATCAGTTAATCTGGTCTTAATCAAAAACCATCCTATACCGAGGGTAAAAGGTTTAAATGAACATTCTGTTAGACATATTAGCTAGGCCCAAGTCCAATATGTGGGCTTGGGTCCATTAGGTTTTAGATGTGATTTAGGGTGCCTGTACTCTATAAATATCGTCTACTATTATTAATAAGATTTACGGAGTTTATATTCTATAACATAGTATCAAGAGCGGGTTGATTCCGAGACCTAGTCGGCCGTCTCGAGCCACTTCTCTATACTGCCCGTCAAACAACCATAATCTCTCCTACGACTCACAACCGGCAAAGTATCTTTCTAGTTGCCGTCTCTATTACCCACCTTCAATCTAAAACAAAAAAGAAAAGAAAAACATCACCGTAAATTGCTTTGCTCCATATCAGAATTGTATGTGGTGGTTGTATTACTCTTCCTGAGATCAACTAAAAGAAAACACTATGGAAAAACGCTACGGCGGACTGCGGTACTTGGTCCTTAGGCACAGCAAGCCACGACGTAAAAGAAAAAAACGTTACGAAAAAGGAGAAGCCGTCAAAGAGATCTGCAACTCTACAAACGATTATCAATTTATTTAATGCGACAAATAAGAGGGGAAAAAAGAGTTACTTTTGTTTATTTTTTAGCATCTTTTATCAATATTAACGTTTTCTTCCAGCCCGAGCTTCCCGATTTCGCCGCTCGGACTGCGGGGGAGTGTTAGACATATTAGCTAGGCCCAAGTCCAATATGTGGGCTTGGGTCCATTAGGTTTTAGATGTGATTTAAGGTGCTTGTACTCTATAAATATCGTCTACTATTATTAATAAGATTCACGGAGTTTATATTCTATAACACATTCTTGTGTTATCTGAATCACTAATATCTTATTTGTTTTTAAGTTGTTTACTTTTGATAAACTGAAAAAGCTAGAAAAATTGTCTTTAATTTATCAGTGTTTCTTGATTTGCCGATGGTTAAACGGTTAACCAATTATAATCTTAACTTGCTTTATTTCTATTTTGTCGATAGCTTAATTACTTTTAGTTACAATCTTGATTTGATCTTTATACTGTCCCTGAAACGATCATGAATTTACCATATTCTTTCCAACTACACGATAAGGTATACTGTCCGTAAGTGTGTAATACTAATTAACTGGTACTTTCTTGTTCTAAATTTATATATACGATTTTACACATCAAGCACTCATGAAAAACTTCATATGACCTGCAAGTAATGCATATAAGAGCAATTAAGTTAACGACCCGTATTATCGAAATCAAGGGGGGAAAAGGAAATATACCATTGATAGCATTGATCAGTTTCAAAGTAACCATTCCCTTTCAACCCGAGTTAGCTTATGGCTAGGGATCTTGTGTACTTATTGAGCAAATGTCTATAGCATTGACATATGTGGCTTGTAGTAAAGATCTCCATTAATGCTTATGAACTGCAAACAACAGACCATTTAAAGTGAGTAAGAATTTTGCTATAAGAAGAGATAAAATAAGGAGATATTTTTTTCGTGTATGTTATATTGTTATGTGTTGAAGTATCTAAAGACAAACACCAACAAAGAGTGCATGTTTGATTCCAGGTTCAAAAAGATCCCTTCAAAGAGTGATAATTTATTCTTAAGAAGTGCTTACTACTTTTTACCCATTGTAAATACTTTTAAATGTAATAATCATGAGATTAGGAATGAAATTCACTTGAACAATTATATATATCTAACATCAACAATCTCAAAAGCTAATAAAAAGTTATCTAAATTATACCAATAACCCCATCGAGTAGATATAATAAGTGCGGTTGAATTCATATGTATGTATAAATAAAAATGATTATATGGTTCATCATGTATGATAATGAATTGCAAGTATTGACCACAAACCTGATAGGCAATAAATATAAGTTCAAAAGACACAGTTGCAGATGGTTTGATGAAGTAGGTCTTCTTCCAGTTGATAAAGACTTTATTATGGACTTTCAAGTCCGGTCTTTCGTTAGTTATCAGACTCACTAGAGAGAATTCGCCCATGGTTATCAGACTCGCCGCTAAAAAGAGTTTCCATTTTCTTTTTCCTTTTTCTTAATAAAAGTGGGCCTCACTTTGGTTCCCCACAAAAATTCGTCGCAAAAGATTTAAGACTGCGAAATTACGGTGACGAGGTTTAAAGCGACGACATATCACCGCAGAAAATCTTCGGCGGCGACAAGCCCTATTTGTTGCGGCGAGATATCTCGCCACAAAAAAATGCATTTTCTAGTATTGCCAATGCATCCATAAAACATAATTTTTTTTTAGATATTGGTTTTCAGTTGATTGTGTATTGTGACTCTGTGATAATTAGCCTAGCCTAAATTTCAAAGGAAAGTTAATCAATCTAAAAAAATGAGCAGAGGGAATAGTTACTCAAATCCAAATCTCTTCAAAGATTTGAATGATAGCTGCAAAATAAGAAGAAAACCGATTAGTAACTGCCAATAATATGTAACCTCTTTTAAACTAAGCATATGTAACGAGTTCAAAGAAATCAATTTTATTTTGACAAAATTGCGCGGATGGCCCGTAAACTTTGTAACGAAAAGCATGTTAAACCTTTATCTTTTTTCTCGACCCAGATGACCCTGAACTATCAACATATTGCACCGATGGCCCTGTCCACAAACGCTGTTAGTTTGCTAACGTTAAGTTTCCTCATGTGCCAAGCACGTGAGGGCAATTTAGTCCATTACATTTTATCTCTGTTGGTTAGTAGCATGGACCTGGCACGTGGTTATTAAGTCTTTATGAAGTTTATGTTGTCTTTCATTTGAGTCCTCCGTTCCTGTAAACCCTAATTTTCAACAACAGGCAGAATCATCACAATCAAAGGCATAATCATCTCAATCAAATTCGAAATTAAAATGGTTTTGTGTTTGTGTGGTCGAAGTGTACTGTGTACGTCATGGACAGCACGAGACCCATGAAGTCGATTTTAAGCTTGTCCAATTAAAGTATGACATTTAATTCTGAGATATTGTTATCTATCCAAATTTATAGATTTGTGTATCATTGATGCTGCATCTATGTCAATCCCAATGATAGTGTTTTTAGATCTATGAGCTGCCTTCATATCCAAACTAATACTCATTGCTGCCTAAGAAAGTTGGTCCCTGATGTGTTTTCCTGGAAAAGTCAATAGGTTGTCTATGTATTCATGGTTAAAGATATATTTTTCAAGATGCGTTTTGATGGAACCCCTGACTCCTTTATTCCTTCTACAAAGTTTTGGTACTATTTCCTATGCTGTGAGGATGCTAATGATAAAGCTAAAAGGCCCATTTGGTTCAGTTCCGATGATGTGTTGACTCCCTACAGTCAAATGGTGTATCCGGGTTGGTTTGTGTCAAATGACTTGGGTATTTGCTTACTTTTATAAAAAATATTTGTCATATGAGGTTAGTCATTTGAATTTTGGATGTGCACTAAACATCTGTAGTCTCTTCTAGTTTCTAGCCTTGTCATATAGGTTTTAGTTGTTGTGATTTGTAAGTGTTTCTAGGTGTTCACTAAAAACGCCTCCTCGGGCATACCCGTTGTATTGGGCAAAAGGTGTAAATCGGCGGGAACACCCTGATCCCGTGTGCCTTTGGCACCAACCATTGTCCACCCCACAAGGAATAACTCCGGCAACTCCCCTATCCTGGACCCCCAACCATGTGACAGACTGACCCCCGGAGGGATCGAACCTGCGTCTGTATTGGGCAAACTTCCACATGGTGGGTCCCCAAGAATGTTAGGGTGTGGGTACCGTTGAAGCACTGCTTCTTTGGTATACCCGTTGTATTTGTACTCATTTTTCTTCTTTCTATTGGATTATATCTTTTGAGTATCTTTTACCTTGTTAATTTGTTTTTACTGCCCTCTAGCTATTGTGTTACATGTTGAAGTTGTAGTTTTACAACTTGAATCAGGTTAGTGCATCATTAGAATTACTACATATTTTAATGACCCCATACCTGACAAGTATGTCTTTACTGAATACATGTTTGCAAATTGTATACAAACTATGACTCTTTTGAAGCTTACAAGCTATGATCAAATTATATCAAGCCAACAAATGAGTACAGTTTTGACCCAAAATGATTTGACCCAAATGATCAAGTTAGTACAGTTTTGTCCCAAAATAATCAAATGGTCACTGTTTTGACCCAAATGATCAAATGAGTACACATTTGACCCTAATAATCAAGTGGGCACAATTTTGACCCAAATGACAAAGTTTAAGTGTTTTGACCTCAATTAGTGGTTGTTTTGACCGGTTTTGACTGTTTTGACCTAGTTTGACCCAAATGATCAAATGGGCACCGGGTTCCACACACACAAAAGGAAAACATAGTTCTTATTATAAAACCAGGTTACACAAGAAAGAACAAAATTGAATTCAAACAAGCCTACGGAAAATCAGGTTCCACACACTAAAAGAAAACATAATTCTTATTATAAAATTAATTAACACTGCCTATGAACTTTCTATGTAACTATCTGTGGAAAAAGTGACTCCAATTTTTTCTTTTTGTGATGGCTTTAAAACCTGTAGCAGTAGTATTTTTATGAATTAAAAATTGAACCATATTTATAATTGGACACATTTAGGGATTAAAACATGTATCAGTAGCACATTTATGGATTATAATTGAACCATATTTATAATTGGACACATTTATGGATTAGACTTTTTATTTTATCTTTTTGAAAAACAACACAACTTTATTAATATAAACACAACTTTATTAATATAAACAAACAGTACAAAGTTTGCCATGCTTAGGGGAGCATGGACATACAGGACTATCGTAGCATATCATTTACATAGTAAAAGAATAGCTATTACCAGACCTAAAAAGAACATTCACGTATTACTTTGTAGTGAGAACATGGGCGAAAGTGTGTAGGGGCAGGGGGCGGCCGCCCCAGTGGATTTTTTTTTCAGTGTAAAAATTTTGGGTATTTCGACTTTGCCCCCGGTGGATTTTTTTTTTGCCCCAAAACCTACATATTTTGCCCCAAAACCTTCAAATTTTGCCCAAAAATCTCCAACTTTTGCTCCAAAAACTTCAAATTTTGCCCCAAAATCTCCAACTTTTGCCCCCAAATCTTCAAATTTTGTCTAAAAAAATTACCACGGTTAAATTTTTTTTTTTGCCCCCGGTGGAAAAAAAATCCTAGTTTCGCCACTGAGTGAGAAGAACAAGTAAAAAACTAGCCGTGATCATCGATTAAAAATAGACATACCATACAATTCCATCAATTTATTGATCCCATACTCAGTTCTGATCGAATAGAATGAATCAATCTTAGTTGTGTTTGATCGTATATTATGTTTGATTTTTGCTTACAACCGCATGTATAATTACGTAGGGTTTATAGTCGATGTAACAGAACACGTAAACACCAATTTGACGGTTTATTGAAACACATAAAATTAAATGTGGATATGAAATTTTGGACGGACTAATTTACCCTCACATGCCTAGCACGTGAGGATTTTTAACGACTGAAAAGTAACTTAGTTAGACGACAGGGCCATCGGTGCAATATGTGGATAGTTCAGGGTCATCTGGGTCGAAAAAAAAGATAAAAGTTTAACATGCTTTTTGTTACAAAGTTCATGGGTCATCCGCACAATTTTGTCTTTTATTTTATGTAAGAGATAACAAATAACAAATAACAAATAAATTTTAACTTATATGTTATACATAATCTGATACAAACTAGAAAATGGTCGATGGGCGTCTGATACAAATTTATAAAGTGTTATTTGGATTCAACCAATAAGAGATTATTTGTTTCATTGAAGATAACGTAAACTGATATGCATCAATGGGATTAATATTGAATATCACAAATCAATATACTAATTAGGGGTGTGCATTAAACGGTTTCGACCACGAAATCGACCAAACCAAATTGATTTGGTTAAAGTGGGTTGACTTATTTGGTTTTGATTTGGTTTATTGGTTTCATCCGAAAATATTTACGTTTTTCGGTTTGGATTTGGTTTGTAAAATTAACTTTTGGTTTCAAACCGAAAAATCAAAATATACTTTTATTTATAGTATGTATATTTAATATTTAATTTAATTTATATTAGTTTTTAAGTATGCGCTATCTCTTATTTGTTCTTGTTTGAGTTTAATGTTTTTGTTGGTTTGATTTCACTTTAACAGTTGAATTTGTTTAACAATTACGCTATATTATGAATTCTTTGTACTTGGAAACTTAGCTGCTCCTGGTTTCGTTTTTTATTTTTGTGCTACTCAAGTTTAGATTATAAATATGAGTTGTATACTCTTGGGCTGCTTCTCATAGTGCATGCTTGGCAGAAGATATTGTATCAGTTATAGGTTTATATTTTAATCAATAAAATATGTTTGTTTTTTTTTTAAAAAAAAAAACTACACACTTTTTATCTAAAATTTTTTGTTTGGTTTAACAAAAACATTCCATGTAAACTGATTTCTTATTTGGTTGGATTGGTTTGATTTTATCAAATTTGGTCCGGTTATTGGTTCTCAAAAATAATTTTAAAAACCGATTAAATCAAACCGAATAAATCACGTAAACCATAAAACGACCGAACAAACACCCCTATTACTAATAAAGACATAAAATTTTAGTAACTTTAGATATCATATCCGAATTTTCATAGGATACAGTTGATAAGAAATCGTGAAAATTTTTAGTTAGCATGACATGAACCACGTAAATAAAAAAAAACAAAATCAGAATGTATCGATGATTCAAAAATCTAATAGTAGTTCGAAAAACAATAATATTCTATGAGACCTGACATCAATAATCCCATTGTTAAGTGAAATCCCAATTTTTATCCGGATCCATTCTATTGAATGTGTATCCGAACACTTATGTTTTCCTGATGAATATAAAAAATGAAAGGATCGGTTATAATAACCCGTCTTACATCGAAAAAAATTTGTAAGTTTTGAGTCCCTTATAAGGTAACTCTCATCCTTACCAGACACAACACGTTTTGGAACCACCAGCAGAGCGGGTGTATGAGTACGCCGTAGTTAAATGTGCTCGGACGAGGGCCAAGAAAAATTTGAGCGACTATGGACATAACAAACAATATTGTGGTCATGTAAGCTGGAGTGTTACATTGGTATTCTCCCTTTTTCGTTGTGTATTTTGTTACGCGGCTGAACGATTGGAGTGTAGTTTAGGGTTCAAGTTCTTGTTGAGATTATCATTGCAGGGATGTAAATGTAATAGTGACGATCCATCAACATTGCGAATCGCGAATGATTATACGTCATGAATTGTTGATTTTGGTGTTAGTTCGGGTTTTTTTTACGAAGGATTTTTTTATATGAAAGTGTGATCGAAAGGTTAGATAATCGTGCATTGGTGATTGATATAGAGGGATAGGAAGGTAAATCTCTCTTAATAAGAAAGAGACATATTAACTAAGCCAAATGAAAAGCATTGTGAAACTTTCCTCAATGAGTCCTTTTTTACATCTTAATTAATGTTGGCTCTGTTTTTTGTTTTTAATATGTAGAGAGGATGTAAGGATTCTTGTTTCAGTGATAACATAATAAATAATTTTATTACCTTACTATCTCAAATAACCAGTTTACTACTCCATCTTTTTTATATATAATCTTTTAAGCTTAAATAGCCGGGAATAAAAATCATAAAAAAGAATTACGACTTATAAAAAATTCAGTAAATATGCAAAATCCGTACCTACTATAAATAATAAATAATTCTGTACTGATATCCTACTAGATACAATTATTGTAACTCTTACTAAAATAATTGTCAATCACAAACCAACCAAAACAGTCGAACAACATAATATATCATTATCACATTAGTTTCGTAAATGTTAAACAACTGAAATAATAAACAATCACTGGCATTGAACTTTCTGAAAACGACTTATTGACTTCTTGTATTTAAAAAATAAAATCACAGTTGAATAGCAATAATAATAATTTTTTTTTTCTAACAATAACAACAACTGTTAGAGCTGTCGTTAACGCGTTTTAAAGTCTTATACCGAACGATTAATTACTGACTCGAAAGTAACACTTTTAGATTGCACAATTACTTTATGCATTTAAAATGACAACTCTAAGGGTTGTCATAAGCAAAATATACTCCGTTCGTCCCAAACTTAATTGCTTCCAGAAAAAAAAAAAAAAAAAAAAACACACACAATTTTAAAAATATCATTTTTAGATTCTTTTTGTACTTTATATTTTAACTCTTTACCTTTTACTTATCTTTTTATCATGCATACACAGATTAATACACAGATTAAATGAATTTTATTCTTTTATTTTTATCTATTAATTAAATTAATAAAACGAACAATTAATTTGAGGAGAGTAATATGTACCGTAATTTATTTATAATTATATATTATATATATGGAGTACTTCATAACAAGTAGATGCCATTATAAGACAGATAGTTTGTCGTTATAGGTGTAGTAGTGCGTTTAAATTGGTATGCAATTACGTCATCGCCACATGTTTCAAATACTACTATTTTTTTTTTTTTTTTTTGGCAAAAAAAAAAAAAAAAAAAAGCGAAAACTATATTAAACGGGTCCTTCATCGAAAAATGAAGATCCAAACCGAAACAAACAAAAGAAGAAACGGACGGACTCGAAACTAAAAAACGTCACATGTCGGCGTTAACTCCAACCGAGCCACATCCTAAACGCCCACCAAATACACTTATAACAAAATAAAGCAACCGAGACCATAAATGATCCATACAAGCAATTAAAACTAACAAGGAACAATTAACTACATAAATAAACACTTTTAAGAACGCTTATTACCATTCCTTTCGTCCGGCCTGTTTGTGAACCCGTCAATAGTGTTGATGTGGACACCTTTACCACTCCATGATTTGAAATTATACGATATTACATTATGCGAAGAGCCACCTAAACGTTTTCCGGGAACCCAAAGCATTCCTTCGTCCACATCTAATACTACTATTTAATTATGTGATTTATAATTAGTTAATTATTTATTATACGAAGTATTATTTTATACTCCGTAATAAAAACATTTTACTTATTATCTCTTTTTTAATTATATAATCAAATCAACATTCAACATTATCATTAATTAATTATAATTATAATTATATACTATATGTGTTTTGAGATTTAACGCTAATAAAACAAGAACAAAACAATAATATCCAACACTACGCATGTATAGTATGGGGTGATATGTATATATAATTTTCATCTATCCTATAGTAAAAGGGATAATGTTTTGTAATGCAGGGATGACAATGGCCACCCGATTCAGTGGATATCTACCTGATTCACCCGCTTCGTGATGGATATGGATGAACCTAAATGGATATGGATAAACCTAAATAGATATGGATATGGATATGGACATGGATGAAAAGTTTAATCCATGTATATATCCATTAACACCCGAAATACATATATAAATATATAAATACAGATATATAGATATATACTTACATATTTACTATTATAAATGTATTTACCTTTAGATTTACATTCTGCTTTCAGCCTTATAATGACACAAGTATGATATTTTACAATAAAATACGGATATATAACAAAATAAACATACAAATTACATATTTAATTATTCATAATTTATATTTGATAGTAAATTCAACAACTTGTGTTCTATCTTGTGGATAAATTTTAATTATGTCATGTTATATTTGTTTTCGTTGTACTACGTTTTGATTTTCATCGCATGTTAAGAAATATTATAATATTTTTATAATATCCATTGGATATCCATTAACTCGCTTAATCCATTGGATATCGATATGGATGGATGAACTGAAATTATATGGATATAGATATGGATATGGATGAACAAAAACTAAATGAATATGGATACAGATACGGCATCACCCGATCTATATCTGATTCATTGTCATCCCTAGTAATGCATGTGTAGATGAAAACGAATCTTCCCCCACAAGGAAAAAAAAAGTTATCACTTCCTTTTGAGATTCGAGAGTAATGAAGCTGCTTCCAGGAGATTTAACGCTAATATAGCTACGTAAAACACCTACAGTCTATATAACTACACAAACACCTACAGCCAAAATAGCCCAACACAATACATTTCAAATGTTAAAAAGACGAAATCACCCTTGTCACATCAAAAAATTGAGTTCATTACGGCACTAGGCATGACCTTATTAGGAAGTGGCATATTCTTTAGTATCCATCTCCTTTTATGGGATGTAAATACGTAACGTTCAATATGTTCGATATGTTAGGAATAAAGCACGTGAGCCCTAACAAGGCTTGATAACCCTGGGTTATCAAAATTCACTTACAATAAACGAAAATAGTTGATGTATATGAAGAAACTAGCAAAACGATAAAGACAAGAGAATTTAACGAGGTTATATGTAATCACGAATGATTACTTTAATCCTCGGCCACCAAAGAAAGTACTTTTACTGATAATTTTTGTGGATACATGTATGAGTTACAATAAGATGCTTAAATAGGTAAAATTCAACAAGGAAATAACTTTGGGAACAAGAAAACACGTTTTTTCTCGTCAGACTCCAGGATAGGCTTAAGCCGCTGTGATGACCCGGAAATTTCCGACCAAATTTAAACTTGATCTTCATATGATTTCGACACGATAAGCAAAGTTTGTTAAGTTAAATCTCAAGAATTTTAAACCGTGTTCATACATTCATTGTCCTTTGACTATTCCCGGCGATTCACGAACGATTATTGTAAATGAATATATATATATATATATATATATATATATATATATATATATATATAAATATATATCTATATAAATATAAGTTTATAGAATAAATTGAAATAATAGAATACAAGTTAATCATTTGAGTTAATTATGTAAAAATAATACACAAGATAAAAAGTTATTAATAAAAAGGAAACTATATATAAATATATATGATTTCTATGTATATAAAATTCATAAATAATAAATATTCAATAAAAGTTATCATATTATATATGATTACATTACATAATTAATAATATATAATACAAATTAAAATATAGTTGTTATATTATATTAATACTTTCATAATCATTATAAATATTAATATTAATATTAATGTCAGCATTATTAATTATGTTATATGAAATTTGATACATTTGAGTTGTTACATTATTATTAATATTATTATCATTGTTAATAAAATTATTATTATTATTAATTAGTAGTAATTTAATTTTTATTACGATTTATCAATGTAATACTCATTGTGATATAATATACATTATATAGTGCAAGAATGAAAATAATTGTTATATTAATATTATTATCATTACTTATAGAGATTAAAACTTGTATAGTTAATATTTTTAATACAAAAGGTATATATAAAATTTGATATGTATGAGTTATTATATTATATTTATCATTAATATTATTAACATTATTATAGCTAGTAAGATTGTATTATCATTTTTAATATTATTATTAGTAATTAAATTACTTAAAAATTTTCATTTATTTCTAAGTAATAATATTATTTATCAAATATTATTACTAATTACTTTATTAATATTTATACTTGATATCAAAAGTTAAAGAATTTAATATATATATATATACATATATATAAACACAGATATATAAATACATATTCTTACACAAAATACAGATTTATATATATATAATTACAGATTCAGATATTAATACATATATATATATATATGATCCTATATATATATATATATATATATATATATATATATATATATATATATATATATATATATATATATATATATAAATAAATACGTAATTAAAATCATGAAAATCCAAAATCAGTTGGCTATCGTTGTCTAACTATTTGGTAATTGATTTTGGGACTACAAACTCTACGAATCGAATCCAATTATTCACATTAACAGACAAATTCTGTTAGAGGGCGATAGTATTTTTTTTTCTGACTAATTAACTTTACGTACCAATCAAACTAACATATCAAAATCAATTGTACTAAATTAATTACTTTATCTGATTCCTATATATTTTTTTCTTTGTTTTGTTTTCTTCTCCTTTGGATTTTGATTCCCGTCGACCATATATGAGTAGAAAAGTAAATGATATCAATTAACTTCACATTATCAATATCCAATTCACAAACACCTTGCTTGATAAACCTTCATCACTGCTGCCTGTATGGAATTCTTAGCTCATTGCAAGACTCGAACGACCAAGGTACGCACCATAACCACCACGGTCACCCTTGAAACCGCCATCCCTATCATATTTATTTATTCCTCTTGCCTTGCTTCTTTCGTTCTCTGTCAATAACAACCGAACCAAAACTATCACCTTCAAATTGCCACCATCATGATAGGAACACCACCTCCACCTCTCTCTCTTTTCCTTGCTTCGGCTTTCTATAATCACCCTCACACCCACTAAACACAAGTTGCCTACTACTGTATCTGTTCGACACCCTAATCCCCTCTTTTCTTTTCGTTCTATGTTTCTGTCAACGAAGAACAATTATCACCACCTTTATATTCTGTCTTCTTTACTAAACCACGAACCCAAACCATCACCTTCATTAAAATCATCTTAAACGGAAACCAAACACCACCATTGAATTTCTAATACACTACTATAGTATTATTGTTTCTTTTGTTTTGGTTTCCTGTTAACAACCACCTTATCATTGTTAATTTCTGTTTAGATCAACTGGAACCAAACTAGATCACCACACACAGACACTAGGAATTTGAATATATGACATGTATATAATGACACACACGATGTATAATTGTTTTGGTGACATGAGTATAGAATTAAATATATAGATAGTGCATTACCAATTATTAGTGGAGCAAAACAATATTTGATGGCAGACAACAACTAATCACTTTAATAAAGTGGTGTAGAAGATGATAATCAAAATATGACACGTTAGTGGTGAACATAAACTAATGATAATGATATTAGGAATTTTTTTCGGATGCTGTTGGGATCCAACGGATCTTGGTGAGATGGTTAAATCATTGTGGGGTCAATTGATTCGTTTGCCCTCAAGAACCTCAATCACAAATTTGTTTACTGCACAATACAAATTGAGTACGTTAACTGTTTTGGAATTGGGTTTATATTGGGTTAAATCTATGGGGATGGGCTGAGATACATTGCAGATTTCTGCTGGGTCGTATGCTATTGAAGATATAGAGTTATTAAGGAAGTGAGTTAAGATGGTTATGGAGACGACGTGATGATACACAATGATGATGATGATAGTGATAATAAAGTCGTATGATGATAATGATATAGATGACAAGATAAATAATAATATAGGTAATGTTATTGATGACAATATTTAAGTGATAATCATGATTATGGTATGCATAAGATTGAAGGATGATGATTAATATGAACTAGATAATGACTTATAAAGTCTCTGTTTCAATTACGATCAACACCGAAACCCTGGTATAATGATGGGGCCGTAGATCTTGTAATTGGGCCATCCTGTTTCTGTTTTTCGATTGGGCTATGCTCTATTTTTGTTGGGCTAAAGAAACGGGGTATTTTGATATGCGTTGGAGGATATAAAAGAAAAACGTAACATAGGGATGGTTTAATGGTGAGTTGGGTTAACAAGAGGTCGAGGGTTCGAATCTGAGCAGTGGTATATTTTTTTTTTGAAGCCTTTTTAAATCCTTTTAAGGTAGTAATTCATTTCTATCTATTATTATTATTATTATTATTATTATTATTATTATTATTATTATTATTATTATTATTATTATTATTATTATTATTATTATTATTATTATTATTATTAAGAATTAATATAAGGATTATCATTATTATTATTAACTTATAACATTTTAATTATTTTTACTAGAATTATCATTATTATTAGTATTATAAGTATTTTCATTATTATTAACATTATTATTATCATGGTTATTGATGATGTAGCGTGAGGGTACGAAATACTATTATTTTTACTAGGAAATACTACAAAATATGACACAAGTTTTATTAATTTACGGATGGGATATACCTAAACCTTGCTACAACACTATAGGCAGTGTACCTAATCGTAAAGTAGTGTAGTTTTTAGTAAGTCCGGTTCGTTCCACAGGGAGCTGGTGAAACTTACTATATTTTTAACTATATTTATACAAAATATATATAATTATATAAGTAGTAATATTATTATAAAAGGGGGGTTTTACCGTTTAATGACCGGTTTGTCGATTCTATATTTTAAGCGTAAAGATAAATGACGATAATTAAAGTGCGTAAAATAATGACAATAAATAAAATGACAGTAAATAAAATTGCGAGTAATAAAATGACAGTAAATAAAGATACGATGAGAAATATAATAAAAGAATTATGCTTATTTAAACTTCCGTAATCATGATGTTTGACGTGTTGATTTTAATTTATTACCATGGGTTAATTGTCCTTTGTCCTGGTTTATTTGATACGTCTATCTGGTTTTTGTCCATAATAGTCCATCGGTCATAAATATAAAGTGCGAGTATCCTCGTCAAATTACCCTTATACCCGAAGTCAAATATTCCAACTGATTAAGGATTTAAACTGTGACGCAGTTATCACTTCTGTCAACAATTACACCAGTTATCACTGTATGTAATCCACCCCTGTTTTAATTAGTTTATGAATATTAATTCATCCACTTGATCAGAATGAATAATCAATTACCCAACCCAATTGATTAATTAAATGATTATAACAGATTCCATATGAACGTCACTAAATAGGACAACCATAATCATTATTAATTATTAGGATAATTAATTTGAAGATAGGTTCGACAGACTCCAATGAGTTGTCACTCAATTAGACAATACCCCCCATCTATTAATAGTCAATAATCCAATTTCCACAAGTGTCGGTCTTTTGCCCAAACCTTAATTATGGTCCAAAGTTCAATAACCCAATTTTAGTAATTAGCCCAACATCATGAGTACTTCATTTTAAATAAGCATAATAACGACTTAGCTACGAGACATTAATGTAAAAAGGTTGAACATAACTTACAATGATTAAAAATAGCGTAGCGTTACACGGACAGAATTTCGACTTACACACTCAAACGATCTCTATCATAAATCTTATTATTATCATAATTTAAAATTAAAAATTAAGATTATTGTTATATCTGATTACATTAACATTATGATAGAGAATTATAAATATAGATATTGATATTTGATAGATAGAAAAATAAGAAAAAGATAGAAGAAGAAAAAAAGATCGGAAAAAAAGTTTTCTTCCTCATCGTAATACATCGTTCCTTTTATAGGAAAATTAGAATTCAAATTTTCATTTACGACCCCTGAACTATGCTCAATTAACAACTTTTTATTATTTAATATTATTCTTATTATGAATTATTTAAATATTATATTTTATTCTTGTGCATAGTTGACTCGTAATTTTTACACCGTTGCGTCGAGCGCTGAAAGTTGGTTCATGCCTCGGTTCCGGATTTTCGAACGTCCTTTCGTACAATTTTATATCTTGTACTTTGTGTTTTGTAACTTGTACTCTTGTCATTTTTAGACGTTCTTCATCAATAAATTGAACCTTTTGAATTGTATCTTGTACATTTGAGCTTTTTGGACGTTTTGGTCTTTCAAATCTTCGTTTTTGTCTTTAAATCTTCATTTTCGAGCGATTTGCGTCTTTCGTCTTCGCACTTATTTATTTAACTATTACAACTAAAAATAAGGAAATTACATTTAAAAACTTTACATATTGGAACGATATTGCTACAAAATATATGTTCATTTGGAGCACTATCAAATATCCCCACACTTGAGCGTTGCTTGTCCTCAAGCAATACAGAACTTGAAATAAAAACATACATGAATCACTTTTTTATTCATCACATTTTGTACATCAGTGATTTTGATATAGCGGTATAAACAATGACAGTAATGATGGTTAAAGGTGGGTGTGTCATCCACAGTTGCCTCGGGTTTAGGTCAACGACACTTGCAATCAAATAGCCGATTTACTTTCGGTTTCCAAAGCAAAGTGCACATTTGAAAGGCGGTTTACAGTCCCACATGACTATAAAAATTTAGATCCTTTAAGGAAATTGGATCTTTATGAAAACATTTGATCTTTTGAAAATTCAAGCTAGATTTTACCCTAGATAAGTTTTCTGATTTGATCCACCATTGGTGTTGCAAAATATATTTGTGGATCAATATTTTGGCTAAAAACATTTAGGTTTGTGTAATCCACTGCTATCCCGGTATCGGAAAGCACACATCCAGTTTACGTGTTCCGTATATTACCTTTCGGCAAACTACCGTCCGGTTGTAAAGGAAAGCGATGAACAAGAAACTGTTAAGGCAATGTCCCGTGACATGCAGATGATTATGGTCTTTTAACGTGTCGGATGCTAGAACTATCCTTGGTAGGAGCGATAGTAAAGATCATCCTATGATTTTTCGGTCTGGCACAAGGTCCTGTCTCCGACCATGCTATGCAACCACCGTTCTTACGGTTGACACCCGATTTGGTTCAGGTGACCTAATGAATTCCAGGTGAATTCCTAGGATTTTACGTTCAATGGTAATGAACGCATTGAAAATGGGTTTTCAGAAAACAAATCGGTTTGTATTTTTGATCAAAATATTTTCTCGTTCAAGCTCGAGTTTAGATATCATTGAATTCCATGAGTTTGAATTCTCAATCTTTAAGGTCAATCTCAAGGATTGAGTAATATCAGTCTTAAAAGCTGATTTTTAATCTTTAAGGAGATTATCCTTTCTGGGGATCTGATTCATTAGTCTTATCAAGCTAATTTGCACGGTGCCTCCCCATTGTACGAGATAAATCCTTCTCATGGTTAGGATAAATCTGACCACTTGGCGACCCTGTTTGATGCTGAGGTCCGTGGATTTCCTGCTGATTTTAGAGATGACTTTTCTAGATTTTTCGTCAACCTACAGCTGGTCTGGACGACAACTTCATGACCTAAATCAAGAAGCGCGTGTCTTTTTCGGAAGACTTTACTTCCTTCAAATGATGGAATTGATTCATCGTGTAGATCCATCTCTTCTTTTCTTTCATCGGATAAAACAGTTGATTATTGTTCAAAACAAAAGTATTTTCAATTGTTTGTACAAAAATATGTGATAGATAGTTTTTAATTGAATAACTTGGTACATTCTCCCCACACTTAGTTTCTTTCTTTGCCTTTTTATTCTCCTTTATTCCATTTTAAATGAATTCAAGCGTTTTAAGTTGTTTCTCAATTTATGTCCTTTTCGAGGTAACGATAATTTCGGTATTAACACCTAGTTTTCATCGTTCATAAATATGTATAAACATGATTTTGAGTTCATTTAATTGAAAATTTTTCAAATTTTCACAAAATTTGGCAAATAAACTAAGTGTAAACCCGAGAGAATTTATAACCCTTCCCCACACTTGAGATCATGCAATGCCCTCATTTGCATGAAATCAGACTATAATTATAAATTCATGAGGGTGATTAGTGTAGAAAAGTGATTAAAAATACCCAGTTTGTAAGCATATTATTTTACATCACATTTGATATTTTGCTTCTTGTCGTCAAAATCAGTAGCTATTGCTGAACTTAATGTTAGTCTTTGAAAGTGCGTTGTTCTACCCTGTTTTATAAAATACAAACATATATATACATATTTTTGAAGTTGGGTATATTACCCCACGTTCAAAAATTTATAAAGTCTAATATTTTTGGCATACTTTAAATCAATAAAATTAAAAATAATGATAACAAAATTTGTCGCCTCGCCCTCGGGTAAAGTAATTTCGGCTCTATGACCTAGTCTTCAACTTACGACGAATTTTATAAATCATTTTTTTTTTTTTTTCAACTTAATGAAATAAAGTAAATTTTGTTTTTAAATATCACACAAAACTTAAAAGCATATTAATTTCATATAAAACCTAAAAAAACAAAAATTCAGAATGGGGGGAGAAAACTAGTTCTTTAGTGTCTGCTAGCGGAAAAGACCAATCGGATTCCATTCTCGGAACTACACGAGAACAGAACAACTAACTCTAGATAACATTTTCTTAGAACATTTGAATCTCCCCACACTTAGGTAGCTGTGGTGTCGAAATTGTGATTAACTTCATCGTCAATTTCTTTTGGTCCATAATCAACTTGCCTATCTGTGACTTTTTCTTTAAGCCAGTGCCCGGCTTCTTCCGTAATATCCCAAAATTCAACTAGTTTCGCCTTTTCTTTAGGCGACAGATTGGATACTAACCGGTTACATAACTTAAAGTTCCCCTTACTTCTAGCATCGATAGCCCGTTTAAAAAGTTTCTTCATTGAACTGTTAATAACGGGGTCATTTAATTTCGTATCAACAACGGGGTTCTTTGTTATCAGGTCATCATTAGGTGTTACTTCATTTTCCCCACACTTAGGCGTTTTATTATTATTAAGCACTACCGTTGGAGTTGGTAAAACAACATGGTTATTACCAATCGTTTTTATTGGTTCAACGGTTTTGGTTGGTGGAGGTTTAGATTTTCGAATCATAAAGGTGATCGATTTGTCACCACTTTTAAGTGTCATTCTTCCATTTCCTACATCAAATAACGCCCCGGTGGACGCAAAGAATGGTCGACCTAAAATTAGAGGAACGTTTGGGTCCTCTTCTATGTCAATGACAATGAATTCGACTAGAAAGGTTAAATTGCCTACTTGAATGGGTAGGTTGTCAGCAATTCCAACTGGGTGCTTAATGGTTTGATCAAAGAGTCGAACACTCATATCCGTTGGAGTTAACTCACCTACACCTAATCTCTTATATAAGGAAAGAGGCATAACACTTACACTCGCACCTAAATCTGCTAGTGCATCATACATGACACAATCACTAAGTAGACAAGGAACAATAAATTCACCCGGATCACCTACCCTAGGTGGAGGTTTTGGTGAAACTGTATTCACCGGGTTTATCTTTACGGTTTTTGTTTCTTGTACTTTCTTATTCTTTTTCTTCTTCTTCTTTCCAGAGGTATCATAATCTTTATTACTTGTTACTTGCTCATACTCAACTCCTTTTCTTGGAAACGGGATGGGTGGTTTGTATGGTGCCACCACTGGCTTTACATACTCGGGTGGTGGTGGTGTAACTTCTTCATTGTTACTCTCATCTAAAACCTTCCCATCTTCTGATGCTGGTTTTTCAGAATTCGTTGAAACCATATTAACATTCTCATTCCGAGGATTTACTTCAGTATTACTCGGTAGCTTTCCTTGTTCCCTCTCACTCATCATGCTAGCAAGAGTACCTACGTGTTTTTCTAGATTCAAAATGGAAGCTTGTTGAGTTCTTAATGACTGATTAAACCTCTCGTTCGTTTGGGTTTGAGTTTCAATAAATTGTGTTTGCGATTCAACTAGCTTAAATACCACTTCTTCCAGATTTGACTTTTTCTCTTCGGTTTGTTGTGGTGGTTTATACAAGCCAGGTCTTTGTTGATTGAAAGTGTTGTTTTGAGTTGGTTGGTTATTCGGACCTTGTTGGTTATACGAGTTATTGTCGGGTCCTTTTGGATTGTAAAGAATGTTTTGATTTCGATTGAAGTTTGGCCTTGGCGGTTGATAATTATTTTGATAATTATTTCCCGGCCTTTGGTTCATATAGGAAACATTCTCTCGTTGTTCCATCGTTGGTTCAATGTGACAATCTTTCAATAAGTGTGGTCCACCGCATTGCTCACAACTGATTCGTATTGCGTGAATATCTTTATTCATCTTTTCCATTCGTCTTTCGAAAGCATCTATTTTTGCTGAAACGGAATCAAAGTCATGGCTAGAATCGGCTCTAGCCGCTTTAGATGAACGAACAATATCTTTTTCTTGGTGCCACTCATGCGAGTGGGAGGCTGTGTTATCAATAATTTTGTAAGCTTCAGTTGCGGTTTTCTTCATAATGGAACCACCAGCGGTTATGTCGATGTCTTTTCGTGTGGCGATGTCTACGCCTTTATAGAAGATTTGTACTATTTGAAAAGTATCTAATCCGTGTTGAGGACATCCTCTCAACATCCTTCCGAATCTTGTCCACGCCTCATATAATGTTTCATTTGGCTTTTGCGCGAACGTAACAATTTCTCCTTGAAGTCTCACGGCTTTAGATGCCGGAAAGAATTGTTTAAGAAATTTTTCAACTAAAACATCCCATGTGTCAATCGCCCCTTCAGGTAACGATTCTAACCAATCTTTGGCTTCTCCCTTTAAAGTCCAGGGAAACAACATGAGATAGATCTGCTCATCTTCCACTTCTCGGATTTTGAATAGTGTACAAATTCTTTTAAACGTACGAAGGTGTTCGTTTGGATCTTCATTCGGCGCACCACTATATTGGCACTGATTAGTTACCATGTTTAGAATTTGTCCTTTGATTTCATAATCTGGAGCATTAACTTCTGGCTTAATAATGGCGTGACCTTGGCCCGTGCGTGTGGCTCTCATTCGGTCTTCCATACTTAGAGGTTCTAGATTTTCCATGATTGGAAGTGTTGTATCTGAATCACTAGAGGTTTCTGATTTAATGGTTTCTTCCTCAACAATCTCTGTTTGAATGATTGGTGGTTCCGGAGGAAAGTTTAATGGTTCGGGATCTACAAACCGTTCCTGAATATTCTCCGGATTCTCAATTGTGAGGTTTGTTTCAAAAACTGGATTATCGGAAATTTGAGTTTGAGGATTTGGTCGACTTGATGACGATTCTAAAGAAAAATCAACGGCGGCGATATTCGTTAAACGATGTCTTGATCGAGTTACAGGTGGTGAACGTATGACCGGCGGCGAACGTCTTGCTCGGTGCATTCACTGAATATCCTATTAGTTTTTAAAAAGGAAAGAAAAATTATAATAAGTTATCCAACCAATAGACTTTTCTGATTTTGCCCACGTTTCGAATAGCCAAAAGATGCAGCAGAGGGGCAGGATTCGTTTGGTCTCAATATAATTGAGGACTGTTTGGCTCCAATAACCCGGTCCACGTACAAATCCAACTATTACTACGAACCAGAAAATTTTGATGTCTATCAATTTAACCACTTAAAATAAATTTTCGTAATTTTAAGAAATTTAGAGAAGAAGTAGAAAAAAATTCTAAGTCCTAAAAACTAGAATGGCGAGAAATAAGAAAGAAATAGATTGCGCGTCGAAAAATGTCGAAAAATAAAAGGTCGAAAAATAAGCGTCGAAAAATAAAAATAAGAAAGTAGTGCGAAATACGGCGTCGTAAAATTCTAAAGCACCTAAAACTTAGTCTAAGGAATAAGCACTTAAGGGATTTTACGGCAAAGCCTAAAAATTCTAGAAGTAAAAATAACTATGGCAAAACTAAACTTAATACTAAAAGTTGCGACTATAGTCTAAAAATCTAAAGGTAATAAAACTAAAAAAAAACATTTTTTTTTTTTATAGACAAAATTTTAAAAATATATTTTTTTTATACTTTTTTTTTTTTTTAAGTTCTTTTTTTTTTTTTTTTTTTTTTTTTTTACGTTTTTTTTTTTTTTTTTTTTTTTTTTTTTTTTTTTTTCGTTTTTTTTTTTTTTTTTTTTTTTTTTAAATTTTTTTAAAAACGATTTTTTTTTTTTTTTACAAAAATTTTTTTTTTTAAAACGAATTTTTTTTTTTCTTTTAAAAAAAAAACGATTTTTTTTTTTTTACACAAATTTTTTTTTTTTTTTTTTTTTAAAAACGAAAATTTTTTTTTTTTTTTTTTTTTTTTAAAACGATTTTTTTTTTACAAATTAATAATTTTTTTATAATTATAATTTTTTTTAAAACTTTTTTTTTTTTTTTTTTTTAATTCATTTACTATTCATGAATAGTAAATGAAAATAAATTAATTAATTTACTATTCACATGAAAGCGACATGATAGCAATTATTAATTATAAGTTACATAATATACCCCTGAAGTATTTAATAAATACGACTTTTTTAAAATTTACGTATAAATTTTTGATTCTTAAATATTATTATATTATTATATTCTATTTCAATATTATTATATTATTATATTCTATTTCAATATTATTATATTATTATATTTTATTTCAATATTATTTTATTATATTTTATTTCAATATTATTATAATTAAAAATATAGCGTTTTAGCGCTCCCCGGCAGCGGCGCCAAAAACTTGATGATGTAGCGTGAGGGTACGAAATACTATTATTTTTACTAGGAAATACTACAAAATATGACACAAGTTTTATTAATTTACGGATGGGATATACCTAAACCTTGCTACAACACTATAGGCAGTGTACCTAATCGTAAAGTAGTGTAGTTTTTAGTAAGTCCGGTTCGTTCCACAGGGAGCTGGTGAAACTTACTATATTTTTAACTATATTTATACAAAATATATATAATTATATAAGTAGTAATATTATTATAAAAGGGGGGTTTTACCGTTTAATGACCGGTTTGTCGATTCTATATTTTAAGCGTAAAGATAAATGACGATAATTAAAGTGCGTAAAATAATGACAATAAATAAAATGACAGTAAATAAAATTGCGAGTAATAAAATGACAGTAAATAAAGATACGATGAGAAATATAATAAAAGAATTATGCTTATTTAAACTTCCGTAATCATGATGTTTGACGTGTTGATTTTAATTTATTACCATGGGTTAATTGTCCTTTGTCCTGGTTTATTTGATACGTCTATCTGGTTTTTGTCCATAATAGTCCATCGGTCATAAATATAAAGTGCGAGTATCCTCGTCAAATTACCCTTATACCCGAAGTCAAATATTCCAACTGATTAAGGATTTAAACTGTGACGCAGTTATCACTTCTGTCAACAATTACACCAGTTATCACTGTATGTAATCCACCCCTGTTTTAATTAGTTTATGAATATTAATTCATCCACTTGATCAGAATGAATAATCAATTACCCAACCCAATTGATTAATTAAATGATTATAACAGATTCCATATGAACGTCACTAAATAGGACAACCATAATCATTATTAATTATTAGGATAATTAATTTGAAGATAGGTTCGACAGACTCCAATGAGTTGTCACTCAATTAGACAATACCCCCCATCTATTAATAGTCAATAATCCAATTTCCACAAGTGTCGGTCTTTTGCCCAAACCTTAATTATGGTCCAAAGTTCAATAACCCAATTTTAGTAATTAGCCCAACATCATGAGTACTTCATTTTAAATAAGCATAATAACGACTTAGCTACGAGACATTAATGTAAAAAGGTTGAACATAACTTACAATGATTAAAAATAGCGTAGCGTTACACGGACAGAATTTCGACTTACACACTCAAACGATCTCTATCATAAATCTTATTATTATCATAATTTAAAATTAAAAATTAAGATTATTGTTATATCTGATTACATTAACATTATGATAGAGAATTATAAATATAGATATTGATATTTGATAGATAGAAAAATAAGAAAAAGATAGAAGAAGAAAAAAAGATCGGAAAAAAAGTTTTCTTCCTCATCGTAATACATCGTTCCTTTTATAGGAAAATTAGAATTCAAATTTTCATTTACGACCCCTGAACTATGCTCAATTAACAACTTTTTATTATTTAATATTATTCTTATTATGAATTATTTAAATATTATATTTTATTCTTGTGCATAGTTGACTCGTAATTTTTACACCGTTGCGTCGAGCGCTGAAAGTTGGTTCATGCCTCGGTTCCGGATTTTCGAACGTCCTTTCGTACAATTTTATATCTTGTACTTTGTGTTTTGTAACTTGTACTCTTGTCATTTTTAGACGTTCTTCATCAATAAATTGAACCTTTTGAATTGTATCTTGTACATTTGAGCTTTTTGGACGTTTTGGTCTTTCAAATCTTCGTTTTTGTCTTTAAATCTTCATTTTCGAGCGATTTGCGTCTTTCGTCTTCGCACTTATTTATTTAACTATTACAACTAAAAATAAGGAAATTACATTTAAAAACTTTACATATTGGAACGATATTGCTACAAAATATATGTTCATTTGGAGCACTATCAGTTATTATTACTATTAAAAATATTTACTATTATTATTAAAAGATAATACAACTTCTTATTTAATATTATTAATTTATCAAATAACTATTAAAACTATACTCAATACATATAACTTAACAATATTAATATTTTCATATATAAAATGAATATGTTTAAGTTATTAAGGAAACCTATAAATTTTTAATATTCATATCACTAGTTATATACAAATTTGTCCGATTTCAATTATATGTGTTAATATATATAATTGATATAGGTTCGTGAATCCGAGACCAACCCTGTATTGTTCATTGTCGTCATATGTATTTTTACTACAAAATACAGTAGGTGAGTTCATTTGCTCCCTTTTACTCTTTATATTTTTGGGACTAAGAATACATGCGCTGTTTTTATAACTGCTTTATTAAATGCTTTTGAAATATATTTTGAACTGCGAATACATGAAATGCTTTTATAAATGTCTGACGAGATAGACACAAGCAAAACATTCCTCGAATGAATTATTATGCAGACTGAAGTTCTGCGGATTATTATTGAATTATGTGGACATGATAATTGCCACCATTGAATTATGTGGACATGATAATTGCCACCATTGAATTATGTGGACATGATAATTGCCACCAGTTGATGTGAATGTTATATATCGAGAGAATGATTTTATACACAGGTTATGTGTATGTTATTTTTGTGCACAAGATATGTGTACGGTTACTATGATTTATGAAAATGGTTTCGTACACGAGAAAGATGTACTGTGTTTAAAAGATATAGCATGTACATTACAGGTGGGTATAGGATTCGGGCCCATTTGTACCATGCAGCATTTAAATCTTGTGGTCTATTAAAATGATGAATTTTATTGTATTATGATAAACCTATGAATTCACCAACCTTTTGGTTGACACTTGAAAGCATGTTTATTGTCAGGTATGAAAGAAATCTTCCGCTGTGCATTTGCTCATTTTAAAGACATTATTCGGAGTCGATCATTGCAATGGAACCAGATGTTGGTAACTTTGTCCAGACGGATTAGGACGGGGTATGACATGTGGTATCAGAGCGGTGGTCTTAGCGAACCAGGTCTTGCATTAGTGTGTCTAACTGATAGTTGTTTAGATGCATTAGTGAGTCTGGACTTCGACCGTGTCTGCATGTCAAAAGTTTTGTTTATCATTTCTTGTCGAAAATTACCTGCTTATTATTCTTAGTCTAGACACATCTTACTGCATTGATTGCATGAATAGTGTATAGACAAAATTCATATCTTAGCGAATCTGCTAATTCATATCTTAGCATATCTATTACTGTAGACTTTATCTGACATGTTTCCTTAATTCTCTTTGTATTCTACGAGATCTTCTGTACTATGTATAGGTATTCTATGTAATTAGAATATCATTCGATATCCGAAAATCATTTCATATCGAAAAATCCTTTATTCAATCGTACGCAATGGAACTCACCACTAGTTCAAGTCCCTCGAATTCCGATATGGAGTCCCACTCCAGCTCCGAAAGTAGCGTCACCAGAATGAATCAATCAATCAATCATCCCCAATTCATCTGATGAGTTCGTGGTCGACTTAATCAATGGAGACAAGAAGAAGGCGATCCTTTCCATCCACCGAATTTCCCTCTTGGTGATGAACCTGAAGCACTCACCGGCGAACCAATACGAAACACCATTTTCACTCTCATTACCCGAATATCTCGTCATGATTATATTTTATCTAAAATTCTAAACCTTATTCATCCGCTCGTTCGAACCGACAATCATCCCGGAGTAATCGAAGAAGTCAACGAGCTTCGCACCTGAGTAATGATTTTGGAGAATATGGTGCAAAACTTACCAGCTTCAGCAACAGCACCAACACCAACAGTATCACCAACAACAACATCCGCATCCCAAGCCTCAATTTCACAAATCTGTCCCACGAACATCAACATCATACGCACCATGGATAGCAAGGAGTACCAACAGCAATTAACAATGAAGTATTGAACCATAACTTCATTAATATTTTGCGAAGAATATGTGGATCCTAATAATTAACTATGAAGTATTAACCCATAAATTTATTAATATTCTGCGAAGAATATGTGGTTCCTAATAGTTTTAAGGATTACTTATTCTAGCTCAAACCGAAAAGCAAATGAGATTAATATCATATTAACTCATTAAATACATGATTACATCCGAAGAAAATATATATGTATATATGTTTTCATAAAGATTGTAATTAAAAATTCTTTCGTACAAACTGTTAATGGTGAAAATATTTTAACGGGTAGGTAATACCCGAGGAATATTTAAATTTCACATTAATAAGTTACACTGTACATTCTTTAATTCAGATTCAGCAGTCATTATCAACACTGCTCAAATTTACACATATACGTATCCGTTCACCAAAGAACAACTATTTTCATCCAAGTTCAATTTCATATTCGGATTTTGACCGATCAGAATCCAAGTTAAGATTTGACAAGTGGCATAATTAAGAAAATAATGAACAAAATTAAATTGATTAGTAACCAATTAATTAACTACGTAAAACATTAAAACTATATTAACCAAAACCTAGCTAACTGTTCCTAGCTAACTGTTCCCATATGACTATTTCCTTAAAATATACTAGTTTTGGTGGAACTATTGAACTATTGGACTACTATCATGGACAATTAAAAAGTATTAAAAGAGTAGGAAATATTAAATACAACACATTTCGACTTAAAAGATTGTAAATAAATTACATCTACTACGGTTAAATATTTCCTCAAGTTTGCCACTTGATTTCATCTTAAACCTCATTTGTATCTTGATGATTACAATCTGCGTTCAAACCTTTCATGATTCTTGAAAATACCTCAATCGAGAAGATGAATCAACTGCATCTCATCTACGGAAGAAAAGATTTATGCATATAGTTATGCACCTGAAAAACTCTTGGAACATGAGTAAAACACATAGCTGTGCTAATTCCTCTAGCGTTATTATTACCGAAAATAAATTTGCAATCTCTTTCCAAATTAGCCAATTTTGTCACAGCTTCAGCAAGTCAATTTAGATGTTTCGTTCGAAGCAACCTTATTATAACCTTGATATATATATGTGTGCTCTTTTATCGTTACCGGAGAACCTTTTATATTCCACCATATTACCATCAGCGTTTAATCATCTAAAAACACTATTCATTTGAAACCACCTCGGATTGACAACCGACGATTCAGTTATGGTAGCATTAAATGCAAAGGAAACAGTAAAATTATAGATGGTCTAAACGGCCAAAAGTTTGATAAAAAGGAATGGAAGGTTGGAAAAACTCAATAGAAAATTTAGTACCGAAAAGCGGATTATACGAAACTATGAAGGAAACCGTGGACAAATCACAAGGTTAAAATCTACCTTCAAAGAATCCAAATGATTCAGTGTCTGCTAAAATCCTTAGCAAATACCTTGCTCCTGACTCTACACTTTTACGAACAAATTTTCATCATCATCCATCGATATTAGAAATTCTAAGATATCATCGTATCTTTCATTATAAATATCCTCAATATTTCTAAAGATAACTTCATAAATATCCTCGTCCGAAATTAATGATCTCTCCGCGCTATTTGTGTTATATCATAAAAGGAAACTGTTTTAGTTTCCAAATTCTGAAAAGTTCGAACTTAAAATATGAATGTTTTGAAGTAGTGTTGGGAACTGAAGCATGAGTTAGTATAATATAATGACACTTGATCAACGTGATTATATTACAGTAATTCATGTTGAGTTTCTAATGGAACGTGATGATTCTCAGTACCATCATCATGTGCCATTTACACGACTCTTACATTCTACCCAATCTCCAAGCATATTAAGAACATATCTTCTTGATAGTTCTATCTTTCCAGATATTCTGGTAATTTCTCAAATCAAGATCGTGCCGTTACAATTTTCTTCTTAGAACCTTAACTATGGTTATCCAAAACTTCATATCTACGAATTCTGGACCATTATTCTCTTGACTCGCGGACGGGAAGAGAAAACAAAAGCATGAAGCTCCGAAATATAATGGAGAATATAAAGCCCGATAACAACCCCGAAATTTCAAACCGTGTATATCAATGCGTATAGCAATATAAAGACACGGGAGAATGAAAAACACTATAACCTCAAGGTAATGGTAGACAAAAATAACTTCCTCCGATGGTAGATGAAAAAAGAAGAATAACAGATATGAAAGTTAGGAGTATATCAAGAATCAGTACTAGAAGGAGCATATTGACGAATGCTTTAAGGTATGAATTGAGGAAGAAAGAATGGAAGGTGTGATCTGTTGAAATAAGGAAACGAAGGGAGTGGATTTATAGTGAAATGTCCGACGAAACAATCGAAAAAGATTATTGCATTTAATCAAAGAAGATCCTGATTTCCTTAATCACCAAAGAATCAAATCTTATTACAAAGATTATCTCCAAATCTCATGAACTTGGAAATCAACCTATCTACGTCAAAAGATATGACGAATCTATACCTACTCCTTTCACTCTTTGGTGATAGCTTCACTCGTACTCTTCACAAAATCAGATGGTTTTATCCATATTACTCAATGATGATAAAACACTATTTATCAACTCATATTTGTCATAAAAACATTCTTATTGTTATCCATGACGACCTCTATCAAATTTCAGGGACGAAATTTCTTTAACGGGTAGGTACTGTGATGACCCGGAAATTTCTGACCAAATTTAAACTTGATCTTCATATGATTTCGACACGTTAAGTAAAGTTTGTTAAGTTAAATCTCAAGAATTTTAAACTGTGTTCATACATTCATTGTCCTTTAACTATTCCCGGCGATTCACGAACGATTGTTGTAAATGAATATATATATATATATATAAATATATATCTATATAAATATAAGTTTATAGAATAAATTGAAATAATAGAATACAAGTTAATCATTTGAGTTAATTATGTAAAAATAATACACAAGATAAAAAGTTATTAATAAAAAGGAAACTATATATAAATATATATGATTTCTATGTATATAAAATTCATAAATAATAAATATTCAATAAAGGTTATCATATTATATATGATTACATTACATAATTAATAATATATAATACAAATTAAAATATAGTTGTTATATTATATTAATAGTTTCATAATCATTATAAATATTAATATTAATATTAATGTCAGCATTATTAATTATGTTATATGAAATTTGATACATTTGAGTTGTTACATTATTATTAATATTATTATCATTGTTAATAAAATTATTATTATTATTAATTAGTAGTAATTTAATTTTTATTACGATTTATCAATGTAATACTCATTGTGATATAATATACATTATATAGTGCAAGAATGAAAATAATTGTTATATTAATATTATTATCATTACTTATAGAGATTAAAACTTGTATAGTTAATATTTTTAATACAAAAGGTATATATAAAATTTGATATGTATGAGTTATTATATTATATTTATCATTAATATTATTACCATTATTATAGCTAGTAAGATTGTATTATCATTTTTAATATTATTATTAGTAATTAAATTACTTAAAAATTTTCATTTATTTCTAAGTAATAATATTATTTATCAAATATTATTACTAATTACTTTATTAATATTTATACTTGATATCAAAAGTTAAAGAATTTAATATATATATATATACATATATATAAACACAGATATATAAATACATATTCTTACACAAAATACAGATTTATATATATATAATTACAGATTCAGATATTAATACATATATATATATATATGATCCTATATATATATATATATATATATATATATATATATATATATATATATATATATATATATATATATATATATATATATATATATAAATAAATACGTAATTAAAATCATGAAAATCCAAAATCAGTTGGCTATCGTTGTCTAACTATTTGGTAATTGATTTTGGGACTACAAATTCTACGAATCGAATCCAATTATTCACATTAACAGACAAATTCTGTTAGAGGGCGATAGTATTTTTTTTCTAACTAATTAACTTTACGTACCAATTAACTTTACGCACCATAACCTCCACGGTCACCCTTGAAACCGCCATCCCTATCATATTTATTTATTCCTCTTGCCTTGCTTCTTTCGTTCTCTGTCAATAACAACCGAACCAAAACTATCACCTTCAAATTGCCACCATCATGATCGGAACACCACCTCCACCTCTCTCTCTTTTCCTTGCTTCGGATTTCTATAATCACCCTCACACCCACTAAACACAAGTTGCCTACTACTGTATCTGCTCGACACCCTAATCACATCTTTTCTTTTCGTTCTAAGTTTCTGTCAACGAAGAACAATTATCACCACCTTTATATTATGTCTTCATTACTAAACCACGAACCCAAACCATCACCTTCATTAAAATCATCTTAAACGGAAACCAAACACCACCATTGAATTTCTAATACACTACTATAGTATTATTGTTTCTTTTGTTTCGGTTTCCTGTTAACAACCACCTTATCATTGTTAATTTCTGTTTAGATCAACTGGAACCAAACTAGATCACCACACACAGACACTAGGAATTTGAATATATGACATGTATATAATGACACACACGATGTATAATTGTTTTGGCGACATGAGTATAGAATTAAATATATAGATAGTGCATTACCAATTATTAGTGGAGCAAAACAATATTTGATGGCAAACAACAACTAATCACTTTAATAAAGTGGTGTAGAAGATGATAATCAAAATATGACACGTTAGTGGTGAACATAAACTAATGATAATGATATTAGGAATTTTTTCCAGATGCTGTTGGGATCCAACGGATCTTGGTGAGATGATTAAATCATTGTGGGGTCAATTGATTCGTTTGCCCACAAGAACCTCAATCACAAATTTGTTTACTGCACAATACAAATTGAGTACGTTAACTGTTTTGGAATTGGGTTTATATTGGGTTAAATCTATGGGGATGGGCTGAGATAAATTGCAGATTTCTACTGGGTCGTATGCTATTGAAGATATAGAGTTATTAAGGAAGTGAGTTAAGATGGTTATGGAGATGACGTGATGATACACAATGATGATGATGATGATAGTGATGATAAAGTCGTATGATGATAATGATATAGATGACAAGATAAATAATAATATAGGTAATGTTATTGATGACAATATTTAAGTGATAATCATGATTATGGTATGCATAAGATTGAAGGATGATGATTAATATGAACTAGATAATGACTTATAAAGTTTCTGTTTCAATTACAATCAACACCGAAACCCTGGTATAATGATGGGGCCGTAGATCTTGTAATTGGGCCATCCTGTTTATGTTTTTCGATTGGGCTATGCTCTATTTTTGTTGGGCTAAACAAACGGGGTATTTTGATATGCGTTGGAGGATATAAAAGAAAAACGTAACAGAGGGATGGTTTAATGGTGAGTTGGGTTAACAAGAGGTCGAGGGTTCGAATCTGAGCAGTGGTATATTTTTTTTTGAAGCCTTTTTAAACCCTTTTAAGGTAGTAATTCATTTCTATTTATTATTATTATTATTATTATTATTATTATTATTATTATTATTATTATTATTATTATTATTATTATTATTATTATTATTATTATTATTATTATTATTATTATTATTAAGAATTAATATAAGGATTATCATTATTATTATTAACTTATAACATTTTAATTATTTTTACTAGAATTATCATTATTATTAGTATTATAAGTATTTTCATTATTATTAACATTATTATTATCATGGTTATTATTACTATTAAAAATATTTACTATTATTATTAAAAGATAATACAACTTCTTATTTAATATTATTAATTTATCAAATAACTATTAAAACTATACTCAATACATATAACTTAACAACATTAATATTTTCATATATAAAATGAATATGTTTAAGTTATTAAGGAAACCTATAAATTTTTAATATTCATATCACTAGTTATATACAAATTTGTCCGATTTCAATTATATGTGTTAATATATATAATTGATATAGGTTCGTGAATCCGAGACCAACCTTGTATTGTTCATTGTCGTCATATGTATTTTTACTACAAAATACAGTAGGTGAGTTCATTTGCTCCCTTTTACTCTTTATATTTTTGGGACTGAGAATACATGCGCTGTTTTTACAACTGCCTTATTAAATGCTTTTGAAATATATTTTGAACTGCGAATACATGAAATGCTTTTATAAATGTTTGACGAGATAGATACAAGCAAAACATTCCTCGAATGAATTATTATGCAGACTGAAGTTCTGCGGATTATTATTGAATTATGTGGACATGATAATTGCCACCATTGAATTATGTGGACATGATAATTGCCACCATTGAATTATGTGGATATGATAATTGCCACCAGTTGATGTGAATGTTATATATCGAGAGAATGATTTTATACACAGGTTATGTGTATGTTATTTTTGTGCACAAGATATGTATACGGTTACTATGATTTATGAAAATGGTTTCGTACACGAGAAAGATGTACTGTATTTAAAAGATATAGCATGTACATTACAGGTGGGTATAGGATTCGGGCCCATTTGTACCATGCAGCATTTAAATCTTGTGGTCTATCAAAATAATGAATTTTATTATTTTATGATAAACCTATGAATTCACCAACCTTTTGGTTGACACTTGAAAGCATGTTTATTCTCAGGTATGAAAGAAATCTTCCGCTGTGAATTTGCTCATTTTAAAGACATTATTTGGAGTCGATCATCGCAATGGAACCAGATGTTGGTAACTTCGTCCAGACGGATTAGGACGGGGTAAGACAGCCGCGCCGCGGCTGGAGGAACCGTTCTGTGGCTTAAGGCAAGATTTGAATCCGACAGCATTGAACTTTCGAACCTCAATCCAAGTGTTAAGCCGCGCTGTGGCTAAAGGAGCCGCGTCGTGGCTTAATGCTGCAACGAATTTTTTTCTCGTTTTCCAAATACTTGTTTAACTCGCTTCGCACTTCAACAATCTCTCACTCGAAGAGACGTTAACCAACATCCATCTTAACCTAATATCATCAACATCATTATCCCACAATAACAACTTGACCCGCTAATTATACCTCCTTTTGATACCGCCGGATTTGCACCCGAATCACGCCGCACTTCATTTGATAACCTTCGAAGAAGTGAAGTCTTTCGACACCAAATTTTACCGCTGAGCTATAATACGATCTTTATGTTACTAGCTTGGGAAACGAGAACAATTCTTTGGCTATGTCACCTACCTCCTTTGTTTTGGAGATAACGGGTTGTTTAAGTCCGACCCGACCCAATTAACCTGATCGCCCAAGCGATCCACCCATACACAATATCATCCACCCGATTCAAATTCCAACAAAGAATAAATCCGATAGATCAAACATGTGGATAACACCATCAAGGCAGCCATGTGAGAACACAATCACACTCTTGATCTTCCACATAACCGCCTTTGCTTTCACCATTGGAACACCAACCACATACGTGCACAAGTCTTTTGACGAACCCGATTTTCCATCCCGAGCCAACTCCCACTGTACGAATGTATCATCAACCATGACTCTTAAGAAAACCTCTTGTTCATCCTCCTTAGTCGACCAAAACAAAGTTGCCATTGGAGAAGATTTACCCGAAGTACCGAAAGCTCTGTGTACTCAATTCGACCCGAATTTTCATTAGCTTCAACCTCCTTTGAGCTCTCACTCAAACATGATCCCTTAACAATTCCAAAAAGCATTAGCATGCTAGGACTTTTAACATCCACAAAATCACCTAGCCATTCATCCTTAGGAACTTCAACCATATACATGGTTTCCCTTTTATACCCGCGAGCAATCACATAATCTCCTTTAAACACTATCCACTTTTGATCTCCAAATAGGACATGTCAATTATCGTCATCCAATTGCCCAACCGAAATTAACTGACTGATGAGCTTTGGAACGAACCGCACATTCCTCAAGATCCAAGCATAATTCAAGTGTCTAACCACGAGATCACCAATACTCGCAATATCAAGTGTACTCCCATTCGCAACTCGAAACTTACCGGAGTATTCCTTGAGGTTCACCATCTCGTTCGTGTATGGGGTAACATGATATGAGGCACCCGAATCTAAAAGCCAAGATTCGTCAAGAACCTCTTTTTGGCACATCAACGCATATTCGATCACCATAGTCGATACGCTCCCACCCAATTTAAGACTCGGGCACTTTGACTTATAGTGACCAACTTGTTGACAATTCCAACACACCTCGTTCTTGCTTCTTGACCTAACTCTTACCCGACTAATATGTAGAAGCGAACCCGAACTTCCATTCGAATCTTTCCTACGAATACCTTCGCTAAGAATCAAATCCCGAATTCCTTCAAAAGTTAACATAATTAGTAGTTCTGAATGAACCACTAACTGCCGTAATCGTACCGGCCCAACTATCGGGCAATGAAGATAGCAAAAACAACGCCTCAAGCTCATCATTGAATTTAATATTCTCCGATTTTAAACGAGTTAAAATCGAATTAAATTCGTTAACATGATCCGCCGCCGAGGAACCCTTCATCATCCTAGCATTCACCAATTTCTGAATCAAGAATACTTTATTCAAAGCGGATGGCTTTTCATACATGTTAGACAAAGCCGCAGGTATACCCGCCATTGTGGTTTCATCCACGATGTTGTAAGCAACGTTCTTAGCCAGAGAAAGTCGAACAACTCCTAGGGCTTGCCTATCCAACAACTTCCACTCGCCTTGAGTCATCTCTTCTGGTTTAACATCCTTCAACGGTTGGTAAAGCTTCTTTTGATAGAGCACATCTGAAATGACCCGTTCATATCGATTATAAACGATTCTCAATAGTTGATTTCATTGCAAGGTATTTGACCTCTATATGATACATTTTACAAACATTGCATTCGTTTTTAAAAGACAAACTTTCATTTCATCGAAAGTTGACAGACATGCATACCATTTCATAATATATCCAAACTATCAATAACTTAATAATAATCTTGTTGAACTCAACGACTCGAATACAACATCTTTTGAAATATGTCACGAATGACTCCAAGTAATATCTTTAAAATGAGCAAATGCACAGTGGAAGATTTCTTTAATACCTGAGAATAAACATGCTTACAAGTGTCACTAAAAAGGTTGGTGAGTTCATTAGTTTATCATCAATATTCATTTTCATCATTTTTAATAGACCACAAGATTATATATTTCCATTTCTCATAAACATCATGCATGCATATAGCCATCTGTATAAAAATCATTCATATGGATTGAACACCTGGTAACCGACATTAACCATAATGCATAGAATATCCCCACAGACATCGACGTCTGTATAATAATAATCTCGAAGTACTAAAGCCATCCATAGACATGAATGGGGGTTGTTAGGCCCAATAGATCTATCTTTAGGATTCGCGTCAATTAGGGGCCATTTCCCTAATTCTTAGGTTACCAGACTTGAAGGGCGATATTCGATTTCGATAATCCCATCATAGAATGTAAATTTCAAGTACTTGTGTCTATTTCGTCAAACATTTATAAAACAACGCATGTATTCTCAGTCCCAAAAAATATATATTGCAAAAGCATTTAAAAAGGGAGCAAATGAAACTCACAATACAATATTTTGTAGTAAAAATATTCATACGACGATACTGAACAATGCAGGGTTGGCCTCGGATTCACGAACCTATATCATTTGTATATATATTAAAACATATAATCGTAATTGAACAAATATATATTTTATTGTTAGTGATATAATTTTTGTATTAATAACTTATATATATTTCATTATTTAATTAAATGTATATTTAAAATAAAATAAAAGTATTAATATAGTTAAGTTATGTATATTAAATATATTTTTATATATATTGTTTGTTAAAAATAGTAATTATAATAATACTAAAATAATATTTGTAATGATAATAATAATAATACTCAATAATGATAATAATGTTTATGATTTCATTAATGGTAAGAATAATGATATTAATAATAATAATACTTATAACAATAATAATAATGATAACAGTTTTTAAATAAAAAATGAAAAGTTTAATAATAACAATAATGATAATACTAATAAAAATAATGATATTGTTAATAATGACACTTATGTTAATAATATTACTACTAATAATTATAAAAATGATACTAATATTAATATAAATGAAAATAATAATAATTTGCATCATTTTCATAATAATATTTATATCCAAGATTTCTATATTCATAATCTTCGTGTTAAATTTCTAAACTAATGACTAAAGCTTCTATAACATTAATTCGTAATCCTAAACATAATAATAATAATAATAATAATAATAATAATAATAATAATAATAATAATAATAATACTTATTTTACTAATAATCTAATATAATTGATAATAACAGTAATAATAATACCTACTGATAATACTAGTAATGATAATAATATAAACTATATTAATGATAATAATTTTAATAATCATATTATTAATAATAATATTGATAATAATTAATAATGCCATAATACTAATAAGTAATAATAATAATAATAACAATAATGAAAATAGTAATATTAGTTACTTTAATGATAATAACATTCATTATATTAATATTAGTGATAACACTACTTACATAATAATAATAATAATAACATAATCAATAATAATAATGAAAATACTAATAATAATTATAATTATAATAATAATAATAATAATAATAATAATAATAATAATAATAATAATAATAATAAAAAAAAAATAACAATAGACTACCTCAAAAGAATGAGTTCCAAAAAAAAAAAAAAAAAAAATTTACAGCCCATGCACGGGCTCGAACCCACGACCAACTGCTTAACCAAACAACTCCTAACCATTCCTCCATCTTTGTATTTCTGATTATATATCAGACCCGTGACTATATAACCCATCTATTTAACTGTTCCCTTCATCTTCTACATCAATCAATCGACCCAAGGATCAGTAATCACCATAACTGTTAAGCACTTTGATTTATGACTTAAAATTGAACTACAATTATCGGTTGTGGGTTACAAAGATTGAAAAAAAATAAAAAATAAAAAAATTAAAACAACAGCAGCAGCTGGAAGACTTCGCGAGAAAATAAAAAAAATAAATAAATTCATAATTTGATTTTGAAATTGGGTTCTTTTGAGACCCTGATTCCTTCATGTAATATGTCTTAAATCGTTCCTAGAAACTATTCCAATCATCAATTGAATCAGAAGTAGCAACTAGGATTCGAATTTCACGAAAAACGAATCCTTTGACTTTTTAAAATAAAACTTTGACTCGAAAATTCGAACTCATTTTAAGGAATTGACAACTGAAATTTTGCAGATAGTTTCACTAGAGGATTCCTATCACTTCTGCATTATTAGATTTTGAAGATGGATTTTAAAATTGAGCTTTGTAAAAATGAGGTACGAATAGAGGTTTGGGCTTGGTTCTTGATTTTTCTGTTTAATTTAAATCGATCAAAAGTTGTTAGTGATATTTGTAATTGGTAACGAAGGAAATTGAATGATTCTATATCAAATGAGATGATTGATTTATAATGCAGAATGTGAGTGTCATTGGCAATAATCGAGCAGACAAGAAAAAAATAATGAGAATAAATAAATAAAAACTGACAAAGACCTCTAACAGAATTTGTTTCTGTATTTGTGAAATGAAATCGATGGCAGACAGAAAACAAAATCGTGCAGTAGAAAGGAGAAGGAAAGAAAAAAAATAAAAAAATAAAGCAGGAAGGAAAAGAACAAATTCTAATTTAATTTAATTAATATTAATAATTAATAATTATATTACTAATAATACTAATTAATAATAACTATATTAATAATAACATTGATAATAATTTTAATGATATTGGTAATATTAATTATCAAAATAATAATAATAATAATATAACCAATTAAGTGTATTAAGTTTCATACTTATATATTATATATATTAATATTAAAAATACTGATATTATTAATAATGAAAGTAATAATAACATTATTAATATAATAACCATATCTGCAATTTCATTTAATATAATGATATTATAATCTATTAATTATGTAATATTTAATAATTATCTTATATATTATATGATAACATTTATTGAATATTGAATATTTATATATTTTATATATATTATAATATAATAATATTTATTAATAGAGATCATATATATATATATATATATATATATATATATATATATATATATATATATATATATATATATATATATATATATATATATATATATATATATATATTCATTTTTAATAGAAAGTTAATTATTCTACTTATTATTTTCAGTTATTTTTCATAAAAACTAAATCATATAATAGTTCATCCATATTTTTAACTTATTACATATATTTATTTACATATATATTTATATATTTATTTACACACTATTGTTCATGAATCGTTGGGAGCAGTCAAGGGTCAAATGAATAGTTCGAAAATTTTGAGATTCAATTAAATAGAGGTTGCTTAACTGTTGAAACCATATAAAGATGAAGTTTAAATTTGGTCGGAAATTTCTGGGTCGTCACAGTACCTACTCGTTAAAGAAATTTCGTCCTGAAATTTGATCGAGGTCGTCATGGCTAACAATAAAAATGTTTTCATGACGAATATGAGTTGATAAATAGAGTTTTATCATTATTGATTAATATAGATAAAATGATTTAATTTTGTGAAGCGTACGAGCGAAGCTGTTACAAAAGATAGAGATTTAACTTTGGACGTAGTCATAGTGGATTTTCGGAATTCGAGGAATCTAAAGAGTATCTTCGTAATGTATATAAGATTTGATTCTTCAATAATTAAAGAAATTAGAATCCTTTTTGGTTAAATGCGAGGATCTGTCTCGATTGCTCTGTCTGATATTTTCACTATAAATCCACCCTCTTTGTTTCCTTATTTCCACAGCTCCTATACTTTCTTCCTCGGTTCATATTTTCTAAACATCAGTTAATATGCTTAATCTCGTCCTGATCCTTGATATATTTCTGACCTTCGTATCAGTCATTCTTCTTTTTCATCTACCACTGGAGGAATCTGTTTACTTCTACTATGCTCTTGGGTTTATAGTGTTTTTAGTTCTCCCGTGTCTTTATATTGCTATACGCATTGATATACACGGTTTGTAGCTGTTGAGCTTTATATCTTCCCTAATATTTCAGAGCTCCATGCTTATGTTTTTCTTCCCGACTTTTAAGTACAGTAAGTAACGGTCCAGAATTCGTAGGTATGGAGTTTCGAGTGAACATGACAAATGTTCTAAGAGAGAGATTGTATAGCATGATCTTGATTGGTTAAATTACCAGAATTCAAGAGAAAGATAGATCTATCAGGAAGATATGTTCTTGATATGTTTGGAGATTAGGTAGAATGTAAGAGTCGTGTAACATGACACATGATGACGTTAGGGTATGTGAATCATCACGTTCCATTAGAAACTCAGCATGACTTACTGTAATATAATCACGTTGATCAAGTGTCATTATATTATACTAACTCATACTTCAGTTCCCAACACTACTTCAAAAACATTCATACTTTAAATTCGAATTTTTCAAAATTTAGAAACTAAAATAGTTTCCTTTATGATGTAATACAGATAGCATGAAGAGATAAATGATTTCAGATAAGAAGAGTTATGAAACTATCTTCAGAAATATCGAGGATATTTATAATGAAAGATACGATGATATCTTAGAATTTCTATTATCAAAAGGTGATGAAGAAGATTTGTCCGCAAGAGTTTACAGTCAGGAGCAAGGTATTCGTTAATGACTTTAGCAGATACTGAATCATTTGGATTCTTTGAAGGCAGGGTTAGTCTTTGTGATTTGTCCAGAGCCTTCTTCATAGTGTGCTCAATCCTTTTTCTAGTACCAAATTTTCTCATTTTCTGAGCTTTTTTTAACGCACTACTCTTTATCATCAAACTTCCGACTGTTAAGGTCGTTTACAGGTTTTGCTGCTTCATTAAGCTTTTTCAATATTTAGAGTATTGATTCGTAGATTGAGTGCTTTTCAGAATTTCAGAATGGGAGATCATAATCCTAAGAGATGAATGTTATATGTATACATATAACTGTTGATGTAGAAACATTGCGAGATTCAAAATACCGATTACTAATTCCCGGTAATTGGTATGGTAATTCTCGTTATAAGATGTGGATAAGTATATGATAAGGTTCTAATGAACAATTAAAATGGTTCTTCGGAGAGACTTAAGCCAATGAGTAATGAAGTTGCTGGTAAGTTTACTGCTAATGTGGTGGAATATAAACGGTTCTCCGGTAACGATGATGAAGGGGTAATCTTTATAATAAGGTTTATTTGAATGAAAAATTGAAGTTGATTTGCTGGAGCTATGACAGAATTGGCTAATTTGAAAAAGAAATGCAATGTTATTTTCGGTAATAACAATGCCAAGGGAGCTAGCACAGATACGTGTTAAGCGTTTACTCAAGTTCCGAGTGTTTTCAGGTGCATGCATCAATCTTTTCTTCCATAGATGAAGGGCAGTTGGTTCATCCTCTCGATTGAGGTGTTTTCAAGAATCATGAAAGGTTTGAACGCAGATTGTAATCGTCAAGATACAAATGAGGTTTAAGATAAAATCAAGTGGCAAACTTGAAGAAATGCTTAGTTTTATATGTTATAATCAATATTTTAATTCATTTTAATTGTCCAATGTTAGTAGTCCACAGTTAGTAGTTCAGTAATTCATATATAGTTTAATATATAATATTCGAATTAATTAATACGTGTCGTGACCCATTGTATACAAGTCTCAGACTCGATCACAACTCAAAGTATATATATTATTTGAGAATCAACCTCAACCCTGTATAGCTAACTCGAGCATTACTGCATATAAAGTGTCTATGGTTATTCCAAATAATATATATAGATGACGTCGACATGATATGTCAAAAAATTGTATATGTGTCCCGACGATATTTAAAGTGCGTAAAATAAATAACAGAAATTAAATGACGATAAATAAAATTGCGAGAATTAAAATTGTAATAAATAAATTGCGATAAATAAAATGTAATAAGGAATTAGCAGTTAGCTAGGAACAATTAGCTAGGATTTTGTTAGCGTGGATTCTTAACAAAATTTCTTATAGTTAATTTGTTTGTTTCTAACAAATTTTATTTTTGTCCAATGTTTTCTTCATTATGCCACTTGTTGGATTCTGATAAGTCAAAATCCAAATATGAAATTGAATGAAAATGGTTATTCTGTGGTAAACGGATTCGTATATCTGTGGATGTAAGTAGGATAGTAAATGACTGTTGAATCATATTCGAAGAATGTACAGTGTAATTTATTAATGTGAAATCTTAATATTCTTTGGGTATTACCTACCCGTTAAAATATTTTCACCATTAACAGTTTGTACAAAAGAATTTTTAATTACAATCTTTATGAAAACATATTACATATATATTTTCTTCGGATGTAATCATGGATTTAATGAGTCAATATGATATTAGACTCATTTGATTTACCGTTAGAACAAGAATATATAATCTCTAAAACATTAGAGATTACATAACCGACATGCCGAACGAAGATAAATGACGTAGAACGTCATGTAGAATGATGGTTATGCTCACGGTACAGATTGTGATGTTGAGGCGTGTGTTGTTGATGGTACGGGTGCTGTTGCTGGTGGTGCTGTTGATGTCGGTGATGTTGCTGAAGTTGGTAAGTTTTGCACCATATTCTCTGTAGTGATCCGAACTTTTCCACGTTTATATATATTAAATGAAATTGATATTTACATGATTAAATGTTTCCAACATGTTAAGCAATCAAACTTGTTAAGACTTGATTAATTGAAATAGGTTTCATGTAGACAATTGACCACCCAAATTGACCGGCGATTCACGAACGTTAAAACTTGTAAAAACTATATGATGATATATATGGATATGTATATAGCTAACATGATATTATGAAAAGTAAGTATCTCACTAGATATATTAACAATGAGTTATATACATAAAGTGAGACTATTGAATTATGAAACTCGAAACGATATATATAACGATTATCGTTATAACAACGTCTTACTAAATACATATGAATCATATTAAGATATTGATACACTATGTTTAACATGATAAAATGATAATTAAATATATCATTAAGTGTGTTAACGATGAACTACATATGTAAAACAAGACCACTAACTTAAGAGTTTTGAAACGAGTTATATATGTAACGATTATCGTTGTAACGACGTTTTAATATATATATATATATATATATATATATATATATATATATATATATATATATATATATATATATATAGTGTTAAGATATATTCATACACCATGTTATCATGACAATATGATAATTTAACATCTCATTAGATATAATAAACAATGGGTTAACTACATTAAATGAGATCATTAACTTAAAAGTTTCAAGACAACACTTACATGTAAAAACTAACGGTGACTTAACGACTTAGTTAAAATGTTTATACATGTAGTGTATTAAGATATATTAATACACTTGATGTGTGCGAGGTGTACTAGGAAATAGTATTATTTTTACTACGAAATACTATTAAATACGATACAATTTTTACACAAGATATTTATTTATTTATAGAATGGATATACCTAAACCTTGCTACAACACTTATAGGCAGTGTACCTAATCGTATAGTAGTGTAGTTTTTAGTAAGTCCGGTTCGTTCCACAGGGATCTTTTAAACAAGCTTAACGCTATATTTTTAACTTATAATTGTAAAAATACAAAAATTTATAAGTAGTATTATTATTATAAAAGGGGGTTTTTACTGTTTAATGACCGGTTTGTCGATTTTAAAACTTCAGTCGCAGTTAAAACCTAATGTAAAATATTAAATAAATAAAAGACTTAATTTAAAGCGTAAAGTAAATAACGATAATGAAATTGCGATAAATAAAAGTGCGATAATTAAAAAGTACGATAATTAAAAGTGCAATTAAATACAATGACAATAAATAAAAGTGCGAGAATTAAAAGTGCAATTAAATATGAAATAAAGGAATTATGCTTATTTAAACTTCCATAATCATGATGTTTGACATGTTGATTTTTAGTTTATTCCCATGGGTTAATTGTCCTTTGCCTGGATTATTTGATATGTCCATACGGATTTCTCCATAATAGTCCATCAGTCATAATCATAAAATACAGAATTCTTCGTCAAATTATTCTTATTCCCGAAGTCAAATATTCCAACTAATTGGGGATTCGAATTGTAACAAGGTCTTAATACTTTGTTTAATGAATACACCAGGTTATCGACTGCGTGTAAACTAAGGTTTTACTACTTTGTTAACAATTACACCAATTACCCTTGAATGTAATCTACCCCTGTTTCAACAAGTCTATTAACTATTAATTCAGTTCCGTGTCCGGTAAAATGAACAATTATTGGTATTTATAGATATCTCGCCCACCGTACCCAGTGAAGCGTATGTGGTTATATATAAATACGTCAAATTATAAGTCTATATATTAAATTAACGAGGTATCATTTAGTTAATATAAAGCCCATTAATAGCCCATAGTCTAATTTCCACAAGTGTCGTTCTTCTATCCAAACCCCAATTATGGTACAAAACCCAATTACCCAATTTTAATATTTAGCCCAACATCATGATTACTTCGTCTTAAATAAGCATAATAATAACTTAGCTACGAGACATTAATTTAAAAATAACATTAACCATAACTTACAGTGATTAAAAATAGCGTAGCGTTACACGGACAGAATTTTGACTTACACCCTTACAACATTTGCTAACATACCCTTATTAATTAGAATTTAAAATTAAAATTAAAATATAAATATATATATATATATATATAATATATATATATATATATATATATATATATATATATATATATATATATATATATATATATATATATATACGAGTGATAGATAGAAAGGAAAGAAAAAGATGTAAAAATTCGTCCAAAACTCGCGAACTTTATAGGACCAGACCTGTCCCTATTCACCATGTGATCGCATGGTTTTTTGCCTTCCAGGCCATGCGATCGCATGGCCAGCTTTTCCAGGTCACATGTCTTTGTTTGCATTTTGCCGACGATTTATATAAATATATATAATATATAAATAATTTTAAGAATTATTTAAATATTATATTATATTTATGTGCATAGTTGACATGTAATTTTTAGTCCATTGCGTCGAGCGTTGAGAGTTGACTTTAGTCCCGGTTCCGGATTTTTGAACGTCCTTGCGTACAATTTAATATCTTGTACTTTGCGTTTTGCATCTTGTACTCTTGTAATTTGGAGACGTTTCTCATCAATAATTGAACCACTTTGATTGTACTTTGTACTTTTGAGCTTTTTGGTCGTTTGCGTCTTCAATTCGTCGATTCTGTCTTTTGTCTTCACCTTTTATTATTTAAACGAATATCACTTGTAAATAGAACAATTGCAACTAAAAGCTTGTCTTTCTTGAGGGATAATGCTATGAAATATATGTTTGTTTTTAGCATTATCAAATATTCCCACACTTGAGCGTTGCTTGTCCTCAAGCAATATAGTCTTGAAATAAAAATACTAGAATCACTTCTTTATTCTTCACACTTTGTACATCAGTGATTTCTATACGGTGGTATAAACAATGGTAGTAACGTTGTGGTTTACAGTCCCACATGACTATAAAAATTTAGATCCTTTAAGGAAATTGGATCGTTATGAAAACATTTGATCTTTTGAAAATTTAATCTAGCTTTTACCCTAGATAAGTTTTCCGGAATAACCCTTCACCGGTGTTTGCAAATTATTTTTGTGGGTTTGGTGGGTTTCATATTTGAAAACTTTAGCTCAAAACTTGCGGTTTTGTGTCACCCACTTGCTAACCTTGTATTGAGAAAGCAACACGTCCAGTATACTTGCTTCGTATATTACCTTTCGGTACACTACCGTCCGGTTGTAAACGAAAGCGTTGAACAAGCAACTGTTAAGGCAATGTCCCCTGACATGCTTTTAATTATGGTCTATAACGTGTCGGATGCCATTACTATCCTTGGTAGGAGCAATAGTAAAGCTCACCCTTATAATTTTTCGGATTGGTACAAGGTCCTGTCTTCGACCATACTATGCAACCACCGTTCTTACGGTTGACACCTGATTTAGTTCAGGTGACCTAATGAATTCCAGGTGAATTCCTAGGATTTTACGTTCAATGGTAATGAACGCATTAAAAATGGGTTTTCAGAAAACAAATCGGTTTGTAATTTTGATCAAAATATTTTCTCGTTCAAGCTCGAGTTTAAATATCATTGAATTCCATGAGTTTGTAATTCTCAATCTTTAAAAGTCAATCTCAAGGATTGAGTAATATCAGTCTTAAAAGCTATTTTTTAATCTTTAAGGAGATTATCCTTTCTGGGGGTCTGATTCATTAGTCTTATCAAGCTAATTTGCACGGTGTCCTCCCCATTTTACGAGACAGATCCTCACATGGTTTGGATAAGTCTGACCACTTGGCGACCCTGTTTGATGCTGAGGTCCGTGGATTTCCAGCTGATTTTAGTGATGACTTTTCTAGATTTTTCGTCAACCTACAGCTGGTCTGGACGACAACTTCATGACCTAAATCAAGAAGCGCGTGTCTTTTTCGGAATACTTTACTTCCTTTTAATGATGGAATTGATTCATCGTGTAGATCCATCTTTCTTTCAAATATATTACAGTTTTCCGGGTAAAACATTTAATTTTGTCCAAAACAAAAGTATCTTCAGTTATTTGTACAAAAATATGTGATATATGTTTTAAATAACTTGGTAATTTTTTTTTCACACTTGGCTTTTATTTTCCTTTATTTGCCTTTTTATTATCCTCTATTCCATTTTAAATGAATTCTAATATTTTGGTTTGTTTCTCAATTTATGTCCTTTCCGAGGTAACAATAATTTCGGTATTAACACCTAGTTTTATCATTCATAAATATGTATAAACATGATTTTGAGTTCATTTAATTGAAAATTTTGAAAAATTTTACTAGAATTGGGTAGTCAGTATATAAGACTAGGGCTGTTCTTTATTATCAGAGAGCACTAGATTCTAATACAACTACTGCGTTACTAGTATTTTTAATGGTAACCAAGTATTTAAATTAAAATTTTAAAAATCCGAAAGAATTTAACCCCTTCCCACACTTAAGATCTTGCAATGCCCTCATTTGCAAGAAATCAGTAACAATTTAAATTATTGAGGGTGATTAGCGTAGAAAAATGATTAAATTTTACCAAAGTTTCCAAACATATTGGCGTTTGTTTTAAAAGCAAAGTTTTTTGATTTTTTTTTATATAAAAACCTTTACTAATAAAACATTAAATTAATTAAAAATTAAAATTTTGTTTCTTTTTTTAGGATGAGTGCGTTTCGGATCGTTGTCCTAGTTCGTCCCTCGATAAAATTTTAAAATTTATCATTTTTAAGCGCAGTTTTAAAAGCAAAGATTTTCGGGTTTTTTTTTAATGTTTTTGGCATACTTTAATTCAATAAGATTAAAAATAATGATAATAAAAGTTCTCGTCCCTTCCTTGGGTAGAGCAATTTCGGTTCAACGACCTAGTTTTCAACTCACGACGAATTTTAAAAATCATATTTTTATCTTAATGAAATAAAGTAAATTTTTGTTTTTAAATTCACACCAAACTTAAATTTAAAATGCATAAAATTAAAAATTCATATTATTAATATTTTTATACATACAAACTTATTAAAAATATTAATTTTTCAAATATTTACAAACTTAAATATATTGATTTTAAAAAGTTTACAATAATAATTTAATATTAATTTTAAAAACAAAGTAAAAATAAAATTAAAAATCTTTTTTGTATTTTATCCCACTTTAATCAATCAAATATTGTCAAAAATATACGCCCCTCTTTTCGGTAAAGTAATTTCGGCTATATTACCTAGCTTTACTCCTGACGAATTTCTAAAATATTTTGGGTTGATTGATTAAAGATATTTATACTTTAAGAATAAACGGTAAATTTCGCAGTGATGTAATAAATTTTTGCATGATATCAATAATTTCAGTTATGCATACATAATTTTATTGAATACCAATTTAATACTTTATAGCGAACAATTTAGCGTTTAATGTCAAAAGGTTAAAAATAAAAATAAAAATAAAAACTGAAAACTGTACAAACTTACCTGTGAAATAGAATTCTCAGTGACCTGTTTTAGCCCACTCATAAGAGAGACGGACTAATTGGTTTTCCATAGCTACATAGGCGTAACCTCGAGCATTCAATGTTTTTTCTTCAAAACATATGAACGGTCCATCTCTGCATAAAGTAACAAACTCGGTATTGGAATATGTTTGATTATTTGAACATTTACCTTCGTGTGACCATTTTCCGCATTTTTGACATCTTTCAAGGTGTCGTGCTCTTCTTTTCGCTGCGAATTTTGATTTTCCTTTACCAAAATGTAACTTATTATTTTCGTTCCTGGATTCTTTTCTTACTCCGTCCAATTTACCTCTGATTAATGATACCAATTCACTTAGAAGGGTGTCATTATTACGTATAGTGATCAAATTGTGTAGCATTAGACCATGGTTTAGTTCACAGGAAGTCTTCATCTCGTAAAACCTAAAAAAAATAAAAATTCAGAATGAGGGGAGAAGACTAGTTCTTTAGGGTCTGCTAGGGAAAGACCATCCGGATTCCATTATCGAGAACTACACGAAAATAGAATATCTAACTCTAACAGAAATATATGTTACCCTAAAAAGATTCGAACCTCCCCACACTTAGTTAGCTGTGGTGTCGAAATTGTGATTAATTTCATTTTCAACTTCCATTGGATTATCTATGTAATGTTTAACTCTGTGACCATTAACTTTAAATTCAATCCCATTTGAATTTATTAACTCTACCGTTCCATATTGAAAAACTCTTTTGACTATGAATGGTCCAGACCATCTTGATTTCAATTTTCCAGGAAATAGCTTGAATCGTGAATTGAAACGAAGAACTCTGTCTCCTTCTTTAAATTCTTTTGAACTTCTGATTATTTTATCATGCCATTTCTTCGTTCTTTCTTTATAGATTAACGAATTTTCGTATGCTTCATGTCTTAATTCTTCTAATTCGTTTAGTTGACTTAACCGTAGACGTTCAGCTTCATGTAAATCAAGATTACATGTCTTCAAAGCCCAAAATGCTTTGTGTTCAATTTCTACTGGAAGATGACATGCTTTTTCGTAAACGAGTCTAAAAGGTGTGGTTCCAATTGGAGTTTTGTAGGCTGTTCTAAAAGCCCAGAGTGCATCCTCCAATTTAATGGACCATTCCTTCGGATTTGATCCTACGATTTTCTCTAGAATATGTTTTAAAGCTCGGTTGGTATTTTCAACTTGTCCACTTGTTTGTGGATGATAAGCAGTGGAGATTTTATGAGTTACTTCATATCTTTTAAGAACTTTCTCAAGTTGATTATTAAAAAAATGAGTACCCCGATCACTTATTAAAGCTTTCGGTGTTCCAAACCTTGCAAAAAGACGTTTTAAAAAGTTGACTACAACTCGTGCATCGTTAGTTAGGAGAGCTTGTGCTTCCACCCATTTAGATACATAATCAATGGCAACGAGAATGTAGAGATTATTATGAGATTTTGGAATTGGACCCATAAAGTCAATACCCCAAATGTCAAATACTTCACATACTTGAATGACATTTTGTGGCATTTCATCACGTTGACTTATTTTTCCGGCCCTTTGACAAGCATCACAGGATTTGCAAAGGAGGTGTGCGTCTTTGAAAATTGTAGGCCAATAGAATCCAGAATCATAAACTTTTCTTGCTGTAAGTTGAGGCCCATAATGCCTTCCTGTTGGTCCTGTGTGACAATAGTTTAAGATTTTACTAGCTTCTTCTCCGAATACACATTGGCGTATTATTCCATCGGGACAACTTTTGAACAAATGTGGATCTTCCCAGAAATAGTGTTTTATATCACTAAAGAATTTCTTTCGTTTTTGGTACGACAATCCTTTTTCAAGAAATCCACATACTAAGTAGTTTGCATAGTCTGCAAACCATGAAATTTCATTATAATCTATCTTCAGTAGATATTCATCAGGAAAGTTGTCTTGTATGGTCGATTCATTCAGAACTTCTAATTCAGGATTTTCAAGACGAGAAAGATGATCAGCGGCGAGATTTTCTGCTCCCTTTTTATCTCGTATTTCAATATCGAACTCTTGTAAGAGTAAGATCCAACAGATTAATCGTGGTTTAGCATCTTGTTTCGAAAATAGGTATCTAAGAGCAGAATGGTCGGTATAGACCACCGTTTTAGCTAGAACGAGCTATGAACGAAATTTGTCAAAAGCAAAGACAATAGCAAGGAGTTCTTTTTCAGTAGTTGTATAATTCGTTTGTGCTCCTTGTAACGTCTTACTAGCATAATATATAGGTTGAAATCATTTTTCAATCCTTTGTCCTAAAACGGCTCCCATTGCAAAATCACTTGCATCACACATAAGTTCAAACGGTAGATTCCAATTTGGAGTTATCATTATCGGCGCATTAGTGAGTTTTTCTTTAAGAATATTAAAAGATTTGATGCATTCATCTGAAAATATGAATGGAACATCCTTTTCTAGGAGTTTATTCATAGGAGTGGCAATTTTAGAAAAATCTTTTATGAAACATCGGTAAAAACCGGCATGCCCTAGAAAACTCCTAACTCCTCTAACATTGGTGGGATGTGGAAGTTTAGCAATTACATCTACTTTAGCTCTATCCACTTCAATTCCTTCCTTTGAAATTTTATGACCAAGAACGATGCCTTCTTTAACCATGAAATGGCATTTCTCCCAATTAAGTACTAGATTTGATTGTTCGCATCTAATAAGCATTCGTTCAAGATTAACTAGACATGTTTCAAAAGTATCACCGAAGACTGAAAAGTCATCCATGAAAACTTCCATGCATTCTTCTATCATGTCATGAAAAATCACCATCATGCACCTTTGAAAGGTTGCAGGGGCGTTGCAAAGTCCAAATGGCATGCGTTTGTAAGCAAACGTACCATAAGGGCACGTGAATGTGGTTTTCTCTTGGTCCTCGGGTGCTATTGGAATTTGAAAATATCCAGAAAAACCATCAAGAAAACAATAGTAACTATTTCCGGCTAATCTTTCCAACATTTGATCAATGAAAGGTAAGGAAAAGTGATCTTTTCTGGTGGCGTCATTTGATTTTCTATAATCAATACAAACACGCCATCCTGTTACAGTCCTAGTAGGAATAAGCTCATTTTTTTCATTTGTGATGACAGTCATGCCACCCTTCTTAGGTACGCATTGAACTGGGCTTACCCATGGACTATCAAAAATTGGATAAATTAAACCTGCATCAAGCAGTTTAATAATTTCTTTGGCATATTAGGATTTAGTCTTCGTTGGCGTTGCACATACGTTTTATGACCTTCTTCCATAAGGATTTTATGTGTGCAATACGAAGGACTTATTCCTTTAATATCATGAATCTTCCATGCAATAGCTGGTTTATGAGCTTTTAGCACAGAAATGAGTTGAGATTTTTCATTTTTAGTAAGAGAAGACGATATTATTACAGGTAATTCAGATTCACCATGTAAATAAGCATATTCCAAATGGTTTGGAAGTGGCTTTAACTCTAATGTTGGTGGTTCTTCTATCGATGATTTATATCGATATCTGTCTTCTTCTTTTAGCATTTGAATTTCTTCTGTTGTTGGTTCATATCCATTAGCTATAAGTGTAGCTAACATTTCAGTTTCATTAATTGGTTCAGTTCCTTCTCCTAAAGAACATTCTCCTGTTCCTTGTAATTCTGGAAATTCTTCTAACAATTTTGCATGTGATTCTATAGTTTGAATATAATAACATGTATCATCTACAGATTGCGGTTGTTGCATTGCTCTATCAACAGAAAAAGTAACACTCTCGTCCTCTATACTTAGGGTCAATTTCTTACCAAACACGTCTATTATTGCTTTAACTGTGTTTAAGAATGGTCTTCCTAATATGAGAGGAACTCGAGAATCTTCTTCCATGTCCAGAATAACAAAATCTACTGGAAATACTAAAGTACCAACTTTAACTAGCATGTTTTTCATTATCCCTCTGGGATATTTTACTGATCGATCGGCTAGTTGTATGCTTATTCGTGTTGGTTTCAATTCTCCAAGGTCTAGTTTAGCGTATAGTGAATACGGCATTAAATTTATACTAGCACCTAAATCTGCCAATGCTTCTATTGAACTAAGACTTCCCAGAAAACATGGAATTGTGAAACTTCCTGGATCAGATAATTTTTCTGGTATCTTATTCAATAGCACTGCAGAACAATTAGCATTCATAGTAACAACCGAGAGTTCTTCCATTTTCTTTCTATTTGTGATTAGATCTTTTAGAAATTTAGCATACCTAGGCATTCCTGAAATCACATCAATGAAAGGAAGATTTACATTTATTTGTTTAAACATATCCAAGAATTTGGATAGCTCGGCTTCAAGTCTCTCTTTTCTCATTTTACTCGGGTAAGGAAGTGGTGGTTGGTATGATTTAACATAAGGTTTAGCCTTAACTGTATTATCTTCATTAACCTTTTCAACTACCGGTTCTGTTTCCTTATCTTGCTCAGGTTGTGGTTCTTGTGGAGTAGGAATAGCTTCATCAGAAATTACAGGCATTTCAGGTGGTTTAAGTGTAATACCACTTCTTGTGGTAATGGCTTTAGCTGTTTCATTCCGGGGGTTAGCATTAGTATCACTAGGTAGACTTCCCGGTTTTCTTTCACCTATCAACCTTGCTAGGTTACTTACTTCTTGTTCCAAATTTTGAATAGAAGCTTGTTGATTTCTAAATGCTTGAGCATTTTGTTCATTAGTTTGTTTCTGAGATGTGAAAAACTGAGTTTGAGATTCAACTAGCTTTGACATCATGTCTTCAAAATTTGGCTTTTTATCATCGGCTTGTGGTGGTTTATTTTAAAAATTAGGTCTTTGCTGGTTGTAAGTATTGTTGGATACTTGTTGATTACTTGGACCTTGTTGGTTGTTATATGGAATATTTCGGTTATAATTCTGGTTTTGATTGTAGATCGGTCTTGGCGGTTGATAATTATTCTGATAATTATTTCCAGGCCTTTGGTTTATGTATGAAACATTCTCTCTTTGTTCCATTATTAGTTCAATACTGAGACAATCTTTTGTTAAATGTGGTCCTCCACACTGCTCATAACTAATTCGTATTGAGTGTATATCCTTAGTCATCTTTTCCATTCGTCTCTCGACAGCATCTATCTTTGCTGAAATGGAATCAAAGTCATGGCTAGAATCAGCTCTAGCTGCTTTAGATGATCTTATGATATCTTTTTCTTGGTGCCACTCATGTGAGTGGGAAGCAGTGTTATCAATAATTTTGTAAGCGTTAGTTGCTGTTTTCTTTATAATTGAACCACCAGCTGCTATATCGATGTCTTTCCTTGTAGTGATGTCGCATCCTTGGTAGAATATTTGTACTATTTGACAAGTGTCTAAACCATGTTGCGGACATCCTCTTAATAACTTTCCAAATCTGGTCCACGCCTCATATAGAGTTTCATTTGGCTTTTGTGTGAACGTAACAATTTCTCCTTGAAGTCTCACGGCTTTAGATGCCGGAAAGAATTGTTTAAGAAAATTTTCAACTAAAACGTCCCATGTATCAATCGCCCCTTCAGGTAACGATTCTAACCAATCTTTGGCTTCTCACTTTAAAGTCCAGGTAAATAACATGAGATATATCTGTTCATCCTCTACTTCTCTGATTTTAAATAGAGTACAGATCCTATTAAAGGTACGAAGATGTTCATTTGGATCTTCCTTCGTTGCACCACTAAATTGGCATTGATTAGTCACCATGTGTAGGATTTGTCCTTTGATTTCATAATCTGGCACATTAATGTCAGGTTGAGTAATTGCGTGACCTTGGCCAGTGCGTTTAGCTCTCATTCGGTCTTCCATACTTAGAGGTTCCAGATTCTCCATGATTGAATTTATTGAATCTGAATCACTAGAGGATTCTGATTTAATGGTTGGTTCCTCAACAATTTCTGTTTGAATGATTGGTGGTTCCGGAGGAAATATTAATGGTTCGGGATCTCTGAATTGTCCCTGAATATCCTCCGGATTCTCAATTGTGAGGTCGGGTTCAAAAAATGGATTATCGGAAATTTGAATTGGAGTACTTGGTCGACTGGATGACGATTCTAAAGAAAAATCAATGGCGACAATATTTGCTAGATGTCTTGATCGAGTTACAGGTGGTGAACGTATAAAAGGCGGTGAACATTTTGCTCGGTGCATTCACTGAATATCCTATTAGTTATAAAAGATAAAAATTATTTAAGTTATCAAATTAATAGACTTTTCTGCTTTTGCCCACGTTTCGAATAGCCAATAGATGCAGCAGGGAGCCAGAACCCTTTAAATCGGAAGCTCACAACTCAGCCACTAACAAATCCAACTATTACTACGAAGCAGAAAATTTGGATGTCTATCAATCAACCACTTAAAATAATTTTTCGTTGAAATTTAAAGAAATTTTAGAGAATAAATAGAAAACTCTATGTCCTAAAAACTAGAGCGGCGAAAAATAAGAAAGAAAAAGAGCGCGTCGAAAAACGTCAAAAAATAAAAGGCGTCAAAAAATAAAAATAAGAAAGTAGCGCGTCGAAACTTAAAAAGGAACTAAAAATTAAGAATTAAAAGTTGCGTCTAAAAAAAATTAAAGCTTAAAAGAAAAACTATATCCAAAATGGCAAAAACTTAAAAAGGTACTAAATTTTATATAACGGCGTCGCAAAATTCTAAAGCACCTAAATCTTAGTCTAAAGAAAAAGCACTTAAGGGATTTTACGGCAAAGCCTAAAAATCTAGAAATAAAAATAACTATGGCAAATACTATGACTTAAAACTAAATACGAGCGAAAAAATACAAATATTACGCTAAAAACAAATAAAAAGATACAAAATATAAAAATATATTTAAAGTAGTAAAAAGTACAATTTTTATAAAAATATTATTTTTATATTATTTATTTTATAAAACTATTAATTTTATAATTTATTAAAACTAATTAAACTAAACATACAAAATAAATAATAAAACTAAACTAATTAATTAAATAAACAACCCTAATTAGGGTTTTAATAAATAATAATAATAATAATTACGTAATGATTGCTGTTGGATGGTCAAATGTGGCGTGTCAGACAGAGCCATGCGATCGTATGGTCCTCACGTTAAAAATCCATGCGATCGCATGGATAAGGATTTCGGGCCAGACTTTGGGCTGCTACATTGATCGGGCCGAGTGTTTTACTTATTTTTTTTTTCAGTTTTCTGTTTTATATTAATACAAAATATTTAAATAAAATTTATATTTTTACAAACTAAAAAAAATAAAAATAAAGAAACTTTATAAAACTTAAATATTTAACAAACTCTTACATATATATACATATATATATTTTTTTCTTTTTATATTTTTGAATATTTAAAACGTATTTTACAAAAGCGTATTTTTATAAAAGTAAACTAAAAATTAATAAAAATCTTTTTTATATATATATTTAGCGTTGCGCTTTCGGCGTTTTAGCTTTCCCCGGCAGCGGCGCCAAAAATACTTGATGTGTGCGAGGTGTACTAGGAAATAGTATTATTTTTACTACGAAATACTATTAAATACGATACAATTTTTACACAAGATATTTATTTATTTATAGAATGGATATACCTAAACCTTGCTACAACACTTATAGGAAGTGTACCTAATCGTACAGTAGTGTAGTTTTTAGTAAGTCCGGTTCGTTCCACATGGATCTTTTAAACAAGCTTAACGCTATATTTTTAACTTATAATTGTAAAAATACAAAAATATATATAAGTAGTATTATTATTATAAAAGGGGGTTTTTACCGTTTAATGACCGGTTTGACGATTTTAAAACTTTAGTCGCAGTTAAAACCTAATGTAAAATATTAAATAAATAAAAGACTTAATTTAAAGCGTAAAGTAAATAACGATAATGAAATTGCGATAAATAAAAGTGCGATAATTAAAAAGTACGATAATTAAAAGTGCAATTAAATACAATGACAATAAATAAAAGTGCGATAATTAAAAGTGCAATTAAATATAAAATAAAGGAATTATGCTTATTTAAACTTCCATAATCATGATGTTTGACTTGTTGATTTTTAGTTTATTCCCATGGGTTAAACTTGTAATCACTAGAACATAGTTTAGTTAATTCTAAACTTGTTCGCAAACAAAGTTAATTCTTCTAACTTAACTTTTAAAATTAACTAAACACATGTTCTATACTATATGATATGCTAACTTAATGATTTAAAATCTGGAAACACGAAGAACACCGTAAAACCGGACATACGCCGTCGTAGCGAAACCTGGGGCTGTTTTGGTTTGGATAATTAAAAACTATGATAAACTTTGATTTAAAAGCTATACTTCTGGGAAAATTATTTTTATTATGAACATGAAACTATATCCAAAAATCATGGTTAAACTCAAAGTGGAAGTATGTTTTTCAAAATGGTTATCAAGACTTCGTTCTTTCGACTGAAATGACTACCTCTACAAAACGAATTTTAACTTGTATTTTCGACTATAAACTTATACTTTTTCTGTTTAGTTTCATAAATTTCAGTTCATTATGAAACCATAGCAACTTGAATCACTCAAAACGGATTTAAAACGAAGAAGTTATGGGTAAAACAAAATTGGATATTTTTGCTTGTTGTAGCTACGTGAAATTTGTAACAAATCTATTCAAATCATAACTTAACTAACTTATATTGTATTACACATGTATTCTAACATATATTATTTAATCTTGGGATACCATTGACACGTATACAATGTTTTGACATATCATATCGACCCATCTATATAATATATTTCGGAACAACCATAGACACTCTATATGTAGTAATGCTTGAGTTAGCTATACAGGGTTGAGGTTGATTCCAAAATAATATATATACTTTGAGTTGTGATCTAGCCTGAGACTTGTATACACTGGGTCGTGGATTGATTCGAGATAATATATATTGATTTATTTCTGTACATCTAACTATGGACAACTAGTTGTAGATTACTAATGTTGGACCTCTAATTTAATAAAATTAAATCACTAAAATGTAATAAAAATGTTGTGAATATATTTCGATCATACTTTGATATATATGTACATATTTGGTATAGGTTCGTGAATCGACCAGTGGCCAAGTCTTATTTTCCAACAAAGTGAAAATATGTGAGAGTGAATTATAGTCCCACTTTTGAAATCTATTATTTTTGGGATGAGAATACATGCAGTTTTATAAATGTTTTACAAAATAGACACAATTGATCGAAATTACATTCTATGTTGAATTATCGAACCGAATATGCCCTTTTTTAGCTTGGTAGCCTAAGAATTGGTGTTTATGATAATTGCCACTAATTGACGCGAATCCTAAAGATAGATCTATTTGGCCCAACAAGCCTCATCCGAGTTACGGATGATTTAGTACTTCGATTTATCATATTCGATGTGAGTCCCGGAATGATGGGGATATTCTATATGCATCATGTTAATGTCGGTTACCAGGTGTTCATCATATGAATGATTTTTATGCAGATTCCATGTTATTGAGAAATGGAAATGAAAATCTTGTGGTCTATTATTACGATTTGATAAATATATAGGCTAAACCTATAACTCACCAACATTTTTATTGACATTTAAAGCATGTTTATTCTCAGGTGATTATTAAGAGCTTCCGCTGTTGCATGCTAATTTATGGACAAGAGTTGGAGTCAGCATGCTTGTATAATATTGTTTAAAAAATGCATTCGAAGACATATATTGTTGTGTAATATTATTGTAAACCATTATGTAATGGTCGTGTGGAAACGCTATATTTCAGGTTATCATTTCTGATAATCGTTGTAATATTTTAAAGGTTATGGTTTGTTTTAAAATCGAATGTAGTCTTTGAAAAACGTCTCATATAGAGGTCAAAACCTTGCAACGAAATCAATTAATATGGAACGTTTATAATCAATAAGAACGGGATATTTCAGTTGGTATCCGAGCGTTGGTCTTAGAGAACCAGAAAATTGCATTTGTGTGTCTTATCGAGTTGGTTAGGATGCATTAGTGAGTCTGGACTTCGACCGTGTTTTCTTTAAAAATGATTGCTTAACACTTTTTGTTGGAAACTATATATGGTTAACATGAAAATATTATGTGATATATTAATCTCTTAACGTGTTTGATATTGTGTGATAGATGTCTACCTCTAGTACAAATCCCATCGACTCACCTAATAATAATGAAGAGTCGAATATATATTGGGAAGACTCACAAATTCCCGAAAAGGAACCGGAAGAAGAGGAACTGGAAGAAGAGGAACCGGAAGAAGAGGAGGTTCCGGAGGAGGAAATATTAGAAACCACTGAAAAACAGACAAATAAAAGAAAACCCTCAACCAATGGACCAAAATTAATAATGATCAATGGTGTTTTCGCCAAGGAAGCAAAATATTGGGAAGATTACCAATTTTCCGATGAATCGGATCCCGATGAGGATTCCGATGATGTTATAGAAATTACCCCAACCCAATTTGAAAAGGCAAAAGAAAATAATAAGGGAAAATGCATCAAAATCGAGAAACCTAATTCCAACCCCGATGACCTCTATGTTAACATGAAATGTCCCGATGGGAAATACCGTCAACACCCGTATTTCTTAAGTTTTATTTATAACCCTAGAACATCTAAGCCACCAGGTTTTTCTAGACCATTTGTGAAAAGAACGGCTCGTATTAGGGGAGCACCATATATCCCTAGGAAATTAGCGAAACAAACCAAGTCCGAAGAAGAAGAAGCAAGTGAGTCAAAATAAAGAGTTGTAATCATGCGATGTAATATATGTAATATAGTGTGCTTGTGCTTTTATGATATATGTAAAAATTGCTTGTATTGTTTGTTAAGTATCTTTTATGAATCTAACCCTCGTCTATTTTTTACAGTATAAAAAAACACAAAATGGATGTTAAGGATAGACAACCAAAAATTTTAGAAGACCTACCCGGGGACATGATTGATGAAATCTTGTCTAAAGTCGGTCAGAATTCGTCGGCACAATTATTTACGGCAAAATTAGTTTGTAGAACATTTGAAGAACGTTCCAGGCATGCCTTAGTTTATAAAAGGCTTTCTTTTGAAAGATGGGGTATATCACATTGGGGAGACCTTAAGTTACGCCGTGTTTTCTTTAAAGCGTTAAATGCGGGGAACCCAAGTGCAATTTTACGCTACGGCTTAAGAACTTATTTTGACTCAACATATCCCAACATAGGACTTCGTGCTTTAGAAAGAGCTTCTAACATGCAACATAAAGAAGCATGTTATGCTTACGGGTTAGTGATGTTCGCTTCTCACCAAAGTGAGAAAAATAACATCGGATTACAACTTTTAAATAAAACCTTCCCACAAGTGACGGATTCGGTAGTTGGGGTGAGAAACAAGGTTTTTAGATTATTACGAGGCTGTTGGGCATTACGTAACCCCCGTCCTTTTGAAAACATTACTACATGCTGTCTTGTCAACGGCCACAACGGTTACGTTCCACAAGACCAAGGATGGGAGATTGTATTAATAAAACCAGAATACATGACTTGTTTCTGGACGTATGAATTACGTGTTTTTATTGCCTTTGCTGAACGACTTGTGTATTAAGTGGAATTGTCTTCGCAACTACCTTGTATCAAAGTTATTGTGTGCTATATTTCATGCTATATGTAAAATTTACGGTAATGTATGGTTGTAAAATATTGTATAAAAGTTTGAGCGCAAAATATTATTATCAGTTTTTCATATAGAATTGTAGTAGTTGAATTGTATATTAGCTACTAAGTATGAACTTAATGGGTAGGTACTACCCGAATTATAAATTATAAAACGCTAATATGAAGAAAAAGCTTTTATAAATGAGTTCATATCATGCTACGAAATACTATTAACTACTCTTAATATTCTGTATGATTAACTTGATTCATTTGATTATTTTTGAAGGAAATGGCACTGACTACTCGAAATACTCTGAATATGACCGAGGAAGACTTCCGTGTTTTCCTTGCTGCAAATGTAGCCGCAGTGTAGGCTACAATGCGAAATAACAACAATAACTCTGAAACTAGCAACGGATCTAACGCCACTAGAAATTGTGTAGGATGCTCCTACAAAGAATTCACTGCCTGCAAACCTTTGGAATTTGATGGAACCAAGGGTCCAATCGGATTGAAACGGTGGACCGAGAAGGTTGAATCGGTGTTTGCCATAAGTAAATGTACTGAAGAAGACAAAGTAAAGTACGCTACGCATACCTTCACATGTACTGCGTTAACATGGTGGAATACCTATCTCGAGCAGGTAGGACAAGATGCTGCTTACGCACTACCGTGGTCAGCATTCAAGCACTTGATGAACGAGCAATATCGTCCCAGAAACGAGGTCAATAAGCTCAAGGTAGAGCTTAGAGGATTACGAACGCAAGGTTTCGATATCATCACGTACGATCGATGATTCACAGAGTTGTGCCATTGTGTCCCAGAGCGTTCGAAGACGAAGAAGAGAAGATCGACGCATTTGTAATAGGGTTACCGGAAAGGATTCAAGAAGATGTGAGTTCACACGAGCCCGCCTCCATTCAAAAGGCAAGTCGAATGGCTCATAAACTAGTGAACCAAATTGAGGGTAGGATTAAAGAGCAGGCGGCCGAAGAGGCCAAAGTGAAGCAAGTCAAGAGAAAGTGGGAAGAAACCAGTGACAAGAGTCACCAATACAACAACAACAATCACAACCACAATCGCAATAACTATCCCAACAACCGCAACATCAATCGCAACAACAACAATCGCAATCCCAACAACAACAATCACAATCCCAACAATAACTACAACAAACGTCCCAACAACAACTACAATAACCGTCCCAACAACAATAACAACAACAACAATCCCAACAACAATCTCAATAACAACAATGGCGACAACAATCAGAAAACTCCATGCTATAGGTGTGATGGATATCATCCGGATAAATACTGCAAGGTTGTATGTACCAAATGTAAAAGACCGGGTCATGGTGCGACGAAGTGTGAAACTTTCGGACCAACGACTGGAGAAACAAATAACGCCCACATTGTTTGTTTCGGATACGGGAAGAAGGGCCACTTTAAAACTATGTGCCCAAATCAGGGGAATACTAATGGACAACGCCGCAGAAGAGTTTTCAATATTAATGCGGCAGAAGCGCAGGAAGACCCGGAGCTTATTACGGGTACGTTTCTTATTGACAATAAACCTGCTTTTGTTTTATTTGATTCGGGTGCGGATAGAAGCTATATGAGTAAGGATTTTTGTGCTAAATTAAATTGTCCAGTGACGCCTTTGGATAATAAATTTTTACTCGAATTAGCTAACAGCAAATTAATTTTAGCAGATAATATATGTCTAAATCGAGAAATTAAACTGGTTACTGAAACGTTTAAGATTGATTTGATACCAGTAGAGTTAGGGAGTTTTGATGTGATAATCGGCATGGACTGGTTGAGAGAAGTGAAAGCAGAGATCGTTTGTTACAAAAATACAATTTGCATTGCACGAGAAAAAGGAAAAACCCTTAATGGTATACGGAGAAAAGAGCAACGTGAAGCTAAATCTTATTAGTAATTTGAAGGCACATAAACTAATAAGAAAAGGTTGCTATGCTGTTCTAGCACACGTCGAGAAAATCAATACCGAAGAAAAGGACATCAGTGATGTTCCCGTCGCAAAAGAATTTCCCGATGTATTTCCGAAAGAATTACCGGGACTACCTCCACCCCGATCCGTTGAATTTCAAATAGATCTTGTACCAGGAGCTACACCGATAGCTCGTGCTCCAAACAGACTCGCACCCAGCTAGATGACGGAACTCCAGAGCCAATTGCAAGAACTTTTAGAGCGTAGTTTCATTCGACCAAGCACATCACCGTGGGGAGCTCCTATTTTGTTTGTCAAAAAGAAGGATGGTACATTTAGGTTGTGCATCGACTACCGAGAGTTGAACAAACTTACCATCAAGAACCGTTATCCACTACCAAGAATCGACGACTTATTTAATCAACTACAAGGCTCGTCAGTTTATTCGAAGATCGATTTACATTCTGGGTATCATCAAATGCGGGTGAAGGAGGATGATATTCCGAAGACTGCTTTTAGAACGCGTTACAGTCATTACGAGTTTATGGTTATGCCGTTTGGGTTGACTAACGCATCAGCTGTGTTCATGGACCTTATGAACCGAGTGTGTGGACCATATATTGACAAGTTTGTCATTGTCTTCATCGATGACATACTTATTTACTCAAAAATGATCAAGAACACGAAGAACATTTAAGAAAAGTGCTAGAATTGTTAAGGAAAGAAAAGCTGTACGCTAAGTTTTCAAAGTGTGCATTTTGGTTGGAAGAAGTTCATTTCCTCGGACACGTAGTGAACAAAGAAGGTATTCAGGTTGATCCGTCAAAGATTGAAACCGTTGAAAACTGGAAAACCCCAAAAACTCCGAAGCATATACGCCAATTTTTAGGATTGGCTGGTTACTACAGAAGATTCATCCAAGATTTTTCCAAAATAGCAAAACCCTTGACTGCATTAACGCATAAAGGGAAGAAATTTGAATGGAAGGATGAGCAGGAGAAAGCGTTTCAATTGTTGAAGAAAAAGTTAACTACGGCACCTATATTGTCATTGCCTGAAGGGAATGATGATTTTGTGATTTATTGTGACGCATCAAACAAGGTCTCAGTTGTGTATTAATGCAACGAACAAAAGTAATTGCTTATGCGTCCTGACAATTGAAGATTCACGAGAAAAATTATACGACTCATGATTTGGAATTACGCGCTGTTGTTTTAGCATTAAAGAATTGGAGGCACTACTTATATGAGGTCAAAAGTATTATATACACCGACCACAAAAGTCTCCAACATATATTTAATCAGAAACAACTGAATATGAGACAGCGTAGGTGGATTGAACTGTTGAATGATTACGACTTTGAGATTCGTTACCACCCGGGGAAGGCAAATGTGGTAGCCGACGCCTTGAGCAGAAAGGATAGGGAACCTATACGAGTAAAAGCTATGAATATAATTATTCATGCTAACCTTACTACTCAAATAAAAGAGGCACAACAGGAGGTTATAAAAGGGGGAAAGTTGAAGGATGAAATACCCAAATGATCGGAAAAACATCTTAATATTCGGGAAGACGGAACTCGGTATATAGCTGAAAGAATTTGGGTACCAAAGTTTGGAGATGTGACAGAAATGATACTTAAGGAAGCACATAAAACCAGATACTCAATACATCCCGGAGCGGGAAAGATGTACAAAGATCTCAAGAAACACTTTTGGTGGCCGGGTATGAAAGCCGATATTGCTAAATATGTGGGAGAATGTTTGACGTGTTCTAAGGTCAAAGCTGAACATCAAAAACCATCAGGCCTACTTCAACAACCTGAAATCCTGAAATGGAATTGGGAAAACATTACCATGGATTTCATTACTAAATTGCCAAGGACTGTAAGTGGTTATGATACTATTTGGGTAATAGTCGATCGTCTCACCAAGTCGGCACACTTTCTGCCAATGAGAGAAGATGATAAAATAGAAAAGTTGGCGCAATTATACTTGAAGGAAGTTATCTCTAGACATGGAATACCAATCTCTATTATCTCTGATAGCGATGGCAGATTTGTTTCAAGGTTTTGGTAGACATTACATCAAGCATTGGGAACTCGTCTAGACATGAGTACTGCCTATCATCCACAAAACGATGGGCAGAGCGAAAGGACGATACAGACTCTTGAAGACATGCTACGAGCATGTGTTATTGATTTTGGAAATAGTTGGGATCGACATCTACCGTTAGTAGAATTTTCCTACAACAACAGTTACCACTCTAGTATCAAAATGGCACCGTTCGAAGCACTTTATGGTAGAAAGTGCAGATCTCTGATTTTTTGGAGTGAATTGGGGGATAAACAGATTACGGGTCCGGAGATAATCCAAGAAACTACCGAAAAAATCATCCAAATTCAACAACGGTTGAAAACCGCTCAGAGTCGACAAAAGAGCTACGTGGACCTAAAAAGGAAAGATATAGAATTTGAAATTGGAGAGATGGTCATGCTTAAGGTTTCGCCTTGGAAAGACGTTGTTCGATTTGGTAAACGGGGAAAACTAAATCCAAGATACATTGGACCATTCAAGATTTTAGATCGTGTCGGACCAGTAGCCTACCGACTTGAATTACCTCAACCACTCGCCAATGTACATAATACCTTTCACGTCTCGAATCTGAAGAAGTGCTTAGCTAAGGAAGATCTCACTATTCCTTTAGACGAAATTAAAATCAATCAAAAACTACAATTCGTGGAAGAACCCGTCGAGATAATGGATCGTGAGGTTAAAAGACTCAAGCAAAATAAGATATCGATCGTCAAGGTTCGATGGAATGCTCGTAGGGGACCTGAGTTCACCTGGGAGCTTGAAGAACAGATGAAGCTGAAATACCCGTACCTATTTTCAGAAGATTCGTCAACACCTTCAACGGCTTAAAATTTCGGGACGAAATTTATTTAACGGGTAGGTACTGTAGTGACCCGAACTTTTCCATGTTTATATATATTAAATGAAATTGATATTTACATGATTAAATATTTCCAACATGTTAAGCAATCAAACTTGTTAAGACTTGATTAATTGAAATAGGTTTCATGTAGACAATTTACCACCCAAATTGATCGGCGATTCACGAACGTTAAAACTTGTAAAAACTATATGATGATATATATATGGATATGTATATAGCTAACATGATATTATGAAAAGTAAGTATCTCACTAGGTATATTAACAATGAGTTATATACATAAAGTGAGACTATTGAATTATGAAACTCGAAACGATATATATGACGATTATCGTTATAACAACGTCTTACTAAATACATATGAATCATATTAAGATATTGATACACTATGTTTAACATGATAAAATGGTAATTAAATATATCATTAAGTGTGTTAACAATGAACTACATATGTAATACAAGACCACTAACTTAAGCGTTTCGAAACGAGTTATATATGTAACGATTATCGTTGTAATGACATTTTAATATATATATATATATATATATATATATATATATATATATATATATATATATATATATATATATATATATTGTATTAAGATATATTCATACACCATGTTATCATGACAATATGATAATTTAACATCTCATTAGATATAATAAACAATGGGTTAACTACATTAAATGAGATCGTTAACTTAAAAGTTTCAAGACAACACTTACATGTAACGACTAACGGTGACTTAACGACTTAGTTAAAATGTATATACATGTAGTGTATTAGGATATATTAATACACTTTTGTAAGACTTCAAGACATATATCAAAACACTCATACTTAATAAAAATGCTTACAATTACATTCTCATTCATTTTCATCAACAATTCTACTCGTATTCATTCAGTCTTCGTACTCGTATTATACCCAGCTTCTAGACGTACTTACTATGGGTATATACCAATAGGAACTAGCATGGGATTCCACTCTTGATTATGTTGACTAATCAAGTTTAACTTCTACCATGACCTAGTCAACTAACAAGAACTCCTTTTAACCCCACTCACCACTCACCATTCACTTCATTTCATTTCCATTTTCCTTTCTAATTCTCTCCCAACACACACACACACACACCTATGAACGAATTTTTTCAGTAACCAAATCATCATTTTCATCAAAAACTACTTCAAGAATCAAGCTATCATCATCATAGGAAGAACACTTCAAGAACACTTCGAAAATCCTTTCAAGTTTGCAAGTATACTTCCAAGCTTTCTAATCCATTTCAAGTAATCATCTAAGATCAAGAAACCTTTGTTATTTACAGTAGATTATCTTTCTTATTCAAGGTAAAACTCATATCCAAACTTTGATTCAATTTCTATAACTATAACTATCTTAATTCGAGTACATATCTTACTTGAAGTTGTTTTTGTGTCATGATTCTACTTCAAGAACTTTCAAGCCATCCAAGGATCCTTTGAAGCTAGATCATTTCTTGTCACTTCCAGTAGGTTTACCTACTAAACTTGAGGTAATAATGATGTTCCTGAAATGTCCCGTTCATATTGATTATAAACGTTCCATATTAATGGATTTCGTCGTGAGGTTTTGACCTCTATATGAGACGTTTTTTAAAGACTGCATTCATTTTTAAAACAACCATAACCTTTATTTTATCGATAAAGGTTTTAAAAAAAACATTACGTAGATTATCAAATAATGATAATCTAAAATATACCGTTTACACACGACCATTACATAATGGTTTACAATAAAAATATATTACATCGAAATAAGTTTCTTAAATGTAGTTTTTACACAATATCATACAATCATGGACTCCAAATCCTATCCTTATTTTAGTATGCAACAGCGGAAGCTCTTAATAATCACCTGAGAATAAACATGCTTAAAACGTCAACAAAAAAATGTTGGTGAGTTATAGGTTTAACCTATATATCATCAAATTAATATAATAGACCACAAGATTTCATTTATTCAATAATCTTACACTCGCAAGTGTATAAAAATCATTCTATGATGAACACCTGGTAACTGACATTAACATAATGCATATAGAATATTCCCCGCATACTCGCAAGTATGTCATATAAATTGGCAATCGCAATCACCATATAAATCGAAGTATTAAAGCATTCCAAATTCTAGAATGAGGTTTGTTAGGCCCATAGATCTATCTTTAGGATTCGCGTCAATTAGGAGTCATTTCCTTAATTCTTAGGCTACCAGACTTGAAGGGGCAATATTTGGTTTAATAATCCAACCATAGAATGTAGTTTCGCATACTTGTTTCTATTTTGTAAAACATTTATAAAGCTGCATGTATTCTCATCCCAAAAATATTAGATTTTAAAAGTGGGACTATAACTCACTTTCACAGATTTTTCCTTTGTTGGAAATAAGACTTGGCCACTGGTCGATTCACAAACCTATAACAAATATGTACATATATATCAAAGTATGATTTAAATATATTCACAACATTTTTTATTACGTTTTTATGATTTAAGTTTGTTAAGTTAGCAGTCCTCGTTAGTAACCTACAACTAGTTGTCCACAGTTAGATGTATTGAAATAAATCAATATATATTATCTCGAATCAATCCACGACCCAGTGTATATAAGTCTCATGCTAGATCACAACTTAAAGTATATATATTATTTTGGAATCAACCTCAATCCTGTATAGCTAACTCAAACATTACTGCATATAGAGTGTCTATGGTTATTCCAAAATATATATATATATATATGGGACGATATGATATGTCAAAACATTGTATACGTATCTATGGTATCCCAAGATTACATAATATGTATAATACAATATAAATTAGTTAGGATATGTTTAGTCTAGATTTGTTACAAAATTTTCGTAGCTACAACTAGCAAATTTATCCAATTTTGTTTTACCCGTCATTTCTTCGTTTCAAATTCGTTTTGAGTGATTCAAGTTGCTATGGTTTCATAATGAACTGAAATTTATGAAACTAAATAGAAAAAGTATAAGTTTATAGTCAGAAATACCCGTTACAATTCATTTTTTAAAGAGGTGGTCATTTCCGTCGAAAGAACGACATCTTGATGACTATTTTGAAAAACATACTTCCACTTTGAGTTTAACCATGATTTTTGGATATAGTTTCATGTTCATAAGAAAAATCATTTTCCCAGAAGAACAACTTTTAAATCAAAGTTTATCATAGTCTTTAATTATCAAACCCAAAACAGCCCGCGGTGTTACTACAACGGCGTATGTCCGGTTTTACGGTGTTTTTCGTGTTTCCAGGTTTTAAATCATTAAGGTAGCATATAATATAGATATAGGACATGTGTTTAGTTGATTTTAAAAGTCAAGTCAGAAGGATTAACTTTATCTGCGAATAAGTTTAGAATTAACTAAACTATGTTCTAGTAATTACATGTTCAAATCTTCGAATAAGATAGTTTTATATATATGAATCGAATGATGTTATGAACATCATTACAACCTGAAGTTTAGTAGGTAAACCTACTGGATGTGACAAAAATTGATCAAGCTTCCAAGGATTCTTGGATGGCTTGAAAGTTCTTGAAGTAGAATCATGACACGAAAACAAGTTCAAGTAAGATTATCACTCGAAATAAGATTGTTATAGTTATAGAAATTGAACCAAAGTTTGAATATGAGCATTACCTTGAATTAGAAAAATATCTTACTGTAAATAAGAAAGATTTCTTGAGATTGGATGATCACTTGAAAAGGATTAGAAAGCTTGGAAGTAGACTTGTAAACTTGAGAGTATTCTTGATTTTATGAAACTAGAACTTATAGAATTTATGAAGAACACTTAGAACTTGAAGATAGAACTTGAGAGAGAATAATTAGATGAAGAAAATTGAAGAATGAAAGTGTTTGTAGGTGTTTTTGGTCGTTGGTATATGGATTAGATATAAAGGATGTGTAAGTTTGTTTTCATGTAAATAATTCATGAATGATTTATAATATTTTTTGTAATTTTGTGAGATATTTCATGATAGTTGCCAAATAATGGTTCCCACATGTTTAACGACTCACATGAGCTACTAAGGAGCTGATCATTAAAGTGTATATATGAATAGTATATACATCTAGAAGCTGTGTATTGTACGAGTACGAATACAGGTGCATACGAGTAGAATTGTTGATGAAAATGAATGAGGATGTAATTGTAAGCATTTTTGTTAAGTAGAAGTACTTTGATATGTGTCTTGATGTCTTTCAAAAGTGTACAAATACATCTTAATACACTACATGTATATACATTTTAACTGAGTCGTTAAGTCATCGTTAGTCGTTACATGTAAGTGTTGTTTTGAAACCTTTAAGTTAACGATCTCATTTAATGTTGTTAACCCATTGTTTATTATATCTAATGAGATGTTAAAATATTACATTATAATGATATTATGATGTATGAATATATCTTAATATGATATATATATACATTAAAATGTCGTTACAACGATAATCGTTACATATATGTCTCGTTTCGAAATCCTTAAGTTAGTAGTCTTGTTTTTAAATATGTAGTTCATTGTTAACACACTTAATGATATACTTAATTATAATTTTATCATGTTAAACATAGTGTATCCATATCTTAATATGATTCATATGTATTTAGTAAGACGTTGTTGTAACGATAATCTTTATATATATCGTTTCGAGTTTCTTAATTCAATAATCTCATTTTTATGTATATCACTCATTGTTAATACACTTAGTAAGATACTTACTTATCATAATCTCATGTTAACTATATATATATATATATATATATATATATATATATATATATATATATATATATATATATATATATATATATATATATATATATATATATATATCAAGGTTGCAAAAGACGCGAGACGGGGTCGAGACGGTCGGGTCCTAAAAGGGTCGAGACGGTCGAGACGGGGTCGAGACGGAGGTCTAGACGGATGTTGACTAACGTTGACTTTTAAATAAAAATGTTATATATTATATATATATTGTACATTACATTATTTCAAACATAAGCATTTCACACATGTTTAAATACTTCAACATTTCAAACATAAAAAAAGAAACCCTAAGTAATAGCACAACGTTTAATTTTTTTTTATAAAAAAAAAAAAACTTGAAAAAAATCAGAAAAACCCGTTTTTTCCCGTCTCGGACCGTGTTTGACCGTCTTTTGACCGTTTTTTGGCCGATTTCCGTTTTTCAAACGTTTTATGTATAAACGGGACGGGGCACTCCAAAATCCGTCTACACCCCCGTTTTTTCCGTTTTTTACAACACTGATATATATATATATATATATATATATATATATATATATATATATATATATATATATATATCATGTAGTTTTTACAAGTTTTTAACGTTCGTGAATCGCCGGTCAACTTGGGTGGTCAATTGTCTACATGAAACTCATTTCAATTAATCAAGTCTTAACAAGTTTGATTGCTTAACATGTTGGAAACATTTAATCATGAAAATATAGTTTTAATTTAATACATAATAATGGAAAAGTTAGGGTCACTACAGTTCATAACATCATTCGATTCATATATATATATATATATATATATATATATATATATATATATATATATATATATATATATATATATATATAACTATCTTATTTGAAGATTTAAACTTGTAATCACTAGAAAATAGTTTAGTTAATTCTAAACTTGTTCGAAAACAAAGTTAATCCTTCTAACTTAACTTTTAAAATCAACTAAACACATGTTCTATATCTATATGATATGCTAACTTAATGATTTAAAACCTGGAAACACGAAGAACACCGTAAAATCGGAGATACGCGGTCGTAGCGAAACCGGGTGCTGTTTTGGTTTAGATAATTAAAAACTATGATAAACTTTGATTTAAAAGCTATACTTCTGGGAAAATTATTTTTCTTATGAACATGAAACTATATCCAAAAATCATGGTTAAACTCAAAGTGGAAGTATGTTTTTCAAAATGGTCATCAAGACATCGTTCTTTCGACTGAAATGACTACCTCTACAAAACGACTTGTTACTTGTATTTCCGACTATAAACTTATACTTTTTCTGTTTAGTTTCATAAATTTCAATTCATTATGAAATCATAGCAACTTTAATCACTCAAAACGGATTTAAAACGAAGAAGTTATGGGTAAAACAAAATTGGATATTTTTACTTGTTGTAGCTACGTGAAATTTGTAACAAATCTATTCAAATCATAACTTAACTAACTTATATTGTATTACACATGTATTCTAATATATATTATGTAATCTTGGGATACCATAGACACGTATACAATGTTTTGACATATCATATCGACCCATCTATATAATATATTTCGGAACAACCATAGACACTCTATATGCAGTAATGCTTGAGTTAGCTATACAGGGTTGAGGTTGATTCCAAAATAATATATATACTTTGAGTTGTGATCTAGCATGAGACTTGTATACACTGGGTCTTGGATTGATTCGAGATAATATATATTAATTTATTTCTGTACATCTAACTATGGACAACTAGTTGTAGATTACTAACGTTGGACCGCTAATTTAATAAACTTAAATCATTAAAACGTAATAAAAATGTTGTGAATATATTTCGATCATACTTTGATATATATGTACATATTTGTTATAGGTTCATGAATCGACCAGTGGCCAAGTCTTATTTTCCAACAAAGTGAAAATACGTGAGAGTGAGTTATAGTCCCACTTTTGAAATCTATTATTTTTGGGATGAGAATACATGCAGTTTTATAAATGTTTTACAAAATAGACACAAGTGATCGAAATTACATTCTATGTTGAATTATCGAACCGAATATGCCCCTTTTTAGCTTGGTAGCCTAAGAATTGGTGTTTATGATAATTGCCACCAATTGACGCGAATTTTAAAGATAGATCTATTTGGCCCAACAAGCCTCATCCGAGTTACGGATGCTTTAGTACTTCGATTTATCATATCCGATGTGAGTCCCGGAATGATGGGGATATTCTATATGCATCTTGTTAATGTCGATTACCAGGTGTTCATCATATGAATGATTTTTATGCAGATTGCATGTTATTGAGAAATGGAAATGAAAATCTTGTGGTCTATTATTACGATTTGATAAATATATAGGCTAAACCTATAACTCACCAACATTTTTGTTGACGTTTAAAGCATGTTTATTCTCAGGTGATTATTAAGAGCTTCCGTTGTTGCATGCTAATTTATGGACAAGAGTTGGAGTCAGCATGCTTGTATAATATTGTTTAAAAACTGCATTCGAAGACATATATTGTTGTGTAATATTATTGTAAACCATTATGTAATGGTCATGTGGAAACGCTATATTTCAAGTTATCATTTCTGATAATCGTCGTAATATTTTAAAGGTTATGGTTTGTTTTAAAATCGAATGCAGTCTTTGAAAAACGTCTCATATAGAGGTCAAAACCTCGCAACGAAATCAAGTAATATGGAACGTTAATAATCAATATGAACGGGACATTTCATTCTCCAAAGCTATTACTCAAGCATGAAGTTCGTTGACTTCTTGTATTACTCCAGGATGATTATCAGTTCGGATGAGCGGATGAATAAGGCTCAAAATTTGAGATATTATATAATCGTGACGAGATACTCTGGAAATGAGAGAGAAAATGGTATTACGGACAGGTTCTCCGGTAAGTGCTTCAGGTTCTTCGTCAAGAGGAAAATGTGGTGGATGGAAGGGATCACCTTCTTCTTGTCTCCAATGATTTAGTAGACTACGAACCCATCCCCAATTCATCCAGAATAGATGATGGCTAATTGGTTGATCCATTCCGGTCACACTGCTTTCGGAGCTCGAGTGAAACTCCATATCAAAATCCAAGGGACTCGAACTGGTTGAGGGATCCATCTTGTACGATCATGGAATTGATTCTTGATATGGAATGGATTATAGGACTTAGATTGATATTCCAAAATTCCATATGTTACGGAGGATTCTTCGAAACTGTCAGGCAATCTTTACAGTAATAGATACGCTATGATATGAATTTGTATATACACTATCAATGCAGTAAGTGCAGTAAGTCGTGTCTAGACTTAAGAATGATAAGCGGGTAATTTTCGACAAGAAATGATAAGCAACACTTTTGACATGCAGACACGGTCGAAGCCCAGACTTACTAATGCATCTAAATAACTATCAGTTAAACACACTAATGCAAGACCTGGTTCGCTAAGACCACCGCTCTGATACCAACTGAAATGACCCGTTTGTGACAACCCAAAAATTTCTGACCAAATTTAATCTTGATATGTTTCTGTGACAACCCGGAAATTTTCAACCAAATTTAAACCTAATCTTTATATGTTTCCGACACGATAAGCAAAGTCTGTAATATTGAAATCTCAAAAACTTTGAACTGTGTTCATATAATCAATTACTTTTGGCTGTGCTCAATGATTCACGAACATTTATGTGTGTGTGTATATATATATATATATATATATATATATATATATATATATATATATATATATATATATATTATAGTTATATTAATTGGAAAATGTTAACAAAGTATTAAGTGTATAATACTTTACATTAAACGTATTTGTCTCAATATATGTTTTATATGACGGAATTAAAGCATATTATCAAACGATCCAAGTAGAAGATATTTTGATAGCACCTAACATGATTGTTACGGGTCTCTGGTGTGAGGTCCACTTCGATTTAAAAAATCTTTCCTTTTTGATTATATTTGGAATTAGATATATAAAATAACCTGCAACGTATATTTAAAATAAATTTATATATATTGTATATGTAGATTCAAAAATATTTTTGTGTTTGATAATAGCACTCGTTTATGGTTAAATAAATATTTCGTTTATATTTAAGGTGTACAAATTTATATTTTTATTTTACGATGTGATAATATATAATAGTAATTTAGATATAAAACGTTTTGATATACATTAATAGATAATGAGACAATGTTTTTAAGAAGCAAATGACCAAAACACTCGAACGTTAAAGTGACACTACGAGTAATATAGTTTATTGATAATTTAAGACTATATTTTAGCAAAGGTACGAATCACGAAACGTAAAGTACAAGTTTTCTTAGCGTATGAAAGGACGTTCGAAAAACCGAAACTGGGACATAAGTAAAACGTAAACGTACAAGACATCAGAACCAAAATTACAAGTTAACTAGGTACGAGAATATAATATAATATATAATTAATTAATATAAATTATCTATATTATATATTTATTTAATTATGTCAACGAACTACAAAAACAAGTGAGCTGTAAAATACACCCAATGCGATCGCATGGGAAAAAGCCTTGGAAGCCATGCGATCGCATGACAGCCTTGTCCAGGCCACATCTATAAAGTTCGATCATTTTTCTGCGAATTCATCCCTCTCTCAATCTCTGCTCTATATACATATATATTTATATTTATATTATTATTATTATTAAGATTATTATTATTATTATTATTATTATTATTATTATTATTATTATTATTATTAATCTTATTATTATTAGTAATATTATTATTATTAGTATTATACATAAAATACTACGACGAAGTCATGAGCGAGTTATTTCAAAACAAGGTTTTCGAGCGGGATAGAGCTAAGGAAATTATGGGTTATAACTATGGAGGTTATGAGTATTGATTGGAGGTTATAACCATGAGTCAAAAGTCAAACCTAGTGTTTATCATCTCCGTTGCGTCTACGTACTTTCCTACAATATTGAATCACAATATTGATACATGAGCATTCATATCTTATCTTTTATATATTAATAGTGTATCCATGTCTAGTGCTCGAGTATATATGTTTATGCATACTTGTACGCTAAATTTCGTCGTTAGATAGTTTTATGATGAATCACGAATTTAATACATATACTACTGATATAAGGTATATGATATGCATGTTATTGGAAAGCTGGCGAAAAATTAATAACTTTTCATTTAGAAATCGTGTGATTTCGATGAACGAATTAAAAGATATGATCAACTGAATTATAATTGAATTTAATTGAAATTGCTTTTGAATCTGCAATTAATATTTAAACAACTTGTTTATAAGATTGATAAATTGGATTTTCTGATATTAATAGTCGAGTAAATGAACTCTTATATAAGACACGACTCGTTTTGTTGAACAATTGTCAAAGTTGACTGTCTTATCATGTTTTAAAGCTTTATAAACCCTATAATCTGATTTTACAATTATTGGAAAACTATGTGAAATAATAAACATGTATAGATTTAAAGATCATATTGGGTCAGGTTGACTTTTGAGATGACTTTTGTTAACTTTTGCATGTCGGTCTCGAGCATTAGGATTGTGATACACTATGACCTGACCTAGCTTGTTAGACATGTATTGACCAACATATGTTCTTTAGGTTGAGATCTACGGTTATTTTGCATTCCGAGTTTCGGTCACATTTCGGTGAATGACCTTATGTGCTGCTAAGGTGAGTTTCATTTGCTCCCTTTTTAATTGCTTTTGCAATATATATTTTGGGCTGAGAATACATGCACTTTATTTTAAACGCAATGGATACAAGTACATACTAAATTCTACACCGAGTTTGAACCGAAAATCCCTTAGCTTTGGTAACTAGTAACTGCCGGTTATAAGAACCGGTGGGCGCGAATAATGGTATATAGATCCATAGGGATTGACATCCCCGTCTGTTCCAGATATAGAAACCCTAGCCTGAACTATAAAACAGACGTATGCTATTTGAGGTTAATACACGTTGGATTGCGTGTATTGTACATGTTGGTTGCATGTATGTTAAAACAGGGGTACTTATTATAACGTTAAAGCTTAGTTACGAAGGTGCTCAATCTTGTAAAATATTTTGATAAACGTTTCTGGATGAAACAACTGAAATCTTGTGATCCACCTTTATATATGGATTATGCGCAACATTAAAACTAGGAACTCACCAACCTTTGTGTTGACACTTTTAAGCATGTTTATTCTCAGGTTCCTAGAAGTCTTTCGCTGTTTGCTTATATGTGATACAAGCTATGTGCATGGAGTCATACATGCTTTATTCGAGAAAACGTTGCATTTACAAAATCATCACCATGTATCTTTTATTGACTGCATTATCAACGGATGTAGTATTGTAAACTATTAATTTCGGTGATTGTCTATATGTAGAAATCATCAAACGTCAAAAACCTTGGAATGTGATATTCAATTATGGTGTGCCTTTTCAAAAGGATGCAATGTTTACAAAATGTATCATGTAGAGGTCAGTACCTCACTGTGAAATCGATGAATGATGTATTCATCCAAAGGGATTTGGACGGATCATCACAGTTGGTATCAGAGCTTGAGGTCATAGGGAACCAGAATTTGCATTAGTGTGTTTAACTGGTAATTGTTAGGATGCATTAGTGAGTCTGGACTATGTCCGTATTTGTTTTTACCGATTTTTGCTTATCATTTCTTGTCGAAAATTACCTGTCTATCATCTTAAGTCTAAACGCGTCTTACTGCATTGATTGCATAGATAGTATATAGACAAAATTCATATCTTGGCATATCTATTACAGTAAACTTTGTCTGACATCTTTCGTAAAATCCTCCGTAACTTATGGGACTCTGGTATTATAAATACATATGTGATTTATGTATTAAGAAATTCTAAACCAAAATCTACAATCTAGTTCATATCAAAAATCATTTCCTGATTATACAAGATGGATCACGTATCTAGTTCAAATTCCTTAAATTCTGACAACTATTCCGATATGGATTTCCACTCGAGCTCCAAAAGCAGTGTGACCGGAATGGATCAGCCGATTAGCCATCATCTTTTCTAGATGAATTGGGGATAGGTTCGTAGCCTACTTAATCATTGGAGACAAGAAGAAGGTGATCCCTTCCATCCACCACATTTCCCTCTTGGCTAAGAACCTGAATCACTTACCAGCGAACCTGTTCGAGACACCATTTTCTCCCTCATTTCCAGAGTATCTCATCATGATAATATACTATCTCAAATTCTGAATCTTATTCATCTGCTCGTCCGAACCAACAATCATCCCGGTGTAATAGAAGAAGTCAACGAGCTTCGCGCTCGGGTAGTGGCTTTGGATAATATGGTGCAAAGGTTACAAGCACCAGTAGCATCACCGGCATCAACAGTACCACCATCATCAACAACAACAGTACCATTACCACCACCAATAACAACCTCCGTATCCCACAGCTCAACATCACAATTTGTTCCACGAGCATCAACGTCATACGCACCATAGATACCAAGGAGTACCAACAACAATAACAGATGAAGTATTGATTCATAAATTCATTGGGAAAATATTCTGCGGCGATTATGTAATCTCTAAAGTCTTGGAGATTATCTATTCCAGCCGTAACTGAAAATCATATGAGTGGACCGAAACGATAGAAGGAAGAGTAGAAACCCTGACCGGAATTGTGCACGATTTACAAGCTAGACTTGTTTTACCAGCAGCATCAACAGTACCATCAGTATCACCAACACCGGCAAAACCTGTAGCACTACAAGTTCCGCCAATTCCATAATCACCAACATCATTACAAATCAACAACGCGTATATTGTATCAACGAGTTATGAAGTATATTAACTCATTTCCCCTGAAGAAATTATATGTATATTTAATATATATGAATGTTGAAATCAAAATAAATCTTTTCGTACTAAGCTATTACGTGTGAATCTTAACTGGTAGGTACTACTCGGTTAGTTCATATTACTAATATGCAATGATGTACATCCTTCATTAACGACATAACCATCATTAACTACAATCTCTGTTTCAAATTCAATGAATTCCTTTTCATAATAAACTAAGTGTACTATTCAATTACACGTTTGATTTTACACTTTCATTTTCGATGTACTCGAAACTTTCTATAAAACATCATTCGTACCTTGCGAAGTTAGCAAGAGTTCCATGAGCACCAACATGATTCACTGAGGAAATATCAATAAAATTGAATAATGAAGTATTGATTACATTAGTGAAATACTCCGCGAAAATTATGAAATCTTTAATGTTTTAGAGATTATTCATTTCTAATCCAGCCGAAAATCAAATGAGCTTAATATAATATTAACTCATTAAATCTGTATTATATCTGAAGAAAATATACATACATATATTCTCATAAAGACTGTAATAAAATTCTCTGGTACAAAATATTACTTGTAAAACTTTTAACGGGTAGGTAATACCCGAGAGATATATAAAATTTACAATTAATATGTTACATTCTTCAATTCTGATTCAGCAAATCAACTTCAATTTTTCATTCAAATAAGCCTTATTATAACAATTACCCCTTCATCATTGTTACAGGGGAACCTTTTATATCTCGCCACATTAGCAGTAAACTTACCAACAACTTCATTGATCTTTGACCTTCTGAAAAATCATTATACTCATTGAAACTCTATCATGTACTCATCCACATCTTGTAACAATAATTGGCATACCAACTACAGGGAGTTAGCAATCAGTATTTTGAATCTCGCAGTGTTTCTACATCAACAGTTATATGCATACATATAACAATTATCTCTTAGAATTATGAACTTCCATTATGAAATTCTGAAAAGCGCCCAGCCTACGAATCAGTTCTTGAAATTTTGAAAAATGCTGATGAAGCAGCAAAAACTGTAAACGACCTTAACAGCCAAAAGTTTGATGATAAAGAATAGTGTGTTGACAAAGCTCAGAAAAAGAGAAGGTTTGGAACTAGAGAACGGATTGAGCAAACCATGAAGGAGGCTGTGGACAAATCACAAAGACTAAACATGCCTTCAAAGAATCCAAATGATTCAGTGTCTGCTGAAGTCATTAACGAATACCTTGCTCCCGACTCTAAACCTTTGCGGACAAATATTCTTTATCACCTTTCGATATTAGAAATTCTAAGATATCATCGTATCTTTCATTATAAATATCCTCGATATTTCTGAAGATACTTTCATCACTATCCTTATCTAAAATCATTTATCTTCTTGCGTTATCTGTATTACATCATAAAGGAAACTGTTTAGTTTCTATACTCTGTAAACCTTCGAGTTTAAAATATGAATGTTTTGAAGTAGTGTTGGGAATTGAAGCATGAGTTAGTATAATATAATGGCACTTGATCAACGTGATTATGTTACAGTAAGTCATGCTGAGTTTCTAATGGAACTTGATAAAGGTTCACAGATCATACCCTCATCATAAACCATGTTACATAACTCTTTTATTCTATTTAACCTCTAAACTATCAAGAAAATATTTTTCTTGATGATTCGGTCTTTTTCGGATATTCTGGTAATTTGACAAATCAAATCGTGCTATTACCTTTCCTTTCTGCTTTGTATATTATAATCATTTGAAACTCCATACCTACGAATTCTGGACCATTATCCGCTTGACTTAAGGTCGGGAAGAGAAAATGAAAGCATGAAGCTCCGAAATATAATGGAGAATATAAAGCTCGATAACAACACCGAAATTACAAACCGTGTATATCAATACGTATAGCAATATAAAGACACGGGATAATGAAAAACACCATAACACCAAGGTAATAGTAGAAGAAACTAGATTCTTCCGGCGGCAGATGAAAAAGAAGAATGATAGATATGAAAGTTAGGAGTATATCAAGAACCAGAACTGGATGGAGCATATTGATGAATGCTTTAAAGTATGAGTTGAGGGAGAAAATAGAAGGTATGAGCTGTGGAAATAAGGAAACGAAGGGAGTGAATTTATAATAAAATATCCGACAGAGCAATCAAAACAGATTATCGCATTTAACCAAAGCGGATCCTAATTTCCTTAATTACCGAAGAATCAAATCTTATTACGAAGATTTTCTCTAAATCCCTTGAACTCCGGAAATAAACCCTATCTACGTCAAAAGATATGACGAAACTTTATTTTTTTCATTTCACTCTTTTGTGTTACTTCACTCGTACTCTTCACAAAAATCAAATTGTTTTATCCAGAGAACCCACTAATGATAAAACTCAAATTTCCAACTCATATGAGTCATGAAAACCTACTTATTGTCATCCATGACCAACCCAATCAAATTTCGGGACGAAATTTCTTTAACGGGTAGTTACTGTGACAACCCGGAAATTTCCAATCAAATTTAAACCTAATCTTTATATGTTTCCGACACGATAAGCAAAGTCTGTAATGTTGAAATCTCAAAAACTTTGAACTGTGTTCATATAATCAATTACTTTTGGCTGTGCTCGATGATTCACGAACATTTATGTGTATATATATATATATATATATATATATATATATATATATATATATATATATATATATATATATATATATATATATATATATTATATAGTTATATTAATTGGAAAACGTTAACAAAGTATTAAGTGTATAATACTTTACATTAAACGTATTTGTCTCAATATATGTTTTATATGACGGAATTAAAGCATATTATCAAACGATCCAAGTAGAAGATATTTTGATAGCACCTAACATGATTGTTACGGGTCTCTGGTGTGGGGTCCACTTCGATTTAAAAAATCTTTCCTTTTTGATTATATTTGGAATAAGATATATAAAATAACCTGCAACGTATATTTAAAATAAATTTATATATATTGTATATGTAGATTCAAAAATATTTTTGTGTTTGATAATAACACTCGTTTATGGTTAAATAAATATTTCGTTTATATTTAAGGTGTACAAATTTATATTTTTATTTTACAATGTGATAATATATAATAGTAATTTAGATATAAAACGTTTTGATATACTTTAATAGATAATGAGACAATGTTTTTAAGAAGCAAATGACCAAAACACTCAAACGTTAAAGTGACACTATGAGTAATATAGTTTATTGATAATTTAAGACTATATTTTGGCAAAGGTACGAATCACGAAACGTAAAGTACAAGTTTTCTTAGCGTATGAAAGGACGTTCGAAAAACCGGAACCGGGACATAAGTAAAACGTAAACGTACAAGACATCGGAACCAAAATTACAAGTTAACTAGGCACGAGAATATAATATAATATATAATTAATTAATATAAATTATCTATTTTATATATTTATTTAATTATGTCGACGAACTACAAAAACAAGTGAGCTGTAAAATACACCCCATGCGATCGCATGGGGAAAAGCCTTGGAAGCCATGCGATCGCATGGCAGCCTTGTCTAGGCCACATCTATAAAGCTCGATCATTTTTTTGCGAATTCATCCCTCTCTCAATCTCTGCTCTATATACATATATTATTATTATTATTATTATTATTATTATTATTATTATTATTATTATTATTATTATTATTATTATTATTATTATTATTAAGATTATTATTATTATTATTAATCTTATTATTATTAGTAATATTATTATTATTATTAGTATTATACATAAAATACTACGACGAAGTCATGAGCGAGTTATTTCAAAACAAGCTTTTCGAGCGGGATAGAGCTAAGGAAATTATGGGTTATAACTACGGAGGTTATGAGTATTGCTTGGGGGTTATAACCATGAGTCAAAAGTCAAACCTAGTGTTTATCATCTTCGTTGCGTCTACGTACTTTCCTACAATATTGAATCACAATATTGATTCGTGAGCATTCATATCTTATCTTTTATATATTAATAGTGTATCCATGTCTAGTGCTCGAGTATATATGTTTATGCATGCTTGTATGCTAAATTTCGTCATTAGATAGTTTTATGATGAATCACGAATTTAATACATATACTACTGATATAAGGTATATGATATGCATGTTATTGGAAAGCTGGCGAAAAATTAATAACTTTTCATTTAGAAATCGCGTGATTTCGATGAACGAATTAAAAGATATGATCAACTGAATTATAATTGAATTTAATTGAAATTGCTTTTGAATTTGCAATTAATATTTAAACAACTTGTTTATAAGATTGATAAATTAGATTTTTAGATATTAATAGTCGAGTAAATGAACTCTTATATAAGACACGACTTGTTTTGTTGAACAATTGTCAAAGTTGACTGTCTTATCATGTTTTAAAGCTTTATAAACCTTATAATCTGATTTTACAATTATTGGAAAACTATGTGAAATAATAAACATGTATAGATTTAAAGATCATATTGGGTCAGGTTGACTTTTGAGATGACTTTTGTTAACTTTTGCATGTCGGTCTCGAGCATTAGGATTGTGATACACTATGACCTGACCTAGCTTGTTAGACATGTATTGACCAACGTATGTTCTTTAGGTTGAGATCTACGGTTATTTTGCATTCCGAGTTCCGGTCACATTTCGGTGAATAACCTTATGTGCCGCTAAGGTGAGTTTCATTTGCTCCATTTTTAATTGCTTTTGCAATATATATTTTGGGCTGAGAATATATGCACTTTATTTTAAACGCAATGGATACAAGTACATACTAAATTCTACACCGAGTTTAAACCGAAAATCCCTTAGCTTTGATAACTAGTAACTGCCGGTTATAAGAACTGGTGGGCGCGAATAGTGGTATATGGATCCATAGGGCTTGACATCCCCGTCTGTTCCAGGTATAGAAACCCTAGCCTGAACTATAAAACATACGTATGCTATTTGAGGTTAATACACGTTGGATTGCGTGTATTGTACATGTTGGTTGCATGTATGTTAAAACAGGGGTACTTATTATAACGTTAAAGCTTAGTTACCAGGGTGCTCAATCTTGTAGAATATTTTGATAAACGTTTCTGGATGAAACAACTGAAATCTTGTGATCCACCTTTATATACGGATTATGCGCAACATTAAAACTAGGAACTCACCAACCTTTGTGTTGACACTTTTAAGCATGTTTATTCTCAGGTTCGTAGAAGTCTTCCGCTATTTTCTTATATGTGATACAAGCTATGTGCATGGAGTCATACATGCTTTATTCGAGAAAATGTTGCATTCACAAAATCATCACCATGTATCTTATATTGACTGCATTATCAACGGATGTAGTATTGTAAACTATTAATTACAGTGATTGTCTATATGTAGAAATCATCAAACGTCAAAAACCTTGGAATTTGATATTCAATTATGGTGTGCCTTTTCAAAAGAATACAATGTTTACAAAACGTATCATGTAGAGGTCAGTACCTCACTGTGAAATCGATGAATGATGTATTTATGCAAAGAGATTTGGACGGATCATCACAGTTTCCGACACGATAAGCAAAGTTTGTTAAGTTAAATCTCAAGAATTTTAAACTGTGTTTATACATTCATTTAACCTCGACCAAATTCCAATGATTCACGAACCATTCTATGAACGAATATGATTATATATGTATATGTGTATATATTGCAACTTGAGAACGTTAACAAAGTATTAGACATATAATACTTTACATGAACGTATTTGTTTCAGAATATATTTAAAATAATTATTAACGGAATTAAAAGATAATATCAAATGATTGAATTATCAGATACATTGAATTATGATTACGAGTCTCTGCTGAGAGGTCCACATTGATTTAAGAAATCTTCCCATTTTAACAATATTCGGAAGATAGTATAGTGATTTACAAGTAAGAACAAATATGTCAATTAACGAGAGTTAAACAAATATTAGTGGAAGACTAAATTACATAGTAATCAATTGATGTAGTTTCTAAATGTACGAAAACGCTTTTCGATATAATAGAACTTGATTATTTAAAATGTCTTTGATTAAATAAACGTAAGTTGGAATATTGGTTGTTAAATATATAGATAACTTGCAACTTGTATTTAAAACGTGTTCATTAAATATATATGTTTCAAATTAGTTAAGTAAACGATAGTAACATTGGTTATTTGACTCGATTGCTATTTAGATATGTTTTTAGAATAAATGTTGGCGCATAAATGAATAACATCAAATTGAATTTTAAAGAATAAACGTTACGTATTATAATATTTTGTAAACGATTTTAAAAGGGACCTTAGAAATATAATTAGTATTTGAAAAACTAAATATTATTAATTTCAAAATATATAAATATGCTAAATGAAAATGGATGTAAATATATATATTTTTATAAAATGATTAAATGTAATATTAACTAGATACAAAATGTTTTGATTAATATTATCATATATATATATATATATATATATATATATATAGCGAGACATTGATTTAAAGAATCAAATGACCATAACACTCAAATGTATAAGTTACATTTCAGGTAATATAATTTATTGGTGAATAACTCTAATTAATGATAAAGGTACACGTCGCGAAACGTAAAATACAAGTTTTCTAAGCGTACGAAAGCACGTTCAAAAAATCGAAACCGGTACGTAAGTCGAGCGTCAACGTACAATTCATCGGTGCTAAAATTACAATTTAACTATGCACGAGAATATAATATAATATTTAATTAATTCTAAAGATTAAATATATTATATATTAAATAATATATATATATATACACACATATATATATATATATATATATATATATATATATATATATATATATATATATATATATACTATATGTTACAAAAACCGTCAGTAGATGAATTAGTGTGTTTGAGCTGTTTCTTGTGACCATGCGGTCACATGACAAAACCAAAGAAACCCCATGCGATCGCATGGGGTGGTTAGGTGGCTCAACTCCTTTAAAAATCGATCGATGCAGTTTGTGAATTCATAAATCATTCCATCTATCTCTCTGCAACATATAAACATAAATATATATTATAATTAATATTATTATTATTATCATTATTATTACTCTTATTAAGATTAATATTATTATTATTATTAATCATATTATCAATATTAGTATTATTATTATTATTATTATTATTATTATTATTAGTATTATTACATAAAATACTACGACGGAGTGCTGTTTGAGTAATTTAAAAATGAGTTTTACGAGCGGGGCAGAACTAAGGAAATTATGGGTTATAGCTATGGTGGTTATGGGTATGGTTCAAGGGTATGCTCATAAGGTCAATCTAGTGTTTATCGTCTTCGTTGCGTCTTCGTACTTTCCTGCAATATTGAATCTCAATATTGATACGTGAGCACTCATAACTTAACTTTTAATTATTATACGTGAGCACTCACAACTTTTAATTATTATTAGTGTATCCTTGACTAGTGCTCGAGTATTTAGGATTATGCATGCTTATAGGCTTAATATTGTCGTTAGATAGTTTATGATGAATCCTGAATTTAGTACATATGCCACTAGGATAAAGTATATGATATGCATGTCGTTGGAAAGCTGACGAAAAATCAATAACTTTTCATTTAGATATCGAATGGTTTCGATGAACAGATTAGAAGTTATAATCAACTGAATTTTAGTATTATTGTTAAAATGATTATTATTATTATCGTCGTTATTATTATCTAATAATTATTACTATTATTATTATTATTATTATTATTATTATTATTATTATTATTATTATCATTATTAATATAAGTATTATTATTGAAAATTGTTATTGTTATTATTATTATTATTGTTATCATTAAAAATTATTATTATTAATAATATTATTACTAGTATTATCATAAATATTATTATAATACTTATTAGTATCATTATCATTAAAACTAATATTAGTATCATTTAATTATTATGATTGCTATTATTATCAATATTATGAATGCGATATAAAAGAGTACTAAAAACTATTAAACAAATTGATTAGGAAATAATGAGTATAAGTATCATGATGAAATAAAAATATGGTAAGTTATTGATTTAGATAAAATATCATATTCATTATTTTTATTATTATTTTTATTATTATTATTAAAAATATTATTAATATTAAAACTATCATTTTTACTAAAATTATTATTTTTAATAGAAATATATTTGTTATTATAAATTATCATTTTATCATAATTAATATCATTTTTAGTAAATATATATATTGTTATTTTTATTAGTAGAACAATAATAATTATTATTAATACAAAATAATACAACTTTTACTTATTATTATTATTATCAATATTATTTTATCAAATAAATATGTGATACAAAGATATTTTTACCACACGTAATATAATTACATTAATATTACATACCACTATATTTTTATGATATTAAGTGAACTTTATGAATTTTATTATTTAAAATATATAAAGTATATTTTTATCATATATAAATTTTAAATATAAATTCTTATTAACAAATGACTTTACTTTAATAAAATCTGATAAAAATATGTAAATATATATATATATATATATATATATATATATATATATATATATATATATATATATATATATATATATATATATATATATATATATATATATATATATATATATATATATATAAAACGACTATATTTAAGTTATATAATAAACACGTATAAATTTTGGAAATCATTTTGAGTCAAATTGACTCTTGCATATTAGTCTCGAGCATTAGGATTGTGATACACTACGACTTGACCTAAATTGTTAAACAGTTATTGACCAACATATAAATATATATAATTAATATAGGTTCGTGAATCCGAGGCCAACCCTGCATTGTTCAGTATCGTCGTATGCATATTTTTACTACAAAATATCGTATCGTGAGTTTCATTTGCTCCCTTTTTAAATGCTTTTGCAATATATATTTTTGGGACTGAGAATACATGCGCTTTTATAAATGATTGACGAAATAGACAAAAGTAATCGAAACTACATTCTATGGTTGAATTTTTATACCGGATATCGCCCTTGTTGAACTTGGTAGCCTAAGAATTGGTGTTTATTATAATTGCCACCAATTGACGCGAATCCTAAAGATAGATCTATGGGCTTTGACACGCCCCAGTCATAGAATTTGAGCTGCTTTAGTACTTCGATGTTTATATGTTTGGGGATATTCTAGATGCATTTTGTTAATGTCGGTTACCAGGTGTTCAATCCATATGAATGAATTTAAAACACTTGCGAGTGTATGATTATTGAATAAATGAAATCTTGTGGTCTATTAAAATCGTGGAAATGACTGATTACGATAAACTAATGAACTCACCAACCTTTTGGTTGACACTTGAAAGCATGTTTATTCTCAGGTTTGAAAGAAATCTTCCGCTGTGCATTTGCTCATTTTAAAGATATTACTTGGTGTCTTTCATGGCATATTTCAAAAGACGTTGCATTCAAGTTGTTGAGTTCGATAAAGATTATTGTTAAGTAAATGACAGATTAGGTCATTTATAGTTTAGATATGATGAAATGGTATGCATGCCTATCATCTTTCGATGTAATGAAAGTTGCCTTTTAAAAACGAATGCAATGTTTGTAAAATGTATCATATAGAGGTCAAATACCTTGCAATGTATCCAAATGTTATTGTATTCGTCCTTATGGATTGGGATGGGTCGTCTCACCATTCATATCGATTATAAATGATTCTTAATAGTTGATTTCATTGCGAGGTATTTGACCTCTATATGATACATTTTACAAACATTGCATTCGTTTTTAAAAGACAAACTTTCATTTCATCGAAAGTTGACAGGCATGCATACCATTTCATAATATATCCAAACTATCAATAACTTAATAATAATCTTGTTGAACTCAACGACTCGAATGCAACGTCTTTTGAAATATGTCACGAATGACTCCAAGTAATATCTTTAAAATGAGCAAATGCACAGCGGAAGATTTCTTTAATACCTGAGAATAAACATGCTTACAAGTGTCAACCAAAAGGTTGGTGAGTTTATTAGTTTATCATCAATATTCATTTTCATCATTTTTAATAGACCACAAGATTTTCATATTTCCATTTCTCATAAACATCATGCATGCAGATAGCCATCTGCATAAAAATCATTCATATAGATTGAACACCTGGTAATCGACGTTAACCATAATGCATAGAATATCCCACAGACATCGACGTCTGTATAATAATAATCTCGAAGTACTAAAGCCATCCATAGACATGAATGGGGGTTGTTAGGCCCAATAGATCTATCTTTAGGATTCGCGTCAATTAGGGGCCATTTCCCTAATTCTTAGGTTACCAGACTTGAAGGGCGATATTCTATTTCGATAATCCAACCATAGAATGTAATTTTCGAGTACTTGTGTCTATTTCGTCAAACATTTATAAAACAGTGCATGTATTCTCAGTCCCAAAAATATATATTGCAAAAGCATTTAAAAAGGGAGCAAATGAAACTCACAATACAATATTTTGTAGTAAAAATATTCATACGACGATACTGAACAATGCAGGGTTGGCCTCGGATTCACGAACCTATATTATTTGTATATATATATTAAAACATATAATCGTAATTGAACAAATATATATTTTATTGTTAGTGATATAATTTTTGTATTAATAACTTATATATATTTCATTATTTAATTAAATGTATATTTAAAATAAATAAAAGTATTAATATAGTTAAGTTATGTATATTAAATATATTTTTATATATATTGTTTATTAAAAATAGTAATTATAATAATACTAAAATAATATTTATAATGATAATAATAATAATAATACTCAATAATGATAATAATGTTTATGATTTCATTAATGGTAAGAATAATGATATTAATAATAATAATACTTATAACAATAATAATAATGATAATAGTTTTTAAATAAAAAGTAAAAAGTTTAATAACAACAATAATGATAATACTAATAAAAATAATGATATTGTTAATAATGACACTTATGTTAATAATAATACTACTAATAATTATAAAAATGGTACTAATATTAATATAAATGAAAATAATAATAATTTGTATCATTTTCATAATAATATTTATATCCAAGATTTCTATATTCATAATCTTCTTGTTAAATTTCTAAACTAATGACTAAAGCGTCTATAACATTAATTCGTAATCCTAATAATAATAATAATAATAATAATAATAATAATAATAATAATAATAATAATACTTATTTTGCTAATAATCTAATATAATTGATAATAACAGTAATAATAATACCTACTGATAATACTAGTAATGATAATAATATAAACTATATTAATGATAATAATTTTAATAATCATATTATTAATAATAATATTGATAATAATTAATAATGCCATAATACTAATAAGTAATAATAATAATAATAACAATAATGAGAATAGCAATATTAGTTACTTTAATGATAATAACATTCATTATATTAATATTAGTGATAACACTACTTACATAATAATAATAATAATAATAATAATAATAATAATAATAATAATAATAATAATAATAATAATAATAACATAATCAATAATAATAATAATAATAATAATAATAATAATAATAATAATAATAATAATAATAATAATAATAATAAAAAATAACAATAGACTACCTCAAAAGAATGAGTTCCAAAAAAAAAATTACAGCCCATGCCCGGGCTCGAACCCGCGACCACCCGCTCAATCAAACAACTCCTAACCATTCCTCCATCTTTGTATTTCTGATTATATATCAGACCCGTGACTATATAACCCAACTATTTAACTGTTCCCTTCATCTTCTACATCAATCAATCGACCCAAGGATCAGTAATCACCATAACTGTTAAGCACTTTGATTTACGACTTAAAATTGAACTACAATTATCGGTTGTGGGTTACAAAGATTGAAAAAAAAAAACAACAGTAGCAGCTGGAAGACTTCTCGAGAAATAAAATAATTAAACTCATAATTTGATTTTGAAATTGGGTTGTTTTGAGACCCTGATTCCTTCATGTAATATGTCTTAAATCGTTCCTAGAAACTATTCCAATCATCAATTGAATCAGAAATAGCAACTAGGATTCGAATTTCACGAAAAACGAATCCTTTGACTTTTTAAAATAAAACTTTGACTCGAAAATTCGAACTCATTTTAAGGAATTAACAACTGGAATTTTGCAGATAGTTTCACTAGAGGATTCCTATCACTTCTGCATTATTAGATTTTGAAGATGGATTTTAAAATCGAGCTTTGTAAAAATGAGGTACGAACAGAGGTTTGAGCTTGGTTATTGATTTTTCTGTTTAATTTAAATCGATCAAAAGTTGTTAGTGATATTTGTAATTGGTAATGAAGGAAATTGAATGATTCTATAACAAATGAGATGATTGATTTATAACGCAGAATGTGAGTGTCATTGGCAATAATCGAGCAGACAAGAAAAAAATATAAAGAGAATAAATAAATAAAAAGTGACAAAGACCTCTAACAGAATTTGTTTCTGTATTTGTGAAATGAAATCGATGGCAGACAAAAAACAAAATCGTGCAGTAGAAAGGAGAAGGAAAGAAAATAAAAATAAAAAAATAAAGCAGGAAGGAAAAGAACAAATTCTAATTTAATTTAATTAATATTAATAATTATATTACTAATAATACTAATTAATAATAACTTGATAATAATTTTAATGATATTGGTAATATTAATTATCAAAATAATAATAATAATAATAATATAACCAATTAAGTGTATTAAGTTTCATACTTATATATTATATATATTAATATTAAAAATACTGATATTATTAATAATGAAAGTAATAATAACATTATTAATATAATAACCATATCTGCAATTTCATTTAATATAATGATATTATAATCTATTAATTATGTAATATTTAATAATTATCTTATATATTATATGATAACATTTATTGAACATTGAATATTTATATATTTTATATATATTACAATATAATAATATTTATTAATAGAGATCATATATATATATATATATATATATATATATATATATATATATATATATATATATATATTCATTTTTAATAGAAAGTTAATTATTCTACTTATTATTTTCAATTATTTTTCATAAAAACTAAATCATATAATAGTTCATCCATATTTTTAACTTATTACATATATTTATTTACATATTTATTTACACACTATTGTTCGTGAATCGTTGGGAGCAGTCAAGGGTCAAATGAATAGTTCGAAAATTTTGAGATTCAATTAAATAGACTTTGCTTAACTGTCGAAACCATATAAAGATGAAGTTTAAATTTGGTCGGAAATCTCCGGGTCGTCACAACATCTTCAATTTGCATCTTCCAAAAGCTAAAATCATTCCCATCAAACTTATCAATCTTCACATCACTCTTTTCCGCCATTGTTCTCGTGAAACCGAAACGAAGCTCTTGATACCACTTGTTAGGAATAAAGCACGTGAGCCCCAACAAGACTTGATAACCCTAGGTTATCAAAACCCACTTACAATAAACGAAAATAGTTGATGTATATGAAGAAACTAGCAAAAACGATAAAGACGAGAATTTAACGAGGTTATATGTAATCAAGAATTATTACTTTAATCCTCGGCCACCAAAGAGAGTTCTTTTATTGATAATTTTCTTGGATACATGTATGGGTTACAATAAGATGCTTAAATGGGCAAAATTCAACAAGGATAGGCTTAAACCGCGCCGCAGCTGGAGGAGCCGCATTGTGGCTTAAGGCATGATTTCGAATCCGACAACATTAAACTTTCGAACCTCAATCCAAGTATTAAGCCGCGCCGTGGGTTAAAGCTGCAACGAGTTTTTTTCGCGTTTTTCAAATCCGTGTTTAACTCGTTTCGCACTCCAACACAATAAGTAAAAAAGTAGATTTTTTGTGTAAGAAATTTTTTATATTTATAGTTGTAAGGTTTTCCCTGTTCGGGTTACTCGGGAAGAGTGAGTAATCTTATCCCGTACTATACTGTACGCAGCCCATCGAAAATACTCTCTGACTGTTTCCTTCTGTTCCTTAACCATCACGATAGTCGAACATGAGACCTCTTGTAAAGATGTCATAGACCCCAACCACTGAGCTACATTTATATAAGAATAATTCAACAATATTAAAATAATATCAAAAATTATAAGGCATTTTGAAGACGGGCCGTTAAAAAAGTGTTATGGGTGCTAGAATAAATTGTACTCCGCCGAGACGTCACTTTAACTTTCATCGGTCGTCGAGTTAAATGGAGTGAGCTCTGAGGCGATCGGTGGGTTTTAATTTTTGAACATGTTTGTCAAGTTTAAGGGTTCTAGCAAAATAGTGAAGACTTTATAAACAATTGATTTGATTGATTTAAGTATTTAAATAAACTGTAGATGAATAATAAGTAAATAAAGTGTAGACTACAAAAGTTTGTAAGGAATTCAAATAATGTGGTGTATTTGTTGTGATTTCATTAGTTAGGTTATTAGGATGTCGTCTTGTTAAAATACATGTGATGTAAACACTAACTTCCCTACCAATTAATCTATCAACCTAATTTATATGTCACGAAGAATTAGATTATGGTGATCTTGATTGTTATCCGACCTTTCTTAATGTAAAAAATTACATAATCAACTAATTGATTAAGAACAAGATTGTTTTGAATAACTTTTTATATATGAAAATAAAACAGTGATAAACACAATACAATACTTAGTGATTTTTTTCTTAGATTTATAAATTTAATTTGTATTTTAGCGCGTTCAAATTTCATGTATTGGTTTAAACCCAACCTTTACTTAAATCTAGTCAATGAATTATGTCCTAGCATATCTCACTTATTCCAATTTTTTTTAATACTCTTGAGCTATCAAATGTTTTGTAAAAATAATTAATTTCCTTTTTAATTAAAGTTTATTAAAAAAAAGTTTCAATTATGTTAAATTGGTAACAATGACGAAACTTGAACACTTTTTTGAAGAGGGTCGAGACAATGTAGAATTTATAATACATTTATGTTATAAGAAAATTATAATCCGTGAATATCCATCCCATAGCAAATCCTTAGATTTGCACGAATTGGCAAAAATAGTTGGAACAATCATATATGAGTTTGACTTACGTAAATTAGAGTATTTACAAATTTTACTACACAAATTGAACCGTTAGCTAGTTGATGATGAATATGTGCACTCCAACAAGGAAGCTCACCTTGAGAACCCTTGACATCACTTTCATATTCGATGGTTTCATATTCGATAGTACTGTCAACATCGTCGTGAATTGGGTATCCTTCTAACGCATGTGTGAGTGACAAATAAGAGTATTCGATGTCGATATCACCATTAAAAAATTCATATATTTGTGTAAATTTATCTCGTATAAGTCACGTATATGATTTTTAATAGATTATATAGTTTTAGAGGCAACTCTTGTGATTTATTATTTAAATGCATTGATAACGCATGTTATAACAAGAATTTTTTTTAATTTTTTAATTTTTTTTTTTTTTTTTTTTTTTTTGCGATATCATGCCCTTTTGATTTATGGGCCTTATATAAGTGCAATAGTAAGTTAGATTTCACCTATCATTAATTAAAATATTTCTCTAACAATTGCTCTTAGATTTGTGATTAACTCACATAAAATACTTGTACAATCGAGTAATCGTCATCACAAAATTAATAACTAAGTGCTATATATACTTGTTAATTTATATATGGAATTGAAGATAAGATTACTCTTCGGTTCATCGCCCGCATAAATCATTCTATGAGATGGTTGAAAGTGTAACTTCGCATGGACAAAGAACTACATGATTCGAGCATGTATGATCTACTTTGAAATATGCTTATCGTATACATTTACAATCTTCCATCAAAATATCGTATTTGTAATAATCTATCGCGAAACCTTCTAACAAATTCGAAAATTTTGATGATGAAGACGAAGACAAAGACAAGTTTTAGTATATATATATATATATATATATATATATATATATATATATATATATATATATATATATATATATATATTTTAATTATGCTATTTTGTAAACTACTTCATATTTGTGTAATGCTAAGCTTAGTTTAATTTTAATGTAGTGGTATTTAAATTAATGAAAGAATTTACTTTACAAACAAATAGTTGTTTGAATTAAATATTATAGTGAGTTTTAGATTTTTTTTTTTTTTTTGTTTTTTTTTTTTTTTTTGTTTTTGATGTCAGTAATACAGTTCTCATTCAGTTGGAAGAAAATTTAAATACGGTCGTTGATGTGATAGTCTCTTATGAGTTCTAAAAGGAAGTTTAGTGATGGTTAAGAGTGATATATATATATATATATATATATATATATATATATATATATATATATATATATATATATATATATATATATATATATATATATTAATTATGCTATTTTGTAAACTACTCCATATTTGTGTAATGCTAAGCTTAGTTTAATTTTAATGTAGTGGTATTTAAATTAATGAAAGAATTTACTTTACAAACAAATAGTTGTTTGAATTAAATATTATAGTGAGTTTTAGATTTTTTTTTTAATTTTTTTTTTATTTTTTTTTTGTTTTTGATGTCAGTAATACAGTTCTCATTCAGTTGGAAGAAAATTTAAATACGGTCGTTGATGTGATAGTCTTATGAGTTCTAAAAGGAAGTTTAGTGATGGTTAAGAGTGATTTAACACTAAAAAATGTAGTGTTGATGACTAATTGATGACTAGAGGCGTCTTGTGCAAAGTGTTCAACATACAAAACTTAAAAGTTTAAAGGACTCAAAATTTTAAAACGTATATATAACAATTTTCTTATATATATATATATATATATATATATATATATATATATATATATATATATATATATATATATATATATATATATATATATATAAACATTTTTTGGGGGAAGAGGGGAGTAAATTTTAATTTAGTTTTTTCGTTTTTTTTTTCACAAACATTAAAATTGGGTGAAAATATGAATATAAAAAAAAAAGATTTTGTGATAAATGTTATTATTTTTTACCAGAAAGCGCTCGAAAAAATAACATTCATCGATAAATGTTATTCCTGATAACATTCATCGTGATGCATGTTATTCTTCCTTCGAGCGTTTTTTTTCTTCATCTTTTGTAAGTTTTTTTTTTTTTTTAATTTAGTCCGATTTAGAGTTTAACGTTTAGGGTTTAGTCTCTAAACCCTTAACTCTAAACGCTAAACTCTAAACCGTTCGTGTTAAAAACCCTAAATCTAAACCCTAAACCCTAATTTCTAAATCTTAATTTCTAAACTCTAATTTCTAAACCCTAATTTGTAAACCCTTAAAAAACGCTTGAATAATAACATGCATCACGATGAATGTTATTAGAAATAACATTTATCGATAATTGTTATTTTTTCGAGCGTTTTCTAGTCAATATAATAACATTTATTACAAAGTGTCTTTTTTTAAATGTTCATATTTTCACGTGATCTTAATGTTTGGGAAAAAAAATCAAAAAAAGAAAAAAAAATTACTTCCTTTCCCACAAACAAGTAGAGGATTGATGTCAAAGCTAAGGGGTATAAAATACTATTGAAGTTTACAACGAAACACTATTAAATACGATACAATTTTACACAAGATATTTATTTATTTAGAGAATGGATATACTTAAACCTTGCTACAACACTTATAGGCAGTGTACCTAATCGTACAGTAGTGTAGTTTTTAGTAAGTCCGGTTCGTTCCACAGGGAAATCTTTAAACAAAGCTTAACGCTATATTAGTTTACTTTTATAAAAATACATATATATATATATAAGTAATATTATTATTATAAAGGGGGGTTTTTACCGTTTAATGACCGGTTTGTCGATTTTAAAACTTTAGTCGCAGTTAAAACCTAATGTAAAATATTAAATAAATAAAAGACTTAATTTAAAGCGTAAAATAAATAACGATAATGAAATTGCAATAAAAGTGGGATAAAATAAAATTGCGATAATTAAAAAGTACGATAATTAAAAGTGCGATTAAATAACAATAAATAAAAGTGCGATAATTAGAAGTGCAATTAAATATAAAATAAAGGAAATTAAATATGAAATAAAAGAATTATGCTTATTTAAACTTCCGTAATCATGATGTTTGACGTGTTGATTTTAGTTTTATGCCCATGGGTTAATTGTCCTTTGTCCTGGATTATTTAATATGTCCGTCTGGTTTTTGTCCATAACAGTCCATCAGTCATAAATATAAAGTGCGAGTGCCCTCGTCAAATTATCCTTATACCCGAAGTTAAATATTCCAACTAATTGGGGATTCGAATTGTAACAAGGTTTTAATACTTTGTTTAATGAATACACCAGGTTATCGACTGCGTGTAAACCAAGGTTTTACTACTTTGTTAACAATTACACCAATTACCCTTGAATGTAATTCACCCCTGTTTCAACAAGTTTATTAACTATTAATCCATTTCCGTGTCCGGTTAAATGAACGATTATTCGTACATATAAATACCCCGCCCATCGTGTCCGATTGAGTGTATATGGTAATTTATAGGGACGCCCAATTGTAAATCTTTATATTAACATTAACAAACTATCATTTAGTTAAACAAATATAAAGCCCATTAATAGCCCATAGTCTAATTTCCACAAGTGTCGTTCTTTTGTCCAAACCCCAATTATGGTACAAAGCCCAATTACCCAATTTTAGTAATTAGCCCAACATCATGATTACTTCGTTTTAAATAAGCATAATAATAACTTAGCTACGAGACATTAATATAAAAAGGTTGAACATAACTTACAATGATTAAAAATAGCGTAGCGTTACACGGACAGAATTTCGACTTACACCCTTACAATATTCGCTAACATACCCTTATTATTAGAATTATAATTAAAATTAAGATATAAATTATAAATATATATATATATTTTACGTATGAGAAGAAGAAGAAAAAGATGATGATTTGCGATCAGAATTCGGTTGCTTTTATAGGAAAAGTCGACTTTTGGGGCTCCGCGACTCGCGGCATTTTTGCCTTCAAACTCCGCGAGTCGCGGAGAATGAAATTACAGCTCAGTCCCTTGGAGTCTTTCTCTGCCGACGGTTTTTTATTTATAAATATAATATATATATAATTAATATAATTAATTATATATTATATTATATTTATATACATAGTTAACTTGTAATTTTTAGTCCGTTGCGTCGAGCGTTAAGAGTTGACTCTGGTCCCGGTTCCGAATTTTCGAACGTCCTTGCGTACAATTTTATATTTTGTACTTTGCGTTTTGAATCTTGTACTCTTGTAATTTCGAGACGTTTCTTATCAATAATTGGAACCTCTTTGATTGTTTTTTGTACTTTTGAGCTTTTTGGTCGTTTGCGTCTTCAATTCGTCGAATCTGTCTTTTGTCTTCACCTTTTATTATTTAAACGAATATCACTTGTAAATAGAACAATTGCAACTAAAAGCTTGTCTTTCTTGAGGAATAATGCTATGAAATATATGTTCGTTTTTAGCATTATCAAATATTCCCACACTTGAGCGTTGCTTGTCCTCAAGCAATATCGTCTTGAAATACTAGAATCACTTCTTTATTCTTCACACTTTGTACATCAGTGATTTCTATACGGTGGTATGAACAATGGTAGTAACGATATGGTTTACAGTCCCATATGACTATAAAAATTTAGATCCATTAAGGAAATTGGATCTTTATGAAAACATTTGATCTTTTGAAAATCTAGTTTTTACCCTAGATAAGTTTTCCGGGATAACCCTTTACCGGTGTTTGCAAAATATTTTTGTGGGTTTGGTGGGTTTCAGATTTGAAAATTTTAGCTCAAAACTTATGGTTTTGTGTCACCCACTTGCTAACCTTGTATTTGGAAAGCAACACGTCCAGTTTACTTGTCCCGTATATTACCTTTCAGTAAACTACCGTCCGGTTGTAAAGGAAAGCGTTGAACAAGCAACTGTTAAGGCAATGTCCCCTGACATGCTTTTAATTATGGTCTATAACGTGTCGAACGCAATTACTATCCTTGGTAGGAGCAATAGTAAAGCTCACCCTTATGATTTTTCGGTCTGGCACAAGGTCCTGTCTTTGACCACTATGCAACCACCGTTCTTACGGTTGACACCCGATTTGGTTCAGGTGACCTAATGAATTCCAGGTGAATTCCTAGGATTTTACGTTCAATGGTAATGAACGCATTGAAAATAGGGTTTTCAGAAAACAAATCGGTTTGTAATTTTTATCAAAATATTTTCTCGTTCAAGCTCGAGTTTAGATATCATTGAATTCCATGAGTTTGAATTCTCAATCTTTAAGGTCAATCTCAAGGATTGAGTAATATCAGTCTTAAAAGCTGATTTTTAATCTTTAAGGAGATTATCCTTTCTGGGGATCTGATTCATTAGTCTTATCCAGCTAATTTGCATGGTGCCCCCCCCATTGTACGAGATAAATCCTTCTCATGGTTAGGATAAATCTGACCACTTGGCGACCCTGTTTAATGCTGAGGTCCGTGGATTTCCTGCTGATTTTAGTGATGACTTTTCTAGATTTTTCGTCAACCTACAGCTGGTCTGGACGACAACTTCATGACCTAAATCAAGAAGCGCGTGTCTTTTTCGGAAGACTATACTTCCTTTTAATGATGGAATTGATTCATCGTGTAGATCCATCTCTTCTTTTCTTTCATCGGGTAAAACAGTTTAGTTTAGTCCAAAGCAAAAGTATTTTCAGTTATTTGTTACAGATATATGTGACATATGTTTAAGATAACTTGGTAAATTTTCCCACACTTGGCTTTTATTTTCCTTTTTATCGTCCTCTATTCCATTTTAAATGAATTTTAATATTTTGGTTTGTTTCTCAATTTATGTCCTTTTTGAGGTAACAATAATTTCGGTGTTAAAACCTAGTTTTATCGTTCATAAATATGTATAAACATGATTTTAAGTTCATTTAATTGAAAATTTTGAAAAATTTTACTAGAATTGGGTAGTCAGTATATAAGACTAGGGCTGTTCTTTATTATTAGAGAGCACTAGATTCTAATACAACTACTGCTTTACTAGTATTTTTAATGGTAACCAAGTGTATAAAGTAAAAATTTTTAAAATCCGAAAGAATTTAACCCCTTCCCACACTTAAGATCTTGCAATGCCCTCATTTGCAAGAAATCAGTAACAATTTAAATTATTGAGGGTGATTTGTGTGAAAATGATTAAATTTTACCAAAGTTTCCAAATATATTGGCGTTTGTTTGCTGAATGATAAATGGTGCACATCATTTGTTCATTCCGTCTTGTTGTTATTTCACATATATTTTGCATCTTGTCGTCAAAATTAGTTGCTTTTGCTGAACTTAATGCCAGTCTTTGAAAATGCGTTGTTTTACCCTGTTGTGTACATAAGATAAACTGCAAATATATATACATATTTTTGAAGTTTGGTATATTACCCCACATTCAAAAATTATTAAAATCTAAGAATAAAAGTTAGACAATTATAAAAATGATTACAATATTAACAAAAGTATTAAACGTATCAATAATTACAATTTACAAAAAAAAAATAAAAAAAAAATAAGTAAACTAGGGATGATACTGGTACCAATAGGGGTTCCAGGCATAACCATAGGTGCTATAGAATGCTTCGGCAGGGTCATACGTAGGATATGGTGGCTGCATCTCTATAGACCAGGGAGGGAAGATGGGTTTCGGTGTAGGAATATAGTTTCTACCTATATGTTGGCAATGAGCTATGATTTGGTTCTGATGAACTTGCCAATCTTCAAATGCTCTCTGTCTAGCATTTTCGTATTCCTGAGAAGCTATAAACCTTTGCATTTCTTGCATCTCATTCCCCCCTCCTACATTACCTTGTTGTTGGTTTCTCTCCACCTGTGGATGTCTACCATGGTATCGTACTGCGGCGTTATTTCGCCTCTTCAAAACTTTCGCACCATGGTATACATTTAAACCTATAGAATTGCGGGGTTCTGGTTCTTCTACTAATAATCCCCCCCGACTTATATCCACACCGAGATATTCACCAATCAAAGTAATAAAAATACCACCTCCTATTATGCTATGCGGTCGCATCCCCCGAACCATAGCTGATAAATAATAACCCACACAATATGGTATACTTACAGCGCTTTGTGGGTCTCGAATACACATATGGTAAAACAAATCCTGTTCATTTACTTTTTCCTTGTTCTTACCCCTTTGTGTAATCGAATTAGCTAAAAACCTATGTATCACTCTTAATTCGGCTCTATCTATATCCAAATAAGAGTAATTTCCCCCTTTGAAACGGTGATGGCTTGTCATTTGACTCCACACACCGTGTGTATCAAAATTTTTATCTATCTTTCTACCGTTTAGTATCAATCCTCTACAATCGACAGACGCTAACTCCTCAGGCGTATATATACGTAAAGCCTGAGCCATGTCCAGTAAAGACATGTGGCGCATCGAACCGCCTAACAAAAATCTAATAAAAGAACGATCGGTTAAATTAGCTACCCGATCATTTAACTCTATACTACATAACAATTCTTCACACCATACTTTATATACAGGTCTACGCATGGTGAATAAACTTACCCAGTCATTAAAAGAAGAATTACCATACCTCTGTACAAGTAATTCCCTAATTGGCCCGGCCAATTCTACAGCTTCTAAGGGTCCCCATTCTATGACCCTCGGTACCTCAACAACCTTAGAATGAAGAGTATGCAAACCCCTTTGATATTTTGGATAATCTATCCAAAGTCTGTCAAATCTCAGGTTCGGGTGCAACTCTTCCAAGTGCATATCGGAAAAGGTCATGACTGGATGAGGTATATCCTGCTTGTAGTAGTTATCCACCTCCTGTTGTTCCAAATTCTTAGCAGGAGCATTGCGGGCTTGGGATGAAGATTCACCCCTTTCATTCTGCAAAACACATCAAACACAATTTTTGTGCATCCAAATATGCATTAGTGTCAGCAAAATCATCAATCAAAATAATTACAATGACATTATCAATTTATATCAAACTTAAGCTCATTTTCACATTTTTATCAAATCTACACTTTTTCAAATAAGCATATACGAAAATGTTCGCCAAGTTCATAAGCATTCAACTCAAATAACATGTCAAAATAATCATTACTAGCAATTAAACAAGTTTCAAATGGCATTATCTTTCAAAAATCAAGTTCATGAATTTTAGACTTGAAAAATTAATATTTAATTCTCAAAACCATGTTTAGGCTCAAAGTTTGGATCATTTAACTACCTAGACATGTTACACTACTCAATTTAGCAACAATTCATGACAAAAATCGGCCATAACCTGTTTATATCAAAAAGCCCCAAATTTGCTCAAGAACACAAACCCTAGATTACTCAAAATTTAAAGTTTAAGGCTTCTAATCATGTTAAACAGCATCAATCTAGGTTATACAAGCATAATACATAAACAATTTAAGCCTAATTACACTAAAAAGCATCAAAATCAAATTGGGGAAAAAATTGCTCAAGAACACCAAATTTCGGATTAAATGGTGTTTAGGTGTAGAAATTTACCGTTTTTCTTGAGTAATTCTTAGATAGCATCCTTCTCAACATGATTTTAGCAAAAGATTTGATGATTAACGGTTAAAAATTGTGATTTTGGGGTGTATTTTTCGAGTTTTTCGCGCAGGTTTTCGCAGTTTTTTTTTTTTCTGTGTTGGGACTGATCAGTTCGGGTGTTTATATTTTTTTCTGATTTTTCGACCCCTCCGCGAGTCGCGGAGATTAAAGCTCCAAACTCCGCGAGTCGCGGAGTTTGGTAATTTTTTTTTTTTTTTTTTATAAACTTTAACTTATTAAAACAATTAAGTAATTAATTTTAAAATTTTGTTTCCCTTGTTATTTAGGACGAGGTCGTTTCGGATCGATGTCCTAGTCCGTCCCTCGACAAAATTTTAAAATTTGTCTTTTTGTAGCGATTGTTTTAAAAGCTAAGATTTTTGGATTTTTTAATGTTTTTGGCATACTTTAATTCAATGAGATTAAAAATAATGATAATAAAAGTTCTCGTCCCTCTCTCGGGTAAAGCAATTTCGGTTCAAAGACCTAGTCTTCAACTTACGACGAATTTTAAAAATCATATTCTTAACTTAATGAGATAAAGTAAATTTTTGTTTTTAAATTCACACAACTTAAATATGAAATTCAAAATTAATATTAAAAATTCACACCAAACTTAAAATTTGAAATGCATAAAATTAAAAATTCATATTTTAAAAATTAAAAGTTCACACCAATCTTAATTTAAAAATTCATATTATAAATTCATACCAAACTTATATTAATTTTTCAAATATTTACAATTTTAAATATATTGTTTTTACAAAGTTTACAATATTAATTTAAGATTTAAATATTAATTTTAAAAACATGGTAAAAATAAAATTTAAAATCTTTTTGGCTTTTTATCCCACTTTAATCAATCAAATATTATCAAAAATATGCGCCCCTCTTTTCGGTAAAGTAATTTCGGTTCCAAAACCTAATTTAACTCATGACGAATTTTTTTGAAATATTTTGGGTTGATTGATTAAAGATATTTATACCTTACTAATAAACGTTAAATTTCACAGTGATGTAATAAATTTTTGAATGATATCAATAATTTCGGTCGCCAAACCTAATTTTATTCAATACCAATTTAATACTTTTTAGCGAACAAATTAGCGTTTATTATCAAAAGGTTAAAAATAAAAATAAAAATAAAAACTGTACAGACATACCTGTGAAATAGATTTCTTAGTTATATGATCTATCCCATTCATAAGATAGTCGGTTTAATTGGTTTTCCATGGCTACATAGGCGTAACCTCGAGCATTCAGTGTCTTTTCTTCTGAACATATGAGCGGTCCGTCTGTGCATAAAGTAACAAATTCGGTATTTGAATAGGTTTGATTATTTGAACATTTACCTCCATGTGACCATTTTCCGCATTTGTGACATCGTTCTAGGTGTCGTGCTCTTCTTTTCGCTGCGGATTTTGATTTTCCTTTACCAAATTGTAACTTATTATCTTCGCATCTGGATTCTTTTCTAACTCCGTCCATTCTTTCTCTGATTACTGATACTAATTCACTCGGTAGTATGTAATTATTACGTTTAGTGATCAAAGCGTGTAGCATTAGACCATGGTTTAGTTCACAGGCAGTCTTCATTTTGTAAAAACCTAAAAAAAATAAAAATTCAGAATGGGGGGAGAAGACTAGTTCTTTAGGGTCTGCTAGGGAAAGACCATTCGGGTTCCATTTTCGAGAACTACACGAAAACAGACAATCTAACTCTAACAGAAATACATATTATCCTTTAAAGACTTGATTCTCCCCACACTTAGTTAGCTGTGGTGTCGAAATTATGATTAACTTCGTTGTCGACTTCCATCGGACCATGTATGTAATGTTTAACTCTGTGACCATTAACTTTAAATTCCATCCCATTTGAATTTATTAATTCTATCGTTCCGTATGGGAAAACTCTTTTGACTATGAATGGTCCAGACCATCTTGATTTCAATTTTCCAGGAAATAGCTTGAATCGTGAATTGAAAAGAAGAACTCTGTCTCCTTCTTTAAATTCTTTTGAACTTCTGATTCTTTTATCATGCCATTTCTTCGTTCTTTCTTTATAGATTAACGAATTTTCGTATGCTTCATGTCTTAATTCTTCTAATTCATTTAGTTGACTTAATCGTAGACGTCCAGCTTCATGTAAATCAAGATTACATGTCTTCAAAGCCCAAAATGCTTTGTGTTCAATTTCTACTGGAAGATGACATGCTTTTCCATAAACAAGTCTAAAAGGTGTGGTTCCAATTGGAGTTTTGTAGGCTGTTCTAAAAGCCCAGAGTGCATCCTCCAATTTAATGGACCATTCCTTCGGATTTGATCCTACGGTTTTCTCTAAAACACGTTTTAAAGCTCGGTTGGTATTTTCAACTTGTCCACTTATTTGTGGATGATATGCGGTGGAGATTTTATGAGTTACTCCATATCTTTTAAGAACTTTCTCAAGTTGATTATTACAGAAATGAGTACCCCGATCACTTATTAAAGCTTTCGGTGTTCCAAACCTTGCAAAAAGACATTTTAAAAAGTTGACTACAACTCGTGCATCGTTAGTTGGGAGAGCTTGTGCTTCCGCCCATTTAGATACATAATCAATGGCTACGAGTATGTATAGATTATTATGAGATTTTGGAAATGGACCCATAAAGTCAATACCCCAAATGTCAAATACTTCACATACTTGGATGACATTTTGTGGCATTTCATCACGTTGACTTATTTTTCCGGCCCTTTGACATGCATCACAGGATTTGCAAAGAAGGTGTGCGTCTTTGTAAATTGTTGGCCAATAGAATCCAGCATCATAAACTTTTCTTGCTGTTAGTTGAGGCCCATAATGCCCTCCGGTTGGTCCTGTGTGACAATGGTTTAATATTTTACTAGCTTCATCTCCAAATACACATCGGCGTATTATTCCATCGGGACAACTTTTAAACAGATGTGGATCTTCCCAAAAATAGTGTTTTATATCACTGAAGAATTTCTTTCGTCTTTGGTACGATAATCCTTTTTCAAGGAATCCACAAACTAAGTAGTTTGCATAGTCTGCAAACCATGGGATTTCTTTATAATCTATCTTCAATAGATATTCATCAGGAAAGTTGTCTTGTATGGCTGATTCATTTAGAACTTCTAACTCAGGATTTTCAAGACGAGAAAGATGATCAGCGGCGAGATTTTCTGCTCCTCTTTTATCTCGGATTTCAATATCAAACTCTTGTAAGAGTAAGATCCAACGAATTAATCTTGGTTTAGCATCTTGTTTTGAAAATAGGTATCTAAGAGCAGAATGGTCGGTATAGACCACCGTTTTTGCTAGAACGAGATATGATCGAAATTTGTCAAAAGCAAAGACAATAGCAAGGAGTTCTTTTTCAGTAGTTGTATAGTTCGTTTGTGCTCCTTGTAACGTCTTACTAGCATAATATATAGGTTGAAATCGTTTTTCAATCCTTTGTCCTAAAACGGCTCCCATTGCAAAATCACTTGCATCGCACATTAGTTCAAATGGTAGATTCCAATTTGGTGTTATCATGATCGGTGCATTAGTGAGTTTCTCTTTAAGAATATTAAAAGATTTGATACACTCATCTGAAAAGATGAATGGAGCATCCTTTTCTAGGAGTTTATTCATAGGAGTGGCAATTTTAGAAAAATCTTTTATGAAACGTCGGTAAAAACCGGCATGCCCTAGAAAACTCCTAACTCCTCTAACATTGGTGGGATGTGGAAGTTTAGCAATTACATCTACTTTAGCTCTATCCACTTCAATTCCTTCTTTTGAAATTTTATGTCCAAGAACGATGCCTTCTTTAACCATGAAATGGCATTTCTCCCAATTAAGAACTAGATTTGATTGTTCACATCTAATTAGCATTCGTTCCAGATTAACTAGACATGATTTAAATGTATCACCGAAGACTGAAAAGTCATCCATGAATACTTCCATGCATTCTTCTATCATGTCGTGAAAAATCGCCATCATGCACCTTTGGAAGGTTGCAGGGGCGTTACAAAGTCCAAATGGCATGCGTTTGTAAGCAAAAGTACCATAAGGGCACGTGAATGTGGTTTTCTCTTGGTCTTCGGGTGCTATTGGAATTTGAAAATATCCGGAAAATCCATCTAGAAAACAATAGTAACTATTTCCGGCTAATCTTTCCAACATTTGATCTATGAAAGGTAAGGGAAAGTGATCTTTTCTGGTGGCGTCATTTAATTTTCTATAATCAATACATACACGCCATCCTGTTACAGTCCTAGTAGGAATAAGCTCATTTTTCTCATTTGTAATGACAGTCATGCCACCCTTCTTAGGCACGCATTGAACTGGGCTTACCCATGGACTATCAGAGATTGGATATATCAAACCTGCATCTAGCAGTTTAATAATCTCTTTCTTAACTACATCTTGCATATTAGGATTTAGTCTTCGTTGGCGTTGCACATACGTTTTATGACCTTCTTCCATAAGGATTTTATGTGTGCAATACGAAGGACTTATTCCTTTAATATCATGAATCTTCCATGCAATGGCTGGTTTATGAGCTTTCAACACAGAAATGAGTTGTGATTTCTCATTTTCAGTAAGAAAAGACGATATTATTACAGGTAATTCAGATTCACCATGTAAATAAGCGTATTCCAAATGGTTTGGAAGTGGCTTTAACTCTAATTTCGGAGGTTCTTCTATCGATGATTTGTATCGATATCTGTCTTCTTCTTTTAGCATTTGAATTTCTTCTGTTGTTGGTTCATATCCATTAGCTATAAGTGTAGCTAACATTTCAGCTTCATCAATTGGTTCATTACCTTCTCCTAAAGAACATTCTCCTGTTCCTTGTAATTCTGGAAATTCTTCTAATAATTATGCATGTGCATCTATAGTTTGAATATAATAACATGTATCATCTGCAGATTGTGGTTGTTGCATTGCTCTATCAACTGAAAAGGTAACACTCTCATCCTCTATACTTAGGGTCAGTTTCTTACCGAACACGTCTATCATTGCTTTAGCCGTGTTTAAGAATGGTCTTCCTAATATGAGAGGAACTTGAGAATCTTCTTCCATGTCCAAAACAACAAAATCTACTGGAAATACTAAAGTACCAACTTTAACTAGCATGTTTTCCATTATCCCTCTAGGATATTTTATTGATCTATCGGCTAGTTGTATGCTTATTCTGGTTGGTTTCAATTCTCCAAGGTCTAGTTTAGCGTATAGTGAATACGGCATTAAATTTATACTAGCACCTAAGTCTGCCAATGCTTCTATTGAACTAAGACTACCCAGAAAACATGGAATTGTGAAACTTCCTGGATCAGATAATTTTTCTGGTATCTTATTCAACATCACTGCTGAACAATTAGCATTCATAGTAACAGCCGAGAGTTCTTCCATTTTCTTTCTATTTGAGATTAGATCTTTCAAGAATTTAGCATATCTAGGCATTCCTGAAATCACATCAATGAAAGGAAGATTTACATTTATCTGTTTAAACATATCCAAGAATTTGGATTGCTCGGCTTCAAGTTTTTCTTTCTTCATTTTACTTGGGTAAGGAAGTGGTGGTTGGTATGGTTTAACATAAGGTTTATCCTTAACTGTGTTATCTTCATTAACCTTTTCAACTACCGGTTCTTTTTCCTTATCTTGATCAGGTTGTGGTTCTTGTGGAGTAGGAATGGTTTCATCAGAAGTTACAGGTATTTCAGATGGTTTAAGTGTTGTGCCACTTCTTGTGGTAATGGCTTTAGCTGTTTCATTCCGGGGGTTAGCATTTGTATCACTAGGTAGACTTCCCGGTTTTCTTTCACCTTTTAACCTTGCTAGGTTGCTTACTTCTTGTTCCAGATTTTGAATAGAAGCTTGTTGATTTCTAAATGCTTGAGCATTTTGTTCATTGGTTTGTTTCTGAGATGTGAAAAACTGCGTTTGAGTTTCAACTAGCTTTGTCATCATATCTTCTAAATTCGGCTTTTTATCATCGGTTTGTTGTGGTGGTTTGTTTTGAAAATTAGGTCTTTGCTGATTGTAATTGTTATTAGATACTTGTTGATTGGTAGGACCTTGTTGGTTGTTGTATGGAATATTTCGGTTATAATTCTGGTTTTGATTGTAAATCGGTCTTGGCGGTTGATAATTATTCTGATAATTATTTCCAGGCCTTTGGTTTATGTATGAAATATTCTCTCTTTGTTCCATTGTTAATTCAATACTGAGACAATCTTTTGTCAAATGTGGTCCTCCACACTGCTCACAACTAATTCGTATTGAGTGAATATCTTTAGTCATCTTTTCCATTCGTCTCTCCACAGCATCTATCTTTGCGGAAATGGAATCTAAGTCATGGCTAGAATCAGCTCTAGCTGCTTTAGATGATCTAATGATATCTTTTTCTTGGTGTCACTCATGTGAGTGGGAAGCAGTGTTATCAATAATTTTGTAAGCATCAGTTTCGGTTTTCTTCATAATAGAACCACCAGCTGCTATATCTATGTCTTTCCTTGTAGTGATGTCGCATCCTTGGTAGAATATTTGTACTATTTGACAGGTGTCTAAACCATGTTGCGGACATCCTCTTAATAACTTTCCATATCTTGTCCACGCCTCATATAGAGTTTCATTTGGCTTCTGTGTGAACGTAACAATTTCTGCTTGAAGTCTTACGGCTTTAGATGCAGGAAAGAATTGTTTAAGAAATTTGTCAACTAAAACGTCCCATGTATCAATCGCCCCTTCAGGTAATGATTCCAACCAATCTTTGGCTTCTCCCTTTAAAGTCCAGGGAAATAACATGAGATATATCTGTTCATCCTCCACTTCTCGGATTTTAAATAGTGTGCAGATCCTATTAAAGGTACGTAGATGTTCATTTGGATCTTCCTTCGGCGCACCACTAAATTGGCATTGATTAGTCACCATGTGTAGAATTTGTCCTTTGATTTCATAATCTGGCGCATTAATGTCTGGATGAGTAATTGCGTGACCTTGGCCAGTGCGTTTAGCTCTCATTCGGTCTTCCATGCTTAAAGGTTCCAGATTCTCCATAATTGAATTTGTTGAATCGGTATCACTAGATGATTCTGATTTAATGGTTCGTTCCTCAACAATCTCTGTTTGAATGATTGGTGGCTCCGGAGGAAAGTTTAATTGTTCAGGATCTACGAACCGTTCCTGAATATTTTCCGGATTCTCAATTGTGAGGTCGGGTTCAAAAAATGGATTATCGGAAATTTGAACTGAAGTACTTGGTCGACTGGATGACGATTCTAAAGAAAAATCAACGGCGGTTATATTTGCTAAATGTCTTGATCTAGTTACAGGTGGTGAACGTACAAAAGGTGATGAACGTCTTGCTCGGTGCATTCACTGAATATCCTATTAGTTTTAAAAAGGAAAGAAAAATTATAATAAGTTATTCAACCAATAGACTTTTCTGATTTTGCCCACGTTTTGAATAGCCAAAAGATGCAGCAGAGGGGCAGGATTCGTTTGGTCTCAATATAATTGAGGACTGTTTGGCTCCAATAACCCGGTCCACGTACAAATCCAACTATTACTACGAACCAGAAAATTTTGATGTCTATTAATTTAACCACTTAAAATAAATTTTCGTAATTTTAAGAAATTTAGATAAGAAGTAGAATAAAAATCTATGTCCTAAAACTAGAATAGCGAGAAATAAGAAAGAAAAAGAGTTCGTCGAAAAAGGTCGAAAAAGAAAAATGGTTGAAAAATAAAAGGTGACGGAAAAATAAAAGAAACTTATAATACTTAAAAATACTTGACTAACCTAACCTTATTACTACAACTAACTTAAAATTATAATCGCAAATTGAAATTACTAATTGGAATGATAATTGATACATAGTAAAAAGTGTCTAAAAATATTAAAGCTTACAGGAAAAACTAAATCCCAAATGGAAATAACTTAAAAAGAAACTAAAACTTAAAAAGGCGTCGCAAAATTCTAGAGTACCTAAATCTTAGTCTAAAGAAAAAGCACTTAAGGAATTCTACGGCAAAGCCTAAAAATCTAGGAGTAAAAATGACTATGGCAAAAACTAAGTTTAAAATTAAATATGAGCGAAAAATACAAATATTACGCTACAACGATTAAAAAGGGACAAAATATAAAAATATACAAAAAGTTGTAAAAAGTACAATTTTTATAAAAATATTATTTTTATATTATTTATTTAATAAAACTACTAATTTTACAATTTAATTAAACTAATTTAACTAAAATATATAAATTAAATAAAAAGTAAAAGTAATTATAATAATAATAATTAGTTAGGGTTATAATAATAATAATTAATAATTAACCGTAATTAATGCTGAATTAGGGCTTCTGTCGGCGTGTCAGGTTATCTCCGCGACTTGCGGTATTTAATGCTTCAAACCCCGCGACTCGCGGGGTTCAGAAATTCAGATCTGAAACAGTTTAAAATTTACGCGTTTTTTATTTATTTATTTATTTAGTTTATTTTCTATTTTTAAATATGTGTATTAATAAAACTTTTATATTTAAAACTTTAAAAAAAAATAGAATCACTTTATAATTTTATAAATAAAAATCTTAAAACTAGATTTATATATATATATATATATATTTTTTTTATATTTATATGTTTTTAAATAAAAACAAAATACTTAAATAAAACTTATGTTTTTATAAAAACAAAGAAACTTTATAAAACTTAAATATTTATCAAACTCCTAAAAATATTTATATTTTTGTTTTTCTTTTTATATTTTCGAATATTTAAAACGTTTTTTTTTTTTTTTACAAAAACGAATTTTAATAAAAGTAAACTAAAATCTTTTTTTTTTATATTAGCGTTGCGCTTCCGGCGTTTAAGAGAGGTCCCCGGCAGCGGCGCCAAAAATACTTGATGTCAAAGCTAAGGGGTATAAAATACTATTGAAGTTTACAACGAAACACTATTAAATACGATACAATTTTACACAAGATATTTATTTATTTAGAGAATGGATATACTTAAACCTTGCTACAACACTTATAGGCAGTGTACCTAATCGTACAGTAGTGTAGTTTTTAGTAAGTCCGGTTCGTTCCACAGGGAAATCTTTAAACAAAGCTTAACGCTATATTAGTTTACTTTTATAAAAATACAAATATATATATAAGTAATATTATTATTATAAAGGGGGGTTTTTACCGTTTAATGACCGGTTTGTCGATTTTAAAACTTTAGTCACAGTTAAAACCTAATGTAAAATATTAAATAAATAAAAGACTTAATTTAAAGCGTAAAATAAATAACGATAATGAAATTGCAATAAAAGTGCGATAAAATAAAATTGCGATAATTAAAAAGTACGATAATTAAAAGTGCGATTAAATAACAATAAATAAAAGTGCGATAATTAGAAGTGCAATTAAATATAAAATAAAGGAAATTAAATATGAAATAAAAGAATTATGCTTATTTAAACTTCCGTAATGATGATGTTTGACGTGTTGATTTTAGTTTTATGCCCATGGGTTAATTGTCCTTTGTCCTGGATTATTTAATATGTCCGTCTGGTTTTTGTCCATAACAGTCCATCAGTCATAAATATAAAGTGCGAGTGCCCTCGTCAAATTATTCTTATACCCGAAGTTAAATATTCCAACTAATTGGGGATTCGAATTGTAACAAGGTTTTAATACTTTGTTTAATGAATACACCAGGTTATCGACTGCGTGTAAACCAAGGTTTTACTACTTTGTTAACAATTACACCAATTACCCTTGAATGTAATTCACCCCTGTTTCAACAAGTTTATTAACTATTAATCCATTTCCGTGTCCGGTTAAATGAACGATTATTCGTACATATAAATACCCCGCCCATCGTGTCCGATTGAGTGTATATGGTAATTTATAGGGACGCCCAATTGTAAATCTTTATATTAACATTAACAAACTATCATTTAGTTAAACAAATATAAAGCCCATTAATAGCCCATAGTCTAATTTCCACAAGTGTCGTTCTTTTGTCCAAACCCCAATTATGGTACAAAGCCCAATTACCCAATTTTAGTAATTAGCCCAACATCATGATTACTTCGTTTTAAATAAGCATAATAATAACTTAGCTACGAGACATTAATATAAAAAGGTTGAACATAACTTACAATGATTAAAAATAGCGTAGCGTTACACGGACAGAATTTCGACTTACACCCTTACAATATTCGCTAACATACCCTTATTATTAGAATTATAATTAAAATTAAAATATAAATTATAAATATATATATATATATATTTTACGTATGAGAAGAAGAAGAAAAAGATGATGATTTGCGATCAGAATTCGGTTGCTTTTATAGGAAAAGTCGACTTTTGGGGCTCCGCGACTAGCGGCATTTTTGCCTTCAAACTCCGCGAGTCGCGGAGAATGAAATTACAGCTCAGTCCCTTGGAGTCTTTCTCTGCCGACGGTTTTTTATTTATAAATATAATATATATATATAATTAATATAATTAATTATATATTATATTATATTTATATACATAGTTAACTTGTAATTTTTAGTCCGTTGCGTCGAGCGTTAAGAGTTGACTCTGGTCCCGGTTCCGGATTTTCGAACGTCCTTGCGTACAATTTTATATTTTGTACTTTGCGTTTTGAATCTTGTACTCTTGTAATTTCGAGACGTTTCTTATCAATAATTGGAACCTCTTTGATTGTCTTTTGTACTTTTGAGCTTTTTGGTCGTTTGCGTCTTCAATTCGTCGAATCTGTCTTTTGTCTTCACCTTTTATTATTTAAACGAATATCACTTGTAAATAGAACAATTGCAACTAAAAGCTTGTCTTTCTTGAGGAATAATGCTATGAAATATATGTTCGTTTTTAGCATTATCAAGGATCCAGAGAGAACCAATGGTAGGAGAGAACTCAACTCAATCTGTGTGCAGATTGAGCTCAATTTGTGGGTTCTATGTGTTCTCTTTCACTCTTAAACTCAAAAAAACTTTTAAAATTCCTCAACATCACAGGCTCTTAAACTCAAAAGAATTTTTAGAATTTGTCAACACCACGAGTTCTTAATTTTTTTTTTTGAACAACTCAAACTTTTATTAAATAAACCCCCCCCCCCCCCTGCAAGGAACTAGGGAAAGATAAAACATTACAAAGGCTTCACTTGCCAAGTGTTCCAATTTACATTGGTTTACCTCTACTACTATACCAAGAGAAAGAAGTAAAACAAATTGAATCAAAAAGAGAACTCTTCTGACCCGTCGGTGGAAAAATCACACTGTTTCTATACCACCAAATGTGCCAAAACGCGGCTGCAGCAATCGTGTACATTCTGTCCTTGTCTTCTGCTCTTACTTTCCAGTTTTCGAGCCATTCGATCCATTGAGACCAATAAGCGAAAATGAGTAGCAATATACCCATCCAGATTCTGATCTTTCGCCATATATTCAACGCTAGTTGACATTCGAACATTACATGGTTTAATGATTCAATTCCAAAGTTGCAAGAAACGCACCCGATTTGCTGGATCTCGATGCATCTAGGGGATAGATTCAACCAAGTTAGTAAACAATCAAGTGCTAATCTCCATAAGTGAATGTTTATTTTCCGGGGAATACCTTTGAACCATCTCGTACTCGGTTCATTTGAAGGCAGCTGAACGTTATATATCTTCTCCTGTTAGCCACTGAATATGAAATTTCGGCCCCCACTGACCATTGCCATGAATCACATTTATGTACAAAATAAATGTTGCCCAGCAGCTCGATTAACTCATTGCACAGAGCCAAATTTATGTCACTTATATCGGGTCGACACCACGACCAACGCTAGCATCCATTTATGTGTCTATCAGCTAGCTTACATTCCTTATCCATATCTAGATGATAAAGTCGACGAAATTTATTTTTTAAAAGATCATCTCCCCGCCAATTATCGAGCCAGAAATGTATGGATTGGCAATCTCCTATTTGAGCACGAAGCACATTAGAGGGGAGTAACTCCTGTCTAATAGACTTAAGAAATGCCACAACTATGTTCTACCATACTCCTTTATGTGTTAATAAAGCACCATCTAGTCCTGCTAGGTTACATTGAATTGTTTTTATAACCACAGCCCACATAGCATTCGAATCGGTGACAAAACACCATATTCATTTAAACATAAGAGCAATATTAAATGCACGTAAACTCCAAATATCGAGACCACCTTTTTCGTGTGAAGCTAGCTGGATCACAACTGAACCAATGTAACTTTCTATTATTTTTCGAGCCTCCCCAAAAGAATTCTGCACGCAATCTTTCCAGCTCTTTAACCGTAGTCGCATCTAAATAACGAAAAATGATATATCCACAAACTCCCTAAAACCGCATTAACAAGAGTAAGACGACCTCCAATATAGAGAAAATTAGCTTTCTAACCTGATAACTTTTTTTAAAAATTTTCAACCGTTCCTTTCCAAACTTGACACCAAATTCATTTTAACGCCTATAGGTAAGCCCAAATATACGAACGGGAACTCACCTGTAGAATAACCGAACTCGTTAACATAGGTATCCAGAATCTCTGAATGAACTCCAAGCCCGAATAAATGTGATTTGCCAACATTAATACGAAGGCCTTAATAAGTATAGAACTCGCTGGGAACAAGCAGAGTGTTCGCCAAGCTATCCCTGTCACATTCCGATAATATAATGGCATCGTCCGCATAAAATAAATGGGACACGTTAATGGACGGCTCACCAATATTGACCCCTCTGATGGCACCTGCTTCTACTTTTTCTTTAATACATAAAAGTAACCCTTCCATTACAATTAGAAAAAGAAAAGGGCTTAAGGGATCACCTTGTCTCAATCCTCGATGAAGACAGAATTCACTCGTGGGGCTTCCGTTAATGATAATTGAGGTGCGTGTGTTATACAGGCACATTCGAATCCAAGCTCTCCAAGTGGTACCGAAACCTAAAATCATAAGCATGTAGTCGAGAAACTCCCAACTCATCGAGTCGTATGCCTTTTCGAAATCTACTTTAAACAACATTAGTTGTTTTTTCTTCTTTTTAAACTAATTAATTAACTCGCTTACGATCAAAGGCCCATCCAATATTTATCCCTCTTTGATGTAAGCAAATTGTTTCGTACTTATGACTTTATCAATCACGAGAGCTATCATGTTAGCTAACACCTTCGTTATAATTTTATATTGAACACCAATCAACGATACAGGACGGTAATCCTTAATGGTAGAAGGATTATGCACTTTTGGGCTGAGAGTAATGAAAGCGGATGAAGACCCTTTCAGAAGTCTACAAGTATCAAAAGCATTACTGATAGAACTCGTTGAGAACAAGTAGAGTGTTCGCCAAGCTATCCCTGTCCATTCCGATAATATAATGGCATCGTCCGCATAAAATAAATGGGACACGATATGCATGCCATTGATCCGTTAGTCGAGGTGCAGGTTCCAAGTCCCAAGAAATCTTGTTCAAGTTCAAATGAATTCAAATTACACAATTTGGCGGACTCCATTGAGCTGACTAAAAATGTTGAGCTCAAAAAATCATTGGGCCTCAATGTTGAGCCTGTTAAGGAGAGTGAAGAATTATCAAGTGGGTTGAATGATTCTTTAAATAAATCTGACAATTCACTTCATATTAATGATGCTTTGAATTCAAAGGACTTTAATGGAGGATGTGAAGAAGTAAATGGGATGGGCCTGGGTACAGACGATTGTGATGTAGGTGACCCTAACCCAAACGGAAGTGATTGTGCTGACTTGCAAGACGTGTCCTCTTGTTCAAAATATACCGCGATAGCTCGTTTTCGTGTTAAAAGGAGAAAAGCTCATCCTTTGATAAATAGTCATTTTATTAAACATGTGTGGCGTAGGAGAAATATGAAGCGTAACCGACGCCGGGATAATTTTCGATGGCATGAGCGATACTTTATCGAGAATGTGATGAATGATTCGGAAGACAATATTGATTGTTGCTCATGCTGCTCTTCATGCGCGTCATCGGACTCGAAAACATAATTTATTTTAGTATCGTGTGTATGGTTGTGTACGTTTTAATTGTGCGGATGTGTGTTGTCTCGTGTGCTGTCTAGTTCCTTGCTAGTTTTTATTTCGTGTACCTTTTATATTTTTATAAAATTTACTTGCCTTTTAAAAAAAAATTATTTTCTTATACAATATGTGTTAAAATGTTTAACATTCATAAAACGTTTTATATCTAAGCAGTACAGTATTATATGGTTGCTGTAATATCTGGTACAGTAATATTAATATTAATATAATACTAATGAGATTGAACACGTTGATGACTAAGGCAATAAAACAGTTACTCGTACTACTAGTATTATTGATAGGGTAGGCTGTAGGTGGACGGTATAGAATGTAAATATACCCACCTCGGTTGATGACGATCACTAGACACGAGTCAAAGCAAGCAGCAGCTACTATCGTGTCAACTCAATCACGAATCCGTCCAAACCCTATGACGCATGCAATGACATCATCTCCCTTCACCACCCATCAGGCCCCACTTCTTCTTCATCAGCCCACTTGATCTTTTTCCAGTACAACCCCCCACCACATTTCATTCCCTTTCGAATCAAAACCTGCTCGTTCCTTGAACTTGCCCTCTTCCCCTTTGTTTATATATCTCTTATTTCCCATTATTTCTCTCTTCGTTACTGACCAAATTATTAATTAAATTATCTTAATTAATTAATAATACCTCAATTTGCGAATTATTTCATCTATTTAACCAAACGACGTCGTATCATATTTTGCGAATGACTTGCGATAACGATTTACAGTTACCTCCAGGGTTTCGATTTCACCCGACCGATGAAGAACTCGTTATGCACTACTTATGTAGAAAATGCGCTTCTCAATCGATCTCCGTTCCTATTATTGCGGAAATCGATTTATACAAGTTCGATCCCTGGCAACTTCCTGGTAATTTTTTGTTCTGTTTATTCAATTTAATTTGATTTATTTTATTTTCAGTATTAAAAAGTTGATAACTAACAACGATGATGACGTAATAACAGATATGGCTTTGTACGGAGAAAAGGAATGGTACTTCTTTTCACCTAGAGACCGTAAATATCCGAATGGATCGAGACCGAATCGAGCTGCCGGAACCGGTTACTGGAAGGCAACCGGAGCTGATAAACCGATCGGTAAACCAAAACCGGTCGGAATTAAAAAAGCGTTGGTGTTTTACGCGGGAAAAGCCCCTAGAGGTGTGAAAACTAATTGGATCATGCACGAATATCGCCTTGCTAACGTCGATCGCTCTGCTGGCAAACGAAATAACAATCTTAGGGTTCGTGTTATTGTACTTTTTAATTAAACAGTAATTGTGTCGATTCAATTGATTTTTTAGAAATTGGAGATGCTAATTTGATATTTTTTGTTTTAATTTTGTGCAGTTAGATGATTGGGTGCTGTGTCGAATATACAACAAAAAAGGAACCCTAGAGAAACATTATGTGACGGATAATATTAACAATAATAATAATAATGATAATATTAATAGTATCCAGGACAGTTCATTTTCAGAAATGGAAGTCGAAACGAAACCGAATATTACGGCGTATAAACCGGTGGTACAACGGCAACCGCTACCGGAGTCATCAGTACGGCATCACGTGATGAACGATGTGTTCCATTTCGATACGTCGGAATCGGTTCCTACTTTGCATACGGATTCGAGTCCAGAACCGGAAAGAGAAGTTGAAAGTGATCGTAAACTAAACGAATTGCAGTTTAATTACATCGATCCGTTTCCGGATGACGCTTTTACGCCACAATCGCAATATTATGGTGACTATAATCAGTTGTCTCCTTTGCAAGATATGTTCATGTACACGCCCAAGCCATTTCAAATGTGAAGGAGCACATTTGTACAATTGTTAAAGCGTAAAAAGTACATAACAAAGTGGCATGGGGTGACAAAATGGGAACAAATTTTGAAGTACAAAAAAAATGGTGGATAGTAGTTGTAGTAGGATATGATGGGCAAATTGGTATTAGATGAAAGGATTATTATTGATAGTGGCATGATTTGCCTAATGTTACAGTAGAACACATTTAGTTAATTTTAAGATGTACTGATAAAGTGGGTGGATTGTAAATATGTTTGGTTTTTAAATTAGTTGCTCTCTGGTTTTTTCAAGATCTTTTTTGTTTAAAAGATTTGTAGTAAGGAAGAATGATCCAAATGTCTATATGAATAGCAAAAAAATATTTTGTTTGTATGTCTATGAAATAAATTAATTTTATATGCAGTATTTAAAAATATATTTTTAAGTATGTGAGTTTGCAGGTAAATAACCTCTTATTTTATCTTATTTCTAATAAAAACAATCTATACGTTATCTGAAACTGAAAGTATAAACATCTTAGTCTACGTCTTTGGTGATGCATAATATGTTAACCAAAATATATATATATACGTCTTTGGTGATACATAATATGTTAACCAATATATATATATATATATATATATATATGTATGTATGTATGTATGTATATGTATGTATGGAGAAGATCCAGTGAGAACTTTTTTAGTGTGAGAACTCTAGGAACTCCAAAATACACTGGAATTAAAAGTGACAAGTGAGCAAAAAACAAGGAATTCGATTAAAAAACAAGGAAATCGAGCAAAAAAAACACGGGCGAGCAAAAAAAGTTATTTTTTTTTCGAATTACGAAAATGTAGAACACAAAATTGTTCGAATTTCAATTTTTTTGTTCGAATTTCATGTGTTCTACAAATTTAGTAGAACACAAAACTGTTCGAAGTTCACCATTTTTGTTCGAATTTCACTCTTTTGTTCGCCCGTCATTTTATTTTTCTTTCAACATTTTTGTTCGAATTTCACCTTTTTTGTTCGCCCTCCCATTTTCTTGTTCTAATTTCAGTGTATTTTGGTGTTTTTTGGAGTTCTTAGGGTCCTCACACACAAAAAGTTCTCATTTGACCCCTTTACTTGTGCTTCCCTCTTGAGTAGTAACCAATCAAGGGGAAGCAAATTTTTTTTTTTTCCTGTTTTTTGAAAAAACTTTGTTTACGAATATTATAGAATGGATGAAAATATGAACATTTAAAAAAGACAATTCGTGATAAATGTTATTATTTTGGCGGAAAACGATCGACAAAAATAACATTCAAGATAATATTGTTCGTGAAGAATGTTAACGTTTTTTTTCTTCATGTTTTGTGAAGTAAAATTTAGGCCGATTTAGAGTTTAGGGTTTTTTTTTTTTTTTTTGAAAGGCAAGTTTAGAGTTTAGGGTTTAGGGTTTGGTGTTTTAGGTTTATTCCATAAACCAAAAACACCAAACCCTAAACCCTAAACTCTAAACTCTAAACCGTTCGTGTTACAAACTCAATCTAAACCCTAAATCTAAACCCTATAAACCCTAATATCTAAACCCTAATATCTAAACCTTAATATCTAAAATCTCAACATACGCTCGAAAAACACGATAATTGTTATATATTACTTCTTCGAGCGTTTTTTCGTCAAAATAAAAACATTTATCACAAAGTGTCTATATTAAATGTTCATATTTTCATCCAATCTATAATGTTCGTGAACAAAATTTTTTAAAAAAAGGAAAAAAAAATTTGCTTCCCCCCGCTTTCCCCCGATTGGTTACTTCCCTCTTGATCGTGCCACTATATATATATATATATATATATATATATATATATATATATATATATATATATATATATATATAGTGTTTTATTCAAGAGAGAAGCACTTTTTTGAGGAGAAGTAAATTTTTTTCGTTTTTTTTGGAATTTTTTTCGAGGATTAACATCACATGAAAATATGAATATTTAAAAAAGATATTTCGTGATAAATGTTATTATTTTGGCGGAAAAACGCTCGAAGAAATAAATGATAACATTCAATGCAATGAATTCCTTCTGAGTTTTTTTAAGGGGTTAGAAATTAGGGTTTAGAAATTAAGGGGTTAAAATTACGGTTTAGAAATTAGGGTTTATGGTTAGAAATTAGGCATTGACTAATTTGAGACCTATTTGGCATATAAGGATGATTTATGCAGTTTTGTTAACACAAAGTTGATTTAAGCAAAAATCAATAAATAAAAGGATGATTTGAACAATTTTGTTTTAACTATATAAACTTAATAATAAAATGACTAGAAAAATGAGATAGAAAATTCAAATGATAAGTGATACCTCTATCACACTCACTATCCCCTACAAATTTCTATCACACTATTACAAATAATCGTATAAACATTGTACTTCACAAAAACTCTTGGTGACAATCTATCATGTCATCGTCATTAATAATGGTCTTAGCAATTTACCATGGAAGATTTGAAGGTATGCATAAGATATTCATAAGTTACCATTTAACTTTTGATATGAAAGTTCCAGACGTTTTAGATGTGATAGGTGCCGCCTTTTTTTGCCGACTTTTTATCACTTTTATATCTTTACCCCATTATAAAGTGATTACCTGGATGGCCATCTGTGCATTTTCTTTCAAAGTGAGGACAAAAAAAAAAAAAAAAAGACAATACGGATATTTTACAATTTTATAATAATAATAATTATAATTATTATTATTTTATTATTTTAATTTTAATTTTAATTTTAATTTTAATTTTAATTTTAAATATAACTAAAGGAGGTGAAATATCTGATCGTTACGACAACACAACACAAACTTACCAAACGCCACCAAACAATGTTAGACATGCCGAATTTGCGGGGGACTAAACATGTAAAATTAATATCCTTTTTAAAAATCTCCACCGACATTTTTAACGGGCCGTTTCTTTCCCTCGCCGTGAGTTAAATTCTTCCGATATCACCGCTTAACTCGAAAAAAAATTACGAACACAACTAAGTACGCGCAAAACGGGCGTTTTTTAGAAAACGTTAAATATTTCAGGCTATTTTCCTTACATATACACAAACGTACAATAAACGAGCCAAGCTAACTACATCACACCCATGGTTCCGTCTTCCTTTTTTTATGCGATTTCTCTGGTTCTAAAAAAGCGCACGCCTACGCGATTTTCCCGGTTCTAAAAACACGCATGCCATTATGAACACTAGGTACTAACCACGTGGATCCAACCACACCCTCATCACCGCGTTTTTGGTTCTGTAAGTATATAATGCTACGTTAAATATGAATACGCAGCCGAAAAGGCCCCGCCACATCGTGCGGGCCGATCCGAATCTAGTTAATCCTATATACTAATTCTCGTCCCAATTTTGGTCGTTTTGACCATTCCAGTTTTCCAAACGACAACATATATTTTTAAAACCACCCCTTAAACTATTGTCTAATGTACAATTTCTTCAGAAGTAAAATATGTAACATTATTATTTTATTAAAAAAACTTTAAACAAACTCCACCTAAAATTCATTACTGGGTTTTGCTAACTAATGCCCTAAGGGCATGCCATAATAGTGATTTATTCCATCTAAGATTCTTATCCTAACCATACTAGCATATTAATAGGATACTGATTTTCACCGGTACATTTTTAACCTTTATTTAATCTTCCAATTTAAAATATAAATAACTTGTTTTATTACTGTTATTTTCGTACAGCACCATTTGATTAAATCACATTCACCAAATCTTGAATAACTCATATCTACAACTTGAGCATTTTATGGATTTCTAATGGCTATTGCTAAAGATAATTAAATGGATCAATTATTGTATTAATTCACAAGCTTTAACGTGCATGAGGATGAATAAATAAATAGGAATATATTATTAGAACGAGTGAGGGTATATCATATAGAATAATCAGATTTCATCCATAAAGTAGAGAAATTTCAGAGGGAATACAATAAATTAAAAATTCGAATATGTCGTGAGGTTGTACGTAAAATTAGCTAACAGGATGTCATGAGTTATCGATGTTTTAAATTAAATTGGAAGATTAAATAAAGGTTAAATATGTAAATGTACTATTGAAGAATCAGTGTCCTATTAATATGCTAGTATGGTTAGGATAAGAATCTTAGATGGAATAAATCACTATGATGGCATGCCCTTAGGCATTAGTTAGCAAAACCCCAACTTATAAAAAATGTATTCATCACAAGACATAGAATATGTACGTTTAAAAGGCACGTGCACAAAATAACTTTAAAAATGTACCATATAGAAAAATATGACATTTTATATTTCAAACACAATAAACAATCTCAAAATATCTCAAAACCCACACTTGAGCATAAACTTCTATATTGATCCTGTCAAGTTCATGGTGTAATATTGGAGTATCATTGGGGGTGTCAATATAGTGATAGTTTTATTTTATTGTCATACTTCGTAGTTCTTTACCGTAGTGAACATGTGGTGTAAAGGTGTATCAATAAGGAATGTGTTATGATACTAAACTCAAAGAAGGTGGATGTCAATTTCAACATGAATCTAAATTTCATTACTATTTCATTACTATTTCATTACTATAGTAAAATTTTAGTATTATAAATATAAATATCAATCAGTTATAAGGATATTGAGTACACAATCATTCAATAATATTTCATACTTTCTTCTTTCTTCTCTATTATTACTCCGTAGTAGATTATAATTGCAATAAACCACTAAAGGTAGTTATAAACTACTAAATTACAACGCGTTATCAGCACGAAGTACTCCGTATAATCAAGGTTTATCTAAGCAAGCACAAGTCACTAATCAAGGTAAGAAATTCTTTAACGATATCTTCTATTATTTATTAGTAAGGTAAATATTATTATCATCATAAGTAAAATTATATTTCTGTAATCTAACTTTTATTAACTTCACTAACATTTATATTTATGTTATTTAAGTTATATATGGTCGGTTATACCGTCTGAATTATATTTCTGTAATCTAACTTTTATTAACTTCACTAACATTTATAATTTACGCTATTTAAGTTATATATGGTCGGTTATACCGCCTGAATTATATTTCTGTAATCTAACTTTTATTAACTTCACTAACATTTATAATTATGTTATTTAAGTTATATATGGTCGGTTATACCGCCTGAATTATATTTCTGTAATCTAACTATTATTAAGTTCACTAACATTTATATTTATGTTATCTAACATTTATGATTACTTATGCAATTAATCATTATTTATTTAATGCATACTAATGTTTATTCTTAAAATTTATCATTTATGCATAATATGTTTATTCTCTTAATCTTCGTATTTATACCAAACGTATTTATACTAAATGTATTTATAGTAATCGTATTTATACTAATAAAATTGTTTTATTAAAATTATTATTATTAATACAACGAGTACATAACAGTCGTTAACGTCAACTAACGACGTTACAACGGTCATATATACATAACGGTTGTTAACGTCAACTGACGACGTTACAACGTCTATATTTTTCAAATATAAAATAAACATCTCCGTTTTCACATTTTCACAAATCAATCTTCATTTTCTCAGATTACCACTCTCAAAAAAGTTTTTTTTTTTTTTTTTTGTAATGATGATTCACACAAGGATGATTTTTTCTATTGTATTGGTCATACCAACTATCATCATTGTTGCTAATATACCACGAGGTGAACCTATATTTTATCCTGCTCTTGTGATTTTATCATTTGTAATCATGCCATTATTCTGTTGTTTGCTACTTATGAATTTAAAATGATTCTAATTTCATTTTATTATTTGTCTATGAATAGAAGTTGATTATGATTATGATTATGATTTATGTTGTTGATCTTTTGATAATAGAAAATGTCGAATTTGAAAAGGCTTAAATTTGCTCCTTTAGAATCAAGTGGGAACAACTACTTAACATGGGTTATGAATGTAGAAAAACATCTAGAATCAATCGGTATTTTAGAAACCCTGAATGAAAATAAGAATTGTTCCGAACAAGAGAAAACAATAGCAAGTATTTTTCTTAGCAAACATATTGACGAGTCCTTAGAATCTACATATCATATGATCGAAGATCCAAGTGTATCATGAAAAATACTCAAAGATAGATACGATATTAATTATCAAGAAATAACGGTGATCCATGAAAGAATAAATTGAAGATGTTAGTAGAAGCTCTTATAAGAATCCCGGAGATTCTTATTAATGATCTGGTAACGTGGATCATCAGTCTAGTATTTCTTGAATACATGAACATCTTGTTTAGCTCTACAAATAAGTCCCAAAAGAAAAGAAAACGAGAGTGAATTTGTTGAAAAATCCTGATTAAAAAAACCCTGAGCTACCTTGAGACTTGAATGATTTGAATTTTCTAAGATGCCTAGCTTGTTATGTATCACTCATAAATAAATGGTTTTAGACCATAACGCATATGTTTATTAAGTGTTATCTTTTATGTACTTCAGATTGTAACTTGTTTGCATGTAATATAATTTGATTATCTTGCTGAAATACAACTCATTATTTGCTTATCTTATTTGAAGTTTTTAGTATGAATCCTGCTGAAATACAACATCAGTTAAATGGTAAAGACCTATGTATTGCAGATAGTGATAACATACATACTATGATCAAATCTAAGAAATATTTCATTGATTTAAATCAAATGAAGGAATTATAAATGTAAAGATCCGTCCTAATCCATAAGAACGAATACAATAACATATGATTACATCGCGAGGTATTTGACCTCTATATGATACATTTTACAAACATTGCATTCGTTTTAAAAGACAAACTTTCATTACATCGAAAGTTGACAGGCATGCATACCATTTCGTAATATCCATCTATAAATGATCTAATCTGTCATTTACTTAATCATAATCTTTACTGAACTCAACGACTTGAATGCAACGTCTTTTGAAATATGCCATGAATGATTCCAAGTAATATCTTTAAAATGAGCTATTGCACAGCGGAAGATTTCTTTAATACCCGAGAATAAACATGCTTTAAAGTGTCAACCAAAAGGTTGGTGAGTTCATTAGTTTATCATAATCATTCATTTCTATCATTTTAATAGACCACAAGAATTTCATTTCCCATTTCTCATAAATATACGTCCCATGCATAGAGATAAAAATCATTCATATGGATTGAACACCTGGTAACCGACATTAACAAGATGCATATAAGAATATCCCCATCATTCTGGGACATCCATCGGACATGATATAAAAACTCGAAGTACTAAAGCATCCGCTACAACGGATGGGGTTTGTTGGGCCCAATAGATCTATCTTTAGGATTCACGTCAATTAGGGGTGCACTAATTCTCAAAATTAGTGATGTTCCCTAATTCTTAGGCTACCAAGCAAAAGGGGCATATTCGGCTTCGATCATTCAACCATATAATGTAGTTTCGATTACTTGTGTCTATTTCGTAAAACATTTATAAAAATTTCGCATGTATTCTCAGCCCAAAAATATAAAGGGTAAAAAGGCAAATGAGACTCACCATACTGTATTTCGTAGTAAAAATACATATAACATCATTGAACAAGTGCAAGGTTGGCCTCGGATTCACGAACCTAAATTAATTATATATTTTTATGTGTTGGTCAATATTTGTCTAACAAATTAGGTCAAGTCATAGTGTATCACAATCCTAATGCTCGAGACTAATATGCAAAAGTCAACAAAAGCCAATTTGACTCAAACTGATTTCCAAAATTTATACATGATTATTATATGGTTTAAATATCGTTATTTTATATTTTTAAAAGTTTTTATAAGATTTATTAGAGTAAATAATATAATTCATTTATTAATAAATAAAACTTTATATAAAAATATACTTTTATATACCCTTAGTAATAAAATTTATAAAGTTCATTTAATATCATAAAAATATTATGATAGGTTTTATTAAGGTAATTATATTATTTGTATTACATATTTATTTGATAAAATAACATTGATAATAATAATAGGTAAAAGTTGTATTATTTTGTAATAATAATTATTATTATTCTATTAATAACAATATCAATATTTGTGTTTACAAAAAATGATATTATGATAAAATGATATTATGATAAAATGATAAATCTAATTATGATAACTTTAATATTTACGATACTTTTTAATATTAACTTTAAAATAATAATCTTATTTAAAATGATAATAATAATGATATTTTATAATAACAAGGACATTTCTATTAGAATGATAATTTTTGTTAAAATGATAGTTTTAATATTAACGATACTTTTAATAGTAATAGTAAGAATGGAAATAATAAGAGCGATAATTTTATTTAAATCAATGCCTTACAATATTTTAATTTCATCATGATACTCATACTCATTATTTCCCAAACGATTCATTTAATAGCTTTTAATCGTCTTTTATATGGCGTTCATATTAATGATAATAATAGTAATCATAATAATTAGGTGTTACTAATATTAGTTTTCATTATAATAATATTAATAATAATAAATATTATGGTAATATTAATGATAATACTAATAACTATTTTAATGATAATAATAATACTAATTATAACTTTTACGATAGTAACAATAATAATAAAATAACAATTTTTAATGATAATACATTTTATTGATAATGACGATAATAATAATAATAATAACAATAATAATAATAATATTAATAATAATTAGTTAAAAACTAGAACGATGATAATAACGACCATAATAATAGTCATTTTTAATAATAATACAAAAATTCGATTGACTATAACTTCTAATCCGTTCATCGAAACCATTCGATATCTAAATGAAAAGTTCTTAATTTTTCGCCAGCTTTTCAACGACATGCATATCTTATACCTTATCTCAACCGCATATGTAACTAATTCAAGATTCAACATAACGTATCTAATGGCAATATCAAAAGTACAAGCATGCATAATCCTATATACTCGAGCACTAGTCAGGAATACACTATTAATATGTAAAAATTAAATTATAAGTGCTTACGTATCAATATTGAGATTCAATATTGCAGGAAAGGTACGTAGACGCAATGGAGATGATAAACACTAGATTGACCTTACGAGCATACCCATGAATCATACCCATCACCTCCATAGCTATAACCCATAATTTCCTTAGCCCTATCCTACTTGCAAAAATTATTTTTAAATTACTCAAACATCACCCCGTCGTAGTATTTTATGTAATAATACTAGTAATAATACTAATAATAGTAATGATAATAATAATATTAATCTTGATAATAATAATAATATTAATATAAATAATGAAAATAAGAACAGAGGGAGTAGTGCATCGGTTGTATGTGTGTGTTTATATCAAACTGGAACTCGAAGCTTTAAAGGATTTAGCCTCACCCACTATGCCATGCGATCGAATGGATTGAAGGTGATATGGCCATGCGATCGCATGGCCCTTCTAGCCAGCTATCATCCATTTCATTTTAGGCACCGACGGTTTTATATATTTATTTAATTTATATAATTACTTATATATTATATTATATTTACATTCATGGTAAAAATGTAATTTTTTTACTCAAATGACACGGACGTTGTCACTCGACTCATGAGTCTTTTCCGATTTCTCGAACGCATTTTCGTACGTTTAGAAAACTAGCCTTTTACGTTACGCGACGTGTACCCTTATTAATAATTTGACTTACTTATCAACAAATTAACTTATAATAAATGTAACTTATAAAATTGAGCGTTGTGGTCATTTGCTTCTATAAATCAGTGGCTCGTTGTTTACCCAAGTATATTATTTTAAATCAGGACGTTTTATGACTAAGTTAAAATATATATATTTTTATTTAGAATTGTAAATTTGTACATAATATATATGTTTGAAATATTTATCTAATGATATAATATTTAGTCTTTCAAAACCAATTACATTTCAAAGTTCGTTTTATATAATTTAACTAGTTTTAAATAATAGTAGTTATTTTATCAAATAATGTTTTTAATATGAAAACTAAATAGTTGATTTATCAAGGGATATGAGTTAATCAAAGTAAAGTATACTTTTGAAATTTAAACGGAAATGATTACTAACTTTTGACTAACTTTCGTTAATGACACTTTTGTAAATCACTTTTACCAAATATTCCGGATACCGTTAAAAAGAAAAGGTTTTCTAAATCAAAGTGGACCTCTCAATAGAGACTCAAAATCATAATTCAATGTATTTAATAATCCAATCTTTTGATATTATCTTTTAATCCCATCGATAATTATTCTAAAGATATTTTGAAATAATTACGTTCATGTAAAGTATTATACGTCTAATACTTTGTTGACATTATCAAGTTATAATATATATACACATATACATATATAATTATATATGTTCATTTAATGGTTCGTGAATCATTGGAATTTGATCGAGGTTAAATGAATGTATGAACATAGTTTAAAATTCTTGAGATTTAACTTAACAATCTTTGCTTATCGTGTCGAAAACATATAAAGATAAAGTTTAAATTTATTCAAAAATTTTCGGGTCGTCACAATAAATACTAGATCAGGTTTTGTAAACTTGATGTAAGGAACGGAAAAGGCAAAAATTCATATTACCAAATAGTATGAATTTTCTGATAAACAATGTCTTGTTTTTCTCCTAAATCAAAGAGAAATTTGTTAAGTTTCTCTGATATATATCATAATGGATATGATTATCAGTCAATGATAACCGGAAATGAGAAATATCAATGTAGCACCGAAAAGCACATATGATGAAAAGCGCATCGCATATGATTAAAAGCGCATATGATAAAAATCGCATATGATGAAAAGCGTATATGATGAAAAGCGCAGCGCATATAATTAAAAGCGCATATGATGAAAAGTGCATATGATGAAAAGCGCATCGCATATGATTAAAAGCGCATATGGTGAAAAGGATATATGATGAAAAGCGAGTGATTAATGAAAAAGCACATATGGTGATTAATGAAAAGCACATATGGTGATTAATGAAAAAGCACTTATGGTGATTGATGAAAAGCACATATGGTGATTAATGAAAAGCACATATGGTGATTAATGAAAAGAATATTGAGAAAGAATCACCAATGTTTCTTGAAAGAATTCAAGGTTATATATATGGACCAATTCATCCATCATGTGAACCATTTTGATATTTCATGGTTCTAATAGACGCATCTAGCGGATGGTCTCATGTTTGTGTGTTATCAAGCCGTAATATGGCATTTGCAAAGTTTCTTGCACAAATTATTAAATTGAGAACACATTATTCTGATTACACCATTAAAAGGATGAGACTTGATAATGCTGGTGAGTTAACATCTCAAGCATTTAATGATTATTATATGTCTACAGGGATTGTTGTTGAACATCCAGTTACTCATGTGCATACACAAAATTGGTTTAGCTGAATCAATAGATAAACGCTTGCAGCTAATAACTAGACAATTGGAAATGAGTACAAAACTCTCAATATTTATATGGGGACATGTAAATTTACATGATGCGACATCAATTCGCATTAAACCAAGTACAAGTCATAAATATTCTCCATTACCAACTTAATTTTGGTCGATAGCCAAATATTTTCCATCTTAGAATATTTAGTTGTGCAGTGTATTTTTAATTGCACTACCACAACAAATGGTTCCTCAAAGAAGGATGGAAATATATGTTGGATATAAAACATCTTCAATCATAAGATGTATTGAACCCATGACGGGTGATGTTTATACATCACGTTTTGCTGATTGTCATTTTAATGAAATATTATTTCCTAGATTAGGGGGAGAAATAAAAAATAAATAAAATGATGTTTCATGGTGTGAACCTCAATTAATGTATTTTAATCCTCGTAAAAAAGAATGCGAGATCGAAGTTCAAAAAATAATGCATATGCAAGAACTTACGAATAAATTGCCCGATGCATTTACAGATATAAAAAGAGTGACTAAATCATATATACCAGCAGCAAATACTCCAGCTCGAATCAAAATTCCAAAAGCTGGCAATAATGTCACTCTTGAGTCTTTGCCAAGCCAGAAACGTGGGAGACCAATTGGTTCAAAAGATAAAAATCCTCATAAAAGAAAATCAGCTGATAATGAGGTAAAAGAACGTGTTCAAGAAGAACCACAAATCAATATTTCTTCTACAGAGGATATTGACGATGTAAATACATAAATTGCAATAAATTATGCAATATTATGGAACCGAAACAAAATGACAATATAACAACCCTCACATTTCCCTTCTGAATTTACCAAACTGTCCTTAGGGTTTCAATGTCATATTCTGTGCATCATTAGGGTTGTTATCCATTTCGACAAACGAACATTTATGCTTTCATTAGATGATCGTAAGTATTGTTAAAACCCTAATATTATATAAAACCCTAAACCTAACCCTATACATTAAATACGAAACCCTAATAGCATTTAATATTGAACCCTAACCCTAATACTAAATAAATAATATAAATAATATGTAATAAATTAAAATGTGACAATATTTATAAGATTTAAACAAATAAGAATTTATGTAAACTAATTGGAACTTAAGAAAATTAGTAAAAGTTAGGGGTTAGTAATTAAATAAAATGTAACCCTAATATTAATTATAAAAATATATATATATAAAATACATAAATAAATAAAAATGCCTTTTTTTAAAAAAAAATAAACAAATAATATGTATTAGCATAAAATCTCGGCTAGGAGATATAAAATAGAATTAAAAGAAATAAAATAGGAAACACCTTGATCTTTAAGCATTAACAATCCTAGTTCAATACTAATTCAAGTCCTTAATCTTCAAGTAATTTGGGTAGGATTAGGAAACTCAAATAACTTATATAAACCCTCATGAATTCCCTAAACTGCATCACAAACTAAACCACGAAAGTTGTATTAGTCAACTAATTAATATCCAGCCTGTGCATTGTCGACTAAATCTCCTGTTTTCCCTCTAATTGTGTCGACTAAATCAGACACCATCCAGTCTGCTTTTTGTCGACTAGATAAACCCTCAAAACACCCTCTTGCAATCGACTAAATACCTGCTATTCTCTTGTTGTTGTTTCGTCACCAAACTCAGCCTCTAAACCTCCATTAAACCTGCTTGTTTTCTGCTGTAAACTTGACACCCAAACAGTCCCTTTAATCTCCTGTTTTGCTGCTTTCTCTTGCTGTTTCTGTCGAGTAAAACATACCCAATTGGGTCGAATTTGTTGCTGTTTTCCTGCTCTCTTTTTTTCGAAACCCAGAGGCTGTAATATTGCAGCTGTGTCACCACCGGTTACAGCCCCAAGATCGACCTGTGTAGCTATTTTTGCTGCCTAGTTCTTACTGGTTTTCCTTGCTGTGTGCGTGAACAAAACAGCCCAAGAGAAGTGCTATTGTTGCTGCATTTTTCTGTTGATCTCTTGCTACTGCTGTCGTGTGTAATGAGCTCAAAAACCCATCTGTTTTGGGTCAAAAGTTGCAGCTGGTTTTTGTTTTCCTGTTCGCACCACATTCATCATCAATCTTAGACTTAATCTTCATAAGGTAGCCCTACACCCTAGCTTCATGTTACTCATAATTTATTTACTTTAAGTATCATTGTTAATAAGAATAAGTTAATGAATACTAATAATAATGACATGAGTTAGTTAAAATATTTATGTATGAATAAGATTAAAAGTATTATGAACTATGTATGATTATGAAGTATTATGAATAAGTTAAAAAGATTGATAAAAGATGATTAATGAGATTGTGTTGAAGATTAATAAGAATGGGAATAATGATAATGAATATGATTAATAAGTTAAGATCATGAGTAAATATTGATATGGATATAGTTAAAGATAAAGGATGCATGATCATAATAATAAGAATATAAATGTATTGTTAATGAGGTTAATCATGTCAAGTTAACAAGAAGATTATGATATAGTGATGAGTAATGTTATTAGGATAATGATAGAAGTAGGTTATGATGTTATGATAAAAGTGTAATTATAAGAATTTGATTATGATAAATATTTATGATTAAAGGATTATGATTTTATGTAAGTAAGCTAGGAGATTAATTAGTTATAATGAAAGATTAGTGTTTTGATTAATAAGCTAGATAATGATAATAGTTGTAAGATTATGATTATTAGTAATAAAGATAATGGTGATGATAAAAAGGTATGAAATAGTATTATGATTATGATTTTATGTAGGTGAAGGTAGGAGAATTAATGAAATATGGATAAAAGATAATGAAGTTTATGATTTTATGTGAAAAGCTAATAAACTAGTTAATAAAAATAGATAAAGATTTTGATTAAAGATATAATGAAGGTTATGAATAATTATTAGGCTTATGATCTCATGTCAATGTTACTAGGTTAAGGTTATGATAAAAGGTTATGATTATGGATTAGTAAAGTATTTATGATCATGGTATACGTGCATGCATGCATGCATACGTACGTGTGTGCATGTATACATTATAGGTATATGTGTGTGTGTATATGTAAATATATACATACGTGTATATGTATATGTATATACGTATGTATATGTACGTGTGTATGAATGAATGAATGTGCATTATGTAAGTTATATGCGATTAGTAAACATAATAATAAAAGTAATAAGTATATATATACGTATCATCTTACACTGATCTATATGTAACACCTACACCTAGTACGTATATACCATATAGTTATGAATACATACATGAATAATAATGAATAAAGAATATATATGTATGTATCACATAGGTGTATATTATCTATGTAACATACAATGAGCAAGTATACATAATAGCTGATCAACTAGATACTAATACTATTATAACTTACACACCTAATTACATAGTAACACTAAAGTACACTAAGTATATTATCACTTATATAAATATAACTTTTCTTGAAAACGGTCACTGTTAGTATAGCTTGCTATATTAATAAACAAACTTTACGTCTATTAGACATTAACTAATCGAACATAATAACTCTAGGTTGAGATCTCCATGTTCAACACTCCGATCATATAACTTGTGTGGAATATCTATCCGCTATTAAGGTGAACTTCATAGCCCCGCTTTTTAACTTTCTCTATTACTTATTTTATAACTTTGGAGTGAGACACATGCTTGCTTTTAAACTGTTTTACGCTTAGACACAAGTACCTGAAAACTGTTTAACTGTGCTGACATGCTTTGATTCATGCTAAATTCCTACCATGATATCGTTAATTGCTACGTATAAAGGCAAGCTTAGTTATTGTGAATAGCGCTATTGAGAGTGACGTCTCTAACCATTTGACCGTTGGTCTTTGGTTACATAATAATGATTAAACGACACTGACAGTTCAAGGTGTCCTGGGGTAACTTTGTTTACGTTTCGATATCATAACTTCAGCATTTACTTTTGATAACTAAATCTTGTGGTCTAAAACTATATATATTAAACCTATGTTGTTCATCAACCTTTTTGGGTTGACACTTTAAGCATGTTTTGTCTCAAATACTTAGATATATTGCTTCCGCTGTAGAACTCTGCTGTTATTTAGAAGTCAAGCCGAGTACTGGGACCAGAGATAACATCCACGTCAATGGCAATTTTGGCGGGGTGTTAAAGTTGGTATCAGAGCTCTGGTTATAGGGAACTAGGTTACATTAGTGTGACTAACATGAATAGTTAGGATGCATTAGTGATTCTAGTCTATAACCGAGTTGTTCATTTGCATTAATTATTTGCATTACATTCTAGATTATGTGCATTAAGTTCACTTATATTTGTTATGCCTAGAATTCCTATACCATTCAAATCTTTAGAAAACACTTTGCTATAGGAACTATACTTACACGACTGACTCTTAGAATAAGGGCCATAACTTACTTGTATTCCAGCGATAGAACATCACCATACATATCTCATTATGTAATTTTAGAAGAGCCAAGGCTTGTTATAGAGAACCAGGATTGCATTTTATGTATGCCTTATGTGTTAGTTAGGTGCCTTAGCAATCTATAGGACTATAACCTTTCCTGCTTTAGTTTTAAGCGTTTTCCTTTAATCTTTATAATGCCAATTCATCTTAGTACATACTTTTACCTCTTTTGATATTCTGTATCCTTTCCTAAGGATATCAAGCCAAAACCCTATCATCTTGCCTGATCCCGACTCTAAAGGATCGGTTAGTATGTGATTGTTATCATATCCATACATATCTTAGGATCTGACTTAGCCATTGTGATTCAAAGTATTCTTTGACTCACACCAAGGGATGTCACTCATGACTCAACATTCCCACGTCAACTATTTAAGTTTGATCACGTGTCCTGACCGTATGGAGTGATATTGAAGTGGAAGTATGAATTAGTGAAATATAATGACGCTTGGCCGATGTGATTATATAATGGTAATTCATATAGAAATTCCAATATCATGACATATGGAATAGAAAGTGAATCAAAGAAAAATTTCCAAGTCATTCATTCAAAATTCTCAATGTTATTACATGAAGGGTAATTATCATCTGATTTATAGATATACGAAGAGATCGTTACGATCAAACTATCTCATACCCATGAGTAGATTAACAAATTCTCCTATGCCATAAAAGTTGTAAAGCTTTGCATTCTTTCTTTCTTAAACAACCTATCTCTTTGACGCTTAATTATCACATCCCTTGCTGGAAGGAAGGATGCATATTCTTAAGTGACCTGAAGTTTTTCCATTTTTTCGCGAGCTGCGGCTTGAGCTAAACCCCCTAATCACATCTGAAACTACTCCAGTGGATAGTATCCACATTCCTGGCCAGTTAAGGCTGAAGTGTACATATATTTCCATCACCATATTGAAAAGCACGTAATCCCTCACACGCTTCATATGATCAAAGGTAGCATTGATATGATTATCATTACGTTACTTATGGTCAAACAACGTGTGATTTGTTGTACCTAAACAATAAGTCGCGACCCTTGAATCATTAACCATTTTTACGAAAAATCTTGCGATTTTGCCTCGGTGTTAAAAGCATGTTAGATGAATCATCAAATGATCCTATATTAATGGTCCTAACAATAGGCAAGTGACACCCCCGGAATTTCTTCGATGCATGCCTCTTGTTATCTGCAATTACACTCCTAGTGTAGATTTTCATAGACCCATTAGAAAACCCGTCGAAGATAAGCGACAACCACTCACAAGATTTTCATTTGAAAATTTAAACGAAGATATTATAAACACCTCATTCACTATCATGTTCTCATACTCTACCATTTATATCTCACTTGTTAGCAACAGCTTCACACATGAACATTTTAAATTTCCAAGAACATATGCCCTAATAATAGTTACCAACCGTATTTAAATACAATAAGATTTCATTACCTCGCAACATTGTTGCTTAAAATAACCCGAAATTTTCAAAATGCCTTCACCCGATCTTCATCGATCTTTTTCCAATTCGTAACCTCCGAAATATGAAAAATTCTGTTACCAAAATTTTACACATACTATTTTACTGTGAAATTCTCTCAAAATTTTATAAAATAAATTTATTTACTACCATTCGTGCAAATTTTATGGATCGTATATGTTTATATAATAAAATAAATAAAATTTACCTTTACCTATTTTTGACTAGTATATATAAAGTTATACTTTGACTTTTATAAATCAATTCTTTTATTTAAAAGATATTTTACGTAAAATAGTACATGTTGTACATAACTCTAGTTTTACTAAGAATTTCGTTCCTTTCTACATTGTCACCTTAAACGACTCAAATTTCTATAAAGTTTTCATTACTTGTTTATATAAAAATTTTCGTATTATTCTACACCATGTAGTAATCACAATTCCTCTTGCCCTTCGAAACTTACCATTGAGTTCATCATTCAAAACTCTATGTTCTCGTCAACTTTTCCCTTTTAAGGTTGACCGTTGAGAAGATTTTACTTCTAATATCTCACGGTTAAACCACAACACCCTCGTGAACATTAATTCTATAATCTATATTTTGTGGTACAAGAAATCATTTTTGGAAGATTTTCTCACCAAGTGAAAACTATTCTTATACCCAATGATTCCCATTTCTTCTCATCCGCACTTAAACTCATAAGTGAATGATAGATCGACTCGCCATAGGTGCGAGAATGTCTAACTCGAACAGAGATCACACCTCCCATACGGTTTCCTTTTAGTAATAGGAATCTATAATCCTCGCTATCTTCTTTAAAGGAGTTACCTTAAATGTATATGACATTTATTTGTTTACTCCAAATATCTCTCTTCGTTGGTTGCAACTAGATGATTATCCTAGCTAAGGGTTCGACCTCTGTTTCGACCTAACGAAAATCATAATCATAAAGTTACATTCGACTGTGAGCCTCCAATTTTTTTTCCCAAGGATAAGTTCACATGTATTGTAATATATTGGACAATATCTTTTCCACAAGACCATTTTTGAGGGCATCTTAGTAATCACGGCTTACTTCGCATATAAGCCTGATTAGTGACTCCTCAGCTGGAATCTCGTTTCGTCTATTCACATTAGGTATTTCTTGAAAACCAAAGGTATCATGTCTATGATTATCTTCCGGAATTTGAAATTGGTACCATCTCTAACAAACACAAGTCATGCATCAAACTACATGGCTGGGATCTCCAAGTACTTCTCACTGATTGTCTGCCCTAATGGCGCCATAAACGCTCAAGGTTTCAAAAAAAAAAAAAGCTTAGTAATGTTCGTGCACCCAGCCTACTGAAAAGCTTGTATGGCATCTTCATCTCTTTTGAGAAAACCTAGTCAGGTGACACTAATATTATTCCTTTAAACGACCTCCGCATTGATAATAAAATGCACTCCATAGAAGAACCTGCAGAAGTTATAGATCGTGAGATCAAACGCTTGAAACAGGACAACAATTCCTATTGCCAAAAATCCGTTGGAATTCACGAAAAGGCCCCGAGCATACCTGGGAACGTGAAAACCAAATGAAATGGAAATATCCACATCTATTCTCACCCGCTGATGCATCTGAGAAGTCTTCCTGAAACTTTGGGATGAAGTTTAAATTAACGGGGAGGTACTATAACAACCCTCACATTTCCCTTCTGAATTTACCAAACTGCCCTTAGGGTTTCAATGTCATATTCTGTGCATCATTAGGGTTGTTATCCATTTCGACAAACGAACATTTATGCTTTCATTAGATGATCGTAAGTATTGTTAAAACCCTAATATTATATAAAACCCTAAACCTAACCCTATACATTAAATACGAAACCCTAATAGCATTTAATATTGAACCCTAACCCTAATACTAAATAAATAATATAAATAATATGTAATAAATTAAAATGTGACAATATTTATATGATTTAAACAAATAAGAATTTATGTAAACTAATTGGAACTTAAGAAAATTAATAAAAGTTAGGGGTTAGTAATTAAATAAAATGTAACCCTAATATTAATTATAAAAAAATATATATATAAAATACATAAATAAATAAAAATGCCATTTAAAAAAAAAAATAAACAAATAATATGTATTAGCATAAAATCTCGGCTAGGAGATATAATATAGAATTAAAAGAAATAAAATAGGAAACACCTTGATCATTAAGCATTAACAATCCTAGTTCAATACTAATTCAAGTCCTTAATCTTTAAGTAATTTGGGTAGGATTAGGAAACTCAAATAACTTATATAAACCCTCATGAATTCCCTAAACTGCATCACAAACTAAACCACGAAAGTTGTATTAGTCGACTAATTAATATCCAGCCTGTGCATTGTCGACTAAATCTCCTGTTTTCCCTCTAATTGTGTCGACTAAATCAGACACCATCCAGTCTGCTTTTTGTCGACTAGATAAACCCTCAAAACACCCTCTTGCAATCGACTAAATACCTGCTGTTCTCCTGTTGTTGTTTCACCACCAAACTCAGCCTCTAAACCACCATTAAACCTGCTTGTTTTCTGCTATAAACTTGACACCCAAACAGTCCCTTTAATCTCCTATTTTGCTTCTTTTTCTTGCTGTTTCTATCGAGTAAAACATACCCAATTGGGTCGAATTTGTTGCTGTTTTCCTGCTCTCTTTTTTTTCAAAACCCAGCAGGCTGCAATATTGTAGCTGTGTCACCACCGGTTACAGCCCCAAGATCGACCTGTGTAGCTGTTTTTGCTGCCTGGTTCTTACTAGTTTTCCTTGCTGTTTGCGTGAACAAAACAGCCCAAGAGAAGTGCTATTGTTGCTTCATTTTTCTGTTGATCTCTTGCTACTGCTGTCGTGTGTAATGAGCTCAAAAACCCATCTGTTTTGGGTCAAAAGTTGCAGCTGGTTTCTATTTTCCTGTTCGCACCACATTCATCATCAATCTTAGACTTAATCTTCATAAGGTAGCCCTACACCCTAGCTTCATGTTACTCATAATTTATTTACTTTAAGTATCATTGTTAATAAGAATAAGTTAATGAATAATAATAATAATGACATGATTTAGTTAAAATATTTATGTATGAATAAGATTAAAAGTATTATGAACTATGTATGATTATGAAGTATTATGAATAAGTTAAAAAGATTGATAAAAGTTGATTAATGAGATTGTGTTGAAGATTAATAAGAATGGGAATAATGATAATGAATATGATTAATAAGTTAAGATCATGAGTAAATATTGATATGGATATGGTTAAAGATAAAGGATGCATGATCATAATAATAAGAATATAAATGTATTGTTAATGAGGTTAATCATGTCAAGTTAACAAGAAGATTATGATATAGTGATGGGTAATGTTATTAGGATAATGATAGAAGTAGGTTATGATGTTATGATAAAAGTGTAATTATAAGAATTTGATTATGATAAAGATTTATGATTAAAGGATTATGATTTTATGTAAGTAAGCTAGGAGATTAATTAGTTATAATGAAAGATTAGTGTTTTGATTAATAAGCTAGATAATGATAATAGTTGTAAGATTATGATTATTAGTAATAAAGATAATGGTGATGATAAAAAGGTATGAACTAGTATTATGATTATGATTTTATGTAGGTGAAGGTAGGAGAATTAATGAAATATGGATAAAAGATAATGAAGTTTATGATTTTATGTGAAAAGCTAATAAACTAGTTAATAAAAATAGATAAAGATTTTGATTAAAGATATAATGAAGGTTATGAATAATTATTAGGCTTATGATCTCATGTGAATGTTACTAGGTTAAGATTATGATAAAAGGTTATGATTATGGATTAGTAAAGTATTTATGATCATGGTATACGTGCATGCATGCATACGTACGTGTGTGCATGTATACATTGTAGGTATATGTGTGTGTATATATGTAAATATATACATACGTGTATATGTATATGTATATATGTATGTATATGTACGTGTGTATGAATGAATGAATGTGCATTATGTAAGTTATATGCGATTAGTAAACATAATAATAAAAGTAATACGTATATATATATACGTATCATCTTACACTGATATATATGTAACACCTACACCTAGTACGTATATACCATATAGTTATGAATACATACATGAATAATAATGAATAAAGAATATATATGTATGTATCACATAGGTGTATATTATCTATGTAACATACAATGAGCAAGTATACATAATAGCTGATCAACTAGATACTAATACTATTATAACTTACACACCTAATTACATAGTAACACTAAAGTACACTAAGTATATTATCACTTATATAAATATAACTTTTCTCGAAAACAGTCACTGTTAGTATAGCTTGCTATATTAATAAATAAACTTTATGTCTATTAGACATTAACTAATCGAACATAATATATCTAGGTTGAGATCTCCGTGTTCAACACTCCGATCATATAACTTGCGTGGAATATCTATCCGCTATTAAGGTGAACTTCATAGCCCCGCTTTTTAACTTTCTCTATTACTTATTTTATAACTTTGGGGTGAGACACATGCTTGCTTTTAAAATGTTTTACGCTTAGACCCAAGTACCTGAAAACTGTTTAACTGTGCTGACATGCTTTGATTCATGCTAAATCCCTACCATGATATCGTTAATTGCTACGTATAAAGGGAAGCTTAGTTATTGTGAATTGCGCTATTGAGAGTGACGTCTCTAACCATTTGACCGTTGGTCTTTGGTTACATAATAATGATTAAACAACACTGACAGTTCAAGGTGTCCTGGGGTAACTTGGTTTACGTTTCGATATCATAACTTCAGCATTTACTTTTGATAACTAAATCTTGTGGTCTAAAACTATATATATTAAACCTATGTTGTTCACTCAACCTTTTTGGGTTGACACTTTAAGCATGTTTTGTCTCAGGTACTTAGATATATTGCTTCCGCTGTAGAACTCTGCTGTTACTTAGAAGTCAAGCCGAGCACTGGGACCAGAGATAACATCCACGTCAATGGCAATTTTGGCGGGGTGTTACAGACAAATATTGATTTTTCATATAATCTTACAATGACATCATGAATAAAGATGATGATCTGGAACCAAAATCTATCATTGCATGTCAAAATAGACATGATTAGACTCAATGGAAAGGAGCAATACGAGCTGAATTAGAATCGCTCAATAAAAGAAAAGTTTTCGAATCAATCGTTATCACTTTTAAAGATGTGAAACGTATGAGATAAACAATGAATTTTAATCTGAAAAAGAAATGAGAAAAAATGAAGTTACAAGATAAAGCTAGACTTGTAACTCAAGATTTCTCTCAAAGACCATGAATGGATTATGAGAAAAACGTATTCTCCTGTTATGGATGCAATTACCTTTAGATACTTAATCAGCCTAACAGTTTCTAAAAATTTAGAAATGCATCTCATGGATGTTATTACTACTTATTTAAATGAATCACTTAATAGTGATATATACATTAATATCCATAAAGTGTTTAAGGTATCAGAAGCATCTAATGTAAAACCCAAAGAAATGTATTCCATTGAGTCACAAAGATTTTTATATGGGTTGATACAATAGTATAACTGATTAAGTGATTACTTGATAAGAAAAAGGGCATACAAATAATCTTATTTGAACATGTGTTCTTATTAAGAAAACAATGTCCGGATATGTGATTGTAAGTTATTTATGTCAATGATCATAACATCATATGAATAAATAAAGAGATCTATGAAATCATTCAACTTCTAAAAAAAATTTAAATGAAAGATCTTGAAAAAAAAAACAAGTATTGCCTTGGATTGAAAATTGAGCATATGCCTAATGATTTACTTGTACATCAAACAACTTATACCGAAAAGATTTTAAAACATTTTTTAAAGCCAAAACCATTGGTTGATATATCACTCAATATTGACACTGATCCATTTCATCCCCGTGAAGATCATAAAGATATTTACGGATCATAAGTTCCATATCTTAGTGCAATTGAGGTTATTATGTATTTTACAAATTGTACAAGACCTGACATTTCTTTTGCAGTTAATTTGTTGATAAGGTTCAGTTCAACCCCTACAAAAATCATTGAAATGGGATCAAGCAGATATTTTGATACCCTTGAGGAACTGCTGATTTAAAATTATTTTCTAACGCTTTAAAACAAGATTTGGTTGATTATATATATGCAGGTCATTCATCAAATCCTCATAAAGATAAATCTCAAACTCGGTATGTATTCCTAAATGGAGGTACCACAAAATCATGGCGTTCTTAAAACAAACACTTTTTGCAACATCATTAAATCATGACGAAGTGATTGCATTATGTGAAACTACTCGAAAATGTGTTTGGTTGAGATCAATGACACAAATCATTATTGATTCTTGTGGACTAGAACGCTATAAAAGACCAACAACTATCTTCACCAACAACTATATATGAAGATAATGCAGCTTCCATAATACAAATGAAAGAAGAATATCAAAAGTGACAGAACAAAATATAAATGTTGACGACGCGCCAAAGCCATAAACGGTCTAAACGGTCATAAGTTTGATGGAAAAGAATGGTATGTTGGTAAGGCTCAGAAAAAGACTGAAAGGAAATAGGAATTGAAACAACGGTTTGAGCAAATCATGAAGGAGACTGTAGAGAAATCACAGGGGCTAAACTTGTGCACAAAAGATTTAGATGATATAGTTTCAGATGAAAACCTCATATTCTTCTCATATACTCAAGATCTCATCAAAGACAATCAGATTGAAATGAGATATGTTCAATCCAGTAAAAACTCTGCCGATCATTTAACCAAAGCAATTCCAACTGCTATTTTCAGAACGCATGTTCACATATTGGAATGAGGCTTGTTCAAAAGATGTAACAGCTCAGCAATGTCTACTTGAGGGGGAGACAGCTCTATACTGCACTCTTTTTCCCTTAGCTAAAGTTTTTTTTCCTACTGGGTTTTCTTTAGCAATGTTTTTAACGACGTAGTACTAGTTGATATCTAATGAAAATAAATTGACATCCAAGGGGGAGTGTTATGATACTAAAGTCAAAGAAGGTGGATGCCAATTTCCACATGAATCCAAATTTTTTTACTATTTCACCTAACATATATCATTGAAGACACGGATGTATAGTAAAATTTTAGTGCACGATGTATAGTAAATTTTTTTTACTATTGCACGATGTCATGGCATTCAATGTGAGTGCGCTTGCGTGGTCTCTGATTCTGATATTGCAGCAAAAACTTTGTCCGCAGATCCATAAACCCGGCAATACTACCCGCCGGCAACTTATTAAACCACTCACGAGCAATACCCTGTAGTGTCATAGGAAATATCTGACACGCAACCGGATCCACCCAGCCTTGAGTGCGCATTGCGCCTTCGAAACGCTGTAAAAAATCATCTGGATCGGTCAGGCCATTGTAAGTACCCAACGTGCTAGGTATCTTTGGTGCTGATGGAAACGGGTATGCGGATATATGCGGAGGAAAGTTGTCAAAGGTAGTCGGTAGCTCGAAGGGTGGTTTAACAGGATCCCCTTTCAAGTTTGCAAAGAAACGCTTCATCATGTCCTGAACAAAGTCAGGTTGTGAAAATAAGTGAACCATATCAGGAGGTGCGGCCTGCATGAATTGACTTGCAAGATTTGCCTGCCCTTGAACATTTTGCCAAGGTTGACCCTGCGTCTGCGGATATAACCAAGGCTGCTGCGTTGGAAAAGAGGGATAACTTGAAGACGCAGAGTACACAGGTGGCTGTAAAGGAAGCGAAACCTGTGGCGCAGATATCTGCGAAACTTGAGGATACACACTTAAAAGCCCAACTGTATGCGCTGTGCTTTGCTGCTGCGCTGTTATCGGCGCCCAATGAGAGTTTGCATCTGGGATGACACCAAATCCCCAACTATTAAGTAACGCCTGCGCATCCGCAGGAGTTAAAAATTGTGAAACTGGGCGCAGTGGTTGCCAAGGTTGCAACGGTGTAAATGACGAATTCTGCTGAATGCTCTGCGTATGCAGAGGTATCGAAACAGTGGTACTGTAAATAGGTACCTGGCCGCAGCAAACCACATGCGACCCCGTTGTTCCACCGCTAGTGCCTGCAAAGATGACCCTTGGATCCACTGATGAAAAGTCCAGCCGCGTGGTTGTGACTGGTGAGTTTGCTCTTGGCGGTGTAACCCCATCTGAATATATCGGCTTGTACCTCTGAAAGGGTTCGCCGGATATAGGTGGAGGGTATATCGTGTACCCCGCCTGAATAGCGGCCCCCGTAGTCATAACCGGTGTATGTTGACTACCAGACGGTGCGTTCTGAACATCTGTTTGGGTATGTTCCGATGATTCCTCGGAAGTCATGATACTGTTAAAGAAAAAATTCAAAAATTTTGTAAATAACGAGTCATTCAATTCAAAACCTTAAAAGAAAAAGCAATTAAACAGTCTTGAATTAATTCGACTCTCAATGAAAGCACCACTTGATCATGCATATTTTAACCGTGGGGTTTAATATGCCTACTCAATACATAAGGAGGGGTTTAAGGATCTTAGAACGTGGCTCTCCGGTCCGGCTACCGTGAATAACCCTGGCCGACATGATGATGTCGACGGGGTGGCCAAGTGATTAAGTCCACCTCTGATAACGGTCGTCGATCAAGAGGCCCCAAATAAGGTCGTAGGTACTAGCTTACGAAAGACTAACCTGTTAACCTTGAAGAGATGCTGAATGATGCTGTTTTGCGTAATGTATCTCGTGTGTGATAGTTACGTAATATGCCGTGTCTGGTAAATGATGATTAGGGTTGTATTTATAGGCAAACCCTAATTATAGAACCGTCCCAGATCACGTTAATCTCATCCATAACTGACTCCCCCTAATCACGGATATAATTATGGAAAAGATATTTACTTGACAGCTAAGCAACCGCCGTACCGGGAACAAAGGAATCAGATACAATCCGCATACCGCATAGCGCACACAAGCACACACATACGCACACTATTAAGCGCCTGCATGCATATGAGGTGCGCATGCGGGTTGCGGTATCATTAAATATCAATCAGTTGTAAGGATATTGAGTACACAATCATTCAATAATATTTCATACTTCCTTCTTTCTTCTCTATTATTACTCCGTAGTAGATTATAATTGCAATAAACCACTAAAGGTAGTTATAAACTACTAAATTACAACAGAATGGATTTAATTTGCTAGTATTGTTTCACGTCTTTTACTTATTTTATTTATTTTAATTAGGAATGGATTTAGTTTACTCTAAGGTTTAAGATAGATATTAACAGAATGAGAATATTTATTATTTTTTTAAAGATCTGATTCTTGTTAGTTTATGAAAAGAGAGAGGATACATGTGACGTACAAATTTAATGAGAAAATGTGAGAATGACACGTAAGATTTTTGTGTATTTGTCGAAAGAAGAAGCATGACACATATGACTAATCTGATAGTGTTATATATATATATATATATATATATATATATATATATATATATATATATATATATATATATATATATATATATATACGCACACACACACACTTCATACATTAATACTCTGCCACAAAAAAATAAACGTAACGTAAAACAAAAAAATAACACAAAACGTAAATGAAAATATAAACATAAAACGTAAATTATAACGTATGTGTAAAACATAAAGCAAAAATATAAAACATTTACGTAAAAAATAAAACAAAAACGTAATACGTTAATGTGAAACGTAAATGTAAAATGTTAAACGTAAACATTAATCATAAAGCGCAAACATATAATGTAAAATATATAAAATACAAATTGTTAACATAAAACGCAAATTGAAACAAAGTTTATCTGCCTTTTTCCAATAAAAAAAAAGCTTTAATAGCTTACATATTTAATAGCATATGAATTTAATAGCATTACGGAGTGGGTGTCGACGACAACATGAGGTAAGTTTCATATGTTTCTTATCCTTTACGTTATACATTTTAAGATAAACGTTTTACGTTTACAATTTACTTTTTACGTTATACGTTTACGTTTTAGGATTAATGTTTATGTTTTACATTTTACGTTTACGTTAACGTTCATATGTATGCAATACGTTTTATGTTTAGTATTAATGTTTTATATTTTACATTTACATATTACGTTTACGTTTACATTTTACTTCACGTTCACGTTTTACAGTTCACATTTTAAGTTGTAAAAATTATGGGATTTAAAATTCTTGAACAAAACACATTATAAGATAAGATTTCAAATTCTAAGAGATTACAAATCCCGGGGGTTTTCAAATGCCATGGAATTTCAAATCTCCGAACCAAGCGTCACCAAAGGATTTTAATTGCTAACGACAGCACTAAGGTAGTCGTTAAAACGCTTCAATTTATTGTAAATTTTTAATTTTGATAACCGCCATTAAGGAAGTAACTAGAAATTGCCATGTACAATATGATAAAATGTGTCAAGGACAACTCTTAGAGTTATCGTTATCAATATCTAAATAATATCACTTTTTTTAAATTTGGTGTTAAAGACACAATTAAAATTAAAAGTGTTATCTAACGACAGCGCGCTGTCTTAAGGGTTGTTGTTAACTTGTATACATGTATTGAACGGTCGAATAACAATTACTTTTAGATCAATATGTAACTGTCATGTAAAACACTTGAATGTATGTTAGCGACAATTTTAGAAACTGTCATGAGAAAAAACTTAGGGTGCGTTTATTTGCTTCTTATTGAAATATTTCAGCACTGAATGCTGAACCATTCAGCATTCAGCGTGTTTATTTCTGACCTCTGATTGACAAATGGTGTTGAAGGGTTCAGAATTCAGTGCTGAACCATTCAGAGTTAAAACACTCTTTAACCATTAAGCACCTAATTTTTCTATAATATCTTTCTCAAATCATATCCAGAATGTTTATCCAACAAGTATATTGTATTATTTATTCATGTAACACGTTAATATGGTAATTTGAGAAAAAAAACACGTTAATATGGTAATTTTACTCAATTCATATCATTCATTTATAATGATCACAAACAGCTTATTTTCATTCGGAACTAATGATGTATCCTAGGGGATACACGCATAAAAGCATCGTTTTTGTACATCCGAATTGATCAAAAAGCATAAAAGATAGTAATGTTTGGCAGTTTTTAGCATTCCCATCCAGCGCTCACCAGATCGCCCAACGTCATGCGTAAGCCCTGTAGGCAACTTCTATGCTTGAGCACTTTGATTAAGTGCGTGAGCGGCACACAACCATGTCAGCGCACGCCAAAGGCGGTTCTGGGTATAACACATAACTAAATTAATCAGCATCTGATACATGTTCTGAGAATTTCGAACATTCTACGCCTATAAATAGACCCCCTGGGTCACCACATGTCACATCTGAACTTCAATCAGAGAGAAGTACATTTTCTCTATCATACAATTCTTTCTCACTCTAAAACATTAACCGCTGAGCAACAGAACGCTACACGGATCAGTTCCAGATTGATCCCAAGACTGATTGAGGCCACCCCACAGATTTCTCATCCATGTTCCGGGTCTGCAAGGATTACTTTCCGAGGGCAAACATCAGTCGGCAACACATCGCTTAACGCTAGGCTGTTATTGTAATGTACTGGTACCTTTCACCCGCTATACGGAAAATAGTACCAACATATGGCGCCATCCGTTTCGAAGAAAAACAAGAATACCAAGAACACAAAAGCAACTAAAAATGACTTCAATACGAGCACCACTCGACCCAATCACTGAAAACCTCATTGAGAATATACCAGTTGATCAATTAACTTTGGAAGAAACTTCAATTGAAGAAGGAGATCATATAAATACTGATAGAGCAGAAAAACATGTGAATGATACTGCACCACGATTGAAGAAAACATTGTTGGAAAATTCCATTGGAGGAATATAGAAAGCTAGGCGAGGAACGCACAACATTTCTTTTAAAAGAATATCTAATGTAAACGCTAAACATACAGGCAAAGGAAAAGCAGTCTCCAAACAACAATTGTTCAACTTATTCAATCAATTGCAAACTCTGGTGGATGACTCTGAGCGTGAACACATTGATGAATGTTTTAGAAAATACATAGGAATACGGGCAGGAAGAAGAGCAACCATTTATGTCTGAGGAAACGGCAGGAAAATTAATGCATGGGATCTTAACCAAAACGGCGCCATCAAAATACAAACAGAAGTTAGCGCAACCCGCCATCCGTGCTACGGCGGTGGACAACTTGTTCGCTTTAATCACAGGAGATGAAGCAATCAAGCCTCCATCAATGGCAGAATCAACACAATGTTTCATCACTCGAATTGCAGAATATCCACTACCAAGACATTAAGGGATACCATCTATCGGTGTTTATGATGGAACAACTGACCCAGAATATTTTCTTACCATGTTTGAGGGAGTTATGAAAATGAAACACTGGGAAGATGAGGTTGTGTGTCATATGTTTCCTATGGTGTTACAGAAAATGGCACAAGAGTGGTTTGCAAGTCTTCCGCCCAGAAACATTACCAGTTTTCTTGACTTAACGGCCAAATTCGTCATGCAATACCAACGTTTGAAAAGTTGCACACTATCCCATCTAGATGCACATGAAATCACTATGCACCAGAATGAATCCTTAAGCAATTTCATGAAGCGTTACACCATCAAGTGCTAGAAAATACCCGATATACCATAATCTCAGCTTGTTTCTGGTTTTATTTTCTGTCTTGATCAACGTCGATTTGCAAGTTTGGTTCACGCGTTACAGTATGATGTCCCAAAAACATTGCACCAAGCATTGGTTGTTGCACAGAAGCATTTAAGGGCCGGAGAAATGAGACATCCAAGAGTGGATGACTATCAAAGGAATTTTAGACAGTAGAACGGAGGGCGGAATGCGAATGACAATTATCAGAGACAGCGTGGGTATGATAATGGTAATCAGAGGCAACAACATGGTTGGCGGGGCAATAATCACCCGAATGATAATTACTATCATCGCAAACCATTAGAAAGGCACGCACTCATCATGGATTTAACAAAGACCCCAAAAGAAAATTTATTCACTGAACCTATTAAGGAAACTTTCAACCCTCCACCACCAATGGAGGAGCGTGAAGGGCTGAAAAGTGACAGGTGGTGTGATTTCCATGAGGCATATGGGCATGATAATGATAATTGCAAGTCATTGATGAGGGAAATCATTGCTAAGATCAAGGTTGGTAAACTAAACCACTTGTTACCAGGAAAGCAATACAGAAGGAACGACCCAAACAAACGTTTTGTTTAGCAAGGAAAGTTACATCATGGTGGACGACATGATTAGAATAGAAGAGAGGATTGGAAGGATGAGAGGGATCCAACTCCTGAGAGGCATATTAAGGTTATCTGGAATGAAGTTGAAGAGCATGAGGTGAGCAGAGAATGTAGGATGGAGGAGTGGACGTATGCTCCTATCACATTTCACACTATTCCTAATTGGTGACTGTTAGAGGAACCTATTGTTATTTCAGCTGTAATTGCAAACAAGCGCATAACTAAAGTTTACATAGATACCGGCAGTGAGGTAGGCATCTTGTATTTGGATTATTTTAGGGATTTTCCGTTCAGCGTGAAGGACAGACTTAGCTATACGGACCTGAAGATTGCTGGCATAACAGGAGCATATATAAGAGCAGTTAGTAAGATCAAATTAGATGTGATGCTAGGAACACATCCTATGGTTCGAACAGAAATCGTAGACTTCACGGTGCTTGATGGCAGGTCAAGGTTCAACGCTTATTTGGAAGACGAACACTTCGAAAATTTGGAGCAATTTCTTCAACACCACATGCGAAATTACGATTCCCAACTCCAAATGGCATAGTTATGGTGCATTCTGAGTATGTGGGACTGGCAAGGGAAAGGTCAGTTGTTTATAAGGCACAGGAGAATATGGTCAGAAGTGGACCTTCAAGGCAGTTGTTCAACCGGAATGAAGTGAACGGATACTTTAAGGCATCCAAGGTAATGGAACCTTAGAAGCACAACGTCGGACGCTGCACGGAGAGCATACTATTTACATAAATAGTGCAGTACAGTTTGTTAAGCATGTTTCTTTTTCATCAGTTCAAATAAGCACGATGCAATTTTTGTAGTTTTCTGGATAGATTTGATCACCCTATCCATACGAAAATGTTACATAAAATATTATAAGTGCAGCAGTTTAGTATCAATGATATTTTATCTTTTTTATACACGCGAGGCGTTACGTGTTACGAATGTAGAACATTGCATTCATACCTACCCACAAAAGGTAAAGCATTTTTATGCTCCCGATGGTAAAGGCTTTTGTGTCAACATTATAGACACAAGGGATCGACTAGTGTAAGTGTTAACTTCACTAGAGAGCACCGAGACAAATATACAATATCTCTCGAATGTCATGACACATATATAATGGTTTATCTCAACTGCATAAATCTATTTATACGAAAAATAGAAGAGTTTTACATAAACATACAAGTATATTTTTAAAAGCCGCACAACGCCTAAGCGCAGCACGCTGAACGGAATGCTGATAATTTCTTAAGTGCATATTTTGCACATTCCATAAGATCATCATTTTACTCATTACTAATACGAATACATTATGATTGGAAAAATTCATTATTTAACTTCAGCAAAGGTAGCAATATATTATGTCAAGCAAGATTTCTAGTACAACTCAGAGAATGGATGACGTTTAGATGCATCCGTCATGTGAAAAACAGTAAAGGCAAATATGTTTTATTGACAAGTTGATACAAAACAAACATAACGAAGCCACAATTTGGACAATCATATATGCTATGACATATGATATACATGCTTATCATTGATATTAAATATGTGCATTTCTTCATCAACAAAGATGCATATGTTAAATAAACTCAAGTGTTGCAAGGTTGTTAAACGCATCAAATATCATATATATATATATATATATATATATATATATATATATATATATATATATATATATATATATATATATATATATATATATATACACTTCGTATGGTTAGAACAAAATAAACATTGTATAATTACTACAGACATTTCAAATTGTTTTATATCAAATTGGCACATTCAATATGTCCTTCACAGAAACTTCATTTTCCTTACACACTTCCTCTAAAGACACAATTTTTTCAGGCAGAGACTTCATCTCTGGCAGGTTCAAATTTAGCTTCGACATCTGGTTTAATATGCTTTGCAATGCCAGCTGGTAAAGGATCCAGTTTGTTGGGGATGATTTTGACCTCTTCAACCACGTTCGAAATATCTTTTGCAGTGGACGCTTCAAGATACTTGTGAAAGGTCTGGCCAACAAGCTCAGAATCAAGTTCCCTCTGCACAAGGGTAGGACGTTCGAAATTCTTCTGGGCAGCAGCATCAAGGGTGGAATTTTCCTCAGCTAAATGATATTTTTCATCAACCACCTTCTTCAAATCCTCAATCTCCTTCAACGGCTTCTCCTTCTCTTCCATCAATTTCTCCTTTTTAGATCTTTTCTCAACACACTTACCTTCTACTAGCTGCAAAGATTCATCTCTCTTCTACACTAGCTCAATTGAAGTTCTCTATTTTTATGCACATCTTGAATTTCAATTTCTAGCTTCTTTAATTTGGTGGAGTTATGAATGACATTAGCAACAACAGCTTCCTGTGCCTCCTGCATTTTGAGGCCATGAACCACATGCTGTGTAAGTAGCAACAGAGATGCAATAGTAGATTGACAGCTTTGCTTATGGATCATGGTGGATAGTGACAATGATAGATCAGCAATTGTGTTTGTGTGACGACTCGGAAATTTTCGACCAAATTGAACTTGATCATTATATGATTTCGACACGATAAGCAAAGACTGTAATGTTGAGTCTCAAAAATTTTGAACTATTTTCATGTATGCAATTACCCTTTGACCAGTTTCGACGATTCACGAACCACTATTTGTAAATAGTTATGTGTGAATGTATATATATAATTAATAATTGGAAATATAATTCGAAACATTATATGTTGTTATTATTAAAACGATTTATGTAAAATAAAAATAAAAAATAGAATATTATAATAATTATTATTTAGAACATAACTATATATAAATAAAATATAGTAAAAATAAATATTAAATGATTGTAATACTCGTTTGATGTTCCGATTGATATTAAGCAAGTTAAATTCAAACTTATGTAATTTTAAAATAAACGGTGATCCGAAAATGAGCTATATAAATTTTAGGTTTATTAAAAGTATTTTTAGAAGCCAATTAAAATTTTAACACTTTTTATATTTCACCCATAAATGAGAGGGACAGTTGACGTAATTTTTATTTATTAAATTAATGATTGAAATTTATACTATAATGACCAAAATAAATACATATAGTTAATTTAAAAATATGGGATTTTTCTGAAGACTTTTATCCGCCACTGATTTAACAACGGGGTATGACATAATAGTCCGAGAAAACTGTCGGTAAGAAATAAACCAATATCATTTACGTGTGTATTAGAATATCAAAAGTGACAGATGTGTTTTTTGTTATTTTCTTCTTGTTATTGCATATCAGAGATATGGATATCTCTCTGGTCTCTTTTGTCAAACTGCCATCCCTACACAATTCAATATTTATTTGAGTTTACTGTTTTGTTTTGGTTCATATTATCAAACAACGTCACTATCTGTGATTCCATTCATATCATTAGATAATACCAAGTATTACATATACTGAGAATCATCTAAAACAAAACACCGCCATATCTCATTCCTTTCTTGTTCCTGTCAAACTCTTCATCATGTAAACCACCCTTCGGTTGCGTGTCACTACTTGTTGCTACAATATTTATGTGTTATATTCAACTTCAAACCGAAACCCACAAACCCATTTTGATCACCATAACTGCAATCACCTCAACCACTGTAAATTTTCTTTTCTTTGCAAGCCAAACCGACATTTACCTTGGTCCTTAACTATTCCTATGCTAATCGATACTAACCCATCAACAACTATCACCTACAAATCGTCATCACTTAATCACCACTACAAGACCACCGTCGGTCACCCATATTAACCACCATCGCCATCACAACCATTACAACAACCACACCATCATGAACCCACTAGAACACCCAACACTATCAAACTTACAGATGCTTATGTTTCTGGGTCTGTCTTTGTCGAACACCAAATAATAACAACCGTAAACCAACACCATAATTACAATACTGCTACTTTTCCTATCCGATGACTTCTGTTACAATTTTTTTTTGTTTACAATCGAGAACCAACCTGCAAACCCTTTTACAATTACACGCCAAGTTGCTGTTACTTCTACTGCTCGATAAGTTTTTTTTTCTCTCGCTGTACAAGCTGAAAACCCTTTTTACCGTTTTAAATTATTGTTTTCTTTTTCCCTAGCTGGCCGACAGGAAGAGCCACTTGAGATTAAATATTACAAAAGCATGTGTTTCTGTAAAATCCTTTAATTTGTTTGTTACGTGGACTGTTAAATAATTGAAAGTGGGAGACATAATCCTAGATAGAATTGTTTAGAAAACTGAATTGTTTTGTTTATTACTATCGAACTGGACATCAGAGCTGGACAACATTTTTTGTTGGGCCGAAGGGTCCTATGTGGACTAAGATTTTGGGACGTGTTTATTGGGTGAATTGGGCCTAGGTACCGAGGGGACTGCTGCAGTACTTCAATGTTATTTTTTTTACGATACATTACAAGGGTAATAGGCTGTTAAGATGATATTTCGATTATGATTATGATGTTATATTATAATCATGATTGACGAGATGCAAGATATGATCATCTTGATGATATTAGATACTAGAATGATGATGATGGTGATGGAATTTAACAAGTTTCAAAACAACATGTTCTTAAAGTTTACATCATCACAAAACCAATTCATGATAGTTAAAGCAAGCGGAAGCAAAAGTAAGTTCATGTTAACATGTTAAGCAATTAGTTAAATTCCATGATAATATCAAGTCTTGAAAATATGCTTACAAATAAGAATAAGTAGAGAAGAATCATACCTCCTCAAGCTAGTTGAGGGTTGTTTCAAAGTTGCAAGATGATGATGAAGATGATGAAAATGGAGCTTCTAACTTGAAGCCTCAAGCAAGTAATACCCCAAACTTATGCACCAACACCTAGCCTTTAGTTAGGATTTAATTACACTTGAATGGAACTTGTAAAAACTTAAATTAGAACCCCTTTTGAGTGCCTACAGCCCACGACCAGAACTCAGCTAGGAGGAGTTTCTTGTGCAGTTTTTTTGATGTCTCTTTGATGTATTTTGCATGTAGTACTTAACTCCAACAAGCCCTTGGTTATTATGCTTATGGAGAATGGGAAAATACTTTGACCAAGAAAGAATCTTAGCATGTGTACTAGAGTCCCCATGCCACTACATACATTTAAATAAAATGGTTTTATAAAATTTGATTTTATAAAATTGAATTTTATAAAATACATTTTATAAACTTACATTTTATTTATTATGTTTACATCATTTATAAAACCTATTTTATAAAATGTAACATAATTGATTAATTATTTACCTATAAATAATTAAATCCATATCATATAAATTATTCCATAATTTATATATATATACATCAAATAATAATTTTAGAAAGCCATTTTCTTAAAATTCAAGTGTCGCGTATTTAATCAATGATCCAATCGTTAAGATCAAATACGAATAAGGTGTTGGCAAGCTTGTTATTGGGTATAACCTGACTTGGATCAAAACATATCAGCCACGTTAATTTAATATGTCTCTCGGGCATATGAAATGCCTTCAATCTCCCACTTGCACGAGAAACATAAGAAATTAATGCAAGTGATGGATACCACCTAACGACCGTCCATCACCCCCAATATGTTATGACTTTATGCCATTCAATAACATCATCCCTTTCGAGTTCCCATCTCGAATATGAATAGGTGAATCTTTCATTATATCCTTTCGTCCTAGATGTCATGTTAAATCCAAGAGATACAGAGTGATCACTCTCTTTTAGATTTAACTTTATCAGACCTTAGACATCTGACTCTCAACGAATAAGAGGGACGAATTCCATCTTGACTACATACGTCCTAGATATATATACTTTGTATTACACCTGAGCTCTTCCTTATGGACTACCATATTTCAGAATAGCGAAGAAAAGAATCAAGGCATAATACTTAGTGAACATCCAAACCCAATATGTATCTCAGATCAGAGGATACAATGATATTCGCCTTTACTCAAGATTACATGTGATCAACCACAAAGGCTTCATTTAGTAAATCTTGAGGGCGGGTCTTCCAATATTTGTATCCCACAAATATCTATGAACCTTGGTAGCAACCTTGCCCCACATTCAGTCCGTGAATGTATACCAATCCAAGTACATAATAGTCTAAACCTCACACTTACTCCCACAAATGTGATCGACTACGGAATTTAGAATAATAGCTTATTCATGGATAAAATATGCAAAATAGGAACCTGACTCAAGATTAATAAATTAACACCATAATTATATTAATGAGTTTGAACAAATTTCGTTCCGTTACAATACTTAAAACAGATCATGACCAATCACTAGAATATCGAAGCCCTAATGCACTAACATGCCCTTGATGTTTTGCACCATGTAAGAGCTTCGGGAGTGGATCCGCTATATTAAGATCTGTATGAACTTTGTGAATACATATCTTTCCCTTTTCAACTTCATCCCTTATGTAACTGAATCTCCGCTCAATGTGACGGGTCTTTTGATGAGCACGAGGTTCCTTGATTTGAGCAATCGCACCCTCGTTGTCACAAAAGATCTCAAGAGGGTCCTGAATGGAAGAGACTACTCCTATGTCGTCGATGAATTTCTTCATCCATGCAGATTCCTGAGCTGCCAGTGAGGCAGCGATGTACTCCGACTCTGTAGTGGATAAAGCAACAACATCCTGTTTTGAACTCTTCCAAGAGACCGCACCTCCATTTAATGTGAAGACATAACCGGATTGTGATCGAGAATCATCTCGATCAGTTTGGAAACTCGCGTCCACGTAACCTTTTACAGCGAGTTCCTCCTCACCAGACCCGTATATAAGAAACATATCCTTAGTCCTCCTAAGGTATTTCAATATACTTTTAACCGCAATCCAATGACTGTTTCCTGGGTTATTCTGGTATCTACTTGTCAAGCAAAGAGCGCATGACACATCCGGTCTAGTGCATATCATTGCATACATGATTGACCCAATGGCAGACGCATATGGGACTTTCTTCATTCTCTCCTGTTCATCTTTCATGGTGGGACACTGAGATGAACTAAGGAGCGTTCATCTTTGAATAGGTACCAAACCTTTCTTAGAGTTCTCCATCTTGAACCTTTTCAAGATCTTTTCAATGTATGCACTTTGATTCAAACCTATCTGTTTCTTGGATCTATCCCTGTAGATCCTAATCCCCAAAATGTATTGTGCTTCTTCAAGATCCTTAATGGAGAAGCAGCCTTTTAGCCAAGTTTTTACTCCTTGCATTGTCGGGATATCATTCCCAAATAATAATATATCATCCACATATAATACAAGGAACATGATAGTACTCCCACTAGCTTTCTTGTATACACAAGCTTCATCACCATTTTTAATGAAGCCAAATTTCTTGGCTTCCTCATTAAAATGATGATTCCACATTCTAGATGCTTGTTTCAATCCGTAGATTGACTTCTTTAACTTACATACTTTGTTAGGATGTTTCGGATCGACAAAACCTTCAGGTTGAACCATATAGACATCTTCCTCAAGATATCCATTTAGGAAAGTGGTCTTGACATCCATTTACCATATTTCATAATCATAATGAGCAGCAATGGTAAATAATATCCTAATAGACTTTAGCATTGCCACAGGTGAAAAGGTTTCATCATAGTCAACCCCTTGAGTTTGAGTGAAACCTTTTGCTATAAGTCTAGCTTTATATGTATTTAAGTTTCCATGCATGTCGGTTTTCATCTTGAAAATCCATTTACAATCAACTAACTTGGAGCTAGCAGGTTGTACAACTAGTTTCCAAACTTGGTTGTCATACATGGATTGCATCTCAGCGTTCATGGCTTCCTGCCATTTATCTTTATCAATCCTTGATAAAGCATCTTGGTAGTTTGTTGGTTCATCCAAATCAACCACATAGCAATCATCCATGAGAAACCCATATCTCTCAGGAGGATTACTAATCCTACCAGATCTGCGAACGTCATGTATACTTTGATCATCCATTTGATCATTCTCAACATTTTCATGTTGAGTGCTAGTGTCAACCAATTGTGTATCATCCACTTGATCTTGAACCTCTTCAAGATCTATCTTCCTTTCACTATTACCTTCCATTAGGAACTTAGTTTCAAGGAATTCAGCCTTCCGAGCAACAAATACATTTTGCTCAGATGGATCATAGAAATAGTATCCCATATCATCCTTGGGATATCCTATGAAGATACACTTTGTGGATCGAGCATTCAACTTATTAGGGATGTAACGCTTAGGGTAAGCTTCACATCCCCATACCTTTAAGTATGATAGAGATGGAGGTTTTCCAAACCACATCTCATGAGGTGTTCGTTCCACTTTCTTGGTTGGGGCCATATTTAGAATACGAGCTGCGGAGCATAGACAATAACCCCAAAATGATAGAGGTAACGAGCTTCTTGCCATCATAGATCGAACTATATCCATTAGGGTTCGGTTTCTCCTTTCGAAAACTTCATTTAGTTGTGGTGTCCCGGGTGGAGTAAGTTGCGAGATAATCCCACAACTTCTAAGATGATCTTGGAAAGCATCGCTTAGGTATTCACCTCCTCTATTGGTACGAAGTACCTTGATTGTCTTGTTGAGTTGATTTTGTACTTCGTTTTGATATTCCTTAAATGCTTCAAAAGTTCCGTCCTTATGTCTTAACAGGTAGACATATCCGAAACGACTGAAGTCAATAATGAAAGTAACGAAGTATCTTTCACCATTCCTAGTTATGGGCTTAAAGGGTTCACATACATCCGAATGTATTAATCCTAATAAGTCCTTAGCCCTTTCATAGGTCCCTTTGAAAGGTGCTTTAGTCATTTTACCTTGTAAACAAGATTCACATACATCAAACGAGTCCAGTTCATTTGATTTCAAAAGTCCATTCTTTTAAAGTGTATGCATTTGATTCTTGTTTATGTGACCAAGGCGGCAATGCCATAAGTAGGAATCACTCAAATCCCTTTTGAGTTTCTTGGTGTTTGCATGGTATATTGAGCTATTGTATGATGTGTTATCATGAACCAATTCATAAATACCATTCGAAGGCGAAGCCTTAAAATAGAACACATTATCTAAAGAAACATGGATATCATCATTAATAAAATTAAGATTAAAACCATATTGTTTCAAACGGGATACAAAAATAATGTTTCGAGATAAATCGGGTGCATACAAAACATTTTTCAAAATAAGCTCCAAACCACTTAGAAGCTTTAAAACAAAGTCTCCATGAGCTTTCACTTGCACCTTTGCTCCATTTCCCATGAAGAGACTTGTTGTTCCCGCATCTTGATTACTTCTTTTGAACCCCTGCAAAGAATTGCAAATATGAGTTCCACATCCTGTGTCTAATACCCATGTATTAGAAGAAGTAATACTAAGCTCAATGTATACCATATATACATTACCTGAGGTTTGCCCTGCATCCCTCTTTTCTTTCAACTCTTAAAGGTAGACCGGGCATTTGCGTTTCCAGTGACCCATTTCACCGCAACCAAAGCACGAATCTTCCTTGGGGTTAGCCTTTCCGGCAACCTTATGCTTCTTGTTGTTGTTGGTTGGGGTAACCATCTTCCCTTTTCCTTTTCCCTTGCCTTGGTAGGCGGGTCCTTTCCTCTTAGCCGCCTTCGGCTTAGAAGTGTTATTGGTTTTGGACCCGACTTCATTGATCATAAACATGGGTGAAGCCCTTTTACCCATGCTTGCTTCGGCCGTCTTAAGCATGGCGTGTAATTCGCCAATGCTCTTATCCCATCCATTCATGTTGTAATTCATTACAAATGTGTCAAACCTCTTTGACAAGGAATTAAGGATAAGGTCCGTGGCTAATTCATTAGACACGTTGCAGTTTAGATGGTTCACTCGATCAATTAGGCTTTTCATCTTAAGGATATAAGATGAAACGGATTGGGAGTCGTCCATTCGACATGCATGAAGCGCTCGACACGAGCTTGTTGAAGGAACATCTCCTTCAACCGTGTGATCATGTCATATGCACTATGATGCTCGAAATCTTTTTGGAGTTCTGGTATCATAGTCCCAAGCATGAGGCAAGAAACTTGCACTGAATCGGTGCAATATTTCTCCCAATAAGCCATGCCTTCCGTATCATCCTCGTCCGGTTGATCGGGAATGGGGTCTTCCAACACATACGCCCTATCCTCTAGTTTGAGGACAATTCTTAGATTGCGAAACCAATCCATGAAGTTTGTATGGTTGAGTTTTTCTTTTTCAAGGATTGACCTCAACGATAGGTTGTTAAAGTTGATTGGTGCGTTTGGAATGTTTTTGTTATTGGCGGCCATCTACAAAATTTAACAAAGTTGTTTAAGTATTAATTCTAATTTAACAATCAATACCCTTTAAATCCAATTGATATTTATTAAATTTTAGAATCCAACGGCAAACCAAATTTCGGTTAGGTGACCTTTATCCCGTCATTTGATTTAGCTAGGTAGTCATTATATGACAATTGCAATCCTTTTGCAACTCCTATGTTATGGGATCATGCAATCCTTTTGCATGGCATATTTATCCCATCAACGCCTATTTGTTCCTCATGCTTCGGTGACCCTAAGTTCATGATTCCCAAATCAAGTCGTCCTACTTGTGTAAACGTGTAAATTTAACATACAAGTGGTTAGGTGACCTTTATCCCACAAGTGTGCGAAATTCACCTTAATCATATTAGTTTGCTCATAACGGTTAGGTGACCTTTATCCCATTATGAGTTCCTAATATTTTTAAGTGTCACACAAAAGGATGACGTTTAACTTGTTTGCCTTGTTAATAAGGGATTTTAAGTTTTCATTATTTCTAGTTTAAGAAAACTTTTATGCCATACACCAACATGCATTTAGTGTATGGTTCATTTGAAATCCATTTTCAAGTCATGTAATTTTAGCCAATTACTTGATATAAACCACTTTATATATATGATCCTTATCATGTTCTTAATAACCGTTTATTAATGTCCTTTTAGCCATTTTTAATTTAACCATTTAAATTGACGTTTTGCATGTCGTTAATAATGTTTAATTTAACCAATTAAATTGCCATTTTGCTTGTTGTTAAATTATGTGATTAACTTGTAGCATACAAACATACAATCCACAATCATACAATAAACATCCATGCATGCAAAACAAATATGTTCACAATCAAGGCAATTTGGTGAACATTTGTTTAGCCAAAAACAAATGCCACCGGTTAAGGGTTATAACACAAAGTAGGAGATTTCAAATCTCCCACTTAATCTTGCATCTTCCTTGTCTTCATCTTGCATCTTCATTTTTACAAAAAAAATATATCCTAATACATTTTTCTAAAAAAAATGAAAATACAACCTAATCTATTTTACATACCAAATATAAAATAAATTACATAACCAAAATAATAAAATTACAAACTAAATTGAATGAATATTACATCCACATGAATGAATTAATATTACATACCAAATGAATTATTAATAATCATCCAAACATGCAACCATTCAATCAAAAGGTCAAGGCTTGATTGTGAACTTCAACTGTGACAACCCGTAAATTTCTGACAAAATTTAAACAAAAATCTTTATATGATTTCTTTTAACCTCGACTAATTTCTACGATTTACGAACAATTATTTGTAAATAATTACGCATTAATTTGATATATTAATATTATTATTATTAATATCCTTTTTAAACAAGATATCAATAATTAATATCTTTATTATCAGTATTGTTATTATGAATAAAAAAAATATTGCCAAATATTCTTGGAAAAGTAGTAAATCAATTTTTTTATTTTAAAAAAAATATATAAAATAAATCCTTAAAATAAATGATTTTTTTAATAAAATAAATAAATAAATTACTTTTTAATTAAAAATTATAATGGAAAACTACTTTTATTATTTTATTTTGTGCATTATCCCATGACCTACCATTTAATACTTTTGAATTTTAAAATCCCGTTAAAAACTAAAATATTTCTTTTTCTTTTAATTATTTTATTCTTTTTACCTATTTTTTTCAAGTATAAATACCCCTCATTTCTCATTCAAACTCACACCAAAATTTCTCTCATTCTCTATTTGAAGAATTACTACTAGTAAGTATTCTTTTCTTACTTTTTACTTTTTACTTTTTATTTTTACTTTTTACTATTTACTCGGTTTATTATTTTTTTACCGAAACATGTAAATAATGTTATAAATTATATGCAATTAAAATTAAAATAAATAACATGTTATAATTAGTAATATATGTTACTAAAAATTATAAAAGTATTTTTATGAATTAATATATATGAGTTATAATTAAAATTGAATTAATGAATATATATGTATATACGCACCTAGCGTGAAGGTTATAATTAAAGATAGCGTACAAAGACTACAAACATCACCGCTACTTGTGGCCTAGGGTGATCCTTGTTACCATTATGGGACGCTTGTGGATCTCGAATGCCAAGACTTAGATTCTGGTCAAGAGATCCTAGGCCGCTCGGTAACAATAGATCATTCGAGTGAATTGCATGTTAGCGACGAAGTTTGGGAGAGATTGTACAACATATTTGTTAAGAATTATAACCCGAACATTCTTAAACTAGAAGCTTACTATAAGTAAAAGTTTTTCATAAATAGTAGGTTTCCAAAAATAGAAACTTTTGAGAAATAGGAACTTTTCTCGAAAACCGTCACTGTTAATATAGTTGATATATTAATAAACATACTTTATGTCAAGTTAGACATTAACTAATCAAACGTTATACCTCAAGGTTGATATCCAGATCACTTACTTGCTTTACTTTCCTTCTTGCGTGAAATACTTTAACTGCTATTTAATGTGAGTTCATCTGCTCCCTTTTTATCTATATTTTTGGGCTGAGAATACATACGCAACTTTTATAATTGTTTTACACGTATCAACTATTAAACTGTGATATGTTGGGCTATGACCAGCAAGTCCCCAACCGACAAGTATAAACGATAACTTGTTACGGGGCAAACTTGAAAGTCTAGTCTAAATACAAGTACAAACTATTAAACTGTGATATGTTGGGCTATGACCAGCAAGTTCCCAAAGGAAAAGTATAAACGATAACTTGTTACAGGGAAAACTTGAAAGTCTAGTCTAAATATCAGTACCAACTGTTAAAACTATGCTATACCGGCTATGTCCGACTAAGTCCCTACAGTGATATTTTTAATTGCTGCGGCATTCTTAATTATTGGGGATAGGCCTATCGGGAGTAACATCCCTGATACATTTGACTAAGTCTTTGTATTACTTGATAATGAAATTAAACGACAAGGACAGAACAACTTGTCACGGGGCAAAAAACGTTTAGTCTAAATATCACGCACTGGCATAACTTTTTGATCCTGCGGGAGATCAACTTTTGGATCTGCGAGATCTACTTTATTAAATCTTGTGGTCTATATCTATTACTGAAATCATTATTTATTACAAACCTATGAACTCACTCAACCTCGTGTTGACTTTTTAAGCATGTTTATTCTCAGGTACTTAAATATTGCTTCCGCTGTATATCTACTGCTTTGATGATGATTGCTTACTATGCTTGAAGTCTTCATTACATATCATATCAATTAAAGACATATTTATCTTCCGCTGCAAAACTCAACAAAACGTCTCATGTAGAGTCGTTCTCGTTTATACAACTGTGATTTGATATATTAAGTCACGTTATTCTTTCAGGCCCTATCTGGAGGACGTGACAGATTGGTATCAGAGCAGGTTATTGTAGAGAATCAGGATTGCATTTTATGTGTGCCTTATACAATTAGGTACCTTAGCAATATAGGACTACAACTTTCCTTGACCATAGTGCCTTTAATTGTTGCCTTTAATTGTTAAATGCTACACTATGCTTTAGGAACTTTATTTATCTTAGAATGCCGAGCCAATCTAAGAACTCTCCTAATTCCCCTAAGTATTATCCAATTACGCCACCGCATTTAAATGCAACACCATGATTTCTGAAATTCTTGACATTCCTATGTCATCTATCATGGTTTTTTGTATTACATATGTATTACATGAAATATTATCCATGATTTTTGAAACTCCTATAATTGTTACTATCCATACTCAAACGTATATAACTCCCTGTTATATCACGTACCTATATGCCTTATACCTTTATGCATCGGTTTACGAACCGGAAAATGTCATTGGCTTATCACAGTATATGAATTGAAAGTCTTTAATCGAAAGATTATTAGATTACATACTTATCATTTTATAATCTCGACACGTCATACTGCCATTATTGGAGTATAGACAAATCATATCTTATCATATCTATCCCAATAGACCTTGTCTACCACTTTTCCTAAATTTCCTCCGTAAATTATGGAAATCTTTTTGCTGTAACTACGTATTCAAGGAGACGAATATATCATTCAGTATTCAATACCCATTTCATATCAAACCCTATACGAAACACATAATATGGATTTCTCACCCGATTCTTCAAATTCCTCTAGTTCCGAAGACAGCATGACGGGGACCCACCAACCGATCAACTACCGTGATTTCTTCAGAAGATGGGGATGGGTTCGTGAAATACTCACCCTATGGAGAAATGAAGAAGGTACTCCTTATCATGAGCCAAACTTACCACCAAACGTCGGAGTACTCGATCCGCTTACCGGCGAACCTATTTGTAATACCGTTTACACTCTTTTCGCAAGGATTTTCTGCCTCGAAGGTCGACTCGATGTAGTCCAAGACAGTATTCGTCCCCTACTCCCAAATTCTAATCAGATAGGATTACTAGAAGAAGTTAGAAGACTTCGAACTAAATATCAAGAATTGACAAACCTTACGGAGGAATGGGTAGAACAAATCCATAGACTCGAGCGTAAAGTAGAAACCCTAGAGGAAACGGTGCACGATTTGGAAGCTAGGCTCACAACTACTACCCAAGTACCACAAGCAACACCAGCAACACCACTAGTACCATCAGTACCACCAACATTACCAACACCACAAGAATTGTAAGCACCATCAGCATCACCACCAACCGCATCAACTTCATCAACAACAACATTCGCATCCCACGCCTCAACATCACACTCAGTACCTCAAACATCAACATCATACGCCCATAGATACCAAGGAATATTAGTAATAATGAGTTAAGATGTATTGACTCATTCTTCGCGAAGAATTATATATGTATACTTTATATATATATACATATATATATATATATATATATATATATATATATATATATGATTTGGAACAATAATAAATCTTGTCGTACTAAGCAATTACGTGTAAATCTCAACTAGTATGTACTACTTGGTTAATTCATATCACTAATATGCTATGATGTACACCCTTCGTTAATGACTTAACAATTGTTAATCACTGCTTCAACACAATAAACTCCATTTCATAATAAATCAAGTGTAGCGATGAATGTATTGATTCATAACTTCATTAGCGAAATATTTCGCGACAATTGTGAAATCTCTAAAGGTTTTGGAGATTATTCATTCTCGTTTCAACCGTAAATCAAATGAGTTTAATATTATATTAAATCCATGATTATATCTGAAGAATACATATATGAACGTATATCTTCATAAAGATTGTAAATTCTGTTGTACAAACTGTTAATTGTGAAAATATTTTAACGGGTAGGTAATACCCGAGAAATATTTACATCTCACATTAATACACTGTACATTCTTCAATTTCGATTCATAAATCATTAATTATACACACTACCTTCACAATGATACACAATCATCTTCATACAAAATCAATTACACATTCTGAAATTAACATATCGAAATTCAAGTAAAGCTTTAGCAGGTGTTGTCTTCCTAAAGATTACTACATTCATTCATTCGTATTCTGCAATGAATTATCACATCAAACCACCAAAATTATCACTCATCACTTTTAAAATCAATAACGCCTATTCGTTAACCATTAGATTCGTTGACGATTACAATCAGCGTTTAGTCATAAAAAAAAAAAAATTTCTTGAAACCATCTCAGATTGATAACCAATGATTCCGATATGGTAGCATTAAATGCAGAGGAAGCAGAAGAATTTTCCTCATCATTGGATCTTAGAAATTCTAAGATATCACCGTATCTTTCGTTATAAATATCCTCTATATTTCTGAAGATATCTCTATAACGATTCTTGCCCGCAATTAATTATCTCTTTGCGATAACTTTATCACATCATAAAGGAAACTGTTTTAGTTTCTATATTCAATTTTAAACTATAAATGTTTTAAAGAAGTGTTGGGAATTGAAGCACGAGTTAGTATAATATAATGACGTCAGGCCAACGTGATTATATTACAGTCAGTCATGCTAAATTTTTAATGGAAGATGATGATTCATAGACTTTATAATCATCATTTGCCATGTTACACGACTCTTACATTTAAACTCTAAAACATATCAAGAAAATATTTTTCTTGATGATTCGGTCTTTTTCGGATATTCTGGTAATTTGACAAATCAAATCGTGCTATTACCTTTCCTTTCTACTTTATATATTATGATTATTCAAAACTTCATACCTACAAATTCTGGACCATTACTCGCTTTACTTAGAGTCGAGAGGAGAATAAAAAGGCAAAGAGCTTCGACAAATAAGGGAAAATATAAAGCCCGATAATAATACCGAAATTACAAACCGTGTATATCAATGTGTATAGCAATATAAAGACACGGGAGAACTAAAAACACGATAAATCCTAGAGCATAATAGAAGTAAACACACTCCTCTGGTGGGAGTTTGAAAAGAAGGAAGATTGTGGTGATAACCAATATAAGGTCAAGAACAAGAACTGGATTGAGCATATTAAGAAATCTTTTGGAAGTATGAATTGAGGAAGAAAGTATAAAAGTGGTGAAGATAATGAAACGGAAGAAGCTAATTTATACCAAAATTCTAGACACAGCAATCGAGAGAATTCACCGCATTTAATTAAAGAAAATCCTAATTTTCTTAATTACCGGAGAATCAAATCTTATAAAGATTATGAAGATTTCTTTAAATCCCTTGAATTCCGAAAATCAACTTTAACCATATCAAAAGTTAAGGTAAACATTTAATTTTCTCATTTCACTCTTTTGTGATAGTTTCATTTATACTCTTTCTATAATCGAATCGTTTTATCCATATTATTTAATGTCGATAAAACTCTATTTTTCAATTCATATTCATCATTCTTGTTGTAAAGAATGACGATCTCTATCAAATTTCATGATTATGATTTTCATGAACTCCTCTCTATTTTGTCTACCCTAATATTGTGGCATAAACGCTCAAGGTTTAAATAAGCTCACTATTATTCATCACACATTTCATGTATATTGAAATGCTTGTATAACGTCATCATCTCTTTCTGAGGAAAAACCTAATCAATGACACTCTTGTTAAATCCTTTAGATAACCTCCGCATTAATAATAAAATGCACTTCGTAGAATTTATGGATCGTAAGATTTAAACGCTAGAAACAAAACAATATCCTATTAGTTGGAATTCACGAAAGGCCCCGAGCATACCTGGGAACGTGAAGACCAAATAAAACGAAAATATCCTCACCTGTTTACAAACAATGCCGACTGATGGCAACAACTAAATTTCGGGACGCAATTTCTATTAACAGGGGGATACTGTGACAACCCGTAAATTTTCGGCAAAATTTAAACAAAAATCTTTATATGATTTCATTTAACCTCGACTAACTCCGACGATTCACGAACAATTATTTGTAAATAATTACGCATTAATTTGATATATTAATATTATTATTATTAATATCCTTTTTAAACAAGATATCAATAATTAATATCTTTATTATCAGTATTGTTATTATGAATAAAAAAATATTGACAAATATTCATGGAAAAGTAGTAAATCAATTTTTTTATTTTTAAAAAAAAATATATAAAAAAATCCTTAAAATAAATGATTTTTTTAATAAAATAAATAAATAAATAAATAAATTACTTTTTAATTAAAAATTATAATGGAAAACTACTTTTATTATTTTATTTTGTGCATTATCCCATGACCTAACATTTAATACTTTTGAATTTTAAAATACCATTAAAAACTAAAATATTTCTTTTTCTTTTAATTATTTTATTCTTTTTACCTAATTTTTTCAAGTATAAATACCCCTCATTTCTCATTCAAACTCACACCAAAATTTCTCTCATTCTCTCTTTGAAGAATTACTACTAGTAAATATTCTTTTCTTACTTTTTACTTTTTACTTTTTATCTTTACTTTTTACTATTTACTTCGGTTTATTATTTTTTTACCGAAACATGTAAATAATGTTATAAATTATATGCAATTAAAATTAAAATAAATAACATGTTATAATTAGTAATATATGTTACTAAAAATGATAAAGTATTTTTATGAATTAATATATATGAGTTATAATTAAAATTGAATTAATGAATATATATGTATATACGCACCTAACGTGAAGGTTATAATTAAAGATAGCGTACAAAGACTACAAACATCACCGCTACTTGTGGCCTAGGGTGATCCTTGTTACCATTATGGGATGCTTGTGGATCTCGAATGCCAAGACTTAGATTCTGGTCAAGAGATCCTGGGCCGCTCGGTAACAATAGATCATTCGAGTGACTTGCATGTTAGCGACGAAGTTTGGGCGAGATTGTACAACATATTTGTTAAGAATTATAACCCAAACATTCTAAAACTAGAAGCTTACTATAAGTGAAAGTTTTTCATAAATAGTAGGTTTCCAAAAATAGAAACTTTTGAGAAATAGGAACTTTTCTCGAAAACCGTCACTGTTAATATAGTTGATATATTAATAAACATACTTTATGTCAAGTTAGACATTAACTAATAAAACGTTATACCTCAATGTTGATATCCAGATCACTTACTTGCTTTACTTTCCTTCTTACGTGGAATACTTCAACTGCTATTTAATGTGAGTTCATCTGCTCCCTTTTTATCTATATTTTTGGGCTGAGAATACATGCGCAACTTTTATAACTGTTTTACACGTATCAACTATTAAACTGTGATATGTTGGGCTATGACCAGCAAGTCCCCAACCGACAAGTATAAATGATAACTTGTTACGGGGCAAACTTGAAAGTCTAGTCTAAATACAAGTACAAACTATTAAACTGTGATATGTTGGGCTATGACCAGCAAGTTCCTAACCAAAAAGTATAAACGATAACTTGTTACGGGGCAAACTTGAAAGTCTAGTCTAAATATCAGTACCAACTGCTAAACTATGCTATACCCGGCTATGTCCGACTAAGTCCCTACAGTGATATTTTTAATTGCTACGGCATTCTTAATTATTGGGGATATGCTAGTTGAGGGTTGTTTCAAAGTTACAAGATGATGATGAAGATGATGAAAATGGAGCTTCTAACTTGAAGCCTCAAGCAAGTAATACCCCAAACTTATTCACCAACACCTAGCCTTTAGTTAGGATTTAATTACACTTGAATGGAACTTGTAAAAACTAAAATTAGAACCCCTTTTGAGTGCCTACAGCCCACGGCCAGAACTCAGCTAGGATGAGTTTCTTGTGCAGTTTTTTTTTATGTCTCTTTGATGTATTTTGCATGTAGTACTTAACTCCAACAAGCCCTTGGTTATTATGCTTATGGAGAATGGGAAAATACTTTGACCAAGAAAGAATCTTAGCATGTGTACTAGAGTCCCCATGCCACTACATACATTTAAATAAAATGGTTTTATAAAATTTGATTTTATAAAATTGAATTTTATAAAATACATTTTATAAACTTACATTTTATTTATTATGTTTACATCATTTATAAAACCTATTTTATAAAATGTAACATAATTGATTAATTATTTACCTATAAATAATTAAATCCATATCATATAAATTATTCCATAATATATATATATATATATATATATATATATATATATATATATATATATATATATATATATATATATATATATATATATATATATATATATATATATACATCAAGTAATAATTTTAGAAAGCCATTTTCTTAAAATTCAAGTGTCGCGTATTTAATCAATGATCCAATCGTTAAGATCAAATACGAATAAGGTGTTGCCAAGCTTGTTATTGGGTATGACCCGACTTGGATCAAAACATATCAGCCACGTTAATTTAATATGTCTCTCGCGCATATGAAATACCTTCAGATGGATGTTAACGAGTTGATGATGATGAATTCGATATGATAATGATGTTGTTTTGATGATGATTAGAAGTAGTCAGGATATTAGAATGATGATGATGATGATGATGTGATAAACTTACGGTGATGAAAAGGTTACGGAATAAATGACAATGGTGAAGGAAGATATAAACGAAGATGATGAATAATATTAATGAATCGTGAATGATGATGGAAGGTTGTTTATGCTAATGATGATGATGAGTTGGATGAAGAAGATGATTACATAAATGAAGGATAAAAGAATTTCAAATCTATATATTAACAGAAAAGTAGAATTAGAGGAATGGTTAGGGGTTTGTGTGATAAACAAGAGGTCGTGGGTTAGAGCCCGGGCAAGGGTAAACAGTCGCCCGGGCCTGGTCACTGCGACCTCTTTTGTGAGGAGGCACCCCTTCTCCCGAAGTTACGGGGCTATTTTGCCGAGTTCCTTAGAGAGAGTTGTCTCGCGCCCCTAGGTATTCTCTACCTACCCACCTGTGTCAATTTCGGGTACAGGTACCCTTTTGTTGAAGGTCGTTCGAGCTTTTCCTGGGAGTATGGCATGGGTTACTTCAGCGCCGTAGCGCCTGGTGCTCGAACATTGGATCGAGGCATTTTCTCTACCCCTTCTTACCCTGCAAAAGCAGGGTCACCTTACGTCCTTGAACCGATAACCATCTTTCGGCTAACCTAACCTCCTCCGTCCCTCGGGTGATTAATTGCTAGAGATGGCTTAGAACCAATCGTTCATTATCTAATGGATCTTTCCGTTCTAATACTCTATCTGAGAGTTATCAGTATTTATCAAATCTGTTCCTATCTAACGGAACACTATTGGATCAAATGACAAAGGCATTGTTGAGAAAAAGATGGCTTTTCCCGGATGAAATGCAAATTGGATTCATGGAACAGGAGAAGGATTTCCCATTCCGTGGAACATATTCTTTGAGGTAGTATTATTTATTATTATAATTATTATCATTTTATTATTATCAACATTATTATTATATTAAGATTATAGATACAAATATTTTTATAGAAATGATTAAGTTACAAATTAAATAAAATTATTAATATTATTATTACAATCATTACTATATTATTATTGTAATAACAAACAAATATTTTTATATATAAATAACTACATTTGATACATGTAACATAAATATATTAACATTTTTACTAATTATTTATCTAAGGTATATAAAATAGATATATTAAATTAAATTATTAATGAAAACTATAAATTATTAAATATAACAATTATATCACTAATAATAATATCTAAATTTGTTCGATTACAAGTATATGTTTTAATATATACAACTGATATAGGTTCGTGAATCCGAGGCCAACCCTACGTTGTTCAGTTTCATCGTATGAATATTTTTACTACAAAATATTGAATTGTGAGTTCATTTGCTCCCTTTTACTCTTTACATTTTTGGGACTGAGAATACATGCGCTGTTTTTTTTACAACTGCTTTATTAAATGCTTTTGAAATATATTTTGAACTGCGAATACATGAATTGCTTTTATAAATGTTTGACGAGATAGACACAAACAAAACATTCCTCGAATGAATTATGTGGACGTGATAATTGCCACAATTGATATGAATATTTTTCCCCTGATTATTATTGCTTGGTAACCTTAGAATTAGGGAACATCACTAATTTTGATAATTAGTGCACGCCTAATTGACACGAATCCTAAAGGTAGCTACCGGGTTTAACACCCTCACCCAGAATGTTCACTAGACGGAAGGGCTAGTGGGCGTGGTATTTAGTACTTCGAAGTTTATATGATTATTATACAGACGAGATGTTCTGTTTTGGGGATATTATTATGCGCATTATATGTTAAGGTCGGTTACCAAGCCAAGCTATGGAAGTAATGAAAAGTGAATGTTATGTATCGAGAGAATGATTTTATACACAGGTTATGTGTATGTTATTTTTGTGCACGTGATATGTGTACGGTTACTAAGATTTATGAAAAATGGATTGCGTACACGAGAAAGGTGTACTTTGTTTAAAAGATATCGCATGTACATTACAGGTGGGTGTAGGATTCGGGCCCATTTGTACCATGCAGCATTTAAATCTTGTGGTCTATCAAAATGATGAATTTTATTATTTTATGATAAACCTATGAACTCACCAACCTTTTGGTTGACACTTTAAAGCATGTTTATTCTCAGGTATGAAAGAAATCTTCTGCTGTGCATTTGCTCATATTACATGGAGTCATTCATGGCATATTGAGGTTAGAACCTCGCAATGGGACCAATTGTTGAAGACTTCGTCCAGATGGATTAGGACGGGTCACTACAGTTTGCCTGCATATGAAACATATAATTACAATAAGCACATTATTATCTATTAGAAAAATGGTAACTGACTTCAATAATTTAAGCAGAAGATTTACCTTTAAGAATTCAACAAAGCTATCAGATTTGTTGAGAGGATCAGCAAGAAATGTATTCAAACCAGCTAGTGGCACAACAGATGGCAGTTAGGAGTAAGAAGAAGACTGTGTAGTCCAGCACCCTTAGATAACAAAGGAGTAGAGAAGGGTGGTGTCTCAACAGTATCATCATCATTGGCATCATCATCATCATCATCATCATCATCATCAACATCCGCAGCTTCATTGTTATTTTCATTATTACCGCCAGTCATGGTTTCATCATCTTCTTCATCTTGCAGAATCATTCCTAAGGGATAATGAAACAAATGAGCATAATGACAGGATATGGGCATTATTGAAATACATAAGTATAAAACATACTTCTTTTCTATGGTTGAGAAGTAGCTTCAATAATTGGGCGTTTGTCAGCACGTTTGGAGAGTTTTGAAGCGCTCTTTGCGCTGGATGGTTGGGGGTGACTTCAATAATTTCAACCTCAGGTGAGGGTTGTGCAGCACTACCACCCTCACCCTCCGAGTTCCGTTCCGGGCTTTTGATCAACTGCTCAAACTCTGCATCTTTCGCTTTTTCGACCTCAAGTTCTTCAGTAGTTTTTGCACGTTCAGATACAATCACATTATCCAGGCAGGCTTTCTCAAACATTTTGTAAACCCTCATCTCTTCTTCTGCATAAGACAAACACAAATACAAGCAGAAAAAGCATATATAAGAATACATATGATTTATAATTAACACAATAGAAGCATAACATATTCATAAGGGAGCCTGATATGGCCGAAACGGATGGTTTTGTTTGTGCGGTGTCATCGGGCCGCAGCGCACCAGAATCAACCACCAAGGAGGTGGGGTACTGTTTTAAATTTATATCTAGTGGGGCCTAAATCGTACTACTCCTTAGTATGAGTAAGGGAAGTATGACCTAGAGTCGTATTTTTGAGATATTAGTAGAATCGAACCTATATTTAAGCCTAAGATAGTTAGGAAGGAGTAGTGGTTACTTAATTTTAGGATTTTCTAATTTATAAGACAGATAAAGTAAATGCGATAAAATTCGTAATTCAGATAAGGTTAAAGTGAGTGCATACTATGACTTCATCAGTTATTCTGCCGAGATTATGGAATGCTGGCTCATGAATAGGCATAGGCCTTGCATGCATTACACTGGTCCTAAACGCCCCTGTCATTAGACATGTCACTGGGTACTGCATTAGGCTTGAAGATTCTAAATAGACAGCAATGTCCTTTACCCCTGATGCCCATGCAGTCTGACTACAGGCATACACGTTCAGACGGCTCATCCAATTGAGCGACTCGGTTGGGTGACGTATTAACATTCCACAATGGTCTAAACTTTCTTAAGCATAATAGAATACATGGTTTACCATATCTGAGAGATGTGATATGTTTCAATGCTTTAGTTAATGATTGGTTTTAAAAGATAGTTAGGCCCTTAAAAAGAGTTCAACCATAAAGAACACCATGGCCAAGTCAAGCTGACTTCCATGAAAACGTTCGGTTATCCTAACGGTCCAATCCTTTATGTGTCTAAACTAACAGTTCCTTAATTAACTAAGAATCCCTCAAGTGGGGTGCAATTCTTGAGACCGCGTTATGGTGCAGTGTACTAATCAACACTGATCGGGTTCCATGGCCTTACTTAGCAGAGGTACATTTTACAATAACCGCTGTGCTTCAATGTGCACGTACGAAGTTTATATGCTTTGTGACTACACTAGCATGCTCTGGCACCGACAATGTACTAAGGATCTAGTCAGATGTTTCACTACGAAAGAGTCCTCAGTCGGAATCCAAAGCTCGATAGACATACTACAACCAGTGTGCCTCAAACAATCTTACGTTGTATCCGATAGACTTCACTTACCAAGGGGTGACACAGATAGTGTACTCTGAATCGGGGTTCGCGACTTCCCAATAATAGAGCCAATAACTACGTTCTATTAGTTGGAAAAGCGATTAAGTTTAAAGCATAATCGAAAAGCATTTCAACAGCATACATAAACCATAACATTATTTCGGCATTATAACTGCTTACATCATAGCATATACTAAAGATAACTACTCGCTAATCATGGCAACAATATCACAGAACATAATGATAGAAGACATTATATAAAGATAAGGGATAGAAGTACCAGTAGATTAAATGAGTTTTGAATACAAAAGTGACAACTTCAAGACTCCAGACCGCTCCTAATACAATCTTCGGCATTCTTCTCCAGGTACTAGGTTTCCCGTACGGAGTAGAAGGCCTTGAGAGTAAGACTAATATTCTATAAGAGAGAGAAAGAAGTGAATTGAAGTTTGTGTTGGAATGAATGACAAAGACCCTTTAAATAAGCACAAAATTTTCCTGCAAACGGCTGGCAGGCTGTTTGGCAAGCCGTTTGCAGGGCCCGTTTGCTGAGGCAAGCCGTTTAACGAGGTCGTTTGTTCTGACCGTTTGGCAGGCCGTTTGGCAACCCGTTTGGCAAGCCGTTTGGCTTGCTGATTCCCTGGATCGTAACTTGATTTCTTGTCTTTCACTGTTTTCGCTCTAGAATCTTCGTTTTAGCTCCGATTCTCTTGATTCATTTTGCACCGTCTTTATAATTACTTGTTCTTCAATTTTAACCGACGAAGTGGGTAATTTGCTGATAAAGTTCGAATCTTTCTTATTTTTGGGTCTTAATACCGGGATGAAAACGTGACTTATTAGCCGATATCAAATATCCCACACTTAGACTTTGCTTGTCCTCAAGCAAACTCTTATTTCCTTAAGAATCTTTTCGGAGTTTCTTTTCTAATAGCCTACGCGGTTTGCTTTTATTATAAGAGAAAAAGATAAGGTGAGTCATCTATGTTATGATTGAAACTATCTTTGCAAGCATGCGAGGAGGTTACATGACATAGGCTAGCTTTCACAGGTAACTCAAATCACACAAGTGTTTAGGGTTCCCTATAGATCTAAGAAATGAAATCACTCATAGCCAGTCAAGCGATCTAAGAAATGAAATCACTCGTAGCCAGTCATGCTGCACCCATCGTCATAGGCTTGATAAAGACTCAAATCCTTACTGCTAACGCGAGAACGGTAGTAATCTCAGCTTCTAGGTCATTTGTCAATGATGGAAAAGGAATTTTGGAGTGGTAGTGAAGTTGTTTTTGAGGGGTGAGATAGAAGGGTAATGTGGTCTTTATACAGACTTTTATTCGGGTAGATAGGAGTGCTGAAGCACTTTTGAATTTTTCTTCATTTGATAATCATTTTCGGTTAAGTTTTCTTCGGTATTTCTCTTATTACGTTATGCTCCTTTTCAGAACTTGGTTTTTTTTTTTTGATAGAGATTTCATCTCGAGAAACTTTTTGCCTGTAAACTTTTTCAAGACCTTTGTCATGATACTTGAGAGGTTTATAACATCGGGTTTTCGAAAGGAATCTCATTTTCTGGATTTTTTGAGTAATAGTAAAGATGATGTGGATGTGGTGGTGGAGTAGAAGTAGTGGAGGTGCGGAAGACTTATTTTTGACAAATAGCTAGCTCTTCTGATTATAACCGAATCACATTTCACTGCTTGGAAATGTAGATCTAAAGCAAGTTCTGATTCTGAGCACAGACATCGGCACTCTCAACGAAAAATAGTGAAACATTAAAGATGAATGCTGGTCTTATTTGGGGTGCCTCACCATAATCAATTTAGGTCGATAATGCCTTAGTCATGCAATGCTCTATTAGAGATTTGGTTCAACCTAACAACATTTTCACCCAACTTAAGCCTTATTTTTATTGGCAACCGTTTTAGGTTTTCAAAAATACTTTTTCTAAAAGGCTTTCTTTCGCAAAAATTTTTGAAATTTGGCTTAAGGACTTGGAATCTTCGTAATGGGTTATTTTTATATATCATAAAAATATTATACCAACATCCCACACTTAGACGAACATTGTCCTCAATGTTCCTAGTGTATCCCACACTTAGGAGTTTTAGTTGAAGATTTAGGATTATTTGTCTAATGTTTTAATTGGGTTGTTATTCCACACTTAGTGATAAGCTAGGATGTGGCATAGTTCGACACTTGAGCTAGTAGCGAAAAGAAAGAAATACCCCTAGCATATGCGGCTGGCTTCCTTGCATCTTTTATTGATCGGCTAATTTGTCATCCTTTATTCTTCTACTCTACTTTATTGCACGGGGTGCCTCCCGAGAAGCGCTTTTGTTTAAGGTCGTTAGCTCGACCGTAGTGACGCTTTAAAAAGCAAACATTCCTCACTGATGGTTGTAATCTTGTTCTTCTCGAGGGAATGTCAGTCTTGGCGGGTAAATCCTGAGAAAGTGTCGGACCAATAGTGGTAGAAGGTCCGGTACTTCTCTTGAAAATCTTCTAAAAGATAAGTAGTGCACAGTTTCGACTCTTGATAAGTCTTGAAGTCCGATGAGAATGTGATCCATTGCTCTGCTGGTTGACCCATGAATGTCAATCATAGAAGCATTGTTGGTGGTGATTGTTTCTCTGATGGGATGCTCATTTCGGAGGTCTTCAAACAATGTTAGAAACTGTATCTTTAGAATCTCGAAGTCTTTGGAATAGTGATCTCCGCAGTAAGAGTCTGTAGCTTTGCACAGATTTGTTAAAAGACGAAGCTGAAAAGAAGTGAACTGCAATCCTGATCCGAGCATTAATGTCACCGTATTTGAGTATATCTCCCGACATCCAGCTTTAAATGTGAAACTAGGATCTGTGGATTCGTGGAAGATACATGATATCCGCTTCGTAACATAGGTCGCAATGTTGACTCGATCTGGTTCAAGATGAGAGAACGGATTATTTCGCCTTACTTCCTCCGTAACAGCGTCTCGTAACTCTTTGATAATCAGATCAGCATGGTGATCAATTGTTACATAAATCACTAGTCTGTCTGGTGTACTTTCAAAATTATCTCTTTTAGGAGAGCGAACAAGCTGTGAATATTCTCGATCATTTGCAAATCAGAGTAATAAGTCGGGTGTCCGGTGGAAAGATCCATGTGCTTCCGGATGAGAGTCAGTAGTGCTCGTTGATTTACTGAGAATGAAAGTGCAGATCCGGCTAAGGCATTATAAACCTTAGAGTAAATGACCTTCTTATCTCGACAGAATCTTGTCTCAAGAATAGTGCAAACCACTGAATTGTGCTCTCGTTGCCTTTCTTTTTGGTAGATATGATCGTGAAGAGAATTGATAAAGTCTTGAATGCGTTCTTCTAGGATTTCAACATCATTGTATTTTCTTCGGAGATAGAGGTTGTGTTCTTCTCGGATAGCCATAATTCCTTCTGTTAAGTGTAGTGAAAAATCAATTGTTGATTTACGGATGGCTTCGAGAATATCTTCAAATTCATCGGTATCATTGATGAAGGTTATCATGTCTGCGTGTGTAGATATGACCGGAATTCGATCTGAAGAAGAGTCCGACTCCCCTTGATCTGGTTCGGTTGGAGAGTGTGAGTTATTCAGAATATCTTCATGTTGCTCTTCCTCGTCATCATCGGTATATTGTTCTTCTGAGGATGCGTCTGATGAACGGGTTTCTTCGGTATTCTGATTCTCCACTTTGATACTTACAGGATCAATTTCTATATCCTTAACCTCAGCCTTATCGTTCTTCTTCTTGAAGTGAATGATTGAACTGTGATCTTCCGTCTCAAGCCTCATTAATTCTTCATGACGCTTACTACTTAGAGTGGGTATTTTCACAGTTTCTTTTACGTCTTCCATTTCCTCTTCCTCTTCATATTCCTCTTCTTCCTCTATTTCTTCGTTGGGATCCTCTTCTTCCATTTCAGGGTCGTCTACAGACTTTGATTCGACACCCATCTCGATATCATTGGCTGGTGGTGAAGACTCATCTTCGGAAGTGATCCATCTGGTGGAAATAGCAAACATCTCTGCCTGTCCAGAAAGATCGGTTGGTCGGTCAATTTTGAAGGTAATGCTCTCCCCATGTGATCGTAAGATCAAGGTTTGATTGTACACATCATTGACAGTCCTAGCCGTATTCTTGAAAGGTCTTCCTAACACTACTGGTGTGTATAGGTCTTCCTTAATATCCATTACTATGAAATCCGTAGGATACAAGAATTTGTCGACTTTCACCAAGACATTTTCAACTTTGCCCTTAGGATATCGAAATGTGTGATCGGCAAGTTGGATTGTCATTTTACTTGGTGACAAGTCTCCTAACTCTAATCTCTTGTAGAGAGAGTAGGGTATTAGGTTGATACTTGCTCCTAAATCTGCTAGCGCATGAATGGTTCCAGATTGGTAGATTGAACACGGGAAAACGAATCGGCCCATATCTCTTAGTTTCTGTGGTAGAGAGTTCCTGAGTAATGTAGAGCATTCTTCACTTAGTGTAATTTTGTTAAAATCTGGTATCCTTTCCTTTGTAGAGAGAAGCCTTCGGATGTATCTCTTCTGGTTGGGGACTTTGGACATAGTGTCCAGGAATCTTCCATCAAGTTTGAAGGAATCAAGCTTGGATGGTTCTTCCTGTAGCCTTCCAGGATAGGGTACGCGAACTGGAGTTTCAGGTGTCAGCTTTTTAGTATATGTCGATTTGTTCTTGAGCCTAGCTGACCTTCTCCGTGGTTCTTCCTATGGGATTACGGAATCCATTTGCTTTGCTTCTTCTATGTGGGGATTTTGGATAGTATTACTTGGTAACCTTCCATGCGGTCGGGTTTCAAGGCGTTGTGATAACTGTCCGAGCTGCGTCTCCAGACTTTTGAGTAGAGCCAATTGATTTCTCATTAGTATCTCCGTCTGATCTTGCCTGGCTGCAGTTCTCTGATTTAGCTGTTGTTGTCCTTGAATGAACTGAGTCAACTGATCATCAGCTCCGAGAGTGGGGTTAGTTACTTTTGTAATCTGGGTGGTAGGGAAATTTTCCTCAGCTGGCGGACCAGTGAGTGGAAGTGGTTGATCGTAGGTCAATTGAGATTGCTGGGATGGATAAGGTGGATAGCGATAGCGAAAAGGCTGGCTGTTTTGTTGAAACTGATTAACTCTAGGTTGTTGATTGAATCCGGGATTTGGTGGACGATCTGGGTATTGAACGTAACAGACTAAACCGTCAGGGTTTTCGTACTCAACTTGATATTCTTCAGTAGGTTGCGGGCTGGTACAATTAACACAAGCCTGAGCTTGGTTGACCTGCTGCGGCTGCATCTTCTATTCTTCGAGTTGTTTAGCAAGAGATTCCATCTTATCTGTGAGGGATTTGATGGCCTCTGTTTGATTGTTAAGTGCAGAGAGTTGGGCAGATGATGAAGTTGTTTCATCACTGTTCCAGTCATGATGATGCATTGTCATGTTCTCGAACAATTCCCATGCTTCGTCTGCAGTTTGGTTCAGCAGATTCCCTTGAGCTGCTGCATCGATCGTCGTCTTATGATTTATCGTAAGACCATTGTAGAAGGTACAGATTTGGGTTGACCATTCTAGCTGGTGATTAGGGCATTTCTTCAGCAGGGTTTTGAATCGCTCCCATGCAGTGTAAAGAGATTCATCATAACTTTGTTTAAAGTTAATGATGTCATTCTTAAGCTTGACTTGTTTAGAAGGAGGGAAATATTTGGTTAGGAATTTAGTAGTCATCTCCGTCCATAACGTGATGGAATCTTTTTCCAGTCCTTCGAACCAGGTTTGAGCATGATGAGTGAGAGAATAGGGAAACAAGTATAGCCGAACTATATCTTGTCCTATCCCTGGCTGTTTGTAGGAGTTCGAAAGAGATATAAATTTATCAAGGTGAGAATTAGGATCGTCATTCGGTAATCCATGAAACTGACAGCTATTCTGGATGAGCTGGATGATGTGATGTTTTAACTCGAACGAGTGTCTTTGAATCTCCGAAAATCTGATCAGTCCTCCTCGACCTTCAATCGAGGGTTTGGTGTTTTCTGCTAAAGTAACACGTAACGCCATTCGATTTATGATTTGTGCTTCCTTGCGTGCTTTAGAGATTATTGCGTCTGGATCAGGTACGAATAACAATGGCCCTGGTCTAGATCGGGTTTGGGTCATACACTGGGTATGCCTTTTTGTTTTTTAATTTTTAGCAAATAAACTAAATTTCTAAAGTAATCTAAGTTAATCTAAACTAGTCTAAGGTAGCCTAATCTAAAGTAGTCTTTGTCTAAGGTAATCTAATTTAATTAACTAACTATCCTATGGTTGAATATGTTTTTGGTTCTGGCTACCGATTCCCTGGTATTTCGATAACAGAGCTCCACACGAACTATTCAACAAACCAAGTGGCAAGGCCGACTATGGAGAGGCAGGATCCTTTTGGTCCCAATATAATTGGCGACTGTTCGGAAAATCTAACAACCAAGTCCGTGTATAATTGTTTTTCTTAGACACCACTAAATGCTTGTGAATAAGTTTGATAAAGAGCAGTATGCCTGATACCAGTTCCCTGGCAGCGGCGCCAAAAACTATACTCCCCCTTGATATGGTCAAAATGGACGGTTTTGTTTGTGCGGTGTCGTCGGGCCACAGCGCGCCAGAATCAACTACCAAGGGGGTGGGTACTGTTTTAAATTTATATTTAGCGGGGCCTAAATCATACTACTCCTTAGTATGAGTAAGGGAAGTATGACCTAGAGTCGTATTTTTGAGATATCGGTAGAATCGAACCAATATTTAAGCCTAAGATAGTTAGGAAGGAGTAGTGGTTACTTAATTTTAGGATTTTCTAATTTATAAGACAGATAAAGTAATTGCGATAAAATTCGTAATTCAGATAAGGTTAAAGTGAGTGCATACTATGACTTCATCAGTTATTTTGCCGAGATTATGGAATGCTGGCTAATGAATAGGCAGAGGCCTTGTATTTGGTCCTAAAATCCCCTGTCATAAGACATGTCACTGGGTACTGCGTTAGGCTTGAAGATTCTGAATAGACAGTAACGTCCCTTACCCCGACGCCCGTGCAGTCTGACTACAGGGATACACGTTCAGACGGCTCATCCAATTGAGCGACTCGGTTGGGTGACGTATTAACATTCCACAATGGTCTAAACTTTCTTAAGCATAATAGAATACATGGTTTACCATATCCGAGAGACGTGATGTGTTTCAATGCTTTCATTAATGATGGGTTTTAAATGATAGTTAGGCCCTTAAAAAGAGTTCAACTATAAAGAACACCATGGCCAAGTCAAGCTGACTTCCATGAACACGTTCGGTAATCCTAACGGTCCAATCCTTTATGTGTCTGAACAAACAGTTCCTTAATTAACTAAGAATCCCTCAAGCGGGGTACAATGCTTGAGACTGCATTATGGTGTAGTGTACTAATGAACACTGACCAGGTTCCATGGCATTACTTAGCAGAGGTACAACTTACAACAACCGCTGCGCTTCAGCGTGCATGTATGAAGTTTATATGCTTGGTGACTACACTAGCATGGTCTGGGACCGACAATGTACTAAGGGTCTAGTCAGATGTTTCACTATGAAAGAGTCCTCAGTCGAAATCCAAAGCTCGATAGACTTACTACAACCGGTATGCCTCAATCGATCTTACGTTGTATCCGATAGACTTCTCTTACCAAGGGGTGACACATATAGTGTACTCTAAATTAGGGTCCGCGACTTCCCAATAACAGAGCCAATAACTACGTTTTATTAGTTGGAAAAGCGATTGAGTTTAAAGCATAATCGGAAAGCATTTCAACAGCATACACAAACCATAACATTATTTCGGCATTATAACTGCTTACATCATAGCATATACTAAAGATAACTACTCGCTAATCATAGCAACAATATTACAGAACATAATAATAGAAGATATTATATAAAGATAAGGGATAGAAGTACCAGTAGATTAAACGAGTTCTGAATACAAAAGTGACAACTTCAAGACTCCAGACCGCTGCTAATGCAATCTTCGGTGTTCTTCTCCGGGTACTAGGTTTTCCGCACGGAGTCGAAGGCCTTGAGAGATGACTAATATTGTACAAGAGAGAGAAAGAAGTGAATTGAAGTCTGTGTTGGAATGAATGACAAAGACCCTTTAAATAAGCACAAAATTTGCCTGCAAACGGCTAACATGCCGTTTGGCAGGCCGTTTGCAGGGCCTGTTTGCTGAGGGAAGCCGTTTAATGAGGCCATTTGTTCTGGCTATTTGGCAGGTCATTTACCACATTGGCAGGCCGTTTGGCAGCCCGTTTGGCAAGCCATTTGGCTTGCTGATTCCCTGGATCGTAACTTGATTTCTTGTCTTTCACCGTTTTCGCTCTAGAATCTTCGTTTTAGCTTCGATTCTCTTGATTCTTTTTGCACCATCTTCGTAATTACTTGTTCTTCAATTTTAACTGACGAAGTGGGTATTTTGCTGATAAAGTTAGAATCTTTCATGTTTTTGGATCTTAATACCGGGGTGAAAACGTGACTTTTTAGCCGATATCAGATCCTACCATGGCCTGCCCAGCGCAACACTGACATATATCCATAATGCCAATTGTCACTCATATTGGATAGGACTAGAATGGCTTCGTAATCAACATAAGACCTTTGTGGAAGTTTCAGTGTCTTCTAAGCTTCTATAGTTTTTTTTCTTCCTCCGATGGATCAATGGCTTTACTAACCCTAATTTTTGTTTTGCCCCATTTACAGACGCTTGCCCAGGAATCTTGGATAACCCTCTCATTAACAAAGAAAAAGGGTTCTTTATAGTTTTTCAAAGATGTTTCCTTATCACCAGTAAAGGATTTCCCTGGTTTGCAATCAAATGTGTACCAGAATTGACTCACTAATCGAGTCCTAAACAGCTCATGAAAAATATTTACACTAGGTTCTCTATTGAGGCAATTGCAATACATTTCAAAAAGAATAATTTTTTTGTAAGCCAAGATGGTGAATTTGGCTCAACCCTATCCCATAGTGGGCAAGCACTTCCTGCAGAAATACATAAGGGGGAATACGGAGGTTTACTATGGTTAGTTGTAATTTATACAGAGTAATCATCTTTGTGGGAGGTTTATTGGCTCCATCACTTGAAGATGGAACTATTGGATTTAAATGCCTAAGATTCTTATACGCTATACAAAGTTTATCTAAATCTGCTTCCGTTATGCTTGATGGGATCGTATTTACGTTGCGTGTGTCCTTCTGAGAAGACGTGCTGCTAGACTCGGCCATGGTAGTAACAAAGAAAAAGCAGTAGAAATAGAGGAGAAATAAAATCGAGAACTAACCTTGCAAAAATAATTGTTATGAACCCTAGATGCAATTACAGATGATCTTGAGAGAATTTGTAAAGTTTCGGAAAAGGAAAATTGAAATGGGGACGGGCTATTTATAGTCAAGTTGGTGGACGATGAAAGGACAAGATTGAACCACATGTACAGACTAGATCAATTGGGTGTAAATTTTAAATTTCAAAAAAATAAATCAAAATTACTTTAGGATGTTTTGGGGGCAAAAGTCATCATTGAAGGATGACATCAAGACAGAGCAGCAGATGGCTACAACAGTTTATGTCCCCGAGGAAAAAAGGCATCTTTTATTTTTATATAGTTTAATGACTTTATTTTTTATAAAGATAAAGACATTAAATTGGGGAGGACTTAATGGTGTATCCTAGGGATACACGCATAAAAGCATCATTTTTGTACAACAGAATGGATCAAAAAGCATAAAAGATAGCAGTGTTTGGCAGTTTTTAGCATTTCCCATCCAGCTCTCACTAGGCCGCCTAGTGTCATGCGTAAGCCATGCAGACAGCTTCTATTCTTAAGCCCTTTGATTAAGTGCGTGAGCGGCACGCAGCCACGTCAGCACACGCCAAAGGCGGTTCCGGATATATCGCATAACTGAGTTAATCAGCTTTTGACACGCGTTCCCGAGAATTTCGGACATTCTACGCCTATAAATAGAACCCCTGGGTCACCACATTTCACATCTGAACTTCAGTGAGAGAGAAGTACACTTTCTCTCACACATAGTTCTTTCTCACTCTAAAACATTAACTGCTTAGCAACAGAACGCTACACGGATCAATTCCAGATTGATCCCAGGACTGATTGAGGCCACCCCACGGATTTCTCATCCGTGTTCCGGGTCTGCAGGGACTACTTCCCTAGGGTAAATATCAGTCGGTAACATATAACACTAGGCTGTTATTGTACTGTACTAGTACGTTTCATCCGCTATATCGAAAAATAGTACCAACAAGAACAAACTTTATTCAAAAACTCTGAACCATTCAGCGCTAAATCATCAAGTTTTATCAAACACGCTCTTACTCGGTATTTACATTGAATCCAATCGAAATCTTACTATAAGATAATCACATAACATGATGTGGCTAATTTATTATTTATTATTTTTAATAAACCAGAGCACAATGGGAGAATCAAAAATCAAGAGACAGACAAAAAGCGATCGCCTTAAACCAAGTAACAAAACACGTGCCAATTTTCCACATATTACATGTCACATGTGTCATAAAAAGATAAGATAATGCTTTTTGCTTTATCTTCATAATAATACTTCCAATATTTTTATTTTATTTTATTCCATTTTATTTTATTACTAGTAAAATGACCCGTAAAATCACGAATTTATTTAAACGGAATAATTTAATGACATGTTTTAAGTATAAAAGTGAATGTAAACGTTGAAGTCATTTATTTTAATGACCCATTTGACTAAGAAGCTTGTCGTTGTTTTTACAAATATATAGAGACATGTATTTTCGCATACATATGTAACGTAATAAATTTTGTAAAAAGAATCCATATTTGGATATTAATAATATAATAATTATAATTATAGTTATCATATTAATAATAAATAAAAATAATAAAATTCGATCAAAGTTGAGTATTTATATTTTTTAAAATATTAATAATTATTAGTAATAATAAATGTCTTTTAAAATTTTTTAGAAAATTAAAATTACAATTTATGAGAGATTAGTATTTCCTTTTGAAAAGATTTCCTATTAATTTTTTAATTAAATTAATACATATTTATGACATCATCATGAAAATAAAAGGGTAATTAGCTTAATAATGATATCATAATTTTAGAACTTTATATTTATATAGTATATAATTAAATTAAATTTTTATAATATATAATATATAAGTAGCTTTATATTATATAATATAAAAGTTTTATAATATAATATTATATTATAAAAGTTTTATAATATATAATATATATTATATAATATAAAATTAGATTTATATTTTCTTTTATAAAAGATTTCGTATTATTTTTTAATTAGACTAATATATAATTATGACATCATCATTATGAAAATTAAAGGGTAATTAGCTTAATGATGACATCATCATTTTAGAGCTTTATATGACTATATAGATTGTCTATGGCAAAACAAAGAAATTAAATAAAATATTACAGTACTCCTTAGTAATTATAGAAGACAAATACATCGCTCTCTGAGAAGACAAAAACCATTGACAATGAAAGATAAACACAATGTATCAGATGCTCATCAGATTTCAGAATAGTTATATACAAGAATATGAGATGTCCCTTCAAGTTGTATGTTAAGAATAAGGGTTTAATAATTACGGAAAAAGTTAAAAAAAAAAAAACAAAAGAGTTAAAGTGATGTAATAGATTGTCCACGAAGATAGAGAAATGAAATATTGATTTCTTAAACCACTTTCAATCGTGACGTTGCTTCTTTTCAAGATTGACTCTCACATCAGCGTCACATCAACACTTATTTTCCCGCACTAACCAAACACTAACTGCTAACAATCATGACGTACCAATGACTTGGTCCCATCTCCATTTTTTTAGACAGCGATTGGAATCACCCGAGGGGTACTAAACCACCTGTTGCAATCATCTCCCGTTTCGACTGTGCCGATGCAGCGATAATAACCCTGCCCCCATCGCTGCACGAGAGGAAACCTTGAAACCGATCAAAGGGCACGGCCAAGTAAAACCCCCATCCCCTTTACGTCTCCAAACGATATGGGAAAGGTGCCATGGGTGGATACTTCGTAGCAGAGATAAAATTGTGTTTTTAATATGTAGGCAACAGAGGTCGAACTACTGACCTCCCCTAAAGGAGGCATGCCACCAACCGCAGGACCACATCACAACTTCAATCTCCATTTTTATATTAAACTTATTTTACTTATAATTATTACTAATTGTATTAGTATATTAGTATTAATTGTATCAGTATATTATTATTATTATTATTATTATTATTATTATTATTATTATTATTATTATTATTATTATTATTATTATTATTATTATTATTATTATTATTATTATTATTATTATTGTTATTTGTCAAATAATAACGTAAAACAAGTGAACATTTGTTTATTAAACATAAACATAGAGACTATCTTACATAAAAGTAGGGACTTTGAGGTTGATTGATATCGGCTAAAAGTCACATTTTTACCTCGATATTAGGGCAAAAAATAATAAAGTTCCAAGCTTTTTTGGCAAAATAATCGCTTTTTAGTTAATTTTGTAGATTAAGTGATTACAAAGTCAATTCAAAAAGAATCAAGTAAATCGGAGCTAAAAGGAAGATTCTAGAGCGAAAACGGTGAAAGACAAGTTACGATCCAGCAAAACAGCAGACGCAAAGGGGCCATACGGCCTGCCATCCGGCTTGCCATACGGCTTGTCATGTATGTATACGGCCTGCCATGCATCCGGGCACAACAAACGGCTCACCATGCCATACGGGCAGGCCATACGGCACATAAGTATTCAAGCTTATTTAAAGGCCAATTGTCATCCATTTTCCACACACATCTTTTCACTCTCTCACTTCAATACATTTTCTCTCACTAGAGCTTTCAAGGTCTTCTCACCTCCGAGCGAGAAATTAAGTATCCAGAGGTGAATGCCGAAGATTGTAGTAGGAGCGGTCTAGAGGATGTCAGCACATGTAATGGTATAGATCTCTTCTGTAAACGGTGAACGCCTTCTTTAATCTAACAAAGTTATTTTGTTTCTTTAAGTTGCTTTCATCTTACTTGCTTATCTATCCATTGCAAATGTTTATTACATGTTTAATATCTTATCTGAAACTTATGCTATTATTAGGCTGAAACCTTGACGGGTTAGAAGTCTAATTTACGAACCACTCTTTCCATTAACTCATGTGGCTATAACCTAGTATTAGGACTTGATCAACCCTAAGATACATGGTAAGTAGTTATGTGTGCTTAACGTCACAATAGGGATATAGTACCTACGTACAGTTAATCATTTATCCGTCAAAGAAGAGCTACCCATTTAGGTTGTGATTAAAGTAAGTAATATAGAGTTCAGTGAACACTAACTTACTCAAAAGCATGAATCGCATCAGAAGCAACGTTCTTGAGATGTTGTAAGATGATTCGAGGTTGAGTAAGTCATTGCAAAGGAGAGACCTCTAATCCAATTAGCAGTACCTTAGGATATCTAAGATTGCACATCTGCTAATGTTAAGGCGTAGCTTAGTATTAAGTAGAGGAATGTTACTTTAGTTAAACTAACTAGGATTAAGAAAAGCTGAGACTTTCCTTTAGGGATATACCACTTTATTCATGTACCTCGGATTCTATCAATAAGGTCGTTTAAACCCTTTTAGGTTAACTTTGGGAGTAGGGATATCCGTCTTAGCCAGAATCTTCAAAGCCTAAAATCTTAGTGACAAATCGATTAGGTTCATAGCCCAATTGATTGAGGTTTAGTGTTCATTCTAGGAAGTTAAACTCTTTCAATAACCCTCCATCAGTATCCTATTCTTCATACCTATCCTTTTTTATCTTTATAGTTTACATCACCTTAGTTAAATCTAATCTATCACCACTTGTCATTAGGGTTAACTATTTAGGCACTTTTATCCCACATTACTGAGCAAATATATAAAAATACGAACCTAAGTTATACTTACCACTTACTCGTTAAAATGAAGACAAGTAGGTGAATTATAGCTCGGAAACCCAGCTAAATTTTAATAATAAAACCATTACTCCCTCTTGGTAACTGATTCTGACATTTTGCGACCTAACGATACCCGCATAAATAAAACAGTCCGTAAAAATTTGTTGACTTTTGTAAAATTGTTGACTTTTGTAAAAAATTGTGTTTTATGCCCAATTTTTATTCCTTTCATGCTTAATTAGACAATGTGATTGATATGTCATATGTGTTAGTTTGTAGGTTCGATTGAGGCATTTTGGTTCAATTTTGGCATACGATTTGTGAATTTGTATTCTATGATAGAATTTGGTGAAATTTTTGGAATTATAATGTTTTGCTAGCTCATTTAGGCTTAGTAATTCACCTAAAACACTTAGGAACTAGTTTTGGAACAATTTAGGATCGTTTGATTGAAAATTGCAATTTTGATAAAAATGTACAAAATTAGGCTTTCGATTTTTCCTAACGCTAAAATGTTTTTAAAACTTAGGATGACTTTAAAACTAGTTAAAATTAAGATATCATTGACTTAAGAAAGAATTTGGAATCTAGTCTTTGATTTTTCTTATTATGTACGTTTTGGTTAAAATGAATTTTTTTCGATAAAAATAGTTTTGAATCATGACTTAAGAATGTTATAGGAAGAGTTTGATGCTTTAAAATATTTAAGGTAATTAGAAATGGTCATTTGGATCATTGTATGCTTAAAAATCATCCTACTTTGAATAAAATTGCTTATTACGACTAACTCGCTATAATTATTATTTTTTAGCATTATTTGTTGCAATCACGGGTACGCTTTGAATTTTGCTTGAAATAAATTTATAGTTAGTTTGAATGTTTTTTGTGGCAATTTTGGCTATAATTGACGATAGCAGGGATATGGAAAGTGCCATTTTTAAAGCCCCCCATTTCGATTTTTTTTCAAGAATCATATGCACTTTTCATTATTTCTTGTTATAATAAGTCTTATTATTTTGGAACATAACCTACATTGTTTAATTATTGCAGATGACAAATAGATATCATCTTCCCGACGAGTGCCAGTTACCTCATTCTATCCATGGGCAGGATAACCAGGGATATACGAGCCGTTTATGAGGACTTGGATTAATAAGCAAAAGGGACATAACAAGTACATTAATTGGGAGATAATGGAACAATGCGTGTGGGCAGACGAATTGAGAAATCTGCTAAGTTTTCGAACAAGTGGGAATACACACAGCGCATGGTTAAAGTTGTTTGAGATAAATGGGCACGTGTATCAAGAACCGTTTGTAGAGTTCATGGCTACGTGGGAATTTGAGGAAAATGTTAATTCAAAAGAGTATAACAGCCGTTCTTGTACCCACTTCAGCCATCAAATGTCACTCACCATCTCACTCTTACACAGTTCACCACTCATCTGGAGCTTCACAAGAATTCTCATGTGAATCGCCCAATATTCAAGCGAGGGTACACTACTTTGGACCCTAATTCGATCATCAAGCTTTCTGACACACCTACAACACTGATCAAGCAGGCTAGAGGTCAGGAAAAAAGGCTTCCAGTTTCATCAACTGAGTTCACCGACTCCTTCATCACCTCTTGACGAAGATACTCCTCCCGAAGACTCGGCATGGTGGAGTCATCACCATTGCCGACATGCAGCTTATGCACTCCATATTCCATAACCAGAATATGCAGGTTGCATATCTTTTGGCTTAGGCATTTACTGTCGAGAGAAACGCACCGCATACTGTTGAGCCAATTTTAGGGGATGTTGTCACCAAACTACTTAGGCGGATGCATATATTGGGTAGTGTTGAGGCAATGGGTTATAGGAGAGAAACTGAGTCAGAGGAGATAGGGTACAAACTGCTACACAATTGGCAGTTCATTCAGATACGGGATTAGTAGTTGATAGTTTGGGCAGACCCAGCGGTTGCAGGTTCAGTCGATTGGACTGTTCCTGATGTGATAGTTAGAGGATTTAGGCCTGACCCTAGGACAAGGGATGGTAGGAGGCGAGCTAGAGGTTCACAGGAACCGAGGGATGATGATGATCCCACTTTACATGGTGAGCCCACCGACAGTGATACTCAGAGGCACTCACTAGTACGCCAGGGGGCTCAGCCATATTATGAGCCATATCACTATCATATGGGAGACGTTCCTGGGCCCGAGAGGTCGTTCGCTGAGTCTACGATATTCCAGAACCTTCAGCACTTCACATATCATGCAGGGAGGCAGCTTAACGTGCCACCATATCCTTAGGAGTATCCTTTGATTGTCGCCCATAGAGAGCTTAGAGATGCATGGACCAGTTATCATCGCCCACCACCACCTCCTCCTCAACATCACTATACTCAGCACACAGTCTTTCCTTCTCTACCATGGGAGCAGAGCACAGGGTATGAGGATTTGGCCAACGGCATTTTCGCACCAAACCTCGTCAGCACACATAGAGATACATCTGCCGATGTACAGACTTCTGTATAGGACTAGGATGTAAGCCAGGGTATGGCTGAGAATGTAACACAGGGCCTGGGAGGAATCGATATGAACCTTGATTGGGGTAGAGTTCTGCAGGAAGGACAAGGTTGGCGTACGGGGTCAATGATTCATACTAGCACCTCATCGCTCACTGGACTAATCGCACGCTTGGCCAAGGTTCGCTTTATGGTATCTTCAGGAACCAACACTTCAGGATGGGTACGGCGGTTGGCCACAGACGAGGAGATGAGCGATGAAGGCCAATCAGACTTGACCCAAGACAGCCCCGGACCAGTGTATCTTACTCTCTCCCTCCGCATATGACAGATCAGTCATGATTGTACTCTCTCTCTCTCTCTATCATTTTACTTATGAATATCTGTGATGTTTGATACCTATATTACATTATCACTGTACACCCAATCTTGGGCATAACTACTTTTTACTTCTTAGTTTTTATGATATTAGTTAAATAAGTTTGCATGAATAAACGTCACAAACAAACGACGATCTAGACAGTACACAAGATGGAAGCACGACTTGGAGCAAGGACATATTGAACGAGAATGGCACCACCATAAGATTTGAAGAAACCATAATCGGTGAACCATCCATACCCACCTTGCGACCATAGGGGAGTACTACGTTTTCACCACTTTTTCAATAGAATATACGCAAAATACTTGATCACTTTTGACACTAAGTGTGGGATTAACAACCCTACCAACATAAACTTTAAATAACAAAATGTTTTTTAAAACTAAAGTGTGGGATACGCCGTATCCCTAACATTGAGGACAATGTTATTTTAAACTGTGGGATAGCAATATATTGCTATCCCACACTTTAAAATAACATTATGTGTTCGGGTATAGCCCAACGGTTCAACCCCATGTATCTTGTGTCATGGGATAAGGAGAGGTCATGGGTTTGATCCCTTAGGGATGACATGATTTTCTTTAAACCAATTGAACACCAATAATGGTGGTATATATTGACCCTATAGGGAGGTTTTACCAGATTCGTTCACGGACTTCTACCCGGTGCACTGCCCGAATGGATGTGCTCCCGGGTACCGTCGATCGGGTTCGGGTTTCCGCCCGGACGTGTGTGTTACGTGCAAATGATGAGGGTCGTTGAAAGAAATGATCTAATGATGCCAAAAAATCGCCATTAAAAAAAACAATATATTGCACATAATGATTCTCTCAAAATCCTCAAGTGTCTAACAAACTAATTTTTTTTTACGAAAATTTAAAACTTTTCGAGCTATAAAACACTTAGGATTCCAGAATTCTATAAATGATCATAAAGTTTTGTTAAAACATATACAAAAGAGGAAAACGAAGTTGAAACTTTTTGCGAAAATCGAACCAATTTTCCAAAAGAGCATTGCATAATCAAAGGCGCAATTTGACCCATTATAATTGTTGTGAGGCACCCCAAATAAGTCCCAACAAGCACTCATTTTTAGTGCTTCACTATATTTCCGTTGAGTGCACCAATGTTAGGCATCTTTGAATCAGAACTTGCTCTTGATCTATATTTCGGAATCACACCTTTTGACGAGAATTACTAAGTTAAAAACCTTAACTATTCGTGAAAGACAAAACACCCCCATCACATACCTTCATTTTCATTTTCACTCCAAACCACCACGAAACCATCTACCGCTATCCAACCTTTTCATAAAGAAATAAATCCCGATGAAATCATAACTTCCAAGAGATCCTCTATCAAACCGCATTAGAAAAATGCGAGCATCCAAGTCAAGTATCATGGAGACCGCCAATAAAAGGAGACCTCGAAGAGAAAAGCAAAAGATGCTTGAAAAAATAAAAAAATAAAAAATAATAATAATTTTGATGAATAGAGGTATTGAGAAAAGGTGCAAAACCAAAAAGATTCGAGAAAAGAACTCCTGGCAGTAAAAAAAAGAAGGATGCTCATTCTGAAATTCTCGATAAAAAGTTGAAATGATTATCAAAATTGATCCTTAAAGAACTCCTATCTATCCAAACCCTTTCACAAACCAAACCTCCAAATCACCATCTCTTCACGATATAAGCCGAGTCTATAACTGAAAATTCACTCGAATAAGTGATGGAGATGTGAGTCTTGATCAAGCCTATGATGAAGAGTGCAAACATGACTGGCTATGAGCGATTTCATTTCTTAGAACTATAGGACACCCGATACACTTTAGTGAATTGAGTGACCCGAGTGAGATAGATTTAGTTATGTAACCTCCTCTCATGCTTGTGGAAAAAGATTCGGGAATAACAAAAAGGATAAAACCAAGTTTTCGCTCCTACGTCCTGCAAACAAAGATCGCTTGATCACTACGAATAGGAATCTTCTGTGCTAAAACCTCAATAGTTTTCTTGAGAACAAGCAAAGTCTAAGTGTGAGATATTTGATTTCGGCTAAAAAGTCACATTCGTACCTCGATATTAGGACCCAAAAATAATAAAGTTCCAAGCTTTGTTGGTAAAATAATCGCTTTTTCGATTAATTTTGTAAATTAATGTAACACCCCATATTTTAGGTGTGTAACGACGTTTTAGATGTCGTCGATAAAACTGCCACTAAAAAAGCTGAAAAGTGCCACTAAAGCCTGGATGCATTTAAAAGTGCCACTAATTAGGAACGACCTTATAGTAGGAACTACCTTAGATCTCAGGAACAGACGTTCTTAATTAGGAACGACATTCCGCAGGAACGACGTTCCTGTGTCTGAGTTATGTTTTGAACCCATTTTTAAAAGGGTTTTAAGTGGGGGCAAGTTGGTCTTTTCACATAAGAATGACCTTATAGCAGATGGATTAGTTCTAGTTCCATCCTAATTTCATTTTCTACTCAACCAAACACTCTCAAACTTTCTAGAGTGAGAAGCACATTTCCTAGTGTGAGAAAGCTTAGATTGGAGGTGAAGGAGGTTGAATCTCTCTAAAGTGCAAGAGTTAACATTGTTCATCTTGCTGCTAGCTATGAGGTGATAGTGGTGGTAAGTCTTAACTCTGATTTTTATTCAATTTGAGATTAGGGTTTGAGATTGTATGTTCTTGATATAATCCATCTAGCTTACAAATGGGTGTTTGAAGCTAGTGTGGGTGTTCTTTGACCCTTGTTGGTGGGTTTTGGGTTGGTAAATGTTTTGGTCATGTGTAGATTTTCAATTTGGACATAATCACAAGTATTAGTGATTTTTTTTGGTGAATGGAACCCAAATGGGTGTCTTTGGAAGTTGATTTTGGGTGCTAACCCGATTTGGGTCAAAATGGGTCAATTAGTTGAATTGGGTCTTGAAGTGCTCCTAGCACTTGACCATCAGTTGTATTTTGATGAGTTTGGGACTAAATCACTAGCTTTTAGTGATTTGGGGAGTTTGGGTCTTGTTTGACCAAGTTGGAGAACTTAGGTCAATTTGGGTCAAAGTTGCACTTCTGGGCTTTTGGGTCAAGCTACTAGTGTTTATAGCTTCATGTTGTAATTTATGCTAGGTAACTCACTTTTGGAGCAATCTTGAAGTCCTAGCTCGTTTATTGACTCGTCTAGTTGTTCAAGGTGAGTGGAGTATTTATATGTGTGTATATATAAATTGTTTGCTTGCGGGTTAGTGGCGAGTACTATCTGATTATGAAGGATTTTACTTTTAGTTAGCCACTTGGGGCATTGTGGTGAGTGATGTCTCTAATATAAGACTCGCTCTTCATTGGTCACATTGCGTTTGGGGAAAAGTGGTGAGTGCGATTACTTTGGACTTCACTCTTCGTTGGCCACTTGTGAGGATGTGGGAAGTGTTACCAATTGAGACCACACTTTTCGTTGACCACATTCGGGTGTACATGGTGGTGCCATCCGGGAGGTTCCTTCGTTGGCCATGTACACGGGTTTTTGGTGCTATTCATTTGATGAGTAGCACGTTTGGGAAGGGTTAACCATTTTTGCGTTGTATGTTGTATTTTGGGTAGTGTAGCGTGTTATATTCTTGTTTATGTAATTAACATGCTAGCTTGTACTTGGTTGTGTTATTTGCGTTAGTGATGCTATCTTGTATGCGGTTATGTGTAAGTTGCGCAAGTAAGTGGTTTTTGTATGTATGCATATAAGTATTGCACTCACTAAGCATTGTAGCTTACTCCTTCGTTGTTTACTTTTTTTTTAGATTGTGGCACTTCGAAGAAAAAGGGTAAGAGTTTGGCCTAGCTTACTTGTGGCAGACTTTGGAATGCGCTTTTTGGTAATGGTCCCGACAGTCATGCTCACTATTGGGTCGTTTTGGTTAAACATTTGGTTAAAGTACCCGATGATGTAACTCTTAACTTCTTGTATTTGGATAATTGTGGTAACATTTGAACAAGTAATGTATTAAACCTTGTGTTGTTGTGGTTAATGCCAATATAAAAAAAATGTGTGAAATTTCTACAAGTTAATTGTTTATTCGGGTTGGGATTCGTTAAAATTAAGTGATTACAAAGGCAATGCAAAAAGAATCAAGTAAATCGGAGCTAAATGAATATTCTTGAGCGAAAATGGTGAAAGACAAGTACGACCCCGAAAATCAAGTTACGATCCAGCAAAACAGCAGACTATAAGGGGCCATACGGCCTGCCATCCATCCTTCCATACGGCTTGCCATGTATGGATACGGCCTTCCATGCATCCGGGCACAACAAACGGCTCACCATGCCATACGAGCAGGCCTTGCGTCTTGCCATACGGCTTGCATTACGGCCTGCCAGCAGTATGACAGAAGTTCTCAAGCTTATTTAAAGGGCCAAATATCATCTATTTTCCACACACCTCTTTTCACTCTCTCACTACAATACACTTTATCTCACTAGAGCTTTCAAGGTCTTCTCACCTCCGAGCGGGAAATTAAGTACCCGGAGGCGAACACCAAAGATTGTACTAGGAGTGGTCTAGAGGATGTCAGCACTTGTAATGGTCCAGATCTCGTCTGCAAACGGTGAAAACCTTCCTTAATCTAATAAAGTTATTTTTTTGCTTTAAGTTTCTTTCATCTTGCATAATTATCTATCCTTTGCAAATGTTTATTAGATGTTGAATATCTTATCTGAAACTTATGCTATTGTTATGCTGAAACCTTGACGGTTTAGTAGTCTAATTTACGGACCACCCTTTCCATTTACTCACGTGGCTATAACCTAGTATTAGGACTTGATCAACCCTTGGATACAAGGTAAGTAATTATGTGTGCTTAAGGTCACAATAGGGATATAGTACCTACGTACGGTTAATCATTTATCCATCAAAGAAGAGCTGCCCATTTAGGTTGTGATTAGAGTAGGCAATATAGAGTACACTGAATGTCATAACCCGGACTTTTCCATGATTATATATTATATGAGATTAATATTTACATGAATAAATGTTTCTAACATGTTAAGTAATCAAACTTGTCAAGACTTGATTAATTGAAAAGGTTTTTATGTAAACGTTTGACCACCCAGTTTGTCCAATGATTCACGAACGTTATAACTTGTATATGAAATGATAATATATATATATGGACTTATATATGATTAACATGATGAAATAATATTTAAGTATCTCATTATGTATATTAACAATAAACTATATACATAAAACAAGACTACTAACTTAAGGATTTCGAAACGATATCTATACATAACGATTATCATTGTATTGATGTCTTGATATATATATATATATATATATATATATATATATATATATATATATATATATATATATGTATATATATATATATATATATACATATACATATATATATATATACATATATATATATATATACATATATATATATATATATTAAGATATATTAATACATCATGTTATCATGATACAACAACAACAACAACAACAACAATACCCAATCCCACAAATGTAGGGTGGGGGAGGTGGAGTGTAGACAATCATTCCTCGAACCCTAGATTAGAAGGAAGTCACTACTCCACCCACGGGTATAGAACCCGCAACTTATGTTATCATGATAATATAACAAATTAACACCTCATTAGATATATTAACAATGGGTTAATTACATTTGGCGAGATCGTTAACTTAAAGGTTTCAAAACAACGCATGCATGTAACGACTAACGATGATTTAACGAATCGATTAAAATGTATATATATGTAGTGTATTAAGATGTATTAATACACTTTTGAAATACTTCAAGACATATATCAAAATACTTCTACTTAACAAAAATGGTTACAATTACATTCCCATTCGTTTTCATCAACAATTCTACTCGTATTCAATCAGTATTCGTACTCGTATTATACCCAGCTTCTCGGTGTACTTACTATTGGTATATACACTTCAATGATCAGCTCTTATAAGACTTAATGAGTCATCAAGACATGTGGGAACCATCATTTAGCAACTAGCATGAAATATCTAACAAAACAACAAACTAATGGAGCCTATATTGACTCCATTCTTTCACGTGAACACACACACACACACAAACACATTTTGATTCCAACTTTCATGCATCAAACACATCTCTCTCAAGTTCTCTCTTTATGTTCTAAGTGTTCTTCATCATCTTCATCAAAATCTACATCAATCTAGCTCTTAAATTCAACCTTTAATCATCATACAACACAATCTTTCAAGAACACTTCAAGAATCATATCAAGTTTGCAAGACTACTTCCAAGCTTTCAAATCCATTCCCAGTAATCATCTAAGATCAAGAAACCTTTGTTATTTACAGTAGGTTATCTTTCTAATTCAAGGTAATATTCATATTCAAACTTTGATTCGATTTCTATAACTATAACTATCTTAATTCAAGTAGTAATCTTACTTGAACTTGTTTTCGTGTCATGATTCTACTTCAAGAACTTTCAAGCCATCCAAGATCCTTTGAAGCTCAAGATCATTTCTTTTTATTTCCATTAGGTCTACCTACTATATTTTAGGTAGTGATGATGTTCATAACATCATTCAATTCATACCTATATAACTATATTATTCGAAGAATATGAATTGTAATTACTAGAACATAGTTTAGTTAATTCTAAACTTGTTTGCAAACAAAATTAATCCTTTTAACTTGACTCTTAAAAACAACCTAACACATGTTTTATATCTATATGATATGCTAACTTAATGATTTAAAACTTGGAAACACGAAGAACACCGTAAAACCGGACATACGCCGTTGTAGTAAAACCGGGGGTTGTTTTGGGTTGGAACAATAAAAACTATCTTAATATTTGAAATTAAAGTTTATTTTCTGGAAAAATGATATTTCATATGAACATGATACTATATCCAAAAATCATGGTTTAACACAAAGTAAAAGTATGTTTTTCAAAATGGTCATCAAGATGTAGTTCTTTCGACGGAAATGACTACCTCTTTCAAAAATAGATTGTAACCTGTAACTCCGACTATAAACCTATACTTTTTCTATTTAGATTATTAAATTTTGGTTCGATACGAAACCATAGCCATTTGATTCATTCAAATCGGATTTTTAATGAAGAAATTATGGGTAAAACAAAATTGGTTAGAATTACCAGTTTTAGCTACGAAATTTTTATAACAAAACTATACTAACCATATCCTAGCTAACTTATCCTACATGTACCTATACATGTCTTGATCCCTTATTAGTAGAAATACAAATTATAATAGTCGGGGTTAATTCTACGACAATATATTATAGTCTTAATAAAAAAAATTGTAACACTATATATATATATATATATATATATATATATATATATATATATATATATATATATATATATATGACTTGATATCCATAGACACGTATACAATGTTTTGACATATCATGTTGACATCATCTATATATATTATTTTGAATAACCCATAAGACACTATATGCGGTAATGCTCGAGTTAGCATATAATGGGTCTAGGTTGATTCTAAAATAATATATATACCATGGGTTGTGATCGAGTATGAGACATGTATACAATGGGTCGTGGGGTGATTCAGACAATATATATATATTATGTGTCTTAATTATATTAAGACAATATATAATAGTGTTAGTTAATTCTAACACGACACACACACACACACACACACACACACACACACACACACACACATATATATATATATATATATATATATATATATATATATATATATATATATATATATATATATATATATATATATATATATATATATATATGTATGTATATATATTATTGGATTATTATGGACTACTAATTGTGGACTACTAACGTTGGACTGCTAACTTGACAACTTAATACGTGAAAACATAAATAAAAATTGATATGAATATATTTCTATCATACTTTGATATATATGTATATATTTGTTATAGGTTAGTGAATCGACCCGTGGCCAAGTCTTATTCTCGACGAATTAAAAATCTGTGAAAGTGAGTTATAGTACCATTTTTACTATCGAATATTTTTGGGATGAAAATACATACAGTTTTATAAATGTTTTACAAAATAGGCACAAGTACTTGAAACTACATTCTATGGTTGAATTATTATACTGGATATCACCCTTTTCAGTCTGGTAATCTAAGAATTAGGGAACAGACACCCTAATTGACACGAATCCTAAAGATAGATCTATTGAGCCTAACAAACACCATCCGGGTTACGGATGCTTTAGTACTTCGATTTATCATATTCGATGAGAGTCTCGGAATGATGGGGATATTCTAGATGCATTTTGTTAATGTCGGTTACCAGGTATTCACCATATGAATGATTTTTATATGCTTGCGAGTGTATGGTTAATTATAATAATTGAAATATTGTGGCCTATTATTATTATTACGATTTATGATATAGGTTAAACCTATAACTCACCAACATTTTTGTTGATGTTTTAAGCATGTTTATTCTCAGGTGATTATTAAGAGTTTCTGCTGTCGCATGCTAAATTAAGACAAGATTTGGAGTCAGCATGTTTGTATAATATTATTTAAAAACTGCATTCGAGAACTTGTTTTAATGTAACATATTATTATTGTATACCATTATGTAATGGTCGTGTGTAAATGATATATTTTATATTATCATTTCTTGATCATCTATGTTATGTTTTTCTAAACCTTTGTCAATAAAATAAAGGTTATGGTGTGTTTTAAAAATGAATGCAGTCTTTGAAAAACGTCTCATATAGAGGTCAAAACCTCGTAATGAAACCAATTAATATGAAACGTTTATATTCGATATGAACGGGGCATTTCAGTTGGCATCAGAGCGTTGGTCTTAAAGAACCAAAAATTTGCATTAGTGTGTCTAACCGAGTTTGTTAGGATGCATTAGTGAGTCTGGACTTCGACCGTGTCTGTTTTAAAAACGATTGCTTAACACTTTTGTTGGAAACTATATATTTTTAACATGCAAATATTATGTGATATATTAATCTCTTAAAGTGCTTGTTATTGTGTGTTAGATGTCTACTTCTAGTACCAATTCCATCGACTCACCTAATAACAATGATGAGTCAAATACATATTGGGAAGATTCACAAATTCTGGAAGAAGAAGAACTGGAAGAAGAAGAACCGGAAGAAGAAGAACCGGAAGAAGAAGAGCCGAAAGAAGAGGAACCGGAAGAAGAGGATCCGGAGGAGGAAATGTTAAAAAACACAGAAAAACAGTTAAAGAAAAGAATATCCTCAACCAATGGACCAAAGTTAAAAATAGTCGATGGTGTCTCCGCCGAGGAAGAAAAATATTGGGAAGATTACCAATTTTCTGATGAATCGGATCCCGATGAGGATTCCGATGAAGTGATAGAAATTAATCAGGCCCAATTTAATAAAGAAAAAGAAAACAATAAGGGAAAATCTATTAAAATAGAGAAACCCGATCCCAAACCCGATGAACTATATGTTAACATGAAATACCCTGACGGAATATACCGTAAACACTTGTATTTCTTAAACATTAACTATAGACCGGGAACATCTAAGGGACCAGATTTTTCCAAACCATTTGTGAAAAGGACTCCTCGTATGAGTACTGGCCCGTTAATCCCTAGGAAATTAGCAAAACGAACTGAGTCCGAGGAAGATGAAGCAAACAAGTCTGAATAAAAGAATTGAAGTCCTTTACTCTTACCATGTCTTGTAATATATGTATGATAACGTGCTTGTACTTTTATGGTATATGTAAAATAGCGGTATGGTATGATTGTAAAATATTGTATCAAAAGTTTAAGCGTGAGATGTTAATGAATTAAGTTTTTCATGATAGAATATTATTTCGATAGTAATAGTTAATTTTTGCGCTAGCTATTAAGTATGAACTTTAACGGGTAGGTACTACCCGAATTAAAATTATAAAATGCTAATATGAAGAAAAGGCTTTTATAAATAAGTTCATATTATGCTACGAAATACTATTGACTACTCCTAATATTCTATATGATTAACTTAACTCTTTTGGCTATTTTTGAAGGAAATGGCACTGACTACTCGACAGAACTTGAATATGAGCGAAGAAGATTTCCGTGCATTCCTTGCTGAAAATATAGCTGCAGTACAGGCTGCAATGCAAAACAACAACAATAACTCAGGGTCTAGCAGTGGAGTTAAATCCATAGGAAACCATGTAGGATGCTCCTACAAGGCTTTCACTACCTGTAAACCTCTGGAATTCGATGGAACGGAAGAACCATTCGGATTGAAATGATGGACCGAGAAGGTCAAATATGTGTTTGCTTTAAGCAAATGTGCTGAAGAAGATAGGGTAAAGTACGCCACGCATACCTTCATAGGTACTGCGTTAACATGGTGGAACACCTATCTTGAACAGGTGGGACAAGATGCTGCTTATGCACTACCATGGTCAGCATTCAAACACTTGATGAATGAGCAGTACCGTCCCAGAAATGATGTCAGTAAGCTCAAAACAGAGCTTAGAGAATTACGAGCGCAAGGATTCGATATTACCACATACGAACGACTATTCACAGAGTTGTGTCTATTGTGTCCAAGAGTGTTCGAAGATGAAGAAGATCAGATCGATGCGTTTGTAAAAGGGTTACCAGAGAGGATTCAAGAGGATGTGAGTTCAAGCTCGCCCACCTCAATGCAAAAGCCAAGTTGAATGGCACACAAACTCATAAACCAGATTGAAGGAAGAATTAAGGAACAGACAGCCGAGGAGACCAAAATAAAGCAAGTCAAAAGAAAGTAGGAGGAAAATAGTGACAAGGGTCACCAATACAACAACAACAACAATCACAACCATAATCGCAACAACAATCACAACAACTGCAACATCAATCGCAACAACAACAATCGCAATCCCAACAACAACTACAATAACAAACACAATAACTACAACAACCGTCCCAACAACAATAACAACCACAACAATAATTCCAACAACCATTTCAATAACAACAATGGCAACAAAAATCAGAAAATTCCATGCAAAAGGTATAAAGGATACCATCTGGATAAGTTCTGTGGGGTAGTATGTACCAAGTGTAATAGAAAGGGGCATAGTGCGGCAAAGTGTGAAGTTTACGGACAAGTGGTTAAAGGAACAGAAAATTCCGACATTACTTGTTTCAGATTCGGGAAGAAGGGCCATTACAAAAGTATGTGCCCAAACCAGGGGAATAATAATGGTCAAAGCCGTGGAAGAGTCTTTAATATTAATGCTGCTGAAGAGCAGGAAGACCCGGAGCTTGTTACGGGTACGTTTCTTATTGATGAAAAACTGCTTATGTTTTATTTGATTCGGGTGCGAATAGAAGCTATATGAGTATAGATTTCTGTGCTAAATTAAGTTGTCCATTGACGCCTTTGGATAATAAATTTTTACTCGAATTAGCAATCGGTAAATTAATTAAAGCTAATAATATATGTCGGAACAGAAAAATTAAACTGGTTGACGAAATGTTTAAGTTTAATTTGATACCAGTAGAGTTAGGAAGTTTTGATGTGATAATTGACATGAACTGGTTGAAAAAGGAGAGACCAGAGGTCGTTTGTTACAAAATGCAATTCGCATTATTCGCGAAAAGGGAAAACCCTTAATGGTGTACGGAGAAAAGAGCAACACGAAGTTAAATCTTATTATTAGCTTGAAGGCATAAAAGCTACTAAGAAAAGGTTGCTATGCTGTTCTAGCACACATCGAGAAAGTCAATTCCGAAGAAAGGAACATCAATGATGTTCCAGTCGCAAAAGAATTTCCCGATGTATTTCCGAAAGATTTACCGGGAATACCTCCACACCGATCCATTGAATTTCAAATAGACCTTGTACCCGGAGCTGCACCGATAGCTCGTGCTCCTTACAGACTCGCACCCAACGAAATGATAGAATTACAAAGCCAATTACAAGAACTTTTGGAGCGTGGTTTCATTCGACCAAACACGTCACCATGGGGAGCTCCAGTTTTGCTTGTCAAGAAGAAGGAGGGTACATTTAGGTTGTGTATCGACTACCGCGAGTTGAACAAACTTACCATCAAGAACCCGTATCCACTATCGAGAGTCGACGACTTATTTGATCAATTGCAAGGTTCGTCGGTTTATTCGAAGATTGATTTACATTCTGGGTATCATCAAATGCGGGTGAAGGAGGTGGATATCCCAAAGACTACCTTTAGAACACATTACGGTCATTATGAGTTTATGGTCATGCCGTTTGGTTTAACTAACTCACCAGCCGTGTTCATGGACCTCATGAACCGAGTGTGTGGACCATATCTTGACAAGTTTGTCATTGTTTTCATTGATGACATACTTATTTACTCCAAGAATGATCAAGAGCATGGAGAACATTTAAGAATGGTTCTAGAACTATTGAGGAAAGAAAAACTGTACGTTAAGTTTTCAAAGTGTGCATTTTGGTTGAAAGGAGTTCAATTCCTCGGTCACATAGTGAGAAAAGAATGTATTTAGGTTGATCCGGCAAAGATTGAAACCGTTGAGAAATGGGAAACCCCGAAAACTCCGACACAGATACGTCAATTTTTAGGATTGGCTGGTTACTACAGAAGATTCATCCAAGATTTTTCCAAAATAGCAAAACCCTTGACTGCATTAACGCATAAAGGGAAGAAATTTGAATGGAAGGATGAGCAAGAAAAAGCATTTCAATTGTTGAAGAAAAAGTTAACTACGGCACCTATATTGTCATTGTCTGAAGGGAATGATGATTTTGTGATTTATTGTGACGCTTCAAAGAAAGGTCTCGGTTGTGTATTAATGCAACGAAAGAAGGTAATTGCTTATGTGTCTAGACAATTGAAGACGCATGAGCAGAATTATACAACTCACGATTTGGAATTGGGCGCTGTTGTATTTGTATTAAAAATGTGGAGGCACTAATTATATGGGGTAAAATGTATTATATATACCGACCACAAAAGTCTACAACATATATTTAATCAAAAATAACTAAACATGAGGCAGCGTAGGTGGATTGAACTGTTAAATGATTACGACTTCGAAATTCGTTACCACCCGAGAAAGGCAAATGTGGTAGCCGACGCTTTAAGTAGAAAGGTCAGGGAACCTATTCGAGTAAAATCTATAAATATAATTATTCATACTAATCTTACTACTTGAATAAAGGAGGCGCAACAAGGAGTCTTGAAAGAAGGGAATTTGAAGAATGAGATACCCAAAGGATCGGAGAAACATCTTAATATTCGGGAAGACAGAACCTGGTATATGGCTGAAAGAATTTGGGTACCAAAGTTTGGAGATACGAGAGAAATGGTACTTAGGGAAGCACATAAAACTAGATATTCAATACATCTCGAAGCGGGGAAAATGTACCAAGATCTCAAGAAACATTTTTGGTGGCCGGGCATGAAAGCCGATGTTGCCACATACGTAGGGGAATGTTTGACTTGTTCTAAAGTCAAAGCTGAACATCAAAAACCATCAGGCCTACTTCAATAACCCGAAATCCCAGAATGGAAATGGGAAAACATTACTATGGATTTCATTACTAAATTGCCAAGGACTACAAGTGGTTATGATACAATTTGGGTAATAGTCGATCGTCTTACCAAGTCAGCACACTTTCTACCAATGAGAGAAGATGATAAAATGGAGAAGTTGGCATGACTATATTTGAAAGAAGTCATCTCCAGCCATGGGATACCAGTCTCTATTATCTCTGATAGGGATGGCAGATTTGTTTCAAGGTTTTGGCAGACGCTACAACAAGCATTGGGGACACGTCTATACATGAGTAGTGCCTATCATCCACAAACTGATTGGCAAAGTGAAAGGAAGATACAGAAACTTGAAGACATGGTACGAGCAGGTGTTATTGATTTTAGAAATGGTTGGGATCGACATCTACCGTTAGCAGAATTTTCCTACAACAACAGTTACCACTCGAATATAAATGCGGCACCGTTCGAGGCACTTTACGGTTGAAAGTGCAGGTCTCTGATTTGTTGAAACGAAGTGGGGGATAGACAGATTACGGGTCCGAAAATTATCCAAGTAACTACTGAGAAAATCATCCAGATTCAACAACGGTTGAAAACCGCCTGTGATGACCCGGGAATTTCCGACCAAATTTAAACCTGAATCTTATTTGATTTCGATACGATAAGCAAAGTCTGTAATGACTGAGTCTCAAAGTTTTTGAACTATTTCATATATCCATTTGACCTTCGACTGTTCTCGACGATTCACGAACAATTGTTTGTAAATAAATATGTGTATATATATATATATATATATAAATGTAAATATAAGTAATAATTTGAAATTATAGAATATAATTTAAACATTAGAATTAAGTATGTAAAATAAGATATAGAATGATTATGTGTAATTTAAAATGAATCTATATATATAAATATATATGAATTTTATGTAGAATTATATTGTGTAGATTATAATAAATATAAAATTTATAAATGATAAAGAATTAACAAAAGTTGTTATAGAATATATGATATAATTATTAAATTTTATATAATTAATATTATAGTAATAACAAGTTAAAAATATAGTTATTATAGTAATGTTATCATTATTATTATTAATACTACTATTAATATTAATAATTAATCTCTGTATTAGTTATATTATTATAGATAATATATAGATATGAAAGTTAACGCATATAATTTATTATATTTACTAATATTATTGTTATTACTTTCTTTACTAATAATAGAATAAGTATTTAGTGTTAATAACAGTGTTATTAATATTATTATGTATAATACATAATTATGAAATTTGATATAATAGACTTGTTATTATTAGTATTAATGTTATCATTATTTATATTATAATTAGTAGTAAGTTTATAATTTTAGTTATTATTCATGAATATTATTTATTATTATTATCTCTATCAATATTAGTGTTAGTAATATCATTAATACTATTATAATTATAATTATTAGAAAATAATACAATCTATTATTAATATCATTAATAAAATTGGTATTTCTATTATTAGTAATTTTATTAGCACAAATTAGTATTATTAATTATTAATAATTAATATTATTATTATTACTAAAATATATATTTATTAATTATTAAAATTAATTAAAATTATAAAAATCTGGAAAAGGAGATCGAATCTGTTTCTTGTAGCTTTCAACTATTTCTGATTGATAAAACTCGTACAATCAGATTCATTAACATCCAAAAAATAGATTAAAGTAGTACAAATTATATGATTTTCCATATCTGTATTATATTTTCTTTTGTTTAATTAATCTGCTGATTTAAATTTCTGTCTGGAATCCGTACGCGTTCAAATCCATCTTCAGTACAAACAAATTATCTTTACTACTTCAATTATTTGTTTACTATCTATATAAATAGATTCTCACAGCAATTCGTTAATAAAACAGAAATAAAAAGAAAAATAACTGCACATTATCTCTGTTCTTCAAAATTTTTGTCAAACCCTGAATTCAAATGAAATTTCAAATTCTTTAAATGTGGTGTTGTTAGGAATCACCTACTTAAACTTCATGTAAATTTATAGCCCTTAATTTCAAATATCCAACGCGAATTTACGAGTCAAACTTAATTTGTAAAAAAGTCAAAGTTTTGTTCATCAAGAAATTAGGAATCGTTGTGATGTTTCTGTTAAAATTAACGATGCACAAAGTTTCTAATTATGATTTAAAATATGTATCATGTTGTAATTATAATGTAAAACATTCTTAAAATCAAAATCAAAGTTTTTCTTGGTTTTCTTTTACGTGAACTGCAACAGCAGTATTTTTTTAATTTATTTTTTTTTCTTAATTTTTGTTGTTAATCACGATCACTCCTTCTAGTTTTATGTTTGTTTACAAATTCTAAATGGCATCATAAATTCATTATTTTGGTATTTGAAGTTCCTGGTCGATTTAAAATTGAAGGAGATGATCAAATAATTAAGTACGGGTTAAATTTTTTTAGGATGAAATTTATTTCAGAAAAACAAGTTCAGTCGAGTGGTTTGAGGGTGTTTTGAGTGAGCGGGTGGTCGCGGCTTCGAGTCCCATATGGAGCATTCTTTTTAGGAAAGCAATTTAGAAGGGTATATACACTTTTTCTCATTTCCATTTCCATTATTATTATTATTATTATTATTATTATTATTATTATTATTATTATTATTATTATTATTATTATTATTATTATTATTATTGTTGTTGTTGTTGTTATTGCTATTGCTAGTAATTATTATTGTTATTATATATATTAAGATTAATAATATAACTGTTATTATTACTAATACAAAATTTAGGATCATTTATTATCAATGTTATTATTAAGGTTATAATTACTATCATTATTATTATATCTAAAAGTATTATGATTATCATTAGCATAATTATAAGTATTATTAGTAATATTATTATTGCTAATATAAATATTGTATTATTATTACAATTATGATTATTATTACTATGATCATAATTAAATTTATTATTATTTCATTAATACTAGTATTAGAATCATTTTATAATCTTTAGAATTAGTATTTATTATTAACATAAGTATTATTAAGATTATCATTTGTAATAAGATTGTTATAATTATTATTATAATTAAATATTAATTATTATTATCAAAATTATGATTCTCATTACAATTATTATTAAGATTTTCATTTTTATTAAAAACTACTGTTTATTATTAAAACTATCATTTATATTAATAGAATTATTAATATTATTATCATTAATATTATTATTAGTACTATCTTTATTTTAATTACTTCTGCTAAAATTATATTATTATAACTACTGTCATGATAAGCAAAAGATATATATATATATATATATATATATATATATATATATATATATATATATATATATATATATATACATATCAATATATTTAATATATATAACCTAACAAAAATTAATATTCTTAAGTATTTAAAATATATAAAATGAATATATGAGAATATATATAATATTAATATAAAAATAACATAATTAATAATGTTATATCTATATAATTTTGATCAATTACAGTTATGTGTATTAATAAATATCCAAATGATATAGGTTCGTGAATCCGAGGCTAACCCTGCATTATTCAATGTCGTCATATGTATTTTTACTACAAAATACAGTATTGTGAGTTTCATTTGCCTTTTTACACTTTATATTTTTGGGCTGAGAATACATGCGCAATTTTTATAAATGTTTTACGAAATAGACACAAGTAATTGAAATTACATTATATGGATGAATGATCGAAGCCGAATATGCCCCTTTTGCTTGGTAACCTAAGAATTAGTAAACCAATCTACTAATTGACGCGAATCCTAAAGATAGATCTATTGGGCCTAACGAACCCCATCCAAAGTACCGGATGCTTTAGTACTTCGAATTCGTTATATATCATGTCCGAAGGATTTTCTGGAATGATAGGGGATATTCTTATATGCATCTTGTTAATGTCGGTTACCAGGTGTTCAATCCATATGAATGATATTTTTGTCTCTATGCATGGGACGTATATTTATGAGAACTGAAAATGAAAATCTTGTGGTCTATTAAAATGACAGAAATGATTATTTATGTTAAACTAATGAACTCACCAACCTTTTGGTTGACACTTTAAAGCATGTTTATTCTTAGGTATGAAAGAAATCTGTCGCTGTGCATTTGCTTGTATTAGAGATATTACTTGGAGTCATTCATGACATATTTCAAAAGACGTTGCATTCGAGTCGTCGAGTTCATCAAGATTATTACTAAGTCAATTATAGTTTGATATATTATGAAATGGTATGCATGCCGTCAATTTTCGATGTAAAGAAAGTTTGTCTTTTAAAAACGAATGCAATGTTTGTAAAATGTATCATATAGAGGTCAAGTACCTCGCGATGTAATCAACTATTGTGAATTGTTTGTAATCGATATGGACTTCGTCCAGTTGGATTAGGACGGGTCGCTTCTGTTGGTATCAGAGCGGTGGTCTTAGCGAACCAGGTCTTGCATTAGTGTGTCTAACTGATAGTCGTTAGGATGCATTAGTGAGTCTGGACTTCGACCGTGTCTGCATGTCAAAAGTTTTGCTTATCATTTTTGTCGGAAATCATCTGCTTATCATCCTTAGGAAATTATCTGCTCATTATTCTTAGTCTAGACACGTTTTACTGCATTGACTGCATGAATAGTGTATAGACAAAATTCATATCTTATCGTATCTGTTACTGTAGACCTTGCCTGATATCTCTCGTAAATTTCTCTGTAATTTAAGGGATCCTGGTACTATATATATCTATGCATATTATGCATTGAGAATACATCCAACTATCAATTGTTGTCACTAAACTCTTCATACCAAAAATCTTTTCTGTAATCGCGTAAGATGGCCTCTACGAATCGACCACGATCCTCTGACTCCGAAGACAGCGTGACAGGAGCACACCAGCCAATCAACTACCGTGATAACTGGATAAAATGGGGGTGGGTTCGCGACATACTCACCCTATGGAGAATGAAAGAAGGTACTCCATATCATGAACCAAATCTACCACCTAACCTTGGAGTACTCGAACCGCTCACCGGTGAACCTGTTCGCAACACCGTTTATACCCTTTTTGCAAGAATTTTTCGTCTTGAGGCTACCATTAACGGAACTAAAGAAGATATCCGACCTCTACCTCACACTGATAACCAACCAGGGTTAGTAGAAGAAGTTAAAGAACTCCGAGCTCGAGTGTTAACTTTAGAGAGCACGGTACACAATTTGCAAGCACCAGTGGTATCGCCAACACCAGTAACATCACCAACCTCAGCACCAACAGCACCAGTACCATCAACAATCCATGCCTCAACATCTCATCCTGTACCTTGAGTATAATCATCGTTCTACGTATCGTTCTACATCAATTATCTTCGTTCTTCATGGTGATTAAGTAATCTCTAAATGTTTTAGAGATTATGTATTCTAGTTCTAACGGTAAACCAAATGAGTTTAATATCATATTAACTCAATGAATCCATGATTACATCTGAAGAAAATATATATGTATATATGTTTTCATAAAGATTGTAATTAAAAATTCTTTAGTAAAAAGTGTTAATTGTGAAAATATTTTAACGGGTAGGTAATACCCGAGGAATATTCAGATTTCACATTAATAAGTTACACTGTACATTCTTCGAATCTGATTCAACAATCATTTACTATTTTACTTACATCCACAGATATACTTATTCGTTCACCAAAGAATAACCATTTTCATTCAATTTCCTATTTGGATTTTGACCTATCAGAATCCAACAAGTGGCATAATGAAGAAAACATTGGACAAAATAAAATTTGTTATAAACAAACAAATTAACTATGAGAAATTTTGATAAGAATCCACGCTAACTGTTCTTAGCTAATTGTTCCTAGCTAACTGATTACATTTTATTTATCGCAATTTAATTATCGCAATTTACATTCTCGCAATTTTATTTATCTTCATTTAATTTCTGTTATTTACTTTACGCACTTTATTTATCGTCATTTAATTTCTGTTATTTATTTTTACGCACTTTAAATATCGGGACACGTATACAAGGTTTTGACATATCATATCGACACATCTATATATATTATTTAGAATAACCATAGACACTCTATATGCAGTAATTCTGGAGTTAGCTATACAGGGTTGAGGTTGATTCTACAATAATATATATAGTTTGAGTTGTGATCGAGTCTGAGACATGTACACGGGTCACGATACGTATTAATTAATTCGAATATTATATATTAAACTATATATGAATGATTGGACTGTTAACTGTGGACTATCAACTGTGGACGAATAATATTGGACAATTAAAATGAATTAAAATACTGATTATAACATATGAAACTAAACAATTCTTCAAGTTTGCCACTTGATTTCATCTTAAACCTCATTTGTATCTTGAGATTACAATATGCGTTCAAACCTTTCGTAATTCTTGAAAACACCTCAATCGAGAGGATGAACCAACCGCACTTCATCTACGTAAGAAAAGATTGATGCATATAGTTATGCACTTGAAAACTCTTGGAACCTGAGTAAACGTTTAACACGTATCTGTGCTAATTCCTTTTGTATTATTATTACCAAACATAACTTGGTAATTCCTTTTAAAGTAGCAAATTTTATCACAGTTCCAGCAAGTCAACTTCGACTTTTCGTTCGAAACAACCTTATTATCGCCTTGATTTATATGCATGCTCTTTTATTGTTACCGTGGAACCTTTTATACTTCATCATATTACCAGCAGACGTACCAGCAACCTCATTGCTCCTTGGCTTAAATCTCTCCGAAAAATTTCTATATTTATTAAAACCCTATCATGTACTCATCGACATCTTGTAACGATAGTTGCCATACCAAATACCGGGAAGCATTGATCAGTATTTTGAATCTCGCAGCATTTCTACATCAACAGTTATAGGTATACATATAACATTTATCTCTAGGAATTATGATCTTTCATTCTTAAATTTTAAAAAGCACCCAGCCTACGAATCAATACATTGAACTTTGAAAAAGCTGAATGAAGCAGCATAAACTGTGAGCAACTGTAAATGACCTTAATCATCGGAAGTTTGATGATAAAGAATAGTATGTTGGAAAAACTCAGAAAAGTTGGAACTGAAAAACTGATTGAGCAAACTAAGAAGGAGTCTCTGAACAAATCACAAGGACTAAACTTGTACATTAAGAATCTTGATGATTCTGTTTCTGATGAAATCTTTAGCGAATACCTTGCTTCTGACTCCAAACTCTTGCGGACAAATTTTCTTCACCATCCTTCGATATTAGAAATTCCAAGATATCATCGTATCTTTCATTATAAATATCCTCCATATTCTGAAGATATTTTCATAACTATTCTTATCTGAATCATTAATCTATTAGTGCTATCAGTGTTACATCATATAGAAACTGTTAGTTTCTATATTCTATAAACTTTCGAGCTTAAAATATGAATGTTATTGAAGTAAGGTTGGGAACTGATGCATGAGTTAGTATAATATAATGACACTTGATCAACGTGATTATATTACAGTAAGTCATGCTGAGTTTCTAATGGGACATGATGATTCACAGATCATAACGTCATCACGTGCCATGTTACATAACTCTTTTATTCTGCTTAACTTCTGAACATATCAAGAAAGTATGTTCTTGATAGTTCTATTCTTAGTGACTCAGGTAATTTGACAAATCAAATCGTGCTATTACGTTCTTTCTTGTTTAGAACATTAAGTTCATTTGAAACTCCATACTTACGAATTCTGGACCGTTACTCACTTTATTAGAGGTCGAGAAGACAATAAAAAGGCAAAGAGATCCAAAATATAAGAGAAAATATTAAGCCCAATAACAACCCGAAGGTTACAAACTACGGATATTAATACGAATAGCAATATAAAGAAACGGTATAATTAAGAATAGTATCATCCCAAGGTAATAGTATAAGTAAACTGATTTTTCTGGTGGAAGATTGAAAAGAAGGATGACATAAATGATAATTAGGAAAATATCATGGATTAGAATTAGATTAAGCATTTCCACAATCTTTTGGATGTATGAACTAAGAAAGAGAGTATAGGAATGGTGAGAATAATGGAACAGAAGAGCTTAATTTATAATGGAAATATCAGACAGAGAAATCGAGGCAGATCACCGTATTTAATTATAGAGATCTTAATTTCCTTATTCGCCGAAGAATCAAATCTTTTAGATTTTGAAGATTTCTTTAAATCCCTTGAATTTCGGAATTTAACCCTGACTCTATCAAAGGTTAAGACACGCTTTATTTTCCAAATTCAACCAAGACAACTTCAAAAGTTAAAACGAAACTTCATTTATTCATTTCACACTTTTGTGATAGCTTCATTGTATTCTTCGAATAATCGAATTGTTTTATCCATATTACTTAATGATGATAAAACTCCATTCATCAACTCATATTCGTCATGAAAACATTTCTGTTGTTAGCCATGACCACCTCACTCAAATTTCGGGACGAAATTTCTTTAACGGGTAGGTACTGTGATGACCCAGGAATTTTCGACCAAATTTAAACCTGAATCTTATTTGATTTCGATACGATAAGCAAAGTCTGTAATGACTGAGTCTCAAAGTTTTTGAACTATTTCATATATCCATTTGACCTTCGACTGTTCTCGACGATTCACGAACAATTGTTTGTAAATAAATATGTGTATATATATATATATATATATATATATATATATATATATATATATAAATGTAAATATAAGTAATAATTTGAAATTATAGAATATAATTTAAACATTAGAATTAAGTATGTAAAATAAGATATAGAATGATTATGTGTAATTTAAAATGAATCTATATATATAAATATATATGAATTTTATGTAGAATTATATTGTGTAAATTATAATAAATATAAAATTTATAAATGATAAAGAATTAACAAAAGTTGTTATAGAATATATGATATAATTATTAAATTTTATATAATTAATATTATAGTAATAACAAGTTAAAAATATAGCTATTATAGTAATGTTATCATTATTATTATTAATACTAATATTAATATTAATAATTAATCTCCGTAATAGTTATATTATTATAGATAATATATAGATATGAAAGTTAACGCATATAATTTATCATATTTACTAATATTATCATTATTACTTTCTTTACTATTAATAGAATAAGTATTTAGTATTAATAACAGTGTTATTAATATTATTATGTATAATACATACTTATGCAATTTGATATAATAGACTTGTTATTATTAGTATTAATGTTATCATTATTAATATTATAATTAGTAGTAAGATTATAATTTTAGTTATTATTCATGAATATTATTTATTATTATTATCTCTATCAATATTAGTGTTAGTAATATCATTAATACTATTATAATTATTATTATTAGAAAATAATACAATCTATTATTAATATCATTAATAAAATTGGTATTTCTATTATTAGTAATTTTATTAGCACAAATTAGTATTATTAATTATTATTATTATTACTAAAATATATATTTATTAATTATTAAAATTAAATAAAATTATAAAAATCTGGAAAAGGAGATCGAATCTATTTCTTGTAGCTTTCAACTTTTTCTGATTGATAAAACTCGTACAATCAGATTCATTAACATCCAAAAATTAGATTAAAGTAGTACAAATTATATGATTTTCCATATCTGTATTATATTTTCTTTTGTTTAATTAATCTCCTGATTTAAATTTCTGTCTGGAATCAGTATGCGTTCAAATTCATCTTCAGTACAAACAAATTATCTTTACTGCTTCAATTATTTGTTTACTATCTATATAAATTGATTCTCACAGCAATTCTTTAATAAAACAGAAATAAAAAGAAAAATAACTGCACATTATCTCTGTTCTTCAAAATTTTTGTCAAACCCCGAATTCAAATGAAATTTCAAATTCTTTAAATGTGGTGTTGTTAGGAATCACCTATCAAACTTCATGTAAATTTACAGCCCTTAATTTCAAATATCCAACGCGAATTTACGAGTCAAACTTAATTTGCAAAAAAGTCAAAGTTTTGTTCATCAAGAAATTAGGAATCGATGTGATGTTTCTGTTAAAATTAACGATGCACAAAGTTTCTAATTATGATTTAAAATATGTTTCATGTTGTAATTATAATGTAAAACATTCTTAAAATCAAAATCAAAGTTTTTCTTGGTTTTCTTTTACGCGAACTACAACAGCAGTATTTATTTTTTTTATTTTTTTTCTTAATTTTTGTTGTTAATCACAATCACTCCTTCTAGTTTTATGTTTGTTTACAAATTCTAAATGGCATCATAAATTCATTATTTTGGTATTTGAAGTTCCTGGTCGATTTCAAATTGAAGGAGATGATCAAATAATCAAGTACGGGTTAAATGATTTTAGGATGAAATTTATTTCAGAAAAACAAGTTCTGTCGAGTGGTTTGAGGGTGTTTTGAGTGAGCGGGTGGTCGCAGGTTCGAGTCCCGTATGGAACATTCTTTTTAGGAAAGCAATTCAGAAGGGTATATACACTTTTTCTCATTTCCATTATTATTATTATTATTATTATTATTATTATTATTGTTGTTGTTGTTGTTGTTGTTGTTGTTGTTGTTGTTGTTGTTGTTATTGCTATTGTTAGTAATTATAATTGTTATTATATATATTAAGATTAATAATATAACTGTTATTATTACTAATACAAAATTTAGGATCATTTATTATCAATGTTATTATTAAGGTTATAATTATTATCATTATTATTATTATTATATCTAAAAGTATTATGATTATCATTAGTATAATTATAAGTATTATTAGTAATATTATTATTGCTAATATAAATATTGTATTATTATTACAATTATGATTATTATTACTATGATCATAATAAAATTTATTATTATTTCATTAATACTAGTATTAGAATCATTTTATAATCTTTAGAATTAGTATTTATTATTGACATAAGTATTATTAAGATTATCATTTGTAATAAGATTGTTATAATTATTATTATAATTAAATATTAAGTATTATTATCAAAATTATGATTCTCATTACAATTATTATTAATATTTTCATTTGTATTAAAAACTACTGTTTATTATTAAAACTATCATTTATATTAATAGAATTATTAATATTATTATCATTAATATTAATATTAGTACTATCTTTATTTTAATTACTTCTGCTAAAATTATATTGTTATAACTACTGTCATGATAAGCAAAAGATATATATATATATATATATATATATATATATATATATATATATATATATATATATATATATATATATATATATATATATATATATATATATATATATACATATCAATATATTTAATATATATAACCTAACAAAAATTAATATTCTTAAGTATTTAAAATATATAAAATGAATATATGAGAATATATATATTATTAATATAAAAATAACATAATTAATAATGTTATATCTATATAATTTTGATCAATTACAGTTATGTGTATTAATAAATATCCAAATGATATAGGTTTGTGAATCAGAGGCCAACTCTGCATTGTTCAATGTCGTCATATGTATTTTTACTACAAAATACAGTATTGTGAGTTTCATTTACCTTTTTACCCTTTATATTTTTGGGCTGAGAATACATGCGCAATTTTTATAAATGTTTTACGAAATAGACACAAGTAATTGAAATTACATTATATGGATGAATGATCGAAGCCGAATATGTCCCTTTTGCTTGGTAACCTAAGCATTAGTAAACCAATCTACTAATTGACGCGAATCCTAAAGATAGATCTATTGGGCCTAACGAACCCCATCCAAAGTACCGGATGCTTTAGTACTTCGAATTCGTTTTATATCATGTCCGAAGGATTTCCAGGAATGATAGGAGATATTCTTATATGCATCTTATTAATGTTGGTTACCAGGTGTTCAATCCATATGAATGATATTTTTGTCTCTATGCATGGGACGTATATTTATGAGAACTGAAAATGAAAATCTTGTGGTCTATTAAAATGACAGAAATGATTATTTATATTAAACTAATGAACTCACCAACCTTTTGGTTGACACTTTAAAGCATGTTTATTCTCAGGTATGAAAGAAATCTTCCGCTGTGCATTTGCTCGTATTAGAGATATTACTTGGAGTCATTCATGACATATTTCAAAAGACGTTGCATTCGAGTCGTCGAGTTCATCAAGATTATTACTAAGTCAATTATAGTTTGATATATTATGAAATGGTATGCATGCCGTCAACTTTCGATGTAAAGAAAGTTTTTCTTTTAAAAACGAATGCAATGTTTGTAAAATGTATCATATAGAGGTCAAGTACCTCGCGATGTAATCAACTATTGTGAATCGTTTGTAATCGATATGGACTTCGTCCAGATGGATTAGGACGGGTTGCTTCACTGCCCAGAGTCGACATGGTCATGCTTAAGGTATCACCTTGGAAGGGAGTCGTTCGCTTTGGTAAACGGGGGAAACTAAACCCGAGATACATTGGTCCATTCAAGATTATTGATCGTGTCTGACCGGTAGCTTATCGACTTGAATTACCTCAACAACTAGCCAGCTTACATAATACCTTCCACGTCTCAAATTTGAAGAAATGCTTAGCTAAAGAAGATCTCACTATCCCTTTAGACGAAATTATGATCAACGAAAAACTACAATTCATTGAAGAACCCGTTGAAATAATGGATCGTGAGGTTAAAGGACTTAAGCAAAACAAAATACCAATCATTAAGGTTCGATGGAATGCTCGTAGAGGACCCGAATTCACCTGGGAGCATGAAGATCAGATGAAACAGAAATACCCGCACTTATTTCCAGAAGATGAGACAACACCTACTACAGCTTAAAATTTTGGGACGAAATTTATTTAAGGGGTAGGTACTGTCATAACCCGGACTTTTCCATGATTATATATTATATGAGATTAATATTTACATGAATAAATGTTTCCAACATGTTAAACAATCAAACTTGTCAAGACTTGATTAATTGAAACGGTGTTTATGTAAACGTTTGACCACCCAGTTTGTCCGATGATTCACGAACGTTATGACTTGCATATGACATGATAATATATATATGGACTTATATATATGTTTAACATGATGAAATGATATTTAAGTATCTCATTATGTATATTAACAATAAACTATATATATATATATATATATATATATATATATATATATATATATATATATATATATATATACATATATACATATATATACATATATATATATATACATATATATATCTATATACATATATATATATATACATATATATATATATATATATATATATATATATATATATATATATATATATATATATATATATATATATATATATATATATATATATATTATTGGATTATTATGGACTACTAATTGTGGACTACTAACGTTTGACTACTAATTTGACAACTTAATACATTAAAACGTAAATAAAAATTGATATGAATATATTTCTATCATACTTTGATATATATATGTATATATTTGTTATAGGTTCGTGAATCGACCTGTGGCCAAGTCTTATTCTCGACGAATTGAAAATCTGTGAAGTGAGTTACAGTCCCATTTTTACTATCGAATATTTTTAGAATGAGAATACATGCAGTTTTATAAATGTTTTACAAAATAGGCACAAGTACTTGAAACTACATTCTATGGTGGGATTATTATACTGGATATCACCCTTTTTAGTCTGGTAATCTAAGAATTAGGGAACAGACACCCTAATTGACGCGAATCCTAAAGATTGATATATTGGGCCTAACAAACCTCATCCGGGTTACAGATGCTTTAGTACTTCGATTTATCATATCCGATGAGAGTCCCGGAATGATGGGGATATTCTAGATGCATTAACATAATGTCGGTTACCAAGTGTTGACCATATGAAAGATTTTTATATGCTTGTGAGTGTATGGTTATTTATAATATTTGAAATCTTGTGGCCTATTATTATTATTACGATTTATGATATAGGTTAAACCTATAACTCACCAACATTTTTGTTGACGTTTTAAGCATGTTTATTCTCAGGTGATTATTAAGAGCTTCCGCTGTCGCATGCTAAATAAAGATAAGATTTGGAGTCAGCATGTTTGTATAATATTGTTTAAAAACTGCATTTGAGAACTTGTTTTAATGTAACATATTATTATTGTAAGCCATTATGTAATGGTCGTGTGTAAACGATATATTTTAGATTATCATTTCTTGATAATCTATGTTATGTTTTTCTAAACCTTTGTCGATAAAATAAAGGTTATGGTGTGTTTTAAAAACGAATGCAGTCTTTGAAAAACGTCTCATATAGAGGTCAAAACCTCGCAATGAAACTAATTAATATGAAACGTTTATAATTGATATGAACGGGGCATTTCAGTGAAAACTGGCTTACTCAAAAGCATGATTCGTGTCAGAAGCAACGTTCTTGAGATCTTGTAAGATGATCCGGGGTTGAGTAAGTGATTGCAAAGGATAGACCTCTAATCCAATTAGTAGTACCTTAGGATATCTAAGATTGCACATGTGTTAATGTTAAGGCATAGCTTAGTATTAAGTGGAGGAATGTTACTGTAGTTAAACAAATTAGGATTAATAAAAGCTGAGATTTTCCTTTAGGAATATACCACTTTATTCATGTACCTAGGATTCTATCCATAAGGTCGTTTAAACCCTTTTTGGTTAACGTTGGGAGTAGGGATATCCGTCTTAGCCAGAATCTTCAAAGCCTAAACTCTTAGTGACAAATCGATTAGGTTCATAGCCTAATTGATTGAGATAGTGTTCATTCTAGGAAGTTAAACTCTTTCAACAACCCTCCATCAGTATCCTATTCTTCATACCTATCCCTTTTTATCTTTATAGTTTACATCACCTTATTTAAATCTAATCTATCACCACTTGTCATTAGGGTTAACTATTTAGGCAATTTTATCCCACATTACTGAGCAAACATACAAAAATACGAACCTAAGTTATACTTACCACTTACTCGTTAAAAAGAAGACAAGTAGGTGAATTATAGCTAGGAAACCCAGCTAAATATAAATAATAAAACCATTATTGCCTTTTGGTAACTGATTCTGACATTTTGCGACCTAACGACACCACACAAATAAAACCATCCGTTTCGGCCATATCATTGATTAAATTGAGTTGTATGAAATTGTGGATTATTGAGGTAATGAGATAGTGAATATGGATTCACTACCCAATTATTTAGTTTATGATAATGAGGATATTGCGAGTTAGAAGACGAGCCCAAGAGAGATTGATGAAGCGTATTTTGGAGCATATTAAACCACATATCTTCACCGACATTTGATTTGTTTTGTTTTTGTTTATTGGAAGACAGTTATAAGTGAAGGTAATGTAGGTGGTGAAGTTGGTGGTAAATGAGAGTGGGATGTTGAGTTTATATAAATGAGAGTTAATTGAGAAAGAAACAAAATTAAAAATTAGTCGTTACCTTCAAAAAATAGCCTTTTGACGCGTCCTTCATTTTATTGTACAACCACGAAATGGAGCATGGTTCATCAAAGGCACTTGTGATGACCCGTCCTAATCTATAAGGATGAATACAATAACATATGATTATATCGTGAGGTACTTGACCTCTATATGATACATTTTACAAACATTGCATTCGTTTTTAAAAGACAACCTTTCATTTCATCGAAAGTTGACAGACATGCATACCATTTCATAATATCCAACCAATAAAAGACCTAATCCGTCATTTAATTAATAATAATCTCTATTGAACTCAACGACTTGAATGCAACGTCTTTTGAAATATGCCATGAATGACTCCAAGTAATATCTCTAAAATGAGCAAATGCACAGCGGAAGATTTCTTTCAAACCTGAGAATAAACATGCTTTCAAGTGTCAACCAAAAGGTTGGTGAGTTCATTAGTTTATCGTAATCAATCATTTCCATAATTTTAATAGACCACAAGATTTCATTTATTCAATAATCATACACTCGCAAGTGTTTAAAAATTCATTCATATGGATTGAACATCTGGTAACCGACATTAACAAAATGCATCTAGAATATCCCCAAAAAAATAAAATCGAAGTACTAAAGCAGTTCAAATTCTCTGACTGAGGCTTGTCAAGGCCCATAGATCTATCTTTAGGATTCGCGTCAATTGGTGGCAATTATAATAAATACCAATTCTTAGGCTACCAAGTTCAACAAGGGCGATATCCGGTATAACAATTCAACCATAGAATGTAGTTTCGATTACTTGTGTCTATTTCGTCAAATATTTATAAAAGTGCATGTATTCTCAGTCCCAAAAATATATATTGCAAAAGCATTTAAAAAGGGAGCAAATGAAACTCATAATACAATATTTTGTAGTAAAAATATTCATACGACGGATCTGAACAATGCATGGTTGGCCTCAGATTCACGAACTTATATCAATTGTATATCTATTAAAACATGTAATGGAAATCACATAATTTCATTTATTAATATATATTATTTATATATTTGTGGTTATATAGAATTTATACTAAATTCCATTTAAAAACCTATACTTATATTATATCTTTAATTATATGTTATATATAGTTATTCGTTAAAATGATAGTTTTGAAAATAAGGATTTACTAATAATAATCATAATAACTTTATTAAAATGATAATACTAATAATAAAATGATAATGATAATCTTTAATAATAATAATAATAATAATAATAAGTTATTTTATTTTTATAATGAAAACAATAATATTGATAATAATACCTAATACTAATAATGAGTAATAATAATACTAATTATGATAATAATGATAAAAATAATAATTTAACTAATAATGTTAATCTTAATAACATGTAATTTTTTAATGAATAATAATAATAATAATAATAATACTTATATTCCTGATAATAATAATAATACTAATACTTAATGATAATAATAATAATAATAATAATAATAATAATAATAATAATAATAAAATTTATAATAATAATAAAAATAATAATGATAAAAAAATACACAACCTTTAAAGAAACAGCTAAAAAAAATTACGCTTCTACCTGAGCTCGAACCCGCGACCTCCCGCTTAACAATCACACCCCTTACCATCCCTCTGCTATTTCCTTTCTGTTTTAGTAAGGAGTTTAAATCCTTTTAAACCTTTAACTTGCCATTTAACCCAAAACCCACTTATAATATGAGCCCAAAGATTTAACTCGCCCCACTAACTAAGTTTACGGCCCAATGCTATAGGATTTAGAAATCAAAATAGGAAACAGGAGCCGCCATCTATCATCATCGAACTTGGATCATCATCTTCCTCATGATCGTATATCATCATCAACATACATATTATCATTATCATCCATATCATCAACATCGTGATCTTTTAACATCATAACCATCATCATAAATCGTTACCATCAATATCACGATCACGTACATAACCACCACTATTCGTCATCATCATTATTCACCGTAAGGGTTGCAGGAACCAGCACCATTCGATCAACATCATTCAGGTCATCATTTATGGTACTTGTTCATCACCATTTTTCGAATAAAAAAGAAACGGAGACAACGATGCAGTCATCAAAAAATAAAAAAATAAAAAAATCAAAGTGGCGAGGAGGATGTACGTGATGGTAGGGTGGTGTTGCGGTGGTGGCTGTGGTGTGGTTGCCAAACGGAAAACAAACAGCGGTGGGGCTGCAAATCAAGTAAATAGGTTTCTGTTGCAGGTGGTTTCGTTCAAGTGGGTTTCGTTCAAATGGGTTTCGATTTTCATGTGATGGTGGTCCCTGATTGATATGGTGTAGGTGGTGGCTGTGACGCGATGGTTTAGGGTGGCATTCGAACAGGAACATAAACAGGTTAGTAGTGGGATATAATCGAAACAACAACAGTAATGTTCGAATAGGGTAGTAAAAAAGGTGGTCAATGGTTTATGGTTTGACCAGGGTGGTTACCGAAGACATAAAAGCAACAATAACCCAAGTGAGTTTTCGACAAGAAGGTGAAAAAAAATAGTTTCATCTTGTGTTCGATATAGTTCCAACATATGGCGATTTAATAGTGATTGTTTGATGGTGATCCATGGACAAACCAGTGAACCGAATGATGATGATGGCTTTTGTTTGTTGAAGATCGATGGTGGTTAACTAGGTGGTGACTTGAGTTTTCGATCGACAAACAGTACCACTCAATAGTAATGGGTGTTGGAATAAGTTGGTGTTCGTTTTCATTAATGGTGATGAAATGGGTTTCGGTTTATGTTGTTAGAGATTGATGTAGCTAGTGGAGGTGGTCGATAAAGATAGTGTTCATAGGATGATGGGTGTCGAATGGCAGGTTGTGAGTTGATCAGAGGAAGAATAAGTAAGCCTAGCAATCAAGTGAAACGGATTATGTGTTGTGTAGGTTGTGTTGTTATAAGCATGTGTAAATATATAATAAGAGATATGCTCATAAAAACAGTGAAAAGTTTGTTTGATAATGATGGTTTGGTGAGGATGTCTTCCAAATAGAAGCCTGAGTGAATTGATAAAGTAATAATTGTGTGATTGGCATGCTATGAAGTATGAACGGTGCACATTCAAATTGATATAATAATATAATATGAATATTAAAGATATATTAGTAAATAGAGAAAACGTGTTTGTGTGGGTCTATCAGCAATTCTTTATTTAACTATCACCTATATGCTATGAATATGTAATTTGCTGTAAAGTTGATCAAGAAAATACAGTGATTCAATCAATGATTTGTGTCTTGATTCAGAGTATGGTTATGTGTTCAATCAATAGAAAAAAACATATATAAATAATATAATAATGTATCTAAAATAAGAAACGTGTGAAACAGAAAGCAGCCTAAATTTGGATTCTAATTACCGACAGTTTTCACGGACTATTATTTCGTACACTGTTGTTACTCAATGGCGAATAAAAGTGTTCAGAAAAATTTCATATTTTTAAAATAACTATATTTATTTATTTTAGTCATTATGGTATAAAATTCGATCATAAATTATTAAAAAAAATTACATCAATTGTCCCTCTCAATTCTGGGTAAAATATAAAAAGTGTTAAAATTTAATAATTAAATCCTAAATACATTTTTAGTAAGTCTAAAATTTATAGAACTCATTTTCAGATCACCGTTTATTTTAAAATCATATAAGTTAGAATTAAACTTGCTTAATATCAATTGGCACACTAAACGAGTATTAGAATCATTTAATATTTATTTTTTTAATATATTTTTATGTATATATAGATATGTTTTAAATAATAATTGTTATAATATCATATTTTATAACAACAACATTAAATATTTCAAATTATACTTCCAATTATTATTTATACATATACACACATATCTATTTACAAATAGTTGTTTGTGAATCGTCGAGAATGGTCGAAAGTCAAATGAATACATGAACACAGTTCAAAATTTTTGAGACTCAACATTACATTACAGACTTTATTTATCATGTCAGAATTATATAAAGATTGAGTTTAACTTTGGTCGGAAATTTTTGGGTCGTCACAGCACCTACATGTTAAAGAAATTTCGTCCCCGAAATTTGATCGAGATCGTCATGGCTAACAGTAAGAATGTTTTCATGACTCATATGAGTTGAAAATTAGAGTTTTATCATCAGTGTGTAATATAGATAAAACAATTTTTTTATGTGAAGAGTACGAGTGAAGCTATCACAAAAGAGTGAAATAAGTAAATGTAGGTTCGTCTTAACCGGTGACGTAGCAACGGTTGATTTCCGAAATTCAAGAGATTTAAAAGAAAATCTTGGAAACCTATAAGATCTGATTCTCTAGGATTTAAGGAAATTAAGATCTCTTTAATTACATACAATGATCTGCCTCGATTGCTCTGTCTGATATTTCACTTATAAATTAACCTTTTCCGTTCCATTAATTTTCACCACTCCTATACTTCTTTCCTCAATTCAAACTTTCAAAAGATTTTGAAATGCTAAATTCAGTTCTGATCCTTGTCCTTATCCTAACTATTGTATCTGTTGTAGTGATCCGAACTTTTCCATGTATATATATATTAATTGAGATTGATATTTACGTGAATAAATGTTTCCAACGTGTTAAGCAATCAAACTTGTTAAGACTTGATTAAATGAAATAAGTTTCATATAGACAATTGATCACCCAAGTTGACCGGCGATTCACGAACGTTACAAAATTATGAAAACTACATGTTGTGGTATATATATATATATATATATATATATATATATATATATATATATATATATATATATATATATATATATATATGGTTGAAATGAGATTATGATGAGTAAGTATCTCACTAAGTATATTAACAATGTGTGATATACATAAGAAATGAGATTACTAAGTTAAGAAACTCGAAATGATATATATAACGATTATCGTTATGATAACGTCTACTAAATACATATGTATCATGTTAAGATATTGATACAATATACTTAACATGATAAAATGATATTTAAATATATCATTAAGTGTGTTAACAATGAACTACATATGTAAAAACAAGACTACTAACTCAAGAATTACGAAACGAGACTTATATGTAACGATTATCGTTGTAACGATATTTTAATGTATGTATCATATTAAGAGATATTCATACATCATAATATCATGATAATATAATAATTTAACATCTCATTTGATATAATAAACATTGGGTTAACAACATTAATTGAGATCGTTAACTTAAAGGTTTCAAAACAATACTTACATGTAACGACTAACGAAGACTTAACGAATCCATTAGAATGTATATACATGTTGTGTTTTGATATGTATTCTTACACTTTTGAAAGACTTCAAGACACATATCAAAGTACTTCTACTTAACAAAAATGCTTACAATTACATCCTCGTTCAGTTTCATCAACAATTCTACTCGAATGCACCTGTATTCGTACTCGTACAATACACAGCTTTTAAATGTATGTACTATTGGAATATACACTCCAATGATCAGCTCTTAGCAGCCCATGTGAGTCACTTAACACATGTGGGAACCATCATTTGGCAACTAGCATGAAATATCTCATAAAATTACAAAAATATTAGTAATCATTCATGACTTATTTACATGAAAACAAAATTACATATCCTTTATATCTAATCCATATACCAACGACCAAAAACACCTACAAGCACTTTCATTCTTCAATTTTCTTCATTTAATTGATCTCTCTCAAGTTCCATCTTCAAGTTCTAAGTGTTCTTCATAAATTCCATAAGTATAGTTTCATAAAAATCAAGAATACTTCCAAGTTTGGAAGTCTACTTCCAAGCTTTCTAATCCATTCCAAGTAATCATCTAAGATCAAGGAACCTTTGTTATTTACAGTAGGTTATCTTTTTAATTCAAGGTAATATTCATATTCAAACATTGATTCAATTTCTACAACTATAACAATCTTATTTCGAGTGAAAATCTTACTTGAACTGTTTTCGTGTCATGATTCTGCTTCAAGAACTTTCAAGCCATCCAAGGATCGTTTGAAGCTAGATCCATTTTTCTCATTTCCAGTAGTTTTATCCAGAAAACTTGAGGTAGTAATGATGTTCATAACATCATTTGATTCATCATATAAAGCTATCTTATTCGAAGGTTTAAACTTGTAATCACTAGAACATAGTTTAGTTAATTCTAAACTTGTTCGCAAACAAAAGTTAATCATTCTAACTTGACTTTTATAATCAACTAAACATATGTTCTATATCTATATGATATGCTAACTTAATGATTTAAAACTTGGAAACACGATGAACACCATAAAATTGGATATACGTCGTCGTAGTGAAACCGGGGGCTGTTTTGGTTTGGATAATTAAAAACTATGATAAACTTTGATTCAAAAGTTGTTCTTCTGGGAAAACAATTTTTCATATGAACATGAAACTATATCCAAAAATCTTGGTTAAACTCAAAGTGAAAGTATGTTTTTCAAAATGGTCATCAAGATGTCGTTCTTTCGACGGAAATGACTACCTCCTTAGTAATTGACATGTAACTTAAATTTCTGACTATAAACCTATACTTTTTCTGTTTGGATTCTTAAATTAGAGTTCAATATGAAACCATAGCAATTTTATTCACTCAAAACGGATTTACAATGAAGAAGTTATGGGTAAAACAAGATTGGATATTTTTGATCTTTTTAGCTACGGGAAATGTTTAACAAATCTATACAAATCATATCATAGCTAACTTATATTGTATTATACATGTATTCTAATATATTATGTAATCTTGGGATACCATATACACGTATGCAAATGTTTTGACATATCATATCGACCCGTGTATATATATTATTTGGAACAACCATAGACACTCTATATGCAGTAATGTTGGAATTAGCTATACAGGGTTGAGGTTGATTACAAAAATATATATACTTTGAGTTGTGATATAGCCTGAGACGTGTATACACTGGGTCGTGGATTGATTCAAGATAATATATATCGATTTATTTCTGTACATCTAACTGTGGACAACTAGTTGTAGTTTACTAACGAGGACAGCTGACTTAATACACTCAAATCTTTAAAACATAATAAAAATGATTGTAATTATATTTTGATCAAACTTTGATATATATGTACATATTTGTATAGGTTCGTGAATCGATCTGTGGCCAAGTCTTATTTCCGAGGAAGGAAATATCTGTGAAAGTGAGTTATAGTGCCACTTTTAAAATCTAATATTTTTGGGATAAGAATACATGCAGGTTTTATAAATGATTTACAAAATAGACACAAGTGCGTGAAACTACATTCTATGGTTGAATTATCGAAATCGAATATGCCCCTTTTTATTAAGTCTGGTAATCTAAGAATTAGGGAACATACACCCTAATTGACGCGAATCCTAAAGATAGATCTATTGGGCCTAACAAACCCCATCCAAAGTACCGGATGCTTTAGTACTTTGAAATTTATATCATATCCGAAGGGTGTCCCAGAATGATGGGGATATTCTTATATATGCATCTTGTTAATGTCGGTTACCAGGTGTTCACCATAAGAATGATTTTTATCTCTATGTATGGGATGTGTATTGAAATATGATATCTTGTGGTCTATTGTTACGATTTGATATATATTGGTTAAACCCATAACTCACCAACATTTTTGTTGATGTTTAAAGCATGTTTATTCTCAGGTGAATACTAAGAGCTTCCGCTGTTGCATACTAAAATAAGGACAAGATTTGGAGTCCATGTTTGAATGATATTGTGTAAAAACTGCATTCAAGAAACATATGTCGATGTAATATATTTCTATTGTAAACCATTATGTAATGGTCGTGTGTAAACAGTATATTTTAGATTATCATTATTTGATAATCTACGTAATGTTTTTAAAACCTTTATTGATAAAATAAAGGTTATGGTTGTTTTAAAAATGAATGCAGTCTTTGAAAAAAGTCTCATATAGAGGTCAAAACCTCGCAACGAAACCAATTAATATGGAACGTTTATAATCAATATGAACGGGACATTTCAGTTGGTATCAGAGCGTTGGTCTTAGAGAACCAGAAAATTTACATTAGTGTGTCTTATCAAGTTTGTTAGGATGCATTAGTGAGTTTAGACTTCGACCGTGTTTTCTTTAAAAATGATTGCTTAATATTTTTGTTGGAAACTATATATTATTAACATGTAAATATTATGTGATATATTAATCTCTTAACATGTTTGATATTGTGTGATAGATGTCTATCTCTAGCACAAATCCCATTGACTCACCTGATAATAACGAAGAGTCGAATATATATTGGCAAGATTCACAAGTTCCCGAAGAACCGGAAGAAGAGGAACCGGAAGAAGAGGAACCAGAAGAAGAGGTTTCGGAGGGGGGAATAGTAGGAACCACAGAAAATCGGTTAAATAAAAGAAAATCCTCAACCAATGGATCAAAGTTAATAATGGTCAATGGTATTTCCGCTAAGGAAGCAAAATATTGGGAAAATTACCAATTTTTTGATGAATCGGATCCTGATGAGGATTCCGATGATGTTATAGAAATTACCCTGACCCAATTTAATGAGGCAAAAGAAAATAATAAGAGAAAAGGCATCAAAATAGAGAAATCTGATTCTGACCCCGATGAACTTTATATGTACCGTCAACACCCGTATTTTCAATATCATGACAATAACCCGGGAACCTCTAAACCACCAGGTTTTTCTAAACCAATGTGGAAAACTACTACTCGTATTAGAGGAACATCATATATCCTTAGAAGATTAGGAAAAACAACCAAGTTCGAAGAAGAAGATACCAGTGATTCAGATTAGAGGGGTGTGAGCATGTGGTGTAATAAATGTATTGTAGTGTGCTTATACTTTTATGTTCTATGTAAAAATTGCTTGTATTGTTTGTTATTACGAATCTAATCCTTGTCTATTTTACAGTATAAAAACAAAATGGACATTAAGGGTAGACAACCCAATATTTTAGAAGACCTACCAGAGGATATGATTGAGGAAATCTTGTCGAGAATCGGTCAGAATTCATCAGCACATTTAGTTATGGCGAAATTAACTTGTCAAACATTTGAAAGATTTTCCAGAAATGCCTTAGTTTATAAAAGGCTTTCCTTTGATAGGTGGGGTATATCATATTGGGGAGACCGTAAGTTATGCCGTGTTTTCTTTAAAGCATTAAATGCGGGGAACCCAAATGCAATTTTACGCTACGGTTTAAGAACCTATTTTGACTCAACATATCCCAACATAGGATTTCGTGAATTAGAAAGAGCTTCTAACATGCAACATAAAGAAGCATGTTATGCTTACGGGTTAGTGATGTTCGCTTCTTACCAAAGTGAGAAAAAGAACATTGGATTGCAGCTTTTAAATAAAACTTTCCCACAAGTGACGGATTCAGTAGTTGGGGTGAGAAACAAGGTTTTTAGATTATTACGGGGCTGTTGGACATTACGAAACCCTCGTCCTTTTGACGACATTACAACATACTGCCTAGCCAATGGTCATAACGGTTATTTTCCACAAGACCAAGGATGGGAAGTCATCTTAGTAAAACCAGAATGCATGACTTGTTTCTGGACTTATGAATTACGTGTCTTTATTTTCTTTGCTGAAAAACTTGCGTATTAACTAGATTTATCTTCAAAACTGTCATGTATCATAGTGTACTATATTTCATGTTATATGTAATATAGCGAAGTTGTAAGTTTGAAGAATATTTGTATGTGATATATTATTCTAATCAGTTTTTCATATGGAATTGTAGTAGTTGAATTGTATATTAGCTACTAAGTATGAACTTAACGGGTAGGTAGTACCCGAATTTAAACTTATAAAACGCTAATATGAAGAAAAAGCTTTTATAAATGAGATCATATTATGCTACGAGATACTATTGACTACTCTTAATATTCTGTATGATTAACTTGTTTCATTTGACTATTTTGAAGGAAATGGCACTGACTACTTGACACACCTTGAATATGAGCGAAGAGGAATTTCGTGTCTTTCTTGCTTCAAATATAGCCGCAGTACAGGCCGTGCTACATACCAACAATAACTCTGAATCTAGGAATACAGCTAATGGCGCAAGAAATTGTGTAGGACGCTCCTACAAGGAATTCACTGCCTGCAAACCTTTAGAATTTGATGGGACCGAAGGACCCATCGGATTGAAACGGTGGACCGAGAAAGTTGAATCGGTGTTTGCCATAAGTAAGTGTGCTGAAGGAGACAAACTGAAGTACGCTACGCATACCTTCACAGGTATTGCGTTAACATGGTGGAATACCTATCTAGAGCAAGTGGGATAAGATGCTACTTACGCGCTACCGTGGTCAGCATTCAAGCACTTGATGAACGAGAAGTACCGTCCCAGAACCGAGGTCAATAAGCTCAAGTCAGAACTTAGAGGGTTACGAACACAGGGATTCGATATTACTTCGTACGAAAGACGATTCACAAAATTGTGCCTATTGTGTCTGAGAGCGTTCGAAGATGAGGAAGTGAAGATCGACGCGTTTGTGAAAGGGTTACCAGAGAGAATCCAAGAAGATATAAGTTCACACGAGCCTGCCTCCATACAAAAGGCATGTAGAATGGCTCACAAACTAGTGAATCAGATTGAGGGAAGAATTAAAGAACAGGCGGTCGAAGAGGCCAACGTGAAGCTAGTCAAAAGAAAGTGGGAGGAAAACAATGATAAGAGTCACCAAAATAACAACAACTATCCCAACAATCGCAACATCAATCGCAACTACAACAAATGGCACAACAACAACAACAATAACTACAACAACCATCCCAACAACAATAACACCGGCAACAACAACAACAATCAGAAGCAGCTATGCCAAAGGTGTGAAAAGTATCACTCGAGGTTCTGCACCAAATTTTGCAACAAGTGTAAAAGAAATGGTCATAGCGCGGCGAAGTGTGAGGTCTATGGACCAGGGGTTAACAGAACGAAAGGAACAAATGGTGTCGGAACGAGTAATGGCGGAGCAAGTAGTGTCGGAGCAAGTTATGCCAATGTAGTTTGTTATAAATATGGAAAACCGGGCCACATTATTAGAAATTGCCCGAACCAGGAGAACACGAATGGACAAGGCCGTGGAAGAGTTTTCAATATTAATGCGGCAGTGGCATAGGAAGACCCGGAGCTTGTTACGGGTACGTTTCTTATTGACAATAAATCTGCTTACGTTTTATTTGATTCGGGTGCGGATAGAAGCTATATGAGTAGAGATTTTTGTGCTAAATTAAGTTGTCCATTGACGCCGTTGGATAGTAAATTTTTACTCGAATTAGCAAAAGGTAAATTAATTTCAGCAGATTATATATGCCGGAATCGAGAAATTAAACTGGGTAGCGAAATATTTAAGATTGATTTGATACCAGTAGAGTTAGGGAGTTTTAATGTAATAGTTGGCATGGACTGGCTGAAGGAGATGAAAGTAGAGATCGTTTGTTACAAAAATGCAATTCGCATTGTACGAGAAGAAGGAGAACCCTTAATGGTGTACCGAGAAAAGGGCAACACGAAGCTACATCTTATTAGTAATTTGAAGGCACAAAAACTAATAAGAAAAGGTTGCTATGCTGTTCTAGCACACGTCAAGAAAGTACAAACTGAAGAAAAGATCGTCAATGATGTTCCCGTCGCAAAAGAATTTCCCGATGTATTTTCGAAAGAATTACCAGGACTACCTCCACATCGATCTGTTGAATTTCAAATAGATCTTGTACCAGGAGCTGCACCAATAGCTCGTGCTCCTTATAGACTCGCACCCAGTGAGATGAAAGAACTGCAAAGCCAACTGCAAGAACTATTAGAACGTGGTTTCATTCGACCAAGCACATCACGATGGGGAGCTCCTGTTTTGTTTGTCAAGAAAAAGGATGGTACATTTAGGTTGTGTATTGACTACAGAGAGTTGAATAAACTTACCATCAAAAACCGTTATCCACTGCTGAGAATTGACGACTTATTTGGTCAACTACAAGGCTCGTCGGTTTATTCGAAAATTGATTTACGTTCTGGATATCATCAAATGTGAGTAAAGGAGGATGATATTCCAAAAACTGCTTTTAGGACGCGTTATGGTCATTACGAGTTTATGGTTATGCCGTTTGGATTGACTAACGCACCAGCTGTGTTCATGGACCTTATGAACCGAGTGTGTGGGCCATATCTTGACAAGTTTGTCATTGTTTTCATCGATGACATACTTATTTACTCAAAGAATGATCTAGAGCACGAAGAACATTTGAGAAAAGTGCTAGAAGTATTGAGGAAAGAAAAACTGTATGCTAAGTTTTCAAAAATGTGCATTTTGGTTGGAAGAAGTTCAATTCCTCGGTCACATAGTGAACAAAGAAGGTATCCAGGTGGACCCGGCAAAGATCGAAACTGTTGAAAAGTGGAAAACTCCAAAAACTCCGAAGCATATACGTCAATTTTTAGGATTGGCTGGTTACTACAGAAGATTCATCCAAGATTTCTCCAAAATAGCAAAACCCTTGACTGCATTAACGCATAAAGGGAAGAAATTAGAATGGAAGGATGAATAAGAGAAGGCATTTCAGTTATTGAAGAAAAAGCTAACTACGGCACCTATATTGTCATTGCCTGAAGGGAATGATGATTTTGTGATTTATTGTGACGCATCAAAGCAAGGTCTCGGTTGTGTATTAATGCAACGAACGAAGGTGATTGCTTATGCGTCTAGACAATTGAAGATTCACAAGCAAAATTATACAACTCACGATTTGGAATTGGGTGCTGTTGTTTTTGCATTAAAGACTTGGAGGCAATATTTATATGGGGTCAAAAGTATTATATATACCGACCACAAAAGTCTCCAACATATATTTAATCAGAAGCAACTGAATATGAGACAACGCAGGTGGATTGAACTGTTGAATGATTATGATTTTTAGATTCGATACCACCCGGGGAAGGCGAATGTGGTAGCCGACGCTTTGAGTAGAAAGGACAGATGTAAGACCCGTGTATTTTTCATTGTACATACGTGTGTTTAAGATTCTTGTAGTGGAAGTTTTGTTGTACATGATTAAAATGCAAAAGAAGCTGAACTGGGCATTTGGTGCGCCGCGCGGCTTTATGGCACGCCGCGCCATTACGGGCTGACAGATTCTTCCTTCTTTTCAAATTAGATATTTTGGGGGCAATTTGGTAAAATTACTTTAGGGTCCGACTTTAAGGCCCCAAATCAGTTGTAGGAGTCTCCTTTACTCCATTTCCATCTGCTTTATCATCATCCATTAATTCTAGTAAGAGAGAGTGATTCAAGAGTGAGAAAGCTCCATTAAGGAAGAAGAAGCTCATTTCGGGTTAGAGCTCGGTTATTAAAGTTGTTCATCTCCTCTTTTGCTACGTTTTGATAGTTGTGGTAAGCCCTAAACCTAACTTCCTTATTTTAATTGTATAAGAGTTAGGGTTTGTGTAAGTGATGAACATTAAAACCCATTTGCTAGTAATTTGGGGGTTTTGGGTGAATTTGGGTCATGTAGACCCAAAGATGACTAATTAAGGTTTTTAAAGTATCAAATTATGTTTATGAGCTTAAATTAGTTAGTTAAATCACTAGCACACTTAAATATATGTAAAGGGGTGTTAAGTGGGTTAGTGGATGACCCGAAATGGGAGTATTGACTTTAAATGGTCAAATGGGTCAAAATGGTCCTAAGTGGGTTGATGTATGTGTTTGATGCATAAACCTTGTATTGGAAAGCGTCTTAGGACTTAACTTGGCTAATGATTAGGGTTTTGGGGATGTTAACCCAAATATTAGGGTTAGGGTTGCAAATGGGTCAAAATTGCACCATGGGTCAAGATAACCCTAGAACGGAGTTTTAGTGGGTTAACCAACTTGGCTTTGTGATTGATATTATGTATTATGTAATAGGTGCATTACATTGAAGTTGAAAGCTCGGTTATCTCTCACCAAGGCGTTGAGGTGAGTGGAATAATTATATATGTATGTATATAGTTTATTTACTTGTGGGGTATGGGTTGAAGTCCGATGTTGACGGTACCATACCCTAGAGTATATTGTGTTGTTGATGAGGGTTTAAAGTTCGTTGTTGACGATACCTCAAGTATGGAATTAAAGTTCGATGTTGACGATGCCATACGATTATTGTAGTGACGTTGATGAGGGTTTAAAGTTCGTTGTTGATGATACCTCATATGTGGGTTTAAAGTTCGGTGTTGACGATACCACATTAATGTAGGCGAATGGGATTAAAGTTATATGTTGACGATACCATTCGTTAGGCTAGCCTTGAGATCTTGAGTACTATGGATGTTGTGAACACCATCGTTATATTTGCATTGTAGCATAGTGTATTGTCGTGTTATATGCTTTTGTTATACTAGCTTTGTGTTTGTGGTTCTTAGCGTTATACATGTGAAGGGTATGCTAAATATGTAGCTAGTATGTATGCGGGTTTGGTGTAAGTGTTTGCAAGTAAGTAAGTTATATATGTATGTGTATAATTATTGCATTCACTAAACTTTGCTTACCCTCTCGTTGTTTACCTTTTTATAGGTTCGGTTGTGGACAAGGGTAAGGGTATCATCTTGGATTAGAGATCCCGTCGTTGCTAGAGAATGCTTTTGGGCTATTTAGCATTTGGAGTATTGACCGAGACTTGGGTAGTTTAATCCCAAACACAATGCTCGTAGTGTAGTTTGGTACTTAAACTTTTGATGGTCGAAACTCATATTTTGAATTAAACTCGTAAAACGGACGATGTGGGCCCCGCTTCGTAAAACTCATTTTTATTAATAGAATGTGTTAGTTTTACATATTTGAATATGTTGTTAAAAGCGTTTTGCCTAATTAGGTCGGGAAGTGGCCAATCTTTTTAGCATTTCAAGACTTTTTGGACAGACCAGAATGGCGCGCTGCGCGGCCTTCTGGCGCGCCGCGCCATATGCTGTTCCAGCAAAAAAAAATTATTTATTATTTTTACGCGGGTTGTTCGTGGTTTGGTTTGGGTTGTTACAAGTGGTATCAGAGCATGGTCTAAGGGATTTAGGTGACTTGAGATAGGCGCCTAGACTTAGACTTTTGTGTATGCGCGTTATGCGAGACTTGTAGGACTTTGGGTTGGATCGGGTCTTGGTTAGTGCATAGGTTTATGTGAACTAATCATGCGCTATTGTTTTGTGTGGTATTTGAAATCGTCAAGCGAGATAGACGTGGTACTAGTGAGTTAATGCGATGTGCCCGCGTAACAATGATTAGCTGCCATTGTTACGGGTTCAAATTGTGTCAAACAAGCGATGTACGACGATTGTTGAGCAAGACGGGGTAGTGTGGTGTATATGTATATACTTATGGGTTAAGTCCTTTCGTTTTGTTGCTTAATTTACTTCATTTTATAGAATGAAGATGAGAAATGGACACGACACCAATGACGGAGGTACGAGTGAGGACGTTGAACTCACGGCCAAGGTTGAGGCCATCTTTAAAAGGCTAAAGAGGGATTTTCTTGACGACGTTCGAAAGGTCTTCCAAGAGTCGGTCGATGGACAAGTGACCGAAATGATCAATGATCGAATGAAAGCCGCAATAGAGGGGGCTTTAGAGGCTAGAAACATTTATCCTCGAGGCGAAGGGGGTGAAGGTAATGGTGGGGGTGGAAGGCGGGACTTCCACTACAAATATTTCAAGGATACTCAACCTCCGATGTTTAATGGGGTGCGAGATCCGTTGAAAAGCACGTGTTGGATTTCTGATATCGAGGGAGCTTTCCGCACCGCGGAGTGTCCTCCCGAGAAAAAGACAAGGTATGGGTTTAGCATGTTGCGCGAGGAGGGCAAGTTGTGGTGGGACGATAAGATCAATTTATATGGTGAAGAGCAATGCATGATCTTGACATGGGAGGAGTTTAAGAAGGAATTTTTCCAAGAATACCGAACTTCTTCCGATCTTGATAGAATTCGTGACGAATTGCACAATTTGCAACAAGGGTCAATGGACTTGGTCACTCTCAAGTCTACCTTCTTGGCAAAGACTCGTTTTTGCCCGGAATATGTGAGTGATGATCACAAGCTAATGAAGGATTTCTACCGTACTTTGATTGATGAGTTCAAGGGTAAGATTAGCCGGGGTATGGCTAAGTCTTTTGATGAGTTATTCGAATTGGCTCGGGGTTTTGAGCCGGAAGTTCCAAGAAAGAGCGATTTCACATTTTCCAAAAGAAAGTTTGAAGGTTCTAGTCATTCTAACTTTTCAAACAAGAAGAACAAGAACAAGAAGGGTTCCGAAAGTGTCAATAGTGTGAAGAAGGGCGCTACCGGTGGTTTGGGGAACTTTATCCCTACTTGCTACAATTGTGGGGTACGTGGACATATGGTTCGAGATTGTTCGAAGTCAATTTCAACAAACAAGCTCACTTGTTTTAATTGCAACAAAGAAGGACACCAAAAGTCGGAGTATCGCGATTTGCGAAACGATAATGTTAAGCGTCTAGAGAAAGCGGCGAGTACGGCTAGGGGTCACAACTATTTGATGACCAATGATGAAGCCAAACATTCGAATGAAGTTGTCTCAGGTACTTTCATGGTTAATTTTAATCCGGCAAGGATTCTTTTCGATAGCGGTGCAAATTTGTCGTTTGTGTCTCCTAAATTTGTGCCAAAACTTAATAGACCGTTAGCTAAGTTAAGTCGTCCGGTAGAAGTCGAAATAGCGGACGGCAAGACGGTGCTAGTGGTCGAAGTGTGCAAAAATTGTGATGTTGTGTTTGGTGCCGAAAACTTTAAGATAGATCTCATTCCGATGACTTTGGGTGACTTTGATATTGTTGTGGGTATGGATTGGCTCGATCGTAATAGATCCGATATTGCATGCCATGAAAAATTTATTCGTGTGAAGACCCCAAGTGGGGGAGAGTTAATTATTCACGGTGATAAGCGTAGAAGACTTGTGCCGATATGCACTTTTGCACGGGCACGTCGTTTCCTTGTTAGTGGTGGCATGACTTTTCTTGCCCATGTTGTTGATACTCGTGATGATCCACCACCCATTCGTGAAATTTCGGTTGTTAGTGAGTTCGAAGACGTTTTTCCGGACGAGTTACCGGGTGTTCCGGCGGAAAGACAAGTTGAATTTCGCATTGAGTTGGTTCCTGAAGCTATTCCCATTGCTAAAACTCCTTATCGTTTAGCGTCGACGGAAATGCAAGAGTTGTTAAATCAAACCCAAGAGTTACTTGAGAAGGGTTTTATTCGACCGAGTGCTTCGCCATGGGGCGCTTCGGTTTTATTCGTGAAAAAGAAAGATGGAAGTATGCGGATGTGCATCGATTATCGGGAGTTGAATAAGGTGACGATCAAGAATCGTTATCCATTGCCTCGGATTGACGATTTGTTTGATCAACTCTAAGGTGCGACGTATTTCTCAAAGATTGACCTACGGTCCGGCTATCACCAAATGCGGGTCCGTGAGGAAGATATCGAGAAAACGGCTTTTCGAACACGTTATGGGCATTTTGAATTCGTAGTTATGCCTTTTGATCTTATGAATGCACCGGCGGCATTCATGGATCTTATGAACCGAGTGTGCCAACCTATGTTGGACAAGTCAGTAATTGTGTTCATTGACGACATACTAGTCTACTCGAAAAGTATGAACGAACATGAACGTCATTTGCGTGAAGTATTGAAGACTTTACGAAAGGAGAAGTTGTATGCTAAGTTCTCCAAATGCGAATTTTGGCTAAGGGAGGTTCAATTCCTTGGCCACATTGTGAACAAAGACGGCATTCAAGTAGATCTGGGGAAGATAGAGACGGTGAAGAGTTGGAGACAACCGACTACGCCTACGGAGGTCCGAAGTTTTCTCGGATTGGCAGGTTATTATCGTCGGTTTATCCAAGACTTTTCTAAGATCGCTTCTTCATTGACGAAGTTGACAAGGAAGAACGCGAGGTTTAATTGGGAGAACGAGCAAGAAATTGATTTTCAATTATTAAAAGAGAAGTTGTGTCAAGCTCCGGTGTTAGTGTTGCCTAAAGGAGTGGAAGACATGACGGTTTATTGTGATGCATCGTTAAATGGGCTCGGGTGTGTTCTAATGCAAAGAGGTAAAGTCATCGCTTATGCCTCGCGACAATTAAAGGAACACGAGATGAGATATCTGACTCATGATCTTGAGTTGGCGGCGGTTGTGCATGCATTGAAAATTTGGCGCCATTACTTGTATGGTGTCAAGAGTACGATTTACTCGGATCATAAGAGTTTGAAACACCTCTTTTATCAAAGAGATTTGAATTATCTTCAACGTAGGTGGATGGATGTGGTGAAAGATTATGATTGTGAAATACTTTATCATCTGGGCAAGGCGAATGTGGTCGCGGATGCGTTAAGTCGAAAGAGTCATCACCCGGCATTACGATTGGGATTGTTACGTATGATTATTACTAACGATTTTCTTGAAAAACTTGGTGTGATTCAAATAGAGGCTTACGTTCACAACAAGCATGCGGAGCGAATTGTGGGGCAATCGGAATTCATCACTATGGGCTCGCGTGGTTTGTTGTCTTTTCAAGGAAGGGTGTGGGTGCCTAAGATGGGTGATTATCGACAAGTGCTACTTGATGAAGCACATAAGTCAAAGTATTCCATTCATCCGGGCGCGACGAAGATGTATCTTGACTTGAGGAAGGATTATTGGTGGCCGAGCATGAAACGCGATGTTGTGAAGTATGTTGAGCAATGCGTCACGTGTTTGCAAGTTAAGGCCGAGCACCAAAAGCCGTATGGTAAGTTACAACTGTTAGAAATTCCGAAATGGAAATGGAAGCACATTACCATGGATTTCATCACAAAGTTACCTAAAACGGTGAGAACCCAATTTGATTCGATTTGGGTGATAGTTGATCGATTGACAAAGAGTGCTTTGCATCTTCCCATTAAAGAAGCAATATCGTCGGAGGCTTTGGCTAAGTTGTTTATCAAGGAAGTCATCTCTCGACACGGTGTTCCTATATCTATTATTTTGGATCGAGATACCCGTTTTACATCTCGGTTTTGGGAAAAGTTTCATGAAGATATGGGTACGCAATTGAAATTGAGCACGGCGTATCATCCTCAAACGGACGGTCAAACCGAACGTACGAATCAAACTTTGGAGGATATGTTGCGGGCGTGTATTATTGATTTTGGTGGTAGTTGGGACGAGCACTTACCTTTGGTGGAATTCTCGTACAATAATAGTTATCATACTAGTATCGGGATGCCACCTTATGAGATGCTTTATGGGCGAAGGTGTCGAACTCCAATTTGTTGGGGTGAAGTGGGTCAAAGAGAGATCGGGAGTACCGATTTGGTATTGGAGACGAATAGCAAAATTGATGTGATTCGAGAGCATTTGAAAAAGGCTCAAGATAGGCAAAAGTCGTATGCCGACAAACGTAGACGAACGATCGAATTTCAAGAAGGTGACATGGTGATGCTTAAGGTTTCACCATGGAAAGGTATTATTAGATTTCGAAAACGGGGAAAGTTAGCTCCTCGGTTTATTGGGCCATTTAAGGTTTTAGCTCGTGTTGGTGAGGTCGCGTATCGTTTGGAATTACCCGAAGAGCTTGCGGGGATTCATAATACATTTCATGTTTCCCATCTCCGTAAGTATCTTGCGGATGATTCATATTGGGTGCCATTAGACGAGATTGAGCTAAACAATAAGTTAGAGTATATTGAGGAGCCGATTGCTATACTCGATGAGAAGGTCAAAAGGTTGAGGCATAAAGAGGTTAGGACCTTTAAAGTTCAATGGCGATGGAGTAAGGGTTCCGAGTTTACCTGGGAGCCCGAAGAGTTTGTGTTGGTTTATCTTCCTTCTTGTCATGCGGCTTGGATCGCGAGGACGCAATCCGAATAAGTGGGGGAGAGTTGTAAGACCCGTGTATTTTTCCTTGTACATACGTGTGTTTAAGATTCTTGTAGTGGAAGTTTTGTTGTGCATGATTAAAATGCAAAAGAAGCTGAACTGGGCATTTGGCGCGCCGCGCGGCCTTATGGCGTACCGCGCCATTACGGGCTGACAGATTCTTCCTTCTTTTCAAATTAGATATTTTGGGGCCAATTTGGTAAAATCACTTTGGGGTCCCACTTTAAGGCCCCAAATTAGTTGTTGGAGTCTCCTTTACTGCATTTCCATCTACTTTATCATCATCCATTAATTCTAGTAAGAGAGAGTGATTCAAGAGTGAGAAAGCTCCATTTAAGGAAGAAGAAGCTCATTTCGGGTTAGAGCTCGAGTATTAAAGTTGTTCATCTCCTCTTTTGCTATGTTTTGATAGTTATGGTAAGCCCTAAACCTAACTTCCTTATTATAATTATATAAGAGTTAGGGTTTGTGTAAGTGATGAACATTAAAACCCATTTGCTAGTAATTTGGGGGTTTTGGGTGAATTTGGGTCATGTAGACCCAAAGATGACTAATTAGGGTTTTCAAAGTATTAAATTATGTTTATGAGCTTAAATTAGTTAGTTAAATCACTAGCACACTTAAATATATGTAAAGGGGTGTTAAGTGGGTTAGTGGATGACCCGAAATGGGAGTATTACTTTAAATGGTCAAATGGGTCAAAATGGTCCTAAGTGGGTTAATGTATGTGTTTGATGCATAAACCTTGTATTGGAAAGCGTCTTAGGACTTAATTTGGCTAATGATTAGGGTTTTGGGGATGTTAACCCAAATTTTAGGGTTAGGGTTGCAAATGGGTCAAAAAATGCAACATGGGTCAAGATAACCCTAGAACGGAGTTTTAGTGGGTTAACCAACTTCGCTTTGTTATTGATATTATGTATTATGTAATAGGTGCGTTACAATGAAGTTGAAAGCTCGGTTATCTCTCACCAAGGCATTGAGGTGAGTGGAATAATTATATATGTATGTATATAGTTTATTTACTTGTGGGGTATGGGTTGAAGTCCGATGTTGACGGTACCATACCCTAGAGTATATTGTGTTGTTGATGAGGGTTTAAAGTTCGTTGTTGACGATACCTCACGTATGGAATTAAAGTTCGATGTTGATGATGCCATACGATTATTGTAGTGACGTTGATGAGGGTTTAAAGTTCGTTTTTGACGATACCTCATATGTGGGTTTAAAGTTCAGTGTTGACGATACCACATTAATGTAGGCGAATGGGATTAAAGTTCGATGTTGACGATACCATTCGTTGGGCTAGCCTGGAGATCTTGAGTACTATGGATGTTGTGAACACCATCGTTATATTTGCGTTGTAGCATAGTGTATTGTCGTGTTATATGCTTTTGTTATACTAGCTTTGTGTTCGTGGTTCTTAGCGTTATACATGTGAAGGGTATCCTAAATATATAGCTAGTATGTATGCGGATTTGGTGTAAGTGTTTGCAAGTAAGTAAGTTATATATGTATGTGTATAATTATTGCATTCACTAAGCTTTGCTTACCCTCTCGTTGTTTACCTTTTTATAGGTTCGGTTGTGGACAAGGGTAAGGGCATCATCTTGGATTAGAGATCCCGTCATTGCTAGAGAATTCTTTTGGGCTATTTAGCTTTTAGAGTATTGACCGAGACTTGGGTAGTTTAATCCCAAACACCATGCTCGTAGTGTAGTTTGGTACTTAAACTTTTGATGGTCGAAACTCATATTTTGAATTAAACTCGTAAAACGGCCGATGTGGGTCCCGCTTCGTAAAACTCATTTTTATTAATGGAATGTGTTAGTTTTACATATTTGAATATGTTGTTAAAAGAGTTTTGCCTAATTAGGTCGGGAAGTGGCCAATCTTTTTAGCATTTCAAGACTTTTTGGACAGACCAGAATGGCGCGCCGCGCGGCCTTCTGGCGCGCCGCGCCATATGCTGTTCCAGCAAAAAAAAAAGTATTTGTTATTTTTATGCGGGTTGTTCGTGGTTTGGTTTGGGTTGTTACAACAGAGAACCTATACGGTTAAAAGCTATGAATATAATTATTCGTACTAACCTTACTACTCAAATAAAGGAGGCGCAACAGGGAGTTGTAAAAGAAGGAAAGTTGAAGAATGAGATACCCAAAGGATCAGAGAAACATCTTAATATTCAGGAAGACGGAACCTGATATAGGGCTGATAGAATTTGGGTACCAAGGTTTGGAGATGTGAGAGAAATGGTACTTAGAGAAGCACATAAAACCAGATATTCAATGCATCCCGGAGCGGGAAAGATGTATAAAGATCTCAAGAAACACTTTTGGTGGCCGGGTATGAAAGCCGATATTGCTAAATATGTAGGAGAATGTTTGACGTGTTCTAAGGTTAAAGCTGAACATCAGAAACCATCAGGTCTACTACAATAACCTGAAATCCCGGAATGGAAATGGGAAAACATTACCATGGATTTCATTACTAAATTGCCAAGGACTGCAAGTGGTTATGATACTATTTGGGTAATAGTTGATCATCTCACCAAGTCAGCACACTTCCTGCCAATGAGAGAAGATGAGAAAATGGAGAAGTTGGCGCGATTGTATTTGAAGGAGGTTGTCTCCAGACATAGAATACCCGTCTCTATTATCTCTGATAGGGATGGTAGATTTGTTTTAAGGTTCTGGCAGACGTTGCAACAAGCATTGGGGACTCGTCTAGACATGAGTACTGCCTATCATCCACAAACTGATGGGCAGAGCGAAAGGATGATACAAACGCTTGAAGACATGCTACGAGCATGTGTTATTGATTTCGGAAACAGTTGGGATCGACACCTACCGTTAGCAGAATTTTCCTACAACAATAGTTATCATTCTAGTATTGATATGGCACCGTTTGAGGCACTTTATGGTAGAAAGTGCAGTTCTCCGATTTGTTGGAATGAGGTGGGGGATAGACAGATTACGGGTCCGGAGATAATACAAGAAACTACCGAGAAAATCATCCAAATTCAACAACGATTGAAAACCGCCCAGAGTTGACAAAAGAGCTACGCGGACAGTAAAAGAAAAGATATAGAGTTTGAAATTGGAGAAATGGTCATGCTTAAGGTTTCACCTTGGAAAGGCGTTGTTCGATTTGGTAAACGGGGGAAACTAAATCCAAGGTACATTGGACCATTCAAGATTATAGATCGTGTCGGACCAGTAGCTTACCAATTGGAGCTACCTCAACAACTCGCGGCTGTACATAACACTTTCCACGTCTCGAATTTGAAGAAGTTTTTTGCTAAAGAAGATCTCACTATTCCGTTGGACGAAATCCAAATCAATGAAAAACTTCAATTCATTGAAGAACCCGTCGAAATAATGGATCGTGAGGTTAAGAGACTTAAGCAAAACAAGATACTGATTGTTAAGGTTCGATGGAATGCTTGTAGAGGACCTGAGTTCACCTGGGAGCATGAAGATCAGATGAAGAGGAAATACCCACATCTATTTCCAGAAGATTCGTCAACACCTTCAACAGCTTAAAATTTCGGGACGAAATTTATTTAACTGGTAGGTACTGTAGTGACCCAAACTTTTCCATGTTTAAATATATTAATTGAGATTGATATTTACATGAATAAATGTTTCCAACGTGCTAAGCAATCAAACTTGTTAAGACTTGATTAAATGAAATAAGTTTCATATAGACAATTGATCACCCAAGTTGACCGGCGATTCACGAACGTTACAAAATTGTGAAAACTACATGTTGTGGTATATATAAACATATATATATATGGTTAACATGAGATTATGATGAGTAAGTATCTTACTAAGTATATTAACAATGTGTGACATACATAAGAAATGAGATTACTAAGTTAAGAAACTCGAAATGATATATATAACGATTATCATTATGATAACGTCTACTAAATACATATGTATCATGTTAAGATATTGATACACTATATTTAACATGATAAAATGATATTTAAATATATCATTAAGTGTGTTAACAATGAACTACATATGTAAAAACAAGACTACTAACTCAAGAATTACGAAACGAGACTTATATGTAAAAACGAGACTTACATGTAACGACTAACGAAGACTTAACGAATCCATTAGAATGTATATACATGTTGTGTTTTGATATGTATTCTTACACTTTTGAAAGACTTCAAGACACATATCAAAGTACTTCTACTTAACAAAAATGCTTACAATTACATCCTCGTTCAGTTTCATCAACAATTCTACTCGTATGCACCCGTATTCGTACTCGTACAATACACAGCTTTTAGATGTATGTACTATTGGTATATACACTCCAATGATCAGCTCTTAGCAGCCCATGTGAGTCACCTAACACATGTGGGAACCATCATTTGGCAACTAGCATGAAATATCTCATAAAATTACAAAAATATTAGTAATCATTCATGACTTATTTACATGAAAACAAAATTACATATCCTTTATATCTAATCCATATGACAACGTCCAAAAACACCTACAAACACTTTCATTAATCAATTTTCTTCATATAATTGATCTCTCTCAAGTTCCATCTTCAAGTTCTAAGTGTTCTTCATAAATTCCATAAGTATAGTTTCATAAAAATCAAGAATACTTCCAAGTTTGCAAGTCTACTTCCAAGCTTTCTAATCCATTCCAAGTAATCATCTAAGATCAAGGAACCTTTGTTATTTACAGTAGGTTATCTTTCTAATTCAAGGTAATATTCATATTCAAACTTTGATTCAATTTCTACAACTATAACAATCTTATTTCGAGTGAAAATCTTACTTGAACTGTTTTCGTGTCATGATTCTGCTTCAAGAACTTTCAAGCTATCCAAGGATCCTTTGAAGCTAGATCCATTTTTCTCATTTCCAGTAGTTTTATCCAGAAAACTTGAGGTAGTAATGATGTTCATAACATCATTTGATTCATACATATAAAGCTATCTTATTCGAAGGTTTAAAATTGTAATCACTAGAACATAGTTTAGTTAATTCTAAACTTGTGCGCAAACAAAAGTTAATCCTTCTAACTCGACTTTTAAAATCACCTAAACACATGTTATATATATATATGATATGCTAACTTAATGATTTAAAACCTGGAAACACGATGAACACCATAAAATCGGATATACGCCGTCGTAGTGAAACAGGGGGCTGTTTTGGTTTGGATAATTAGAAACTATGATAAATTTTGATTTAAAAGTTGTTCTTCTAGAAAAATGATTTTTCATATAAACATGAAACTATATCCAAAAATCTTGGTTAAACTCAAAGTGAAAGTATGTTTTTCAAAATGGTCATCAAGATGTCGTTTTTTCGACGGAAATGACTACCTCTTTAGTAATTGACATGTAACTTAAATTTCTGACTATAAACCTATACTTTTTCTGTTTGGATTCTTAAATTAGAGTTCAATATGAAACCATAGCAATTTGATTCACTCAAAACGGATTTAAAATGAAGAAGTTATGGGTAAAACAAGATTGGATATTTTTGATCTTTTTAGCTACGGGAAATGTTTAACAAATCTATACAAATCATATCCTAGCTAATTTATATTGTATTATACATGTATTCTAATATATTATGTAATCTTGGGATACCATAGACACGTATGCAAATGTTTTGATATATCATATCGACCCATGTATATATATTATTTGGAACAACCATAGACACTCTATATGCAGTAATGTTGGAGTTAGCTATACAGGGTTGAGGTTGATTCCAAAAATATATATGCTTTGAGTTATGATCTAGCCTGAGACATGTATACACTGGGTTGTGGATTGATTCAAGATAATATATTTATCGATTTATTTCTGTACATCTAACTGTGGACAACTAGTTGTAAGTTACTAACGAGGACAGCTGACTTAATACACTCAAATCTTTAAAACATAATAAAAATGGTTGTAATTATATTTTGATCATACTTTGATATATATGTACATATTTGTATAGGTTCGTGAATCGATCCGTGGCCAAGTCTTATTTCCGAGGAAGGAAATATCTGTGAAAGTGAGTTATAGTCCCACTTTTAAAATCTAATATTTTTGGGATGAGAATACATGCAGGTTTTATAAATGATTTACAAAATAGACACAAGTACGTGAAACTACATTCTATGGTTGAATTATTGAAATCGAATATGCCCCTTTTTATTAAGTCTGGTAATCTAAGAATTAGGGAACAGACACCCTAATTGACGCGAATCCTAAAGATAGATCTATTGGGCCTAACAAACCCCATCCAAAGTACCGGATGCTTTAGTACTTCGAAATTTATATCATATCCAAAGGGTGTCCCGAAATGATAGGGATATTCTTATATATGTATCTTGTTAATGTCAGTTATCAGGTGTTCACCATATGAATGATTTTTATCTCTATGTATGGGATGTGTATTGAAATATGAAATCTTGTGATCTATTGTTACGAATTGATATATATAGGTTAAACCTATAACCCACCAACATTTTTGTTGATGTTTAAAGCATGTTTATTCTCAGGTGAATACTAAGAGCTTCCGCTGTTGCATACTAAAATAAGGACAAGATTTGGAGTCTATGTTTGTATGATATTGTGTAAAAACTGTATTCAAGAAACATATGTCGATGTAATATATTTCTATTGTAAACCATTATGTAATGGTCGTGTGTAAACAATATATTTTAAATTATCATTATTTGATAATCTACGTAATGTTTTTAAAACCTTTATTGATAAAATAAAGGTTATGGTTGTTTTAAAAATGAATGCAGTCTTTCAAAAACGTCTCATATAGAGGTCAAAACCTCGCAACGAAATCAATTAATATGGAACGTTTATAATCAATATGAACGGGACATTTCAGTTGGTATCAGAGCGTTGGTCTTAGAGAACCAGAAAATTTATATTAGTGTGTCTTATCGAGTTTGTTAGGATGCATTAGTGAGTCTGAACTTCGATCGTGTTTTCTTTAAAAATGATTGCTTAACATTTTTGTTGGAAACTATATATTATTAACATGTAAATATTATGTGATATATTAATCTCTTAACATGTTTAATATTGTGTGATAGATGTCTACCTCTAGCACAAATCCCATTGACTCACCTAATAATAACGAAGAGTCGAATATATATTGGCAAGATTCACAAGTTCCCGAAAGAACCGGAAGAAGAGGAACCGGAAGAAAAGGAACCAGAAGAAGAGGTTCCGGATGGGGGAATAGTAGGAACCACAGAAAACCGGTCAAATAAAAGAAAATCCTCAACCAATGGACCAAAGTTAATAATGGTCAATGGTGTTTCCGCTAAGGAAGCAAAATATTGGGAAAATTACCAATTTTCCGATGAATCGGATCCTGATGAGGATTTCGATGATGTTATAGAAATTACCCCGACTCAATTTAATGAGGCAAAAGAAAATAATAAGGGAAAAGGCATCAAAATAGAGAAATCTGATTCCAACCCCGATAAACTTTATATGTATCGGCAACACCCGTATTTTCAATATCGTGACAATAACCCGGGAACCTCTAAACCACCAGGTTTTTCTAAACCAATGTGGAAAACGATGACTCATATTAGAGGAACATCATATATCCCTAGAAGATTAGGAAAAAGAACCAAGTTCGAAGAAGAAGAAACCAGTGATTCAGATTAGAGGGGTGTGAGCATGTTGTGTAATAAATGGATTGTAGTGTGCTTGTACATTTATGTTATATGTAAAAATTGCTTGTATTGTTTGTTATTACGAATCTAATCCTTGTCTATTTTACAGTATAAAAACAAAATGGACGTTAAGGGGAGACAACCGAATATTTTAGAAGACCTACCAGAGGATATGATTGAGGAAATCTTGTCTAGAGTCGGTCAGAATTCATCAGCACATTTAGTTATGGCGAAATTAACTTGTCAAACATTTGAAAGACTTTCCAGAAATGCCTTAGTTTATAAAAGGCTTTCCTTTGATAGGTGGGGTATATCACATTGGGGAGACCGTAAGTTACGCCGTGTTTTCTTTAAAGCATTAAATGCGGGGAACCCAAATGCAATTTACGCTACGGGTTAAGAACCTATTTTGACTCAACATAACCCAACATAGGATTTCGTGAATTAGAAAGAGCTTCTAACATGCAACATAAAGAAGCATGTTATGCTTACGGGTTAGTGATGTTCGCTTCTTACCAAAGTGAGAAAAAGAACATCGGATTGCAGCTTTTAAATAAAACTTTCCCACAAGTGATGGATTCAGTAGTTGGGGTGAGAAACAAGGATTTTAGATTATTACGGGGCTGTTGGACATTACGAAACCCTCGTCCTTTTGACGACATTACAACATGCTGCCTAGCCAATGGTCATAACGGTTATTTTCCACAAGACCAAGGATGGGAAGTCGTCTTAGTAAAACCAGAATGCATGACTTGTTTCTGGACTTATGAATTACGTGTCTTTATTTCCTTTGCTGAACAACTTGCGTATTAACTAGATTTATCTTCAAAACTGTCCTGTATCATAGTGTACTATATTTCATGTTATATGTAATATAGCGAAGTTGTAAGTTTGAAGAATATTTGTATGTGATATATTATTATAATCAGTTTTTCATATGGAATTGTAGTAGTTGAATTGTATATTAGCTACTAAGTATGAACTTAACGGGTAGGTAGTACCCGAATTTAAACTTATAAAACGCTAATATGAAGAAAAAGCTTTTATAAATGACTTCATATTATGCTACGAGATACTATTGACTACTCTTAATATTCTGTATGATTAACTTGTTTCATTTGACTATTTTGAAGGAAATGGCACCGACTACTCGACACACCTTGAATATGAGCGAAGAGGAATTTCGTGCCTTTCTTGCTTCAAATATAGCCGCAGTACAGGCCGCGCTACATGCCAACAATAACTTTAAATCTAGCAATACAGCTAACGGCGCAAGAAATCGTGTAGGATGCTCCTACAAGGAATTCACTGCCTGTAAACCTTTAGAATTTGATGGGACCGAAGGACCAATCGGATTGAAACGGTGGACCGTGAAAGTTGAATCAGTGTTTGCCATAAGTAAGTGTGCTGAAGGAGACAAAGTGAAGTACGCTACGCATACCTTCACAGGTATTGCGTTAACATGGTGGAATACCTATCTAGAGCAAGTGGGACAAGATGCTACTTACGCGCTATCGTAGTTAGCATTCAAGCACTTGATGAACGAGAAGTACCGTCCCAGAACCGAGGTCAATAAGCTCAAGTCAGAACTTAGAGGGTTACGAACACAGGGATTCGATATTACTTCGTACGAAAGACGATTCACAGAATTGTGCCTATTGTGTCCGAGAGCGTTCGAAGATGAGGAAGAGAAGATCGACGCGTTTGTGAAAGGGTTACCGGAGAGAATCCAAGAAGATATAAGTTCACACGAGCCTGCCTCCATACAAAAGGCATGTAGAATGGCTCACAAACTAGTGAACCAGATTGAGGGAAGAATTAAAGAACAGGCGGCCGAAGAGGCCAACGTGAAGCTAGTTAAAAGAAAGTGGGAGGAAAACGGTGATAAGAGTCACCAAAACAACAACAACTATCCCAACAATCGCAACATCAATCGCAACTACAACAAACGGTACAACAACAACAACAACAACAACAACAACAACAACAAAAACAACAATAACAACAACAACTACAACAATCATCCCAACAACAATAACAACCGCAACAACAACAACAATCAAAAGCAGCTATGCCAAAGGTGTGAAAAGTATCACTCGGGTTTCTGCACCAAATTTTGCAACAAGTGTAAAAGAAATGGTCATAGCGCGGTAAAGTGTGAGGTCTACGGACTAGGAGTTAACAGAACGAAAGGAACAAATGGTGTCGGAACGAGTAATGGCGAAACAAGTAGTGTCGGAGCAAGTTATGACTTAATACACTCAAATCTTTAAAACATAATAAAAAAAGTTGTAATTATATTTTGATCATACTTTGATATATATGTACATATTTGTATAGGTTCGTGAATCGATCCGTGGCCAAGTCTTATTTCCGAGGAAGGAAATATCTGTGAAAGTGTGTTATAGTCCCACTTTTAAAATCTAATATTTTTGGGATGAGAATACATGCAGGTTTTATAAATGATTTACAAAATAGACACAAGTACGTGAAACTACATTCTATGGTTGAATTATCGAAATTGAATATGCCCCTTTTTATTAAGTCTGGTAATCTAAATATTAGGGAACAGACACCCTAATTGACGCGAATCCTAAAGATAGATCTATTGGGCCTAACAAACCCCATCCAAAGTACCGGATGCTTTAGTACTTCGAAATTTATATCATATCCGAAGGGTGTCCCGGAATGATGGGGATATTCTTATATATGCATCTTGTTAATGTCCGTTACCAGGTGTTTACCATATGAATGATTTTTATCTCTATGTATGGGACGTGTATTGAAATATGAAATCTTGTGGTCTATTGTTATGATTTGATATATATAGGTAAAACCTATAACTCACCAACATTTTTGTTGATGTTTAAAGCATGTTTATTCTCAGGTGAATACTAAGAGCTTCCGCTGTTGCATACTAAAATAAGGACAAGATTTGGAGTCCATGTTTGTATGATATTGTGTAAAAACTGCATTCAAGAAACATATGTCGATGTAATATATTTCTATTGTAAACCATTATGTAATGGTCGTGTGTAAACAGTATATTTTAGATTATCATTATTTGATAATCTACGTAATGTTTTTAAAACCATTATTGATAAAATAAAGGTTATGATTGTTTTAAAAATAAATGCAGTCTTTGAAAAACGTCTCATATAGAGGTCAAAACCTCGCAATGAAATCAATTAATATGGAACGTTTATAATCAATATGAACGGGACATTTCATCTGTCTTCCTCTTTTTTTTATCTACCACCGGAGGAATCTGTTAACTTCTACTATTACCTTGGGGTTATAGTGTTTTTCATTCTCCCGTGTCTTTATGTTGCTATCCACATTGATATACACGGTTTGTAATTTATGTGTTTGTGATCGGGCTTTATATTTTCCTTTATATTTCAGAGCTTCGTGCTTTTGTTTTCTTTTCCCGACTCTAAGTCAAGCGAATAATGGTCCAGAATTCGTAGGTATGAAGTTTCGAATGAACATGACTAATGTTCTAAGAGAGAGATTGTAATAGCATGATCTTGATTGGTTAAATTACCCGAATTTAAGAGAAAAGATAGAACTATCAAGAAATTATGTTCTTGATATGTTTATATATTAGATAGAATGTAAGAGTCGTGTAACATGACACATGATGACATTATAGTCTGTGAATCATCACGTTTCATTAGAAACTCAGCATGACTTACTGTAATATAATCACGTTAATTAAGTGTCATTATATTATACTAATTCATGATTTAGTTCCCAACACTACTTCAAAAATATTCTTATTTTAAACTCGAAGGCTTCAAAATTTAGAAACAAAAATAGTTTCTTTTATGATGTAATACACATAGCGCAAAGAGATAAATGATTTCAGTTAAGAATAGTTATAAAAATATCTTCAGAATTATGGAGGATATTTATAATGAAAGATACGATGATATCTTAGAATTTCTAAGATCGAAGGATGATGAAGAAGATTGTTCGTAAAGGTTTAGAGTCAGGAGCAAGGTATTCGTTAATGACTTCAACAGATAATGAATTATTTGGATCCTATGAAGGCAGGTTTAGCCTTTGTGATCTGTCCATAGCCTCCTTCATAGTTTGCTCAATCCGTTTTCGGTACCAAATTTTCTAATCTTTTGAGCTTCTTCAGCCCCTATTCTTTATCATCAAACTTTCGACGATTAGGGTTGTTTACGATTGTCTACAATTTCTGCTGCTTCATTCAGCTTTTTTAGGATTTCAGAATAGAAGATCATAATTCTAAGAGATAAATGTTATATGTATACATATAACTGTTGATGTAAAAATGCTACGAGATTCAAAATACTGATTTGCTGATTCCCAATTATTGGTATGGCAATTCCTGCTACAAGATGTGGATGAGTATATGATAAGGTTTTAATGAACAATTATAATGGTTCTTCAGGGAGACTTAAGCCGATGAGTAATGAAGTTGCTGGTAAGTTTACTGCTAATGTGGTGGAATATAAATGGTTCCCCGGTAACGATGACGAAGAGCAATTTATATATCAAGGTTATGATAAGGTTAATCCGGATGAAAGTCGAAGTTGACTTGCTGGAGCTGTGACAAAACTGGCTAATTTGAAAAGGAATTGCAAAGTTATTTTCGATAATAACAATCGCCAAAAGAAGCTAGCACAGATACGTGTTAAACGTTTACTCAGGTTCCAAGAGTTTTTCAGGTGCATAACTATATGCATAAATCTTTCCTTTCGTAAATGAGATGTAGTTGATTCATCCTCTCGATTGACGTGTTTTCAAGAATCATGAAAGGTTTGAACGCAGATTGTAATCGTCAAGATATAAATGAGGTTTAAAATGAAATCAAATGGCAAACTTGAAGAAATGTTTAGTTTCATATGTTATAATCAATATTTTAATTCATTTTAATTATCCAATGTTGGTAGTCCACATTTAATAGTCCACAGTTAGCAATTCAATAATTCATATATACTTTAATATATAATATTCGAATTAATTAATACGTATCGTGACCCGTGTACATGTCTCAGACTCGATCACAACTCAAAGTATATATATTATTGTAGAATCAACCTCAACCCTGTATAGCTAACTCGAACATTACCGCATATAGAGTGTCTATGGTTATTCCAAATAATATATATAGATGCGTCGATTTGATATGTCAAAACCTTGTATACGTGTCCCGATATTTAAAGTGCGTAAAATAAATAACAGAAATTAAATGACGATAAATAAAATTGCGAGAATATAAATTGCGATAATAAATTGCGATAAATAAATGTAATATGGAATCAATAGTTAGCTAGGAACAGTTAGATAGGATTTTGTTAGCGTGGATTCTTAACCAAATTTCTCATAGTTAATTTGTTTGTTTCTAACAAATTTTATTTTGTCCAATGTTTTCTTCATTATGCCACTTGTTGGATTCTGATAAGTCAAAATCCAAATATGAAATTGAATAAAAATGGTTATTTTGTGGTGAACGGATTCGTATATCTGTGAATGTAAGTAGGATAGTAAATGACCGTTGAATCAGATTCGAAGAATGTACAATGTAACTTATTAATGTGAAATCTAAATATTCCTCGGGTATTACCTATCCGTTAAAATATTTTCACCATTAACTGTTTGTACAAAAGAAATTTTAATTACAATCTTTATGAAAACATATATACATATATATTTTCTTCAGATGTAATCAGGGATTTAATGAGTTAATATAATATTAATATCATTTACTTTTCGGTTTGAGCTAGAATGCATAATCTCTAAAACATTAGAGATTACATAATCGCCATGAAGAACGAAGATAATTGATGTAGGACGGTACGTAGAATGATGATTATACTCGAGGTACATAATGAGATGTTGAGGCATGGATTGTTGATGGTACTGGTGCTGTTACTGATGGTACTGCTGGTGTCGGTGATGTTGTTGAAGCTGGTAAATTTTTCACCATATTCTCCAAATTGATTACTCGAGCGAGAAGTTCGTTGATTTCTTCTATCATTCCGGGATGATTGTCGGTCGAAACGAGCGGATGAATAAGGTTTAGAATTTTAGATAGAATATAATCGTGGTGAGATATTCGGGAAATGAGGGTGAAAATGGTGTTTCGGACTGGTTCACCAGTAAGTGCTTTGGGTTCTTCATCAAGAGGGCAATTTGGTTGGTGGAAAAGATCACCTTCTTTGCGTCTCCATTGATTAAGTCGACTACGAACCCATCTCCAATTCATCCAGAATAGATGATGGCTAATTGGTTGATTCATTCCGGTTACACTGCTTTCGGAGCTCGAGTGAAACACCATGTCGGAATTCGAGGGACTTGAACTAGTAGTGAGTTCTATTTTGTACAATTGAGTAAAGGATTTTTCGATATGAAATAATTTCTGGCTATCAGATGATATTCTAATTACATAGAATATTTATATATATAGAGCAAAAGATTTCATAGATTACGGAGGAATTTACAGAATATATTAGGCAAAGTTTACAGTAACAGATACGCTAAGATATGAATTTTTGTCTATACACTATTCATGCAATCAATGCAGTAAGATGTGTCTAGACTAAGAATGATAAGAAAATAATTTTCGACACGAAATGATAAGCAAAACTTTGACATGCAGACACGGTCAAAGTCCAGACTCACTAATGCATCTAAACAACTATAAGTTAGACACACTAATGCAAGATCTGATTTGCTAAGACCACCGCTCTGATACCACATGTGATGACCCGTCCTAATCTATAAGGACAAATACAATAACATATGATTACATCGCGAGGTACTTGACCTCTATATGATACATTTTACAAACATTGCATTCGTTTTTAAAAGACAACCTTTCATTTCATCGAAAGTTGACAGGCATGCATACCATTTCAAAATATCCAACCTATAAATGACCTAATCCGTCATTTAATTAATAATAATCTCTATTGAACTCAACGACTTGAATGCAACATCTTTTAAAATATGCCATGAATGACTCCAAGTAATATCTCTAAAATGAGCAAATGCACAGCGGAAGATTTCTTTCAAACCTGAGAATAAACATGCTTTCAAGTGTCAACCAAAAGGTTAGTGAGTTCATTAGTTTATCGTAATCAATCATTTCCATAATTTTCATAGACCACAAGATTTTATTTATTCAATAATCATACACTCGCAAGTGTTTAAAAATTCATTCATATGGATTGAACACCTGGTAATCGACATTAACAAAATGCATCTAGAATATCCCCAAAAAAATAAAATTGAAGTACTAAAGTAGTTCAAATTCTCTGACTGGGCTTGTCAAGACCCATAGATCTATCTTTAGGATTCGCGTCAATTGGTGGCAATTATAATAAACACCAATTCTTAGGCTACCAAGGTCAACAAGGGCGATATCCGGTATAACAATTCAACCATAGAATGTAGTTTCGATTACTTGTGTCTATTTCGTCAAACATTTATAAAAGTGCATGTATTCTGAGTCCCAAAAATATATATTGCAAAAGCATTTAAAAAGGGAGCAAATGAAACTCACAATACAATATTTTGTAGTAAAAATATTCATACGACGGAACTGAACAATGCAGGGTTGGCCTCGGATTCAAGAACCTATATCAATTGTATATCTATTAAAACATGTAATGGAAATCACATAATTTCATTTATTAATATATATTATTTATATATTTGTGGTTAATTATATGTTATATATAGTTATTCGTTAAAATGATAGTTTTGAAAATAAGGATTTACTAATAATAATCATAATAACTTTATTAATAATGATAATACTAATAATAAAATGATAATGATAATCTTTAATAATAATAATAATAATAAGTTATTTTATTTTTACAATGAAAACAATAATATTGATAATAATACCTAATACTAGTAATGAGTACTAATAATACTAATTATGATATTAATGATAAAATAATAATTTAACTAATAATGTTAATCTTAATGTAGTGACCCGAACTTTTCCATGATTATATATTAATTGAAAACTATATTTGCATGATTAAATGTTTCCAATATGTTAAGCAATCAAACTTGTTAAGACTTGATTATTTGAAATGAGTTTCATGTAGACAATTAACCACCCAAGTTGACCGGCGATTCACGAACTTTAAAACTTGTAAAAACAACATGACGATATATATATGGATATACATATAGTTAACATGAGATTATGATAAGTAAGTATCTCCATAAGTATATTAACAATGAGTTATATACATAAAAATGAGACTACTAAGTTAAGAAACTCGAAACGATATATATAACGATTATCGTTATTACAACGTCTTACTAAATACATATGTATCATATTAAGATATTGTTACACTATATTTAACATGATAAAATGATAATTATATATATCATTAAGTATGTTAATAATGAACTACATATGTAAAACAAGACTACTAACTTAAGAATTTTGAAACGAGGCATATATGTAACGATTATCGTTGTAACGACATTTTAATGTATATATATATCATATTAAGATATATTCATACATCATAATATCTTGATAATGTAATAATTTAACATCTCATTAGATATAATAAACAATGGGTTAACAACATTAAATGAGATCGTTAACTTAAAGGTTTCAAAACAACACTTACATGTAACGACTAACGATGACTTAACGACTCAGTTAAGATGTATATACATGTAGTGTATTTAGATGTATTAGTATACTTTTGAAAGACTTTAAGACACATATCAAAGTACTTATACTTAACAAAAATGCTTACAATTGCATTCTCATTCATTTTCATCAACAATTCTACTCGTATGCAACCGTATTCGTACTCGTACAATACCCAGCTCCTAGACGTATATACTATTGGTATATACACATAATAATTCAGCTCTTAGCAGCCCTAGATAGTCAAAAAACATGTGGAACCAATAATTAGACAACTAGCATGACTTATGAGCAAGGAAACAAAAACAAGAACTCCTTTTAACCCCACTCACCTTCACCACTCACCATCTACTCCATTTCACTTCCAATTTTCTTCCCAATTCTCTCTCAAAACACACACACTCTTCTATGAACATCTAAGTTACTATTTTTCCAGCAAAAATCATCAAATACAAGCTTTGGTTATTACCTATAATCATCATAAAAACAATTACTCAAGAACACATCAAGAACACTTCCAAGTTTACAAGTTTACTTCCAGGTTTCCTAATCCACTCCAGGCAATCATCTAAGATCAAGAAACCTTTGTTATTTACAGTAGGTTATCTTTCTAAATCAAGGTAATATTTATATTCAAGCTTTAATTCAATTTCTATAACTATAACTATCTTAATTCGAGTAATAATCTTACTTGAACTTATTTTTGTGTCATGATTCTATTTCAAGAACTTCCAAGCCATCAAAGATCCTTTGAAGCTCAAGTTATTTTTCATCATTTCCAATATACCTACTAAACTTGAGGTAGTAATGATGTTCATAACATCATTCGATTCATATATATAAAACTACCTTATTCGAAGGTTTAAACTTGTAATCACTAGAACATAGTTTAGTTAATTCTAAACTTGTTCCCAAACAAAAGTTAATCCTTCTAACTTGACTTTTAAAATCAACTAAACACATGTTTTATATCTATATGATATTCTAACTTAATGATTTAAAACCTGAAAACACGAAAAACACCGTAAAACCGGATATACGCCGTCGTAGTAACACCGCGGGCTGTTTTGGGTTAGTTAATTAAAAACTATGATAAACTTTGATTTAAAAGTTGTTCTTCTGGGAAAATGATTTTTCTTATGAACATGAAACTATATCCAAAAATCATGGTTAAACTCAAAGTGGAAGTATATTTTCCAAAATGGTCATCTAGACGTCGTTCTTTCGACTAAAATGACTACCTTTACAAAAACGACTTGTAACCTATATTTCTGACTATAAACTTATACTTTTTCTATTTAGATTCATAAACTTAAGATCAATATGAAACCATAGCAACTTGAATCACTCAAAATGGATTTAAAACGAAGAAGTTATGGGTAAAACAAGATTGGATATTTTTGCTTGTTGTAACTAAGTGAAAATTGGTAACAAATCTATATTAATCATATCCTAGCTAACTCATATTGTATTATACATGTATTCTAATATATTATGTAATCTTGGGATACCATAGACATGTATGCAAATGTTTTGACATATCATATCGACCCATGTATATATATTATTTGGAACAACCATAGACACTCTATATGCAGTAATGTTGGAGTTAGCTATACAGGGTTGAGGTTGATTCCAAAAATATATATACTTTGAGTTGTGATCTAGCCTGAGACATGTATACACTGGGTCGTGGATTGATTCAAGATAACATATATCAATTTATTTCTGTACATCTAACTGTGGACAACTAGTTGTAGGTTACTAACGAGGACAGCTGACTTAATAAACTTAAAACAGTAAAATGTATTAAAAATGTTGTAAATATATTTTGAACATACTTTGGTATATATGTACATATTTATTATAGGTTCGTGAATCGACCAGTGGCCAAGTCTTACTTCCCGACGAAGTAAAAGTCTGTGAAAGTGAGTTATAGTCCCACTTTTAAAATCTAATATTTTGGGATGAGAATACATGCAGTTTTATAAATGTTTTATGAAATAGACACAAGTAAATGAAACTACATTATATGGGTGAATGATCGAAGTCGAATATGCCCCTTTTTGCTTGGTAACCTAAGAATTAGTAAACCGATCTACTAATTGACGCGAATTCTAAAGATAGATCTATTAGGCCTAACGAACCCCATCCATAGTTGCGGATGCTTTAGTACTTCGATGTTTTTTTATCATGTCCGATGGATTTCCCGGAATGATTGGGGATATTCTTATATGCATATTGTTAATGTCGGTTACCAGGTGTTCACCATATGAATGATTTTTATCTCTATGTATGGGATGTATATTGAAATATGAAATCTTGTGGTCTATTATTACAATTTGATAAATATATAGGTTAAACCTATAACTCGCCAACATTTTTGTTGACGTTTAAAGCATGTTTATTCTCAGGTGATTATTAAGAGCTTCCACTGTTGCATGCTAATATATGGACAAGATTTGGTGTCAGCATGCTTGTATAATATTGTTTAAAACTGCATTCGAGATTTATTTTGTTGTAACATATTAATATTGTAAACCAATATGTATTGGTAGTGTGTAAGTGTGATATTTTTAGATTATCATTTCTGGATAATCTAGGTGGTGTCTTTTTAAACTTGTCGATAAAATAAAGGTTATGGTTTGTTTTAAAAACGAATGCAGTATTTGAAAAACGTCTCATATAGAGGTCAAAACCTCGCAACGAAATCAATTAATATGGAATGTTTATAATCGATATGAACGGGACATTTCAGTTGATATCCGAGCATTGGTCTTAGAGAACCAGAATTTTTGCATTAGCGTGTCTTACCGAGTTTGTTAGGATGCATTAGTGAGTCTGGACTTCGACCGTGTTTTTCTTCAAAAATGATTGCTTAACATTTTTTGTTGGAAACTATATATTATTAACATGTAAATATATTAATCTCTTAACGTGTTTGATATTGTGTGATAGATGTCTACCTCTAGTACAAATCCCATCGACTCACCTAATAATAATGAAGAGTCGAATATACTTTGGGAAGATTCACAAATTCCCGAAGAGGAACCGGAAGAGGAGGAACCGGAAGAAGAGGAACCAGAAGAGGAGGAACCGGAAGAGGAGGAACTGGAAGAAGAAGAGGTTCCGGAGGAAGAAATATTGATACCTACAGTAAATCGATTAAATAAAAGAAAATCCTCAACCAACAAACCAAAGTTAAAAATGGTCAATGGTGTTTCCGCCGAGGAAGCAAAATATTGGGAAGATTACCAATTTTTCGAAAGAATCGGATCCCGATGAGGATTCCGATGATGTTATAGAAATTACCTCGACCCAATTTAATAAAGCAAAAGAAAATAATAAGGGAAAAGGTATAAAAACAGAGAAACCTGATTCCAACCCCGATGAGCTTTATATGTATCGGCAACCTCCGTATTTCCTAAATTGTAACAATAACCCGGGAACCTCTAAACCACCAGGTTTTTCTAAACCATTGTGGAAAATGACGACTCGTATTAGAAGAACACCATATATCCCAAGAAAATTAGGAAAACGAACAAAGTCCGAAGAAGAAGAAACCAGTGATTCAGATTAGGGAGTTGTAATCATGTTGTGTATTATATGTATTGTAGTGTGCTTGTACTTTTATGTTCTATGTAAAAATTGCTTGTATTGTTTGTTAATTATCTTTTATGAATCTAATCCTTGTCTATTTTACAGTATAAAAATAAAATGGACATTAAGGGTAGACAACCGAATATTTTAGAAGTCCTACAAGAGGATATGATTGAGAAAATCTTGTCTAGAGTCGGTCAGAATTCATCAGCACAATTAGTTATGGCAAAATTAACTTGTCAAGCATTTGAAAGACTTTCCAGAAATGCCTTAGTTTATAAAAGATTTTCCTTTGATAGGTGGGGTATATCGCATTGGGGAGACCGTAAGTTATGCCGTGTTTTCTTTAAAGCGTTAAATGCGGGTAACCCAAATGCAATTTTACGCTACGGGTTAAGAACCTATTTTGACTCAACATATCCCAACATAGGATTTCATGAGTTAGAAAGAGCTTCTAACATGCAACATAATGAAGCATGTTATACTTACGGGTTAGTGATGTTCGCTTCCCACCAAAGTGAGAAAAAGGACATCAGATTACAACTATTAAATGAAACATTCCCACAGGTGACGGATTCAGTAGTTGGGGTGTGAAACAGGGTTTTTAGATTATTACGGGGCTGTTTGACATTACGAAACCCTCGTCCTTTTGACGACATTACAACATGTTGCCTAGCCAATGGTCATAACGGTTACTTTCCATAAGACCAAGGATGGAAAGTCGTCTTAGTAAAACCAGAATGCATGACTTATTTCTGGACTTATGAATTACGTGTCTTTATTTCTTTTGTTGAACAACTAGCGTATTAACTAGAATTGCCTTTATAGCTGCCGAGTAGCAAAGTTATTATGTGCTATATTTTATCCTATATGTATAATAGCGGTATTGTAAGTTTGTAAAATATTGTATAAAATTTGAACGCGAAATTTTATTATAATCAGTTTTTTTCATATAGAATTGTAGTAGTTGAATTGTATATTAGCTACTAAGTATGAACTTAACGGGTAGGTACTACCCGAATTAAAAACTATAAAACGCTAATATGAAGAAAAAGCTTTTATAAATAAGTTCATACTATGCTACGAAATACTATTGACTACTCTTAAAATTCTATATGATTAACTTAATTCTTTTGGGCTATTTTTGAAGGAAATGGCACCGACTACTCGCCAGAATTTGAACATGAGCGAGGAACACTCCCGTGTTTTCCTTGCAGCAAACATAGCCGCAGTACAGGCTGCGATGCAAAATAACAATAACTTTGGATCTAGCAGTGGAACTAATTTCGCAAGAAATCGTGTAAGATGCTCCTACAAAGAATTCACTGCCTGCAAACCTTTGGAATTTGATGGAACCAAGTGAAAGGACCCGTTCATATACATTATAAACGATTCATAATAGTTGATTACATTGCGAGGTATTTGACCTCTATATGATACATTTTACAAACATTGCATTCGTTTTTAAAAGACAAACTTTCTTTACATCGAAAATTGACAGGCATGCATACCATTTCATAATATCCACTATCCAACTATAAATTGATTTAATAATAATCTTTGATGAACTCAATGACTCAAATGCAACGTTCTTCGAAATATGCTATGAAAGACTCCAAGTAATATCTTTAAAATAAGCAAATGCACAGCGGAAGATTTCTTTAACACCTGAGAATAAACATGCTTTAAAGTGTCAACCAAAAGGTTGGTGAGTTCATTAGTTTATCATAATCATTTATTTCCATCATTTTAATAGACCACAAGAATTTCATTTCTAGTTCTCATAAATATACGTCTCATGCATAGAGACAAAAAATAATCATTCATATGGTGAACACCTGGTAACCGACATTCACAATATACATATAAGAATATCCCCATCATTCCGGGATCCTCCTTCGGACATGATATAAGTTTCGAAGTACTAAAGCATCGGTACTTTGGATGGGGCTTGTTGGGCCCGATAGATCTATCTTTAGAGTTCGCGTCAATTAGGGTGTCTGTTCCCTAATTCTTAGATTACTAGACTTAATAAAAAGGGGCATATTCGATTCGATAATCCAACCATAGAATGTAGTTTCGATTACTTGTGTCTATTTCGTAAAACATTTATAAAAGTAGCGCATGTATTCTCAGCCCAAAAATATAAAGAGTAAAAGGGGAGCAAATGAAACTCACCATACTGTATTTCGTAGTAAAAATACATATAACGTCATTGAACAAGTGCAAGGTTGGCCTCGGATTCACGAACCTAAATTAATTATATATATTTATGTGTTGGTCAATATTTGTCTCACAAATTAGGTCAAGTCATAGTGTACTACCATCATAATGCTCGAGACTGATATGCAAAAGTCAACAAAAGTAAATTTGACTCAAAATAATTTCCAAAAATCTATACATGATTAATATATAGTTTAAATATCGTCGTTTTATATTTTTAAAAGATTTATTAGAGTAAATAATATAATTTATTTATTAATAAATAAAATTTTATATTAAATTTATATAATAAAATATACTTTTATATATATTAAGTAATAAAATTTATAGGGTTCATTTAATATCAGAAAGATAATATGATAGGTATTATTAAAGTAAGTTATTACACGTAGTAAAATATGTTTGTATCACATATTTATTTGATAAAATAATATCTATAATGATAGTAAGTAAAAGTTGTATTATTTTGTAATAATAATTATTATTATAAAAATATCAATATTTATAATTACTAAGATGACATTATGATAAAACGATAATTCTAATTATGATAACTTTAATATTTACGATAATTTTTAATATTATCTTTAAAATAATAATTCTATTTAAAATAATAATAATAATGATATTTTATAGTAACAATGACATTTCTATTAAAATGATAATTTTTGTTAAAATGATAGTTTTAATACTAACGATACTTTTAATAATAATAGTAATGATAAAAATAATAAGAACGATAATTTTATCTAAATCAATATCTTATAATATTTTAATTTCATCATGATACTCTTACTCATTATTTCCTAATCGTTTCGTTTAATAGCTTTTAATCGTCTTTTATATCGTGTTCATAATAATGATAATAATAGTAATCAAAATAATTAGGTATTACAAATATTTGTTTTAATTACACTAATATTAATAATGATAGTTACTATAACATTATTAACGATAATACTAATAATTATCTTAATGACAATATAGTAATAATAATAATAACAATAACAATAACCATTTTTAAATAATGATATATATATTAATAATGATAATAATAATAATAATAATAATAATAATAATAATAATAATAATAATAATAATAATAATAATAATAATAATAATAATAATAATAATAATTGGATAATAATAATAATACTAATTTTAACTTTAACGATAATAACGATAGTAATAATAAAAAATAATAATAATTTTTAATGATAAATCCCTTTTATTGATAAAGATAATAATAATGATAATAATAAGATAAAACTAGAACGGCGATAAAAACGACGATAATAATAATCATTTTTAATAAAAATATCAAAAATTCAATTGATTATAACTTCTAATCCGTTCATCGAAACCATTCGATATCTAACGGAAAAGTTCTTAATTTTTCGCTAGCTTTCCAAGGACATGCATATCTTATACCTTATCTCAACCGCAAGTGTAACTAATTCAAGATTCAACCTAACATATCTAAGGGCAATATCAAAAGTACAAGCATGCATAATCCTAAATACTCAAGCACTAGTCAGGGATACACTATTAGTATGTAAAAGTTAAATTATGAGTACTCACGTATCAATATTGAGATTCAATATTGCAGGAAAGGTACGTAGACGCAACGGAAATGATAAACACTATATTGACCTCACGAGCATACCCATGAACCATACTCAATCACCTCCATAGCTATAACCCATAATTTCCTTAATCCTATCCTACTCGAAAAACAATTTCGAAATCACTCGGATAGCACTCCGTCGTAATATTTTATGTATACTAATAATATCTTGAAATAATATGGAGTAAATATATATATGTAAATCGATTGAGAGAGTTTAGATAAAAATATTTTCAAGTTTCTATGAAATAATGAAACCTATTGAATTCTATTTATAATAGATTTTTGAATTATTAAAGTGAATTATTAAAGTATGAATTATTAAAGTGAATTATTAAAGTATGAATTATTAAAGTGAATTATTAAAGTTAAAGTAAAGTAAAAATAAAGTAAAAGTAAAGTTTAAGTATAGTAAAAGTATAAAACTACGTACGTATAATACGCGTATAAATATATATAATATTAATTTAAATCGTTATATATATTTAATAAAATAAAATATAAATATCGTTATCTTTATCATACTAGTTAAGTAATGAGTTGTCAAAAGTGGTTCTAGATATTTATAAAAGTTATATACGTTTTAATAATAAAGTTCTTTTTAAACTGAAAACGTTTTTGTACGTTTGAAACTAAATAGATAAATCGAGTCTTTATGAGATTCAATCTTCCACTATCCTTTGTCTAGTTCTCAAAGATTGACAATTTGTTCTTATTTATAAATCACTTTACCATTTTTCGAATATTATTAAAATGGAAAGATTTCTCAAATCAACGTGGGCCTTTCAACAGAGACTTGTAATCATAATTCAATATATCTGATAATTCAATCATTTGATCTTATCTTCTAATTCCATTGATAAACATTTTGAAACAGATACAATCATATAAAGTATTTAATCTAATATTTTGTTTACGTTTCAAGTTATAATATATATACACATATACATATATAATCATATTCGTTTAATGGTTCGTGAATCGTTGGAACTTGGTCGAGGTTGAATGAATGTATGAACATAGTTTAAAATTCTTAAAATTTAACTTAACAAATATTTCTTATCGTGTCGGAAACATATAAAGATTAAAGTTTAAATTTGGTTGGAAATTTCTGGGTTGTCACAGTACCTACCCGTTAAAGAAATTCCGTCCCGAAATTTGAGTGGAAAGGTCGTGAATGATAATAAGTATGTTTTCATGATGCATACGGGCTGAAAATTAGAGTTTTATCATCAACGAATAATTTGGATAAACAATCTATTTATATGAAGAGTACGAATGAAGCTAACATAGAAGAATGAAATGAGTAAGTGTAGATTCATCTTATCATTTGACGTAGATATGATTGATTCCCAGATTTCAAGGGATTTGAAGAAAATCTTCTTAATAAGATTTGACTCTCCGGTAATCAAGGGAATTAGGATCCGCTTTAAATGCAATCGTCCATTTTAATTGTTCTGTCGGAGATTTTCTTATAAATTCACCTCCTTCATTTCCTTACAACTCACACCTTCTGTTGATGCATTTTATGCAAGTCCCTAGACATCTACCCATGTCCATTGCAGGTACAACAGTTTACAGGCCACCATGATTGCTCGTTATTATCCTATCCGTGTTTGTATGTGGTTACAGGAACTGCAGCAATGAGATTTAGATGTTTAACTATGTTAGACTTAGTCAGATGTACGAGTGAAGGCTCACTAGTACGGCTGACAGGCTCATACGCACGGTTGATGCTGAGCTAAGTCACAATTACAACCTAAATGAGAAGACACGAGTGAGTGATCACTCGTACGGCTGATGAAGCCAACTCGTACGTGTAATGAATGAATCGTATGGGTGAGTCAACAGCAGGGGTATATAAAGTCTTATGTTCTTCATTTTAGGTTAAGCCTCTCATTTGTTACACACACTCAGATCTAGTGAGCTCCTCCGATTCTCTCTCAGTCCAAATCACCCAGGTGGTGAATAATAGCTCTAGGTGTTGATCTAATCACACTTGATTTAGTTGTGGTTTGACTAAATTAATAAAAAAAAAACTTAACCTATTCACTAGAGGGTTTGATTCACTTATTCCGCGATTGTGTGAGTTAAATCTGTTGATTTCTAAGTTCCTAGTCATGTTTCATCACCTTCTATTCTTTCCTCCTCAACTCATATTTTAAAGTATTCATCAATATGCTCCATCCAGTTCTGATTCTTGATATACTTCTAACTTTCATATCGGTCATTCTTCTTTTTCATCTACCGCCGAAAGAATCTATTTACTTCTACTATACTCTTAGGTTTATAGTGTTTCTAGTTCTCCTGTGTCTTTATATTGCTATATGCATTGATATATATGGTTTATAATTTCTGGTTTGTCATTGGGCTTTATATGTTCCCTTATATTTCAAAGTCTCTGCTTCTGTCTTCTATAATCATTATCATTCACAGTTAATGCTCTCTTTTATTTGCTGTAATTTATACCCCAATTTCTATTTTGGAGTTTTGTCCTTTCGTTTCTTCTTCTTGCGATTAAGCACCGATTGTAATGGTCCAGAATTCACAGATATGAATTTCGGAATGAACATTGTTAATGTTCTAGGAAGGAAATTGTGATGGCAAGATCTTGACTTGTCAAATTACTAGAATACCTTGGAAAAGGCCGAATTATCAAGAAATATTTTCTTGATATTTTAGATGTTAAATAAAATACAAGAGTCGTATAACATGGCACATGATGATGTTATGATCTGTGAATCATCACGTTCCATTTAGAAACTCAGCATGACTTACTGTAATATAATCACATTGATCAAGTGTCATTACATTATACTAATTCATGCTTCAGTTCCCAACACTACTTCAAAATATTCCTATTTTAAAATTGAATGTTTCAGAATTTAGAAACTAAAATAGTTTCTTTTATGATGTAATACAGATAGCACGAAGAGGTAAATGATTTCAAATAAGAAAAATTAAGAAAATATCTTCAGAAATATGGAGGATATTTATAATGAAATATATGATGATATTTTAGAATTTCTAATATCAGAGGATGATGAAGAATATTGTCCGCAGGGGTTTAGAGTCAGGAGCAAGGTATTCGTTAATGACTTTAGTAGGTACTGAATCATTTGGATCCTTTGAAGTCAGGTTCAGTCTTTGTAATTTATCCACAGCCTCCTTCCTACTTTGCTCAATCCGTTTTCCAGTTCCAAAACTTCTCTTTTTCTGCGCTTTGTCAGCACACTTCATCATTATCATCCAGCTTTTACTGTTTAAAGTCGTTTATAGTTTTTGCTGCTTCATCAGCATTTTTTTCATTTTCAGAGAACCAATTCGTAGTTCGGAGTGTTTTTCAGAAACTTCACATTCAAATTAAGTCCAGAAGATAGACGTTATATATACACATATAACTGTTGGCGTAGACATGCTGCGAGATATCAAAATACTGATTGCTAATTCCCAATGATTCGTATGGCAATTCTCATTACAAGATGCGAATGAGTAAATGATAGGGTTTCAATGAATAATTATAATGACTTTTTGGAGAGGCTAAAGTCAAAGGGTAATGAAGTTGTTGGTACATCTGCTAATAATGTGGTGGAATGTAAAAGGTTCCCTGGTAATGATGGTGTATATCTCAAGGTTATAATAAGGTTAGTCTGTCTGAAAAGTCGAAGTTGACTTGCTGGAGCTGTGACAAAACTGGCTACTTTGAATAGGAGTCGCAAAGTTATTTTTGCTAATAAATGCCAAAGAATCTGACGCGGATACGTTGTTTAAACTTTTACTTTGGTTTCAAGAGTTTTTCGGGTACATAACTGTGGGTAACCTGTGGTTGGATCATCATCTCGATTGCTCATCATTCGAAGTGTCTTCAGAAATTTTCGAAGGGTTTGAACACAGATTATAATCATTAACATACATTTGATGTTCTAACACAGTTTTGAAGTCAAAATATAGCTTGTGAAAGATGTAAGGATCTAAGAGTAATGATTCTGGTCATATCTCAAGTTGAATTTTGAGATTTCAAAATCAGAATATGTAATTAAATTTTGAATGAGTATGGTTGTTTTGATTTCTATAAAAGAATGTATATTGTTGTGAAAGTAGGGAGTATAATGGATGATTTGCTGAATCAGATTCGAAGAATGTAACATATTAATTGTGAATTTATATATCACTCGAGTATTACCTACCCGTTAAAAAAAATTTCACAATTAATACTTTGTACAAAAAAATTTTATTACAGTCTTTATGAAAATATATATATGTATATTTTCTTCAGATGTAACATAGATTTAATGAGTTAATGTTAAATTAAACTCATTTGATTTACGGTTGAAACTAGAATTGAATAATCCCTAAAGGCTTTAAAAAGTACATAACGTTTACGCAGTATTTCTTTAATGACATTGAAATTATGAATCAATAATTCGTTATTTGTTGATGTATGATGTTCGGTTCATGGAATTCTTGTGAATTTCGCAAAGTACGAATGATGTTATCTGAAAAGTTTCGGGTACATCGATGATGAAAGTGTAAAATCAAATATATACCTGATTTACTATGATCTGGAATTTGTTGAATTGCGACAGAGATTGTAGTTAACGCTGGTTAAGTTGCGGCCGAAGGACGTACATTATTGCATATTTGTAATATGAAATAACCGAGTAGTTAAGATTCATACACAATAGCTTAGCACGGAAAGATTTATTTCAATATATATATATATATATATATATATATATATATATATATATATATATATACACATATAATTTCTTCAGAGGGAATGAGTTAATTCTTCATAACTCGTTGATACAATATACATGTTATTGATTCGTAATGATGTCCACAGTGATTCTTGAACTGACAGAGTTTGTGATGTTATCGGTGTTGTTGATTCGGATGTTGACTGTACTGACGATGCTGGTAACACTGATGGTACTGTTGATGATGTTGGTAAAGCAAGTTTAGCTTGTTAATCACACACCATTTTTGTCAGGGTTTCTACTCTTCCTTCTATCATTTTGGTTCGCTTAACTGATTTATGGTTAGGGCTAGATTAGATAATCTCTAAGACTTTAGAGATTACATAATCGCTGCGGAATATTTCTCCAATGAAGTTATGAATTAATACTTCGTCAGTTATTGTTGTTGGTACTCCTTGGTATCTATGGTGCGTATGACGTTGATGCGCGTGGGACAGATTGTGAAGTTGAGGTTTACGACGCGGTTGTGGTTGGAGGTAGTAATGGTACTGTTGGCGTTGATGATAGTGGTATTGGTTATGCTGCTGATGCAGCTGCTGCCGGTGTTTGTAATTTCTGCACCATATTCTCCAAAGCCACTACCCGAGCGCGAAGCTCGTTGACTTTTCTATTACACCGGGGTGATTGTCGGTTCGGACGAGCGGATAAATAAAATCTAAAATTTGATGTAATATATAATCGTGACGAGATACTCTGGAAATGAGCGAGAAAATGGTGTTTCGGACAGGTTCGCCGGTAAGTGCTTCAGGTTCTTCGTCAAGAGGGCAATGTGGTGGATGGAAGGGATCACCTTCTTCTTGTCTCTAATGATTGAGGAGGCTACGAACCCATCCCCAATTCATCCAGAATAGGTGATGACTGATTGGTTGATCTATTCCGGTCACACTGCTTTCGGAGCTTGAATGGGATTCCATTTCGGAATCTGAGTGACTTGAACTGATGACGAATTCCATTTCGTACGATTGGATAAAGGATTTTTTTTTCCGATATGAAATGATTTTGGCTAACGGATGGTATTCTAATTACATAGAATATATATATATATATATATATATATATATATATATATATATATATATATATATATATATATATATATATATATATATATATAGATCAAAAGATTTCGTAGATTACGGAGGACTTTGCGGGATATGTCAGGCAAAGTTTAAAGTAACAGATATACGATAAGATATGATTTAGCAGATATGCTAAGATATGAATTTTTATCTATACACTATTCATGCAATCAATGCAGCAAGACGTGTCTTAGACTAAAAATGATAAGCAGGTAATTTCCTGAGGATGATAAGTAGTTAATTTTCGACACAAAATGATAAGCAAAACTTTTGACATGCAGACACGGTCGAAGTCCAGACTCACTAATGCATCCTATCGACTTATCAGTTAGACACACTAATGCAGACCTGGTTTGCTAAGACCACCGCTCTGATACCAACTGAAAGTACAGTGGGGATAACCACCGTCTCACCCAGTGCCTTCCCAGCTAACCGCCTGGTGACCACTGAGTGTACCTCAGATACTGATTTTAGGGCCTACCTCTCGGCTACTGCCAACCCTCGTAAGGGATCGCAAGGAGTAAGAGCCAATGCTTCGTCACAGGTAACACTGTGAGAACCTCCTTTACGACTAACCCGCCACACATGGACGGCGTTATACCAGCTCTGATACCAACTGAAAGGACCCGTTCATATACATTATAATCGATTCACAATAGTTGATTACATTGAGAGGTATTTGACCTCTATATGATACATTTTACAAACATTGCATTCGTTTTTAAAAGACAAACTTTCTTTACATCGAAAATTGACAGGCATGCATACCATTTCATAATATCCACTATCCAACTATAAATTGATTTAATAATAATCTTTGATGAACTCAATGACTCAAATACAACGTTCTTAGAAATATGCTATGAAAGACTCCAAGTAATATCTTTAAAATGAGCAAATGCACAGCGGAAGATTTCTTTAACACCTAAGAATAAACATGCTTTAAAGTGTCAACCAAAAGGTTGGTGAGTTCATTAGTTTATTATAATCATTTATTTCCATCATTTTAATAGACCACAAGAATTTCATTTCTAGTTCTCATAAATATACGTCCCATGCATAGAGACAAAAAATAATCATTCATATGGTGAACACATGGTAACCGACATTCACAATATACATATAAGAATATCCCCATCATTCCGGGATCCTCCTTCGGACATGATATAAGTTTCGAAGTACTAAAGCATCCGTACTTTGGATGGGGCTTGTTGGGCCCGATAGATCTATCTTTAGAGTTCACGTCAATTAGGGTGTCTGTTCCCTAATTCTTAGATTACCAGACTTAATAAAAAGGGGCATATTTGATTCGATAATCCAACCATAGAATGTAGTTTCGATTACTTGTGTCTATTTCGTAAAACATTTATAAAAGTAGCACATGTATTCTCAGCCCAAAAATATAAAGAGTAAAAGGGGAGCAAATGAAACTCACCATACTGTATTTCGTAGTAAAAATACATATAACGTCATTGAACAAGTGCAAGGTTGGCCTCGGATTCACGAACCTAAATTAATTATATATATTTATGTGTTGGTCAATATTTGTCTCACAAATTAGGTCAAGTCATAGTGTACTACCATCATAATGCTCGAGACTAATATGCAAAAGTCAACAAAAGTAAATTTGACTCAAAATAATTTCCAAAAATCTATACATGATTAATATATAGTTTAAATATCGTCGTTTTATATTTTTAAAAGATTTATTAGAGTAAATAATATAATTTATTTATTAATAAATAAAATTTTATATTAAATTTATATAATAAAATATACTTTTATATATATTAAGTAATAAAATTTATAGGGTTCATTTAATATCAGAAAGATAATATGATAGGTATTATTAAAGTAAGTTATTACACGTAGTAAAATATATTTGTATCACATATTTATTTGATAAAATAATATCTATAATGATAGTAAGTAAAAGTTGTATTATTTTGTAATAATAATTATTATTATAAAAATATCAATATTTATAATTACTAAGATGACATTATGATAAAACGATAATTCTAATTATGATAACTTTAATATTTACGATAATTTTTAATATTATCTTTAAAATAATAATTCTATTTAAAATAATAATAATAATGATATTTTATAGTAACAATGACATTTCTATTAAAATGATAATTTTTGTTAAAATGATAGTTTTAATACTAACGATACTTTTAATAATAATAGTAATGATAAAAATAATAAGAACGATAATTTTATCTAAATCAATATCTTATAATATTTTAATTTCATCATGATACTCTTACTCATTATTTCCTAATCGTTTTGTTTAATAGCTTTTAATCGTCTTTTATATCGTGTTCATAATAATGATAATAATAGTAATCAAAATAATTAGGTATTACAAATATTTGTTTTAATTACACTAACATTAATAATGATAGTTACTATAACATTATTAACGATAATACTAATAATTATCTTAATGATAATATAGTAATAATAATAATAACAATAACAATAACCATTTTTAAATAATGATATATATATTAATAATGATAATAATAATAATAATAATAATAATAATAATAATAATAATAATAATAATAATAATAATAATAATTGGATAATAATAATAATACTAATTATAACTTTAACGATAATAACGATAATAATAATAAAAAATAATAATAATTTTTAATGATAAATCCCTTTTATTGATAAAGATAATAATAATGATAATAATAAGATAAAACTAGAACGGCGATAAAAATGACGATAATAATAATCATTTTTAATAAAAATATCAAAAATTCAATTGATTATAACTTCTAATCCCTTCATCGAAACCATTCGATATCTAAAGGAAAAGTTCTTAATTTTTCGCTAGCTTTCCAAGGACATGCATATCTTATACCTTATCTCAACCGCAAGTGTAACTAATTCAAGATTCAACCTAACATGTCTAAGGGCAATATCAAAAGTACAAGCATGCATAATCCTAAATACTCGAGCACTAGTCAGGGATACACTATTAGTATGTAAAAGTTAAATTATGAGTACTCACGTATCAATATTGAGATTCAATATTGCAGGAAAGGTACGTAGACGCAACGGAAATGATAAACACTATATTGACCTCACGAGCATACCCATGAACCATACTCAATCACCTCCATAGCTATAACCCATAATTTCCTTAATCCTATCCTACTCGAAAAACAATTTCGAAATCACTCGAATAGCACTCCGTCGTAATATTTTATGTATACTAATAATATCTTGAAATAATATGGAGTAAATATATATATGTAAATCGATTGAGAGAGTTTAGAGAAAAATATTTTCAAGTTTCTATGAAATAATAAAACCTATTGAATTCTATTTATAATAGATTTTTGAATTATTAAAGTGAATTATTAAAGTATGAATTATTAAAGTGAATTATTAAAGTATGAATTATTAAAGTGAATTATTAAAGTATGAATTATTAAAGTGAATTATTAAAGTTAAAGTAAAGTAAAAATAAAGTAAAGGTAAAGTTTAAGTATATTAAAAGTATAAAACTATGTACGTATAATACACGTATAAATATATATAATATTAATTTAAATCGTTATATATATTTAATAAAATAAAATATAAATATCGTTATCTTTATCATACTAGTTAAGTAATGAGTTGTCAAAAGTGGTTCTAGATATTTATAAAAGTTATATACATTTTAATAATAAAGTTCTTTTTAAACTGAAAACGTTTTTGTACGTTTGAAACTAAATAGATAAATCGAGTCTTTATGAGATTCAATCTTCCACTATCCTTTGTCTAGTTCTCAATGATTGACTATTTGTTCTCATTTATAAATCATTTTACCACTTTCCGAATATTATTAAAATGGAAAGATTTCTCAAATCAACGTGGACCTTTCAACAGAGACTTGTAATCATAATTCAATATATCTGATAATTCAATCATTTGATCTTATCTTCTAATTCCATTGATAAACATTTTGAAACAGATACAATCATATAAAGTATTTAATCTAATATTTTGTTTACGTTTCAAGTTATAATATATATACACATATACATATATAATCATATTCGTTTAATGGTTCGTGAATCGTTGGAACTTGGTCGAGGTTGAATGAATGTATGAACATAGTTTAAAATTCTTAAAATTTAACTTAACAAATATTGCTTATCGTGTCGGAAACATATAAAGATTAAAGTTTAAATTTGGTTGGAAATTTCTGGTTTGTCACACCAAGGGTCCAATTGGATTGAAACGGTGGACCGAGAAGGTTGAATCGGAGTTTGCCATAAGTAAATGTACTAAAGAAGACAAAGTAAAGTACGCTACGCATACCTTCACAGGTACGGCGCTAACATGGTGGAATACCTATCTCAAGCAGGTATGACAAGATGCTGCTTACGCACTACCGTGGTCAGCATTCAAGCAATTGATGAACGATCAGTATCAACCCAGAAATGAGGTCAACAAGCTCAAGGTAGAGCTTAGAGGATAACGAACGCAAGGTTTTGATATCACCACGTACGAACGACGATTCACCGATTTGTGCCTATTGTGTCCCAGAATGTTCGAAGACGAAGAAGAGAAGATCGACGCATTTGTAAAAGGGTTATCGGAAAGGATTCAAGAAGATGTGAGTTCACACGAGCCCGCCTCCAGACAAAAGGCAAGTCGAATGGCTCACAAATTAGTGAACCACATCGAAGGAAGGATTAAAGAGCAGACGACTGAAGAGGCTAACATGAAACAAGTCAAGAGAAAGTGGGAAGAAACCAATGACAAGAGTCACCAATACAACAACAACAATCACAACCAAAATCGCAATAACTATCCCAACAACCGCAACATCAATCGCAACAACAACTTCAATAAACGTCCTAACAACAACTACAATAACCGTCCCAACAACAATAACAACAACAATAATAGCAACAATAAAAATCTCAATAACAACAATGGCAACAATAACCAAAAATAGTCATGCCAAAGGTGTGAAGAGAATCACCAGGGGTTCTGCACAACATTTTGCACTAGGTGTTGAAGAAATGGTCATAGTGCGGCAAAGTGTGAGGCCTACGGACCAAAGTTTAATAGAATTAAAAGAACAAATAATGTCGGAACAGATAATGCCGCCATAGTTTGCTTTGTACGTGGAAAACCGGTCTACATTAGTATAAATTGCCCGAATCAGGGGAATACTAATGGGCAGGGTCGCGGAAGAGTTTTCAATATTAATACGGCAGAAGTGCAGGAAGACCCGGAGCTTGTTACGGGTACGTTTCTTATTGACAATAAATCTGCTTATGTTTTATTTGATTCGGGTGCGGATAGAAGCTATATGAGTAGAGATTTTTATGCTAAACTAAGTTGTCCACTGACACCTTTGCATAACAAATTTTTACTCGAATTAGCAAACGGTAAATTAATTACAGCAGATAATATATGTCGGAATCGAGAAATTAATTTTGTTAGCGAAACATTTAAGATTGATTTGATACCAGTAGAGTTAGGGAGTTTTGATGTGATAATCGGCATGGATTGGTTGAAAAAGGAGAGAGCAGAAATCGTATGTTACAAAAATGCAATTCGCATTGTACGAGAAAAAGGAAATCCCTTAATGGTGTACGGAGAAAAGAGCAATGCGAAGCTAAATCTTATTAGTAATTTAAAGGCGCAAAAACTAATAAGAAAAGGTTGCTATGCTGTTCTAGCACATGTCGAGAAAGTACAAACCGAAGAAAAGAACATCAATGATGTTCCCATCGCAAAAGAATTTCCCGATGTATTTCCGAAAGAATTACCGGGACTGCCTCCACACCGATCTGTTGAATTTCAAATAGATCTCGTACCAGGAGCTGCACCAATAGCTCGTGCTGCATACAGACTTGCACCCAGCGAAATGAAGGAACTCCAAAGCCAATTACAAGAACTTTTAGAGCGTGGTTTTATACGACCAAGTACCTCACCATGGGGAGCTCCTGTTTTGTTTGTCAAAAAGAAGGATTGTACATTCAGGTTGTGTATCGACTACCGAGAGTTGAACAAACTTATCATCAAGAATCGTTACCCACTACCGAGAATTGACGACTTATTTGATCAACTACAAGGCTCGTCGATTTATTTGAAGATCGATTTACGTTCCGGGTATCATCAAATGCGGGTGAAGGAGGATGATATTCTGAAGACTGCTTTCAGGACGCGTTACGGTCATTACGAGTTTATGGTTATGCCATTTGGGTTGACTAACGCACCAGCTGTATTCATAGACCTCATGAACCGAGTGTGTAGACCATACCTTGACAAGTTTGTCATTGTTTTCATAGATGACATACTTATTTACTCAAAGAATGATCAAGAGCATGAAGAACATTTGAGAAAAGTGCTAAAGTTGTTGAGGAAAGAAAAACTGTACGCTAAGTTTTCAAAGTGTGCATTTTGGTTGGAAGAAGTTCAATTCCTCGGTCACATAGTGAACAAAGAAGATATTTGATGTGTGAGCGAAGGGTTACGAAATACTATTATTTTTAATATGAAATACGTTACAAATTACACAAGTTTTAATTAGTTTATAGAGTGGATATACCTAAACCTTGCTACAACACTTATAGGCAGTGTACCTAATCGTATAGTAGTGTAGTTTTTAGTAAGTCCGGTTCGTCCACAGGGAACTCGCCAAGTTTAACGCTATATTTGTTTTAACTTATAATTGTAAAAATACAAATATATATGTAAGTAGTATTATTATTATAAAAGGGGTTTTTACCGTTTAATGACCGGTTTGTCGATTTTAAAACATTAGTCGCAGTTAAAACCTAATGTAAAATATAAAAGACTTAATTTAAAGGGTAAAGTAAATGACAATAATTAAAGTGCGATAAATTAAAGTGCAATTAAATAAAATAACGCTAAATAAAATTGTGATAATCAAAAAGTATGATAATTAAAATGACAATAAATTGAAGTGCGATAATTAAAAGTGCAATTAAATATGAAATAAAGGAAATTAAATATGAAATATATAATTATGCTTATTTAAACTTCCGTAATCATGATGTTTGACGTGTTGATTTTAGTTTATTCCCATGGGTTAATTGTCCTTTGTCCTGGATTATTTGATATGTCCATATGGATTTGTCCATAATAGTCCATCAGTCATAATCATAAAGTGCGGAAGTCTTCGTCAAATTATTCTTATTCCCGAAGTCAAATATTCCAACTAATTGGGGATTCGAATTGTAACAAGGTCTTAATACTTTGTTTAATGAATACACCAGGTTATCGACTGCGTGTAGTCCAAGGCTTTACTACTTTGTTAACAATTACACCAATTACCCTTGAATGTAATCCACCCCTGTTTCAACAAGTCTATTAACTATTAATCAAGTTCCGTGTCCGGTAAAATGAACAATTATTGGTATTTATAGATATCCCGCCTACCGTACCCAGTCAAGCGTATGTGGTTAAATATAAATACGTCAAATTATAACTCTTTATATTAATTTAACTAGGTACCATTTAGTTAATATAAAGCCCATTAATAGCCCATAGCCTAATTTCCACAAGTGTCGGTCTTTTGTTCAAACCCCAATTATGGTACAAATCCCAATTACCCAATCTTAGTATTTAGCCCAACATCACGATTACTTCAGTTCAAATAAGCATAATAACAACTTAGTTACAAGACATTAATTTAAAAAGGAGAACATAACTTACATTGATTATTTATCGCGTAGCTTTACACGGACAGAATTTTGACTTTAGAACCCGTAAATTAACCGTTACATAACCCAAACTAACTAATATAAAACTACCCTATACTATATATATATTATATATATATATATATATATATATATATATATATATATATATATATATATATATATATATATATATATATATATATATATATATATATATATATATATATATATATTATATATTACAGAGGGAGAGATTGAAAGAGTATATAGTTCGTTCGACAAAACTACCTTTTTATAGCAAGTCTTTAACTCACTTTTAGTGGCACTTTTGAGTGCACTATGGCTTTAGTGGCACTTTTTCTTCAATTTCTTTAATCTTCGTGCTTCGACTTCGCATTTATTTATTTAAACTATTACAACTAAAAATAAGAAAATTAAAATTAAAAACTCTACATATTGGAATGATATTGCTACTAAATATATGTTCGTTTGGAGCAATATCAAATATCCCCACCCTTGAACGTTGCTTGTCCTCAAGCAATACAGAAATTGAAATTAAATCACACTTCACTCGAATCACTTTTTTATTCTCACACTTTATACATCAGTGATTTTGATACAGCGGTATAAACAATGATAGTAGCGATGTGGTTTACAGTCCCACATGACTATGAAAATTTAGATCCTTTATGGAAATCGGATCTTTATCAAAACATTTGATCTTTTGAAAATTCATTCTAACTTTTACCCTAGATAAGTTTTTCGGAATAACCCTTCCCCGGTGTTTGCAAAATGTTTTTGTGGGTTTTGTGGGTTTCAGAATTGAAAATTTTAGCTCAAAACTTATGGTTTTGTGTCACCCACTTGCTAATCCTTGTATTAGGAAAGCAACACGTCCAGTTTACTTGTTCCGTATATTACCTTTTGGCAAACTACCATCCGGTTGTAAAGGAAAATGATGAACAAGCAACTGTTAAGGCAATGTCTAATGACATGCAAATGTTCATTGTCCATAACGTGTTGGATGCAATTACTATCCTTTGTAGGAGCAACAGTAAAGATCACCCTATAGTTTTTTGGTCTGGCACAAGGTCCTGTCTTCGACCATGCTATGCAACCACCGTTCTTACGGTTGACACCTGATTTGGTTCAGGCGACCTAATGAATTCCAGGTGAATTCCTAGGATTTTATGTTCAATGGTAATGAACACATTGAAAATGGGTTTTCAGAAAACAAATTGGTTTTAAATTTTGATCAAAATATTTTCTCGTTTAAGCTCGAGTTTAGATATCATCGAATTCCATGAGTTTGTAATTCTCAATCTTTAAGGTCAATCTCTAGGATTGAGTAATATCAGTCTTAAAAGCTAATTTTTGATCTTTAAGGAGATTATCCTTTTTGGGGGTCTGATTCATTAGTCTTATCAAGCTAATTTGCACGGCGCCCTTCCCATTTTACGAGATAGATCCTCTCATGGTTAGGGTAAGTCTGACCACTTGGCGACCCTGTTTGATGCTTAGGTCCGTGGATTTCCTGCTGATTTTAAAGATGACTTTTCTAGATTTTTCGTCAACCTACAGCTGTTCTGGACGACAACTTCTTGACCTAAATCAAGAAGCGCGTGTCTTTTTCGGAAGACTTTACTTCCTTTTAATGATGGAATTGATTCATCATGTAGATCCATCTTTTCTTTTATCTTTATTATAATATTGCGGGTAAAACAGTCAATTTAGTCCAAAACAAAAGCACCTGCAATAACTTTACATAAACATGTGATAGATAGTTTTTTAATTGAATAACTTGGTACATTCTTCCCACACTTAGTTTCTTTCTTTGCCTTTTTATTCTCCTTTATTCCATTTTAAATGAATTCAAGTGTTTTAGGGTATTTCTCAATTTATGTCCTTCCCGAGGTAACGATAATTTCGGTATTAACACCTAGTTTTCATCGTTCATAAATATTTATAAACATGATTTTGAATTCATTTATTTGAAATTTTTTTAAAATTTTCACAAAATTTGGCAAATAAACCAAGTGCAAACCCGAGAGAATTTATAACCCTTCCCCACACTTGAGATAATGCAATGCCCTCATTTGCATGAAATCAGACTATAATTATAAATTCACGAGGGTGATAAGTGTAGAAAAGTGATTAAAAATACCCAGTTTGTAATTACAAAGCTCGTCGAATGATAGATGGCGCGCCTCATCGTTCATTCCTTCTTGTTTTATCACACATGTTTTTCTTCAAAAATGGTTGCTTTTCTGAACTGTTTACTAATCTTTGAAAATGCGTCTTGTACCCTAACTTATTATGCATGTTTATTAACGAGTTATGTACTAACCCGAACCCCGAATTTAACGTTAAGTGTGGTTAGACTTCCCCATACTTAGCTGACGACATGTGAAGTCGGTAGAATAAGTTCCAAGAATTAAAATAGTGAGCCAGTTATTTACATCTCGGGTGGTATAAAATATATCAATGGGTTTAAAGTTTAGACCCACCCGATCGTCACTACTTAATTCTTTTTTAAGTGTAACTTTTAGTAAATGGATATGTCTCTTTTCTGGTTCCTGGTCAAATGGATCAATATACACCGACATACATATTTCTATAGGGTGGACAATTCCTAACATTTCCTTTCATTCATTCTCGGGATCAAAGTTTTCACCTCTATTACCCAATTGGGTGAAATTCGAGGTGTCAATATCTATTACAGCTTGTAGTTCATCTTTGGTAGATGACTCGTCTATTGAGAATATTGGGTTGGAAGGTTGTGGAATGGTGAATTTCGGGATCGAAGCAAATTCTTCTTCAATAATGGTACTTATCGGTCCCACCATTTTGGTCTCGGGGGTAAAATTTTCAACGTTATCATTTTCCCAAGAGTACCAATTTGTCACCCTTACTTCTTCTTCATCCATTGATGGATCGTTGATTTTGTCGGTAGAGGCTAATGTGTCGATATGTTGTGAAATTGGTAAAGCTGAATAAAAAGTATCATCGGGATAATTGGTGATTTCGGAGCTCTCGAATTCATCAAAATTTGATGATATGAGATTTTCTTGCATAATACTCCTCAGATCAACAGGTGTGTAATCTGATAGAGTTTCAGCTTGCCGATTTACAAACTCTCTCATTTGTTCATTTTGAGCATCGAGTTCTTCGAGTTTGATTTTCATATTGTCTAAAAGATTTTCAGACACATAATTTTTCTCGCCTTCTGGTTGTTGAGTTTGGATATATTCTTGGGAATAATCCCAATTTGAATTGTATTCTTCATAATCATTCCATTCAGGTTCTATGGGTGCATAATTTTCCATAGGAACGTAATAAAAACATTCCCATGTAGAGTGATAATCTCCACAGATTTCACAACCAGTTATTGTTTCGTCATTCGTGATCCAAGATTGACCGAATGAATTTTCATCAACACTCGTTTGAGAGTATTGATTTAATTGATTTCGCATGTCAGAAAGAGTTCCCAAGATATTTTCGAGGTTTTCCATACTACACTTATTACCAAATTTTAGCTACAATGTGGTGCATTTATTAATTATCCTATTAGTTATAAAAGATAACAATTATATAAGTTATCAAATTAATAGACTTTTGTGCTTTTGCCCAGGTTTCGAATAGCCAAAAGATGTAGCAGGGAGCCAGAACCCTTTAAATCGGAAGTTCATAACTCAGCCACTAACAAATCCAACTATTACTACGAAGCAAAAAATTTGGATGTCTATCAATTTAACCACTTAAAATAATTTTTTTCGTTGAAATTTAAAGAAGTTTTAGAGAAGAAATAGAAAATTCTATGTCCTAAAAACTAGAGCGTCGAGAAATAAGAAAGAAAAAGAGCACGTCGGAAAACATCGAAAAATAAAAGGTCGAAAAATAATAAAAAGAACGTACCGCGTCGAAACTTAAAAGTCTAAAAACAAAGAATTAAAAGTTGCGTCTAAAGGTATTAAAGCCTAAAGGAATACTCTATCCAAAACGGCAATAACTTAAAAAAAAATACTAAAATCTTAAAATGGCGTCGCAAAATTCTAAAGCACCTAAATCTTAGTCTAAAGAAAAAGCACTTAAGGAATTTTACGGCAAAACCTAAGAGTTAAAAATATAAAAATAACTACGACAAAATACTAAACTTAATTACGAATAACAAATATAAAAATTACGAATTAAACGATACAAATTCAAATTATATAAAAATAAAACATAAAGTTATAAAAATACAATTTTTATAAAAATATTATTTTTATATTATAAATAATAAAAATATTAAACTATAAATATAAAAACTTAATTAAAACAAAATTTATTAAAACTAATACTAATTATTATTAAATATAAACCCTACTTAATTAAATAATAATAATAATAATAATAAACCCTACGTAATTATTGGTTTAAGGATTCTGACCTGTCAGACAGCCCCATGTGACCACATGGATATAAGGCTGATGGGTCATGCGATCGCATGGCCTGTCAGTCCAGTTTTTTTTTTTTTAGGATTTTATATTGTTTTTTTAAAAATAATATACAAATATATTTATACAAATATATATTAAAAAATATAGTATTTCGCCGAGATCCCCGGCAGCGGCGCCAAAAAACTTGATGTGTGAGCGAAGGGGTACGAAATACTATTATTTTTAATATGAAATACGTTACAAATTACACAAGTTTTAATTAGTTTATAGAGTGGATATACCGAAACCTTGCTACAACACTTATAGGCAGTGTACCTAATCGTACAGTAGTGTAGTTTTTAGTAAGTCCGGTTCGTCCACAACGAACTCGCCAAGTTTAACGCTATATTTGTTTTAACTTATAATTGTAAAAATACAAATATATATGTAAGTAGTATTATTATTATAAAAGGGGTTTTTACCGTTTAATGACCGGTTTGTCGATTTTAAAACTTTAGTCGCAGTTAAAACCTAATGTAAAATATAAAAAACCTAATTTAAAGGGTAAAGTAAATGACAATAATTAAAGTACGATAAATTAAAGTGCAATTAAATAAAATAACGATAAATAAAATTGCGATAATTAAAAAGTACGATAATTAAAATGACAATAAATTGAAGTGCGATAATCAAAAGTGCAATTAAATATGAAATAAAGGAAATTAAATATGAAATATATAATTATGCTTATTTAAACTTCCGTAATCATGATGTTTGACGTGTTGATTTTAGTTTATTCACATGGGTTAATTGTCCTTTGTCCTGGATTATTCGATATGTCCATACGGATTTGTCCATAATAGTCTATCAGTCATAATCATAAAGTGCAGAAGTCTTCGTCAAATTATTCTTATTCCCAAAGTCAAATATTCCAACAAATTGGGGATTCGAATTGTAACAAGGTCTTAATACTTTGTTTAATGAATACACCAGGTTATCGATTGTGTGTAGTCCAAGGTTTTACTACTTTGTTAACAATTACACCAATTACCCTTGAATGTAATCTACCCCTGTTTCAACAAGTCTATTAACTATTAGTCCAGTTCCGTGTCCGGTAAAATGAACAATTATTGATATTTATAGATATCCCGCCTACCGTACCCAGTCAAGCGTATGTGGTAAAATATAAATACGTCAAATTATAAGTCTTTATATTAATTTAACTAGGTACCATTTAGTTAATATAAAGCCCATTAATAGCCCATAGGCTAATTTCCACAAGTGTCGGTCTTTTGTCCAAACCCCAATTATGGTACAAATCCCAATTACCCAATCTTAGTATTTAGCCCAATATCACGATTACTTCAGTTCAAATAAGCATAATAACAACTTAGTTACAAGACAATAATTTAAAAAGGAGAACATAACTTACATTGATGATTTATCGCATAGCTTTACACGGACAGAATTTTGACTTTAGAACCCGTAAATTAACCGTTACATAACCCAAACTAACTAATATAAAACTACCCTATACTATATATATATATATATATATATATATATATATATATATATATATATATATATATATATATATATATATATATATATATATATATATATATTTATTATATATTACAGAGGGAGAGATTGAAAGAGTATATAATTCGTTCGACAAAACTGCCTTTTTATAGCAATGTGGCAGCTACAGGCCTCCATGCGATCGCATGGAAATTGGTTATGCTGGCCATGCGATCGCATGGCCCAGGAATCCAACTCATATCATTTTGTTTTCTAGCTTGTCGACGTTATTTTTAAATATATATAATATATAAATAATTTATATAATTATTTAAATATTATATTATATTCTTGTGCATAGTTGACTCATAATTTTTGCTCCGTTGCATCGCGCGTTGATAGTTGGCTCAGGCCCCGGTTCCGGATTTTCGAACGTCCTTTCGTACTATTTAATATCTTGTACTTTTCATTTCGCAATTTGTAAATTGCACAAAAAATTATTTTCCTTAATTCTCAAAATCCGTGCAAGTCTTTAACTCACTTTTAGTGGCACTTTTGAGTGCACTATGGCTTTAGTGGCACTTTTCAGGCTTTAGTGTCACTTTTTCTTCAATTTCTTTTATCTTCGTGCTTCGACTTCGCATTTATTTATTTAAACTATTACAACTAAAAATAAGAAAATTACAATTAAAAACTCTACATATTGGAATGATATTGCTACTAAATATATGTTCGTTTGGAGCAATATCAATATTCAAGTGGATCCGGCAAAGATTGAAACCGTTGAAAAGTGAGAAACACCGAAAACTCCGAAACATATACGCCAATTTTTAGGACTGGCTGGTTACTACAGAAGGTTCATCCAAGATTTTTCCAAAATAGCAAAACCCTTGACTGCATTAACGCATAAAGGGAAGAAATTTGAATGGAAGGATGAGCAGGAGAAAGTGTTTCAATTGTTGAAGAAAAAGTTAACTACGGAACCTATATTGTCATTGCCTGAAGGGAATGATGATTTTGTGATATATTGTGATGCCTCAAAGCAAGGCCACGGTTGTGTATTAATGCAACGAACGAAGGAAATTGCTTATGCGTCCAGACAATTGAAGATTCACGAGCAAAATTATACGACTCATGATTTGGAATTGGGCGCCGTTGTTTTTGCATTAAAGACTTGGAGGCACTACTTATATGGGGTCAAAAGTATTATATATACCGACCATAAAAGTCTCCAACACATATTTAATCAGAAATAACTGAACATGAGGCAGCGTAGGTGGATTGAATTGTTGAATGATTACGACTTTGAGATTCGTTACCACCGGGGAAGGCGAATGTGGTAGCCGACGCTTTGAGTAGAAAGGACAGAGAACCTATACGGGTAAAAGCTATGAATATAATTATTCTTACTAACCTTACTACTCAAATAAAGGAGGCGCAGCAGGGAGTTGTAAAAGAAGGAAAGTTGAAGAATGAAATACCCAAAGGATCGGAGAAACATCTTAATATTTGAGAAGACGGAACCCGGTATAGGGCTGAAAGAATTTGGGTACCAAAGTTTGGAGATGTGAGAGAAAAGGTACTTAAGGAAGCACATAAAACCAGATATTCAATACATCCCGGAGCGGGGAAGATGTACAAAGATCTCAAGAAACACTTTTGGTGGCCGGGTATGAAAGCCGATATTGCTAAATACGTAGGAGAATGTTTGACGTGTTCTAAGGTCAAAGCTGAACATCAGAAACCATCAGGTCTACTTCAACAACTTGAAATCCCGGAATGGAAATAGGAAAACATTACCATGGATTTCATTACTAAATTGCCAAGGACTGGTGGTTATGATACAATTTGGGTAATAGTCGATCGTCTTACCAAGTCAGCACACTTTCTGCCAATGAGAGAAGATGATAAAATGGAGAAGTTGGCGCGATTATACTTGAAGGAAGTTTTCTCCAGACATGGAATACCAGTCTCTATTATCTCAGTATAGGGATGGCATATTTGTTTCAAGATTTTGGCAGACATTGTAACAAGCATTGGGGACTCGTCTAGATATGAGTACTGCTTATCATCCACAAACTGATGGGCAAAGTGAAAGGACGATATAGACCCTTGAAGACATGCTACGAGCATGTGTTATCAATTTCGGAAACAGTTGGGATTGACACCTACCATTAGCAGAATTTTCCTACAACAACAGTTACCATTCGAGTATTGAGATGGCGCCGTTTGAAGCACTTTATGGTAGAAAGTGCAGGTCTCCGATTTGTTGGAGTGAAGTGGGGGATAGACAGATTACGAGTCCGTAGATAATTCAAGAAACTACCGAGAAGATCATCCAAATTCAAAAACGATTGAAAACTGCCCAAAGTCGACAAAAGAGCTATGCGGACATTAAAAGAAAAGATATAGAATTTGAGATTGGAGAGATGGTCATGCTTAAGGTTTCACCTTGGAAAGGCGTTGTTCAATTTGGTAAATGGGAGAAACTAAATCCAAGGTACATTGGACCATTCAAGATTATAGATCATGTCGGACCAGTAGCTTACCGACTTGACTTACCGCAAAAACTCACCGGGGTAAATAATACTTTTCATGTCTCGAATTTGAATAAATGTTTTGCAAAAGAAGATCTCACCATTCCATTAGATGAGATTACAATTAACGAAAAACTACAATTCATTGAAGAACCCGTCGAAATAATGGATCGTGAGGTTAAAAGACTTAAGCAAAACAAGATACCAATTGTTAAGGTTCGATGGAATGCTCGTAGAGGACCCGAATTCACCTGGGAGGGTGAAGATTAGATGAAGCTGAAATACCCTCACCTATTTCCAGAAGATGCATCAACACCTTCAACAACTTAAAATTTCGGGACGAAATTTATTTAACGGGTAGGTACTGTAGTGACCCGAACTTTTCCATTACTATATATTAATTGAAAAATATATTTGTATGATTAAATGTTTCCAACATGTTAAGCAATCAAACTTGTTAAGACTTGATTATTTGAAATGAGTTTCATGTAGACAATTGACCACCCAAGTTGACCAGCGATTCACGAACGTTAAAACTTGTAAAAATGACATGACAATATATATATGGATATACATATAGTTAACATGAGATTATGATAAGTAAGTATCTCCATAAGTGTATTAACAATGAGTTATATACATAAAAATGAGACTACTAAGTTAAGAAACTCGAAACGATATATATAACGATTATCGTTATTACAACGTCTTACTAAATACATATGTATCATATTAAGATATTGTTACACTATATTTAACATGATAAAATGATAATTATATATATCATTAAGTATGTTAACAATGAAATACATATGTAAAACAAGACTACTTACTTAAGAATTTTGAAACGAGGCATATATGTAACGATAATCGTTGTAATGACATTTTAATGTATATATATATCATATTATTATCATATTAAGATATATTCATACATCATAATATCTTGATAATTTAATAATTTAACATCTCATTAGATATAATAAACAATGGGTTAACAACATTAAATGAGATCGTTAACTTAAAGGTTTCAAAACAACACTTACATGTAACGACTAACGATGACTTAACAACTCAGTTAAAATGTATATACATGTAGTGTATTTAGATGTATTAGTATACTTTTGAAAGACTTCAAGACACATATCAAAGTACTTCTACTTAACAAAAATGCTTACAATTGCATTCTCATTCATTTTCATCAACAATTCTAATCGTATGCAACCGTATTCGTACTCGTACAATACCCAGCTCCTAGACGTATATACTATTGGTATATACACATAATAATTCAGCTCTTAGCAGCCCTATATAGTTAAAAAAAACATGTGGAACCAATAATTAGACAACTAGCATGACTTATGAGCAAGGAAACAAAAACAAGAACTCCTTTTAACCCCACTCACCTTCACCACTCACCACCTACTCCATTTCACTTCCAATTTTCTTCCCAATTCTCTCTCAAAACACACACACTCTTCCATGAATGTCTAAGTTACTATTTTTCTAGCAAAAATAATCAAATACAAGCTTTGGTTATTACCTATAATCATCATAAAAACAGTTACTCAAGAACACATCAAGAACACTTCCAAGTTTACAAGTTTACTTCCAAGTTTCCTAATCCATTCCAAGCAATCATCTAAGATCAAGAAACCTTTGTTATTTACAGTAGTTTATATTTCTAAATCAAGGTAATATTCATATTCAAGATTTGATTCAATTTCTATAACTATAACTATCTTAATTCGAGTAATAATCTTACTTGAACTTGTTTTTGTGTCATGATTCTATTTCAAGAACTTCCAAGCCATCAAAGATCCTTTGAAGCTCAAGTTATTTTTTCATCATTTACAGTATATTTACCTACTAAACTTGAGGTAGTAATGATGCTCATAACATCATTCAATTCATATATATAAAACTACCTTATTCGAAGGTTTAAACTTGTAATCACTAGAACATAGTTTAGTTAATTCTAAACTTGTTCACAAACAAAAGTTAATCCTTATAACTTTACTTTTAAAATCAACTAAACACATGTTATATATCTATATTATATACTAACTTAATGATTTAAAACCTGAAAACACGTAAAACACTGTAAAACCGGATATACGCCGTCGTAGTAACACCGTGAGCTGTTTTGGGTTAGTTAATTAAAAACTATGATAAACTTTGATTTAAAAGTTGTTCTTCTGGGAAAATGATTTTTCTTATGAACATGAAACTATATCCAAAAATCATGGTTAAACTCAAAGTGGAAGTATGTTTTCCAAAATGGTCATCTAGACGTCATTCTTTCGACTAAAATGACTACCTTTACAAAAATGACTTGTAACCTGTATTTATGACTATAAACTTATACTTTTTCTGTTTATATTCATAAACTTAAGATCAATATGAAACCATAGCAACTTGAATCACTCAAAATGGATTTAAAACAAAGAAGTTATGGGTAAAACAAGATTGGATATTTTTGCTTGTTGTAACTACGTGAAAATTGGTAACAAATCTATATTAATCATATCCTAGCTAACTCATATTGTATTATACATGTATTCTAATATATTATGTAATCTTGGGATACCATAGACACGTATGCAAATGTTTTGACATATCATATCGACCCATGTATATATATTATTTGGAACAACCATAGACACTCTATATGCAGTAATGTTGGAGTTAGCTATACAGGGTTGAGGTTAGTTCCAAAAATATATATACTTTGAGTTATGATCTAGCCTGAGACGTGTATACATTGGGTCGTGGATTGATTCAAGATAATATATATCGATTTATTTCTGTACATCTAACTGTGGACAACTAGTTGTAGGTTACTAATGAGGACATCTGACTTAATAAACTTAAAATAGTAAAACGTATTAAAAATGTTGTAAATATATTTTGAACATACTTTGATATATATGTACATATTTGTTATAGGTTCGTGAATCGACCAGTGACCAAGTCTTACTTCACGACGAAGTAAAAATCTGTGAAAGTGAGTTATAGTCCCACTTTTAAAATCTAATATTTTGGGATGAGAATACATGCAGTTTTATAATTTATGAAATAGACACAAGTAAATGAAACTACATTATATGGGTGAATGATCGAAGCCGAATATGCCCCTTTTTGCTTGGTAACCTAAGAATTAGTAAACCGATCTACTAATTGAAGCGAATCCTAAAGATAGATCTATTGGGCCTAACGAACCCCATCCTTGGTTGCGGATACTTTAGTACATCGATGTTGTTTTATCATGTTCGATGGATTTCCCGGAATGATAGGGGATATTCTTATATGCATCTTGTTAATGTCGGTTACCAGGTGTTCACCATATGAATGATTTTTATCTCTATGTATGGGATGTATATTGAAATATGAAATCTTGTGGTCTATTATTATAATTTGATAAATATATAGGTTAAACCTATAATTCACCAACATTTTTGTTGACGTTTAAAGCATGTTTATTCTCAGGTGATTATTAAGAGCTTCCGCTGTTGCATGCTAATATATGGACAAGATTTGGTGTCAGCATGCTTGTATAATATTGTTTAAAACTGCATTCGAGATTTATTTTGTTGTAACATATTAATATTGTAAACCAATATGTATTGGTAGTGTGTAAGTGTGATATTTTTAGATTATCATTTCTGGATAATCTAGGTGGTGTCTTTTTAACCTTGTCAATAAAATAAAGGTTATGGTTTGTTTTAAAAACGAATGCAGTCTTTGAAAAACGTCTCATATAGAGGTCAAAACCTCGCAACGAAATCAATTAATATGGAACGTTTATAATCGATATGAACGGGACATTTCACTTAATAACATGAAAATTTTTAATAAATAATAATAATAATAATAATAATAATAATAATACTTATATTCCTAATAATAATAATCCTAATACTTAATGATAATAATAATAATAATAATAATAATAATAATAATAATAATAATAATAATAATAATAATAATAATAATAATAATAATAATAATAATAATAATAAAAATAATAATAATAATAAAATTTATAATAATAATAATAAAAATAATAATGATAAAAAAATACACAACCGTTGAAGAAACAGCTAAAAAAAAATTACGCTTCTGCCTGAGCTCGAACCCGCGACCTCCCGCTTAACAATCACACCCCTTACCATCCCTCTGCTATTTCCTTTCTGTTTTAGTAAGGAGTTTAAATCCTTTTAAACCTTTAACTTGCCATTTAACCCAAAACCCACTTATAAAATGAGCCCAAAGATTTAACTCGGCCCACTAACTAAGTTTACGGCCCAATGCTATAGGATTTAGAAATCGAAACAGGAAACAGGAGCCGCCATCTATCATCATCGAACTTGGATCATCATCATCCTCATGATCGTATATCATCATCAACATACATATTATCATTATCATCCATATCATCAACATCGTGATCTTTTAACATCATAACCATCATCATAAATCGTTACCATCAATATCACGACCACGTCCATAACCACCACTATTCGTCATCATCATTATTCACCGTAAAGGTTGCAGGAACCAGCACCATTCGATCAACATCATTCAGGTCATCATTTATGGTACTTGTTCATCACCATTTTTCGAATCAGAAAGAAACGGAGACAATGATGCAGTCGTCAAAAAATAAAAAAAATAAAAAAATAAAAGTGGCGAGGAGGATGTACGTGATGGTAGGGTGGTGTTGCGGTGGTGGCTGTGGTGTGGCTGCCAAACGGAAACAAACAGCGGTGGGGCTGCAAATCAAGTAAATGGGTTTCTGTTGTAGGTGGATTCGTTCAAGTGGGTTTCATTTAAATGGGTTTCGATTTTCATGTGATGGTGGTCCGTGATTGATATGGTGAAGGTGGTGGCTGTGAACTAATGGTTTAGGGTGGCATTCGAACAGGAACATAAACAGGTTAGTATTACGATGTAATCGAAGCAACAACAGTAATGGTAGTAACAAAGGTGGTCGATGGTTTATGGTTTGACCAGTGTAAAGACCCGTCCTTATCCACCTGGACAAAGTCTTCATCATTTGGTCCCATTGCGAGGTATTGTCCTAAGTATGCCATGAAGGACTCCAAGTAATGTCTTTAAAATGAGCAAATGCACAGCGAAAGACTTAATTCATACCTGAGAATAAACATGCTTAAAAGTGTTAACCAAAAGGTTGGTGAGTTCATAGGTTTATCATAACAATCATTTCAATATATTAATAGACCACAAGATTTCATAATCATAAACATAATACACTCGCAAGTGTATGTAAAGCATTCTAAGTGGTTGAGCACTTGGTAACCATACTTAACATTTAATCAACGTCGCATATTCCCTTTATTATGAAATCTCACTACACTGTATCAAGTGTAGTCACTAAACGAAGTATTGTGCAACCGTTGAATACTGGTCGTCCAGTCCGGTTGGGGTTGTCAGGCCCGATAGATCTATCAACAGGATTCGCGTTTACAATACTCATGTAAATAGTAGTTACCAAGCTACAGGGAAGTATTCCAGTGGTACAACTCAACGTAGAATGTATTTTAAGTACTTGTGTCTATTTCGTAAACATTTATAAAAGCAGCGCATGTATTCTCAGCCCAAAAATATATATTGCAAAAGCAATTAAAAGGGGAGCAAATGAAACTCACAATACGATATTTTGTAGTAAAAATATTCATACGACGAAACTGAACAATGCAGGGTTGGCCTCGGATTCACGAACCTATATCATTTGTGTATATATTAACACATATAGTAACATTTAAACAAGTTCGTATATTAATATTTATTAATAAATAACTTTGTTACATCTAATTAGATATTTTAAATAAATGCTTAAAATTTAAATATTAGATTCATATTAAAGTGTTTTAATTAAAATATATAATGTATTAAAGTTTATATATATATATATATATATATATATATATATATATATATATATATATATATATATATATATATATATATATATGTATGTATGTATGTGATTATATTAAGATATTTTCATATATTACGTGTAACTTAAATAATAATAATATTTTAGTTTTAAAACATTATTATGTAATATGATATATGTATATAATATATATAGTTTTATAAAAACATTATTTGTTTGATAATATAATAATTATAATAATACTAATATAATGATAATAGTAATAATAACAAAATATAATGATAATTCTAATGATAAATTTAATAAAGAAAAAAATATAATTTCATTAATGATTTTAAATTTAATAATAAATGATAATTTTAACAATAATGATAATTTTATTACTAAATAATAATTTTAATTTCAATAAAAATGATTACAAAAATATTACTTTCAATAAAAATGTTAATTCTTATAATTTTAACTATAATGATAATAATGATTATAATTATAATAATAATAATTCTAATAATAATAATAATAATAATAATAATAATAATAATAATAATAATAATAATAATAATAATAATAATAATAATAATAATAATAATTATTATTATTATTATTATTATTATTATTATTATTATTATGAAACTACCTTTAAAGGCTTTAAAAATAATAAACCGCCTGAGCCGGGACTCGAACTCGCAACCTCTCGCTTACCAACCTAGCATCCAACCATCCACTCTACTTAAAATTTCTGATTTTATTCCTATCTCTATTTTATTTAACCCGATCTCTTAATATAACATCATCGTAATCAATATCATTATAATCATGAATCTCGACAGGCCCAGCTAATTGATACCAAGGGTTCACGGCCCAACAGTGTGTTCACAAGCCCAATTAGTAAAACCCACTTAACAACCGAAGTTTCATCACTTAAAGTGTCGGTGATTGCGGCTAGAAAAGAAAAAAAAATTTATTCTATGTGCAACAGGAGGACACAGACACGATCAGGAGGTGGTTAGGGATCGAAAGCAACAACAACCAGGAGGTTTGCAGGTGTCGTTGAGTGGGGGTTTAAACAGAAAAAGTCGTGGAAACAGATTGATCGAAACAGTAGCAGGTTAATGGTGTTTTAATGGTTGTGTTGTGGTAATTCATGGGGTCTCCGGTGGTGGAAGTGGTGTCAAGTTAGAAGACAGGAACGAATAAGTGGTGATTGTCTTCAAGGTGGTTTGATGATGAAGTTGGCGGTTTTTCTTGTAACCGTAACTATTCATCATCTTCTCCATTTGATTATCACTATTAATTTCTTCATTGAACGGTTGCAGAAGAATCATCATGATATCAGCAGTAAGAATCGTACAGTGATAGTTGCAGTCGTTAACAAAAACAACAAAGCAGTTGTAAGTTAATATCTCTAGTTGATGGGTGTTTCAAACAGAAAAATATGGAAACTACTGTAAGTAAACAGTAGCAGTAAACAGTTATGGGTTTTGATGGTGGTTGTTTGCGGCGGTTTGGGTGGTTTGTAGTTGAAGGGTGATGAAAGTGGTTCGATGGTGGTGGTTTTGATCGTAACAACAATATGAACTAGCTAGTGGTGTTCGATGAGAGTTCGGGTTTTCTTGTATGGTTAGTTGAAAATGATAATATTCTACAACAGTTGTTCGAATTAGCAGATGAGATTAACGATAGCGGTTTGGTTCGTGGTTCATGATGATATTGTTTTCCGGCTTCAAAACAGAAAAAGGATATAGAAGAAAAAGGGAGAGAGAGAGAGAGAGAGAGAGAGAGAGAGTATTCAAGGTGATGGTTCTTGGTGTCATGGAGGCGGATGGTGGCAGCGGACTACGATGGTTCTTGGGTGGTGAAGAAGGTAGTTGAAGCGATGATTTCTCAGAGAAGAAGAGAAGCAAGAATTTATGGTGTTTTGTGTTAGTGTGTATGTGCCTATCTATAGGTATATGTATATGTATATTATATATATAATAAAGTGATAATGTTAACTTGTTATGACTTTCAACAACACACAGCAACCTATTAAAATTCACGTGAATATCCTTTATCTTTAAGGTAACGACAGTTTTTATGGGAAATATATCGTGTCCATTGCTAAACAGTTAATAAATAAAAGTGTTCCTAAAATCCCAAATTTTTAGATTAAACATATTTAATTATTTCACTCATAAACTGTTTGAAACCTGATCAGAAAGGTGCGTCTACTATTTATTTTTAATTCCAAATAATCTGTACGGAGTGTTAAAATCCAGCTCATCTAAGTAAAAAAAAATATATTTAATAACTCTAAACTTTACATAACTTAATTATAGATCAATATTTAATTCCAACTTCTCATAAGTTTGAGTCTTAAACTTGTTTAATATCGTTCATAAAAATTGACCTGTCATTCGAGCTCGATCTCAACTAAAAATTTAATATTTTTAAAATTAATAAAATAGATTCTAAATATATTTTTAATAAAGCTAAAATTGATACAACCTATTTTCGGATCATCGTTTATTCTAAAATCACATAAATTCATTTTTAACCCGTTTACTATCAATCGAATGACAATTGAATGTTACCTTTGTTTCCTAAATAACTTCGAAACCCTATATATATATTCTATATAATAGATACTTTTTAAATCATAATTATTATATATTATTATTATTTTTCATAATTAATTCTAACAATTTCAATATATAATATTTCATTTTAAATATATGCATACATATTTACAAGTAATCATATCGTGAGTCGTCGGAAATTGTCAAAGGTTAAATGATAACATGAAATTAGTTCAAAATTTTTGAGACGCAACATGACGGACTTTTCTTATTGTGTCAAAAATACAAAATCGTATCGAGAGTTTGGTTTAAAATTAGTCGAAATTTTCCGAGTCGTGACAGTACCTACCCATTAAAGAAATTTCGTCCTGAAATTTGATCGAGGTTGTCATGGCTAACAATAAATATGTTTTCCTGACGTATATGAGTTGATAAATAGAGTTTTATCATTATTGGGTAATATAGATAAAACGATTCGATTATGTGAAGCGTACGAGTGAAGCTGTCGCAAAAGAGTGAACTGAAGAAATAGAGATTCGTCTTAACTTTTGACATAGTCACTGTTGAATTTAGGAAATAAGGTGAGTCTTAACTTTTGACGTTGTCTTGGTTGAATTCCGGAATTCAAGGGATATAAAGAAAATCTTCGAAATCTAAAAGATTTGATTCTTCTGCGAGTAAGGAAATTAATATCTTATAATTAAATACGGTGATCTGCCTTCATTGCTCTGCCGGATATTCCCATTATAAATAAAACTTTTTCCGTTCCATTAGTTTCACCATTCCTATACTTTCTTTCTTAGTTCACATATCCCAAAAGATTGTAAAAATGCTTAATCCAGTTCTGATCCTTGTCCTTGTCCTTATCCTTACTTTTGCAACAATCATTCTCCTTTTTCAACTTCCACTGGAGGAATCTGCTTTCTTCTACTTTGCACTTGAGGTTATAGTGTTTTTAATTCTCCCGTGTCTTTATGTTGAGATAAACACTGATATACACGGTTTGTAATTTCTACGTTGTTGTTGGGTTTTATATCTTCCCTTATATTTTGATGTCCTTGCTTCTGTCTCCTATAATCATTGTCATCTATAGTTAATGCACTCTCCTATTTGATGCGATTTATACTCCCTTTCTACTTCGGAGCTTCATGCTTTTATTTTCTTTTCGCAAGTAATGGTCCAGACTTCATAGGTATGGAGTTTCGATTTATCATAATATACAAGGTAGAAAGGAAAGGTAGTAGCACGATTTGATTTGTCAAATTACCAGAATCCCTGAGGATGGAACTATCAAGAATATATATCTTCTTGATATGTTCAGAGGTTAAGTAGAATGAAAGAGTTATGTAACATGGTTCATGATAAAAGTATGATCTGGGATCCTTTATCAAGTTCCATTAGAAACTCAGCATGACCTATTGTAATATAATCACGTTGGCCAAGCGCATTATATTATACTAACTCATGCTTCAGTTCCCAACACTTCTCCACAATTCATTCATAATTTATACTTAGACTTTTCAGAAGTTTCCAATATAATGGAATACAGAAATACAGAAATACAAAGAGGTAGATAATTTCGGACAAGAATATTTATGAAAATATCTTCAGAAATATCGAAGATATTTATGATGATATTTTGGAATTTCTAAGTTCGATGGTTAATGAAGAAAGATTTTCCGCAAGATTTTAACATGACTTCGGAGCAAGATATTCTCTAAAGATTTCGGCGGATCCAGAATTACCTGGATTCTTTGAATATAGGGTTTGGTCCTTGTATTTGTTCTTGGTCTCCTTCATGGTTAGCTGAATTCGTTTTTCAGTACCAAATTTTCTATCGAGCGTTCCTAACACTCCATTCTTTATCATCAAACTCTTGGCCATTTAGGCCACCTTCAATTTTACTGTTTACTCTGCATTTAATGCAGCCATATCTGAATCTTCGGTTATCAATCCGAGCTGTTTTCAAGAGAATTGTGTTTTTAGATGATTAAACGTTGATGGTAATATGGTGGAATATAAAAGATTTTCCGGTAACGAAGGCGAAAAGATGACGTATATATCAAGGTTATAATAAGGTTGTTTCGAATGAAAAGTCGGAGTTGACTTGCTGGAGCTGTGAAAGAATTTGCTACTTTGAAAGGGATTACCAAATTATTTTGGGTAATAATAACACTAAAGGAATTAGCACAGCTACGTGTTAAACGTTTACTCAGTTTCCGAGGGTTTTTCAGGTGCATTACTATATGCATCAATCTTTTCTTCCGTACATGAAGTGCGGCTGGTTCATCCTCTCGATCGAGGTGGTTTCTAGAATCATGAAAGATTTGAACACATATGATAATTGTCAAGGTACAAATGAGGTTTAAGATGAAATCAAGTGGCAAACTTGAAGAATTGTTTAGTTTCATATATTATAATCAATATTTTAATTCATTTTTAACTGTCCATTCTTGATAGTCCACAATCGATAGTCCACAGTTAACAGTCCAATAATTCATATATAATTTAATTTATAATATTTGAATTAATTAATACGTGTCGTGACCCGTGTACATGTCTCAGACTCGATCACAACTCAAATTATATATATTATTGTAGAATCAACCTCAACCCTGTATAGAGAACTCGATCATTACTGCATATAGAGTGTCTATGGTTATTTCAAATAATATATATAAATGCGTCGATATGATATGTCAAAACCTTGTATACGTGTCCCGATATTTAAAGTGCTTAAAATAAATAACAGAAATTAAATAACGATAAATAAGGTGCGTAAAGTAAATAACAGAGATTAAATGACGATAAATAAAATTGCGAGAATGTAAATTGAGATAATTAAATTGCGATAAATAAAATGTAATCAGTTAGCTAGGACCAATTAGCTAGGAACAGTTAGCATGGTTTCTTAACAAAATTTCTCATAGTTAATTTGTTTGTTTCTAACAAATTTTATTTTGTCAAATGTTTTCTTCATTATGCCACTTGTTGGATCCTGATAAGTCAAATTCCAAATATGAAATTGAATGAAAATGGTTGTATTATGGTGAATGGATTCGTATATCTTGTGGATGTAAGTAGGATAGTAAATGACTGTTGAGTTAGATTTGAAAGAATGTACAGTGTATTTATTAATGTGAAGTATGAATATTCCTCGGGTATTACCTACCCGTTAAAATATTTTCACAATTAACACTTTGTACGAAAAAAAATTTAAGTACAATCTTTATGAAACATATATATACATATATATTTTCTTCAGATGTAATCATGGATTTAATTAGTTAATATGATATTAAACTCATTTGATTTATCGTTTGAACTAGAATATATAATCTCTAAAACATTAGAGATTACTTAATCGGCATGAAGAACGAAGATAATCGATGTAGAACGATACGTAGAACAATGATTATACTCGAGGTATAGAATAAGATGTTGAGGCATGGATTGTTCATGGTACTGGTGCAGTTACTGACGGTACTGTTGGTGCCGATGATGTTGCTGAAGCTGGTAAGTTTTGCACCATATTCTCCAAGTTTATTACTCGAGCGCGAAGTTCGTTGACATCTTTGATTACTCCGTAATGATTGTCGGTAAGAACGGGTGAGTGAATAAGGTTTTGAATTTTAGATATAATATAATCGTGGGGAGATATTCGGGAAATGAGTGAAAAAATAGTATCTCGAACAGGTTCGCCGGTAAGTGCTTCAGGTTCACCGCCAAGTGGTGAATTTGGTTGATGGAAAGGATCACCTTCTTTTTGTCTCCAATGATTGAGTAGGATACGAACCCATCAGATGAATTGGTTGATTCATTCTGGTGACACTGCTTTCGGAGCTTAGGTGAAACTCCATATCGGAATAGCTATCGGAATCTTAGGACTCGAACTGGTTGAGGGATTCATCTCGTACGATTAGATGAAGGATTTTCGATAAGAAATAGTTTATAGGATGTAGATTAGTACCCTGCAATACATAATTTACATATGCATATATAATACTAAAATCCCATAAGTTACGGAGGAACTTACGGAATATGTCAGGCAAGGTTTACCGTAACAGATATGCTAAGATATGATTTAGCAGGTACGATAAGATATGAATTTTGTCTATACACTATTCATGCAATCATTGCAGTATGACACTAATGCAAGACCTGGTTCGCTAAGACCACCGCTCTGATACCACATGTAGTAACAGTGGGGACGCATCCCACTCAGTGCCTTCCCAGCTAACCGCCTGGTGACCACTGAGCGTACCTCAGACACTGATTTTACGGCCCGCCTCTCGGCAACGTACAGCCAACCCTAATAGGGACCGCGAGGAGTAAGAGCCAATGGTTCGTCACAGGTAACACTGTGAGAACCCCCTCTACGATTAACCCGCTAATAAACGGCATTAAACCAGCTCTGATACCACCTGTAAAGACCCGTCCTTATCCACCTGGATAAAGTCTTCATCATTTAGTCCCATTGTGAGGTACTGTCCTAAGTATGCCATGTAGGACTCCAAGTAATGTCTTTAAAATGAGCAAATGCACAGCCGAAGACTTAATTCATACTTGAGAATAAACATGCTTAAAAGTGTCAACCAAAAGGTTGGTGAGTTCATAGGTTTATCATAACAATCATTTCAATATATTAATAGACCACAAGATTTCATAATCATAAACATAATACACTCGCAAGTGTATGTAAAGCATTCTAAGTGGTTGAGCACTTGGTAACCATACTTAACATTTAATCAACGTCGCATATTCCCTTTATTATGAAATCTCACTACACTGTACCAAGTGTAGTCACTAAACGAAGTACTGTGCAACCGTTGAATACTGGTCGTCCAGTCTGGTTGGGGTTGTCAGGCCCGATAGATCTATCAACAGGATTCGCGTTTACAAAACTCATGTAAATAGTAGTTACCAAGCTACAGGGAAGTATGTCAGTGGTACAACTCAATGTAGAATGTATTTTAAGTACTTGTGTCTATTTCGTAAACATTTATAAAAGCAGCGCATGTATTCTCAGCCCAAAAATATATATTGCAAAAGCAATTAAAAAGGGAGTAAATGAAACTAACAATACGATATTTTATAGTAAAAATATTCATACGACGAAACTGAACAATGCAGGGTTGGCCTCGAATTCACGAACCTATATCATTTGTGTATATATTAACACATATAGTAACATTTAAACAAGTTCGTATATTAATATTTATTAAAAAATAACTTAGTTACATCTAATTAGATATTTTAAATAAATGCTTAAAATTTAAATATTAGATTCATATTAAAGTGTTTTAATTAAAATATATAATGTATTAAAGTTATATATATATATATATATATATATATATATATATATATATATATATATATATATATATATATATATATATATATATATATATATATATATGATTATATTAAGATATTTTCATATATTATGTGTAACTTAAATAATAATAATATTTTAGTTTTAAAACATTATTATGTAATATGATATATGTATATAATATATATAGTTTTATAAAAACATTATTTGTTTGATAATATAATAATTATAATAATACTAATATAATGATAATAGTAATAATAACAAAATATAATGATAATTCTAATGATAAATTTAATAAAGAAAAAAAAATAATTTCATTAATGATTTTAAATTTAATAATAAATGATAATTTTAACAATAATGATAATTTTATTACTAAATAATAATTTTAATTTCAATAAAAATGATTACAAAAATATTACTTTCAATAAAAATGTTTATTCTTATAATTTTAACTATAATGATAATAATGATTATAATTATAATAATAATAATAATAATTCTAATAATAATAATAATAATAATAATAATAATAATAATAATAATAATAATAATAATAATAATAATAATAATAATAATAATAATTATGAAACTACCTTTAAAGGCTTTAAAAATAATAAACCGCCTGAGCCGGGACTCGAACTCGCAACCTCTCGCTTACCAACCTAGCATCCAACCATCCACTCTACTTAACATTTCTGATTTTATTCCTATCTCTATTTTATTTAACCCGATCTCTTAATATAACATCATCGTAATCAATATCATTATAATCATGAATCTCGACAGGCCCAACTAATTGATACCAAGGGTTCACGGCCCAATAGTGTGTTCACAAGCCCAATTAGTAAAACCCGCTTAACAACCGAAGTTTCATCACTTAAAGTGTCGGTGATTGCGGCTAGAAAAGAAAAAAAATTATTCGATGTGCAACAGGAGGACACAGACACGATCAGGAGGTGGTTAGGGATCGAAAGCAACAACAACCAGGAGGTTTGCAGGTGTCGTTGAGTGGGGGTTTAAACAGAAAAAGTCGTGGAAACAGATTGATCGAAACAGTAGCAGGTTAATGGTGTTTTAATGGTTGTGTTGTGGTAATTCATGGGGTCTCCGGTGGTGGAAGTGGTGTCAAGTTAGAAGACAGGAACGAATAAGTGGTGATTATCTTCAAGGTGGTTTGATGATGAAGTTGGTGGTTTTTCTTGTAACCGTAACTATTCATCATCTTCTCCATTTGATTATCACTATTAATTTCTTCATTGAACGGTTGCAGAAGAATCATCATGATATCAGCAGTAAGAATCGTACAGAGATAGTTGCAGTCGTTAACAAAAACAACAAAGCAGTTGAAAGTTAATATCTCTAGTCGATGGGTGTTTCAAACAGAAAAATATGGCAACTACTGTAAGTAAACAGTAGCAGTAAACAGTTATGGGTTTTGATGGTGGTTGTTTGCGGCGGTTTGGGTGGTTTGTAGTTGAAGGGTGATGAAAGTGGTTCGATGGTGGTGGTTTTGATCGTAACAACAATATGAACTAGCTAGTGGTGTTCGATGAGAGTTCGGGTTTTCTTGTATGGTTCATTGAAAATGATAATATTCTACAACAGTTGTTCGAGTTAGCAGATGAGATTAACGATACCGGTTTGGTTCGTGGTTCATGATGATATTGTTTTTCGGCTTCAAAACAGAAAAAGGATAGAGAAGAAAAAGGGAGAGAGAGAGAGAGTATTCAAGGTGATGGTTCTTGGTGTCATGGCGGTGGATGGTGGCAGTGGACTACGGTGGTTCTTGGGTGGTGAAGAAGGTAGTTGAAGCGATGATTTCTCAGAGAAGAAGAGAAGCAAGAATTTATGGTGTTTTGTGTTAGTGTGTATGTGCATATCTATAGGTATATGTATATGTATATTATATATATAATAAAGTGATAATGTTAACTTGTTATGACTTTCAACAACACACAGCAACCTATTAAAATTCACGTGAATATCCTTTGTCTTTAAGGTACCGACAGTTTTTACGGGAAATATATCGTGTCCATTGCTAAACAGTTAATAAATAAAAGTGTTCCTAAAAATCCCAAATTTTTAGATTAAACATATTTAATTATTTCACTCATAAACTGTTTGAAACCTGATCAGAAAGGTGCGTCTACTATTTATTTTTAATTCCAAATAATCTGTACGGAGTGTTAAAATCCAGCTCATCTAAGTAAAAAAAAAAAAATATATTTAATAACTCTAAACTTTACATAACTTAATTATAGATCAATATTTAATTCCAACTTCTCATAAGTTTGAGTCTTAAACTTGTTTAATATCGTTCATAAAAATTGACCTGTCATTCGAGCTCGATCTCAACTAAAAATTTAATATTTTTAAAATTAATAAAATAGATTCTAAATATATTTTTAATAAAGCTAAAATTGATACAACCTATTTTCGGATCATCGTTTATTCTAAAATCACATAAATTCATTTTTAACCCGTTTACTATCAATCGAATGACAATTGAATGTTACCTTTGTTTCCTAAATAACTTCGAAACCCTATATATATATTCTATATAATACATACTTTTTAAATCATAATTATTATCTATTATTATTATTTTTCATAATTAATTCTAACAATTTCAATATATAATATTTCATTTTAAATATATGCATACATATTTACAAGTAATCATATCGTGAGTCGTCGGGATTTGTCAAAGGTCAAATGATAACAAGAAATTAGTTCAAAATTTTTGAGACGCAACATAACGGAATTTTCTTATTGTGTCAAAAATACAAAATCGTATCGAGAGTTTGGTTTAAAATTAGTCGAAATTTTCCGGGTCGTGACAACCAGGGTGGTTACCGAAGACATAAAAGCAACAATAACCCAAGTGGGTTTTCGACAAGAAGGTGAAAAAAAACAGTTTCAATTTGTGTTCGATATAGTTCCAACATATGGCGATTTAATAGTGATTGTTTGATGGTGATCCATGGACAAACCAGCGAACCGAATGATGATGATGGGTTTTGTTTGATGAAGATTGATGGTGGTTAACTAGGTGGTGACTTGAGTTTTCGATCGACAAACAGTACCACTCAATAGTAATGGGTGTTGAAATAAGTTGGTGTTCGTTTTCATTAATGGTGATGAAATGGGTTTCGGTTTATGTTGTTAGAGATTGATGTAACTAGTGGAGGTGGTCGATAAAGATAGTGTTCATAGGATGATGGGTGTCGAATGGCAGGTTGTGAGTTGATCAGAGGAAGAATAAGTAAGCCTAGCAATCAAGTGAAACGGATTATGTGTTGTGTAGGTTGTGTTGTTATAAGCATGTGTAAATATATAATAAGAGATATGCTCATAAAAACAGTGAAAAGTTTGTTTGATAATGATGGTTTGGTGAGGATGTCTTCCAAACAGACGCCTGAGTGAATTGATAAAGTAATAATTGTGTGATTGGCATGCTATGAAGTATGAACGGTGCACATTCAAATTGATATAATAATACAATATGAATATTAAAGATAGATTAGTAAACAGAGAAAATGTGTTTGTGTGGGTCTATCAGCAATTCTTTATTTAACTATCACCTATATGCTATGAATATGTAATTTGCTGTAAAGTTGATCAAGAAAATACAGTGATTCAATCAATGATTTGTGTCTTGATTCAGAGTATGGTTATGTGTTCAATCAATAGAAAAAAAACATATATAAATAATATAATAATGTATCTTAAATAAGAAACGTGTGAAACAGAAAGCAGCCTAAATTTGGATTCTAATTACCGACAGTTTTCACGGACTATTATTTCGTACACTGTTGTTACTCAGTGGCGAATAAAAGTGTTCAGAAAAATCTCATATTTTTAAATTAACTATATTTAATTATTTTAGTCATTATGGTATAAAATTTGATCATAAATTATTAAAAAAAATTACATCAGCTGTCCCTCTCAATTCTGGGTAAAATTTAAAAAGTGTTAAAATTTAATAATTAAATCTTAAATACATTTTTAGTAAGTCTAAAATTTATAGAACTCATTTTCGGATCACCATTAATTTAAAATTATATAAGTTCGAATTAAACTTGCTTAATATCAATCGGTACATTAAACGAGTATTACAATCATTTAATATTTATTTATTTTTAATATATTTTTATGTATATATAGATATGTTTTAAATAAAAATTGTTATAATATCATATTTTATAACAACAACATTAAATATTTCAAATTATACTTCCAGTTATTATTTATATACATACACACATATCTATTTACAAATAGTTATTCGTGAATCATCGAGAATGGTCGAAAGTCAAATGAATACATGAACACAGTTCAAAATTTTTTAGACTCAACATTACATTACAGGCTTTTCTTATCTTGTTGGAATTATATAAAGATTGAGTTTAACTTTGGTCGGAAATTTTCGGGTCGTCACAGCGCTGCAGCGGCGCGTTGCTAATATCGGCACCTATATAGGTGGACCTCAACGGCGGGGTAATGACATTACCGTTGCGAGTGACCTTATAAGCATAAAAAAAGTGGCTAACTAATATCCCTTGCTATGATTTTAGTTGTAAATCTGGAGATAACTGATTAGTCTACTAATTTAGTTTATGAGGGGCGATTGTCTCTCGGGTTGTGATGGAAAATCGGGTCGTGCATCTCTTGAGGAGATTTACTGGTCGTTTCAGTTGGTATCCGAGACAAAAGCCTCTTAGGGTGTGACGGACACTCGGTTCGTAATCTACGGGGGTATCCTCACACCCATACTTCATGAGACCATGGTGGGAGATACCAATTAGCCACAACTTTAAGCATATAAGCGACCTATAGGTTCTTTCCCTAATCAATGTGGGCATGGGGTATTACAAGTGAGACCCACTCGTAAAGCAAATTGAGACTTTAGAGTCATTTAAATGTAACAAAATTTAATAGAAATAATACTAATGCATATCTTTTTTGAAAGACTAGATATTGTAGTTATCGAGGATAAACAATGGTAAGTGTGGGGGAGTTGATCGGGTCATAAATACCGATCAATGTTGTTGTTAAGGGTTGAAGTTTGCGTGTATATTTGAGGTTTAAATTACTATTTGGTGTGGTTTTTATAACAAGTGACGATTCGAGACGAGTACGCGAAAAAACGGAGTTTAAATGAGAAAAAGAAGAAAAAAGGGGTGCATCCGAAATTGAGGCTGTGAGGTGCAAATTGAGGTTGGTTTTTGCGGCCTGACTGCAATTTGCTGCCATTTTGCGGCCATTTTTGCGGCTGGTAGCTGGTGCACGAATTCCTTCAGGTCCAATAGTGGCGCCTTTTACGGTCTGGCCGCAAATTGAGGCCGGGAAGTGCAATTTTCTACTTGGGAAACACTTTACTTGATCTCTATAAATAGGAAACCCTAAGCTACGAATTTATCATCATTCCCATCAGTTCCTAGAGCCCTAAACACACAAAAACACATCACAAAACATCATCATTCAAGGATTCAAGTCAAGATTAAGGAGGTGTTCTTCATGCAACTTCAAGAAATCATCATGTTCATCACCTTCAACATGAGTGGCTAGTCTCTTAATCTTTATTTCTTCCATGAAAAATTAATGCACGTATTTTTCATTCAAGTTTTATGTGGTTTTTAAGATTATGAAACTTATGTCTTTTGGATTGTAATGTTATGAACCAATTATCTATTGATTAATGTAAGTCTTATGATTTTGATTATTGCAAGTTGAGTTATAATGATTTAACATTGTGTTCTTGCTCCAACTTAGTGTTAATTAGATTAAGGATAAAGACATAGTGTCTAGGTTGCATAGTTAAATCTCAAAATAGTTAGAATTGATAGACTTAAGAAATCTTGTTTATGAGATTTGATCAATACTTGATGAACATAAGACTTGTTTGAATGAATGTATGCTAGATTGGGATTGTGAAGGAATAAAGGCTTTTAATCTCATTGTTTACATTTTAATCTTTTAATTGTGCTCTTAGCTTAAGTATTTAAGTTTCAAGTTAGTTGGTTAATCTTAGTTACTTATTAGTTAAACAAACAACCAAATCCTGAAAATTGCTTGTGCTCAACCATTATTTCCCGTGGAACGAATCCTGCTTGCCCTACCTAAAGTAGAGTAATTAGGTTCATTTTTGACCGGCCCTTCTGTAGTGACCCGAACTTTTCCATGTTTATATATATTAATTGAGATTGATATTTACATGATTAAATGTTTCCAACATGTTAAGCAATCAAACTTGTTAAGACTTGATTAATTGAAATATGTTTCATATAGACAATTGACCACCCAAGTTGACCGACGATTCACGAACGTTAAAACTTGTAAAAACGACATGACGATATATATATGGATATACATATGGTTAACATGAGATTATGATAAGTAAGTATCTCTATAAGTATATTAACAATGAGTTATATACATATAAACAAGACTACTAACTTAAGGATTTCGAAACGAGACATATATGTAACGATTATCGTTGTAACGACATTTAAATGTATATATATCATATTAAGATATATTAATATATCATAATATCATGATAATATAATAATTTAACATCTCATTAGATATAATAAACAATGGGTTAACAACATTAATTGAGATCGTTAACTTAAAGGTTTCAAAACAACACTTACATGTAACGACTAACGATGACTTAACGACTCAGTTAAAATGTATATACGTGTAGTGTATTTAGATGTATTGAAATACTTTTGGAAGACTTCAAGACATATATCAAAACACTCATACTTAACGAAAATGGTTACAGTTACTTTCCCATTCTTTTCTTTTATCAAGAATTCTAGTCGTATTCTTACCCGTATTATACACAGCTTCAAAACGTACTTACTATGGGTATATACCAATAGGAACTAGCATGGGATTCCACTCTTGATTATGTCATGTATGACTAATCAATTTTAACTTCTACCATGAGCTAGTCAACTAACTAGAACTCCTTTTAACCCCACTCACCACTCACCAATTACCACTCATCATTCACTCCATTTCACTTCCAATTCTCTTTCTAATTCTCTCTCAACACACACACACTATTATGAACGTATTTTTCCAGTAGTTAATCATCATCTTCATCAAAAATCACTTCAAGAATCAAGCTATAATCATCATAGGAAGAACACTTCAAGAACACTTCAAAAATCCCTTCAAGATTACTAATTTACTTCCAAGCTTTCTAATCCATTCCAAGTAATCATCTAAAATCAAGAAACCTTTGTTATATACAGTAGGTTATCTTTCTTATTCAAGGTAATATTCATATTCAAACTTTGATTCAATTTCTATAACTATAAACTATCTTAATTCGACTAAAAAATCTTACTTGAACTTGTTTTTGTGTCATGATCCTACTTCAAGAACTTTCAAGCCATCCAAGATCCTTTGAAGCTAGATCATTTCTTGTCACTTCCAGTAGGTTTACCTACTAAACTTGAGGTAGTAATGATGTTCATAACATCATTCGATTCATATATATAAAACTATCTTATTCGAAGGTTTAAACTCGTAATCACTAGAACATAGTTTGGTTAATTCTAAACTTGTTCGCAAACAAAAGTTAATCCTTCTAACTTGACTTTTAAAATTAAATAAACACATGTTCTATATCTATATGATATGCTAACTTAATGATTTAAAACCTGGAAACACGAAAAACACCGTAAAACCGGATTTACGCCGTCGTAGTAACACCGCGGGCTGTTTTGGGTTAGTTAATTAAAAACTATGATAAACTTTGATTTAAAAGTTGTTATTCTGAGAAAATGATTTTTATTATGAACATGAAACTATATCCAAAAATTATGGTTAAACTCAAAGTGGAAGTATGTTTTCTAAAATGGTCAACTAGACGTCGTTCTTTCGACTGAAATGACTACCTTTACAAAAACAACTTGTAACTTATTTTTCTGCCTATGAACCTATAATTTTTCTGTTTAGATTCATAAAATAGAGTTCAATATGAAACCATAGCAATTTGATTCACTCAAAACGGATTTAAAATGAAGAAGTTATGTGTAAAACAAGATTGGATAATTTTTCTCATTTTAGCTACGTGAAAATTGGTAACAAATCTATTCCAACCATAACTTAATCAACTTGTATTGTATATTATGTAATCTTGAGATACCATAGACCCGTATACAATGTTTCGACCTATCATGTCGACACATCTATATATATTTCGGAACAACCATAGACACTCTATATGTGAATGTTGGAGTTAGCTATACAGGGTTGAGGTTGATTCCAAAATATATATAGTTTGAGTTGTGATCAATACTGAGATACGTATACACTGGGTCGTGGATTGATTCAAGATAATATTTATCAATTTATTTTTGTACATCTAACTGTGGACAACTAGTTGTAGGTTACTAACGAGGACAGCTGACTTAATAAACTTAAAACATCAAAATATATTAGAAGTGTTGTAAATATATTTTGAACATAATTTAATATACATTTATATATTGTTATAGGTTCGTGAATCAACAGTGGCCAAGTCTTACTTCTCGACGAAGTAAAAATCTGTGAAAGTGAGTTATAGTCCCACTTTTAAAATCTAATATTTTTGGGATGAGAATACATGCAGGTTTTATAAATGATTTACAAAATAGACACAAGTACGTGAAACTACATTCTATGGTTGAATTATCAAAATCGAATATGCCCCTTTTTATTAAGTCTGGTAATCTAAGAACTAGGGAACAGACACCCTAATTGACGCGAATCCTAAAGATAGATCTATTGGGCTTAACAAACCCCATCCAAAGTACCGGATGCTTTAGTACTTCGAAATTTATATCATATCCGAAGGGTGTCCCGGAATGATGGGGATATTCTTATATATGCATCTTGTTAATGTCCGTTACCAGGTGTTCACCATATGAATGATTTTTATCTCTATGTATGGGATGTGTATTGAAATATGAAATCTTGTGGTCTATTGTTACGATTTGATATATATAGGTTAAACCTATAACTCACCAACATTTTTGTTGACGTTTTAAGCATGTTTATTCTCAGGTGGTTATTAAGAGCTTCCGCTGTCGCATACTTAAATAAGGACGAGATTTGGAGTCCATGCTTGTATGATATTGTGTAAAAACTGCATTCAAGAAACTTATTTTGTTGTAACATATTTGTATTGTAAACCATTATGTAATGGTCGTGTGTAAACAGGATAGTTTAGATTATCATTATTTGATAATCTACGTAAAGCTTTTTAAACCTTTATTGATGAAATAAAGGTTATGGTTTGTTTTAAAACGAATGCAGTCTTTGAAAAACGTCTCATATAGAGGTCAAAACCTCGCAACGAAATCAATTAATATGGAACGTTTTTAATCAATAAGAACGGGACATTTCAGTTGGTATCCGAGCGTTGGTCTTAGAGAACCAGAATTTTGCATTAGTGTGTCTTATCGAGTTTGTTAGGAGGCATTAGTGAGTCTGGACTTCGACCGTGTTTACTTGAAAAATGATTGCTTAACAAATTTTGTTGGAAACTATATATTTTTAACATGTGATATATTAATCTCTTAACGCGTTTGATATTATGTGATAGATGTCTACCTCTAGAACAAGTCCCATTGACTCACTTAATAATAATGAAGAGTCAAATGTAAATTGGAATGATTCGTGGACTGATTCACAAGTTCCCGAAGAGGAACCGGAAGAAGAGTCGGAACCGAAAGAAGAATCGAAACCGGAAGAAGAATCGGAACCGGATGAAGAAATAGAACCGGTGGGGGAAATAATAAAACGGTTAAGTAAAAGAAAATCCTCAACCAACCGACCAAGGTTAATTATGGTCAATGGTGTTTCCGCCAAGGAAGCAAAATATTGGGAGGATTACCAATTCTCCGATGAATTGGATTCTGACGAGAATTCCGATGATGTTATAGAAATTACCCCAACTGAATTTAAAAAGGCAAAAGAAAATAATAAGGGAAAGGGCATAAAAATAGAGAAATCTAATTCCAACCCCGATGAACTTTATATGTATCGTCAACCCCCGAAGTCCTTAAGTTGTAACAATGACGCGGGAACCTCTAAACCACCAGGTTTTTCTAAACCAATGTGGATAACGACGGCTCGTATTAGGGGAATATCATATATCCCTAGAAACTTGGCAAAACGAACCAAAACCGAAGAAGAAGAAACAAGCGAGTCGGAATAAGATAGTTGTATTCGTGTGGTGTAATATATGTAATATAGTGTGCTTATGCTTTATGATATATGTAAAAATTGCTTGTATTAATAAGTATTTTTTTTTATGAATCTAACTCTTGTCTATTTTACAGTATAAAAACACAAAATGGATAGACAACCCAATATTTTAAGAGACCTACCCGGAGACATGATTGATGAAATCTTGTCTAGAGTCGGTCAGAATTCTTCGGCACAACTATTTAAGGCGAGATCAGTTTGTAAGACATTCGAAGAACGTTCCAAGAATGCCTTGGTTTATAAAAGGCTTTCGTTCGAAAGATGGGGGATATCACATTGGGAAATCCGTAAGTTACGATGTGTTTACTTTGACGCATATATTGCGGGGAACCCAAATGCTATTTTACGCAATGGGTTAAGAAATTATTTTGACTCAATATATCCGAATATTGGACTTCGTGATTTAGAAAAAGTGGCTAACATGCAACATAACGAAGCATGTTATGCTTACGGATTAGTAATGTTCGCTTCTCACTAAAGTGAGAACAAGAACATCGGCCTACAACTATTAAACAAAACGTTCCCACAAGTGACGGAGTCGGTAATTGGGGTAAGAAATGAGGTTTTTAGATTGTTACGGGACTGTTGAACATTACGTAACCCTCGTCCCTTTGACGACTTTACAACACGCTGTCTTATCAACGGCCATAACGGTTATGTTCCACAAGACCAAGGATGGGAAGTAATCCTAGTAAAACCAGAATGCATGACTTGTTTCTGGACGTATGAATTACGTGTCTTTATTGCCTTTGCTGAACAACTTGTGTACTAGCTAGAATTATTTTCACAACCATCTTGTATCAAATTTATTGTGTGCTATATTTCATGCTATATGTAAAATAAGCGGTATTGTAAGTTTGTAAAATGTTGTGTAAAAGTTTGAACGCGAAATATTATTATAATCAGTTTTTCATATAGAATTGTAGTAGTTGAATTGTATATTAGCTACTAAGTATGAACTTAACGGGTAGGTACTACCCGAATTTAAACTTATAAAACGCTAATATGAAGAAAAAGCTTTTATAAATGAGTTCATATTATGCTACGAAATACTATTAACTACTCTTAATATTCTGTATAATTAACTTGTTCCATTTGACTATTTTAAAGGAAATGGCACCGACTACTCGACACACCGTGAATATGAATGAAGAGGAATTCCGTACTTTTCTAGCTTCAAACATAGCCGCAGTACAGGCTGCGCTACATACCAACAATAACCTTGGATCTAGCAGTACAGGAAATCGTGTAGGATGCACCTACAAAGAATTCACTGCCTGCAAACCTTTGGAATTTGATGGAACCGAAGGACCGATCGGATTGAAACGGTGGACCGAGAAGGTCGAATCGGTGTTTGCCATAAGTAAGTGTACTGAAGAGGACAAAGTAAAGTACGCTATACATACCTTCACAGGTTCTGCGTTAACATGGTGGAATACCTATCTAGAGCAAGTGGGACAAGACGATGCGTACGCACTACCGTGGTCAGCATTCAAGCACTTGATGAACGAGAAGTACCGTCCCAGAACCGAGGTCAATAAGCTCAAGACAGAACCTAGAGGGTTACGAACCCAAGGATTTGATATTACCACGTACGAAAGACGATTCACAGAATTGTGCCTATTGTGTCCGGGAGCATTCGAAGATGAGGAAGAGAAGATCGACGCGTTTGTGAAAGGATTACCGGAAAGAATCCAAGAAGATATAAGTTCACACGAGCCCGCCTCCATACAACAGGCATGTAGAATGGCTCACAAACTAGTGAACCAGATTGAAGAAAGAATTAAAGAACAGACTGCTGAAGAGGCCAATGTGAAGCAAGTCAAAAGAAAGTGGGAGGAAAACGGTGATAAGAATCACCAATACAACAACAACAGCAATTACAACAATAATCGCAACAATTATCCCAACAATCGCAACATCAATCGCAACTACAACAAACGGCCCAACAGCAACAACAACAACAACAACAACAACAACAACAACAACAACAACAACAACAACAACAACAATAACAACAGCAACTACAACAATCATCCCAACAACAATAATAACCGCAACAACAACAACAATCAGAAGCAGCTATGCCAAAGGTGTGAAAAGTATCACTCGGGGTTCTGCACCAAATTTTGCAACAAATGTAAAAGAAATGGTCATAGCGCGGCGAAGTGTGAGGTCTACGGACCAGGGGTTAATAGAACGAAAGGAACAAATGGTGTCGGAACGAGTAATGGCGGAGCAAGTAGTGTCGGAGCAAGTTATGCCAATGTAGTTTATTATAAATGTGGAAAACCGGGCCACATTATTAGAAATTGCCCGAACCAGGAGAACACGAATGGATAAGGCCCCGGAAGAGTTTTCAATATTAATGCGGCAGAGGCACAGGAAGACCCGGAGCTTGTTACGGGTACGTTTCTTATTGACAATAAATCTGCTTACGTTTTATTTGATTCAAGTGCGGATAGAAGCTATATGAGTAGAGATTTTTGTGCTAAATTAAGTTGTCCGTTGACGCCTTTGGATAGTAAATTTTTACTCGAATTAGCAAATGGTAAATTAATTTCAGCAGATAATATATGTCGGAATCGAGAAATTAAACTGGTTAGCGAAACATTTAAGATTGATTTGATACCAGTAGAGTTAGGGAGTTTTGATGTGATAATCGGTATGGACTGGTTGAAAGAAGTGAAAGCAGAGATCGTTTGTTACAAAAATGCAATTCGCATTATACGAGAAAAAGGAAAACCCTTAATGGTGTACGGAGAAAAGGGCAACACGAGGCTACATCTTATTAATAATTTGAAGGCACAAAAACTAATAAGAAAAGGTTGCTATGCTGTTCTAGCACACGTCGAGAAAGTACAAACTGAAGAAAAGAGCATCAATGATGTTCCCATTGCAAAAGAATTTCCCGATGTATTTCCGAAAGAATTACCGGGATTACCCCCACATCGATCCGTTGAATTTCAAATAGATCTTGTACCAGGAGCTGCACCAATAGCTCGTGCTCCTTACAGACTCGCACCCAGCGAGATGAAAGATCTACAAAGCCAATTACAAGAACTTTTAGAGCGTGGTTTCATTCGACCAAGCACATCACCGTGGGGAGCTCCTGTTTTGTTTGTCAAGAAGAAAGATGGTACATTCAGGTTGTGTATCGACTACCGAGAGTTGAACAAACTTACCATCAAGAACCGCTACCCACTACCGAGAATCGATGACTTATTTGATCAACTACAAGGCTCGTCTGTTTATTCAAAGATTGACTTACGTTCCGGGTATCATCAAATGCGGGTGAAAGAAGATGATATTCCAAAGACTGCTTTCAGAACACGTTACGGTCATTACAAGTTTATGGTCATGCCGTTTGGTTTAACTAATGCACCAGCTGTGTTCATGGACCTTATGAACCGAGTGTGTGGACCATACCTTGACAAGTTTGTCATTGTTTTCATTGATGACATACTTATTTACTCAAAGAATGACCAAGAACACGGTGAACATTTGAGAAAGGTGTTAGAAGTATTAAGGAAGGAAGAATTGCACGCTAAATTTTCAAAGTGTGCATTTTGGTTGGAAGAAGTTCAATTCCTCGGTCACATAGTGAACAAAAAAGGTATTAAGGTGGATCCGGCAAAGATAGAAACTGTTGAAAAGTGGGAAACCCCGAAAACTCCGAAACACATACGCTAGTTTTTAGGACTAGCTGGTTACTACAGAAGGTTCATCCAAGACTTTTCCAGAATAGCAAAACCCTTGACTGCATTAACGCATAAAGGGAAGAAATTTGAATGGAAGGATGAACAAGAGAAAGCGTCCAGTTATTGAAGAAAAAGCTAACTACGGCACCTATATTGTCATTGCCTGAAGGGAATGATGATTTTGTGATTTATTGTGACGCATCAAAGCAAGGTCTCGGTTGTGTATTAATGCAACGAACGAAGGTGATTGCTTATGCGTCTAGACAATTGAAGATTCACGAACAAAATTATACGACGCATGATTTGGAATTAGGGGCGGTTGTTTTTGCATTAAAGACTTGGAGGCACTACTTATATGGGGTCAAAAGTATTATATATACCGACCACAAAAGTCTTCAACACATATTTAATCAGAAACAACTGAATATGAGGCAGCGTAGGTGGATTGAATTGTTGAATGATTACGACTTTGAGATTCGTTACCACCCGGGGAAGGCAAATGTGGTAGCCGATGCCTTGAGCAGGAAGGACAGAGAACCCATTCGACTAAAATCTATGAATATAATGATTCATAATAACCTTACTACTCAAATAAAGGAGGCGCAACAAGGAGTTTTAAAAGAAGGAAATTTAAAGGATGAAATACCCAAAGGATCGGAGCAGCATCTTAATATTCGGGAAGACGGAACCCGGTATAGGGCTGAAAGGATTTGGGTACCAAAATTTGGAGATATGAGAGAAATGGTACTTAGAGAAGCTCATAAAACCAGATACTCAATACATCCTGGAACGGGGAAGATGTACAAGGATCTCAAGAAACATTTTTGGTGGCCGGGTATGAAAGCCGATGTTGCTAAATACGTAGGAGAATGTTTGACGTGTTCTAAGGTCAAAGCTGAGCATCAGAAACCATCAGGTCTACTTCAACAACCCGAAATCCCAGAATGGAAATGGGAAAACATTACCATGGATTTCATCACTAAATTGGCAAGGACTGCAAGTGGTTTTGACACTATTTAGGTAATAGTTGATCGTCTCACCAAATCAGCACACTTCCTGCCAATAAGAGAAGATGACAAGATGGAGAAGTTAGCACGACTGTATTTGAAGGAAGTCGTCTCCAGACATGGAATACCAATCTCTATTATCTCTGATAGGGATGGCAAATTTATTTCAAGATTCTGGCAGACATTACAGCAAGCATTAGGAACTCGTCTAGACATGAGTACTGCCTATCATCCGCAAACTGATGGGCAGAGCGAAAGGATGATACAAATGCTTGAAGACATGCTACGAGCATGTGTTATTGATTTCGGAAACAGTTGGGATCGACATCTACCGTTAGCAAAATTTTCCTACAACAATAGCTACCATTCAAGCATTGAGATGGCGCTGTTTGAAGCACTTTATGGTAGAAAGTGCAGGTCTCCGATTTGTTGGAGTGAAGTGGGGGATAGACAGATTACGGGTCCGGAGATTTTACAAGAAACTACCGAAAAGATCATCCAAATTCAACAACGGTTGAAAATCGCCCAAAGTCGACAAAAGAGCTACGCTGACATTAAAAGAAAAGATATAGAATTTGAAATTGGAGAGATGGTCATGCTTAAAGTTGCACCTTGGAAAGGCGTTGTTCGATTTGGTAAATGAGGGAAATTAAATCCAAGGTATATTGGACCATTCAAGATTATTGATCGTGTCGGACCAGTAGCTTACCGACTTAAGTTACCTCAACAACTCGTGGCTGTACATAACACTTTCCACGTCTCGAATTTGAAGAAATGTTTTGCTAAAGAAGATCTCACTATTCCGTTAGATGAAATCCAAATCAACGAAAAACTCCAATTCATCGAAGAACCCGTCGAAATAATGGATCGTGAGGTTAAAAGACTTAAGAAAAACAAGATACCAATTGTTAAGGTTCAATGGAATGCTCGTAGAGGACCCGAGTTCACCTGGGAGCGTGAAGATCAGATGAAGAGGAAATACCCGCATCTATTTCCAGAAGATTCGTCAACACCTTCAACAGCTTAAAATTTCGGGATGAAATTTATTTAACGGGTAGGTACTGTAGTGACCCGAACTTTTCCATGTTTATATATATTAATTGAGATTGATATTTACATGATTAAATGTTTCCAACATGTTAAGCAATCAAACTTGTTAAGACTTGATTAATTGAAATATGTTTCATATAGACAATTGACCACCCAAGTTGACCGGCGATTCACGAACGTTAAAACTTGTAAAAACGACATGACGATATATATATGGATATACATATGGTTAACATGAGATTATGATAAGTAAGTATCTCTATAAGTATATTAACAATGAGTTATATACATATAAACAAGACTACTAACTTAAGGATTTCGAAACGAGACATATATGTAACGATTATCGTTGTAACGACATTTAAATGTATATATATCATATTAAGATATATTAATATATCATAATATCATGATAATATAATAATTTAACATCTCATTAGATATAATAAACAATGGGTTAACAACATTAATTGAGATCGTTAACTTAAAGGTTTCAAAACAACACTTACATGTAACGACTAACGATGACTTAACGAATCAGTTAAAATGTATATACATGTAGTGTATTTAGATGTATTGAAATACTTTTGGAAGACTTCAAGACATATATCAAAACACTCATACTTAACGAAACTGGTTACAGTTACTTTCCCATTCTTTTCTTTCATCAAGAATTCTAGTCGTATTCTTACCCGTATTATACACAGCTTCAAAACGTACTTACTATGGGTATATACCAATAGGAACTAGCATGGGATTCCACTCTTGATTATGTCATGTATGACTAATCAATTTTAACTTCTACCATGAGCTAGTCAACTAACTAAAACTCCTTTTAACCCCACTCACCACTCACCAATTACCACTCATCATTCACTCCATTTCACTTCCAATTCTCTTTCTAATTCTCTCTCAACACACATACACACTATTATGAACGTATTTTTCCAGTAGTTAATCATCATCTTCATCAAAAATCACTTCAAGAATCAAGCTATAATCATCATAGGAAGAACACTTCAAGAACACTTCAAAAATCCCTTCAAGATTACTAATTTACTTCCAAGCTTTCTAATCCATTCCAAGTAATCATCTAAGATCAAGAAACCTTTGTTATATACAGTAGGTTATCTTTCTTATTCAAGGTAATATTCATATTCAAACTTTGATTCAATTTCTATAACTATAAACTATCTTAATTCGAGTAAAAAATCTTACTTGAACTTGTTTTTGTGTCATGATCCTACTTCAAGAACTTTCAAGCCATCCAAGATCCTTTGAAGCTAGATCATTTCTTGTCACTTCCAGTAGGTTTACCTACTAAAATTGAGGTAGTAATGATGTTCATAACATCATTCGATTCATATATATAAAACTATCTTATTCGAAGGTTTAAACTCGTAATCACTAGAACATAGTTTAGTTAATTCTAAACTTGTTCGCAAACAAAAGTTAATCCTTCTAACTTGACTTTTAAAATTAACTAAACACATGTTCTATATCTATATTATATGCTAACTTAATGATTTAAAACCTGGAAACACGAAAAACACCGTAAAACCGGATTTACGCCGTCGTAGTAACACCGCGGGCTGTTTTGGGTTAGTTAATTAAAAACTATGATAAACTTTGATTTAAAATTTGTTATTCTGAGAAAATGATTTTTATTATGAACATGAAACTATATCCAAAAATTATGGTTAAACTCAAAGTGGAAGTATGTTTTCTAAAATGGTCATCTAGACGTCGTTCTTTCGACTGAAATGACTACCTTTACAAAAACGACTTGTAACTTATTTTTCCGACAATAAACCTATACTTTTTCTGTTTAGATTCATAAAATAGAGTTCAATATGAAACCATAGCAATTTGATTCACTCAAAACGGATTTAAAATGAAGAAGTTATGGGTAAAACAAGATTGGATAATTTTTCTCATTTTAGCTACGTGAAAATTGGTAACAAATCTATTCCAACCATAACTTAATCAACTTGTATTGTATATTATGTAATCTTGAGATACCATAGACACGTATACAATGTTTCGACCTATCATGTCGACACATCTATATATATTTCGGAACAACCATAGACACTCTATATGTGAATGTTGGAGTTAACTATACAGGGTTGAGGTTGATTCCAAAATATATATAGTTTGAGTTGTGATCAATACTGAGATACGTATACACTGGGTCGTGGATTGATTCAAGATAATATTTATCAATTTATTTTTGTACATCTAACTGTGGACAACTAGTTGTAGGTTACTAACGAGGACAGCTGACTTAATAAACTTAAAACATCAAAATATATTAAAAGTGTTGTAAATATATTTTGAACATACTTTAATATACATGTATATATTGTTATAGGTTCGTGAATCAACAGTGGCCAAGTCCTACTTCTCGACGAAGTAAAAATCTGTGAAAGTGAGTTATAGTCCCACTTTTAAAATCTAATATTTTTGGGATGAGAATACATGCAGGTTTTATAAATGATTTACAAAATAGACACAAGTACGTGAAACTACATTCTATGGTTGAATTATCAAAATCGAATATGCCCCTTTTTATTAAGTCTGGTAATCTAAGAACTAGGGAACAGACACCCTAATTGACGCGAATCCTAAAGATAGATCTATTGGGCTTAACAAACCCCATCCAAAGTACCGGATGCTTTAGTACTTCGAAATTTATATCATATCCGAAGGGTGTCCCGGAATGATGGGGATATTCTTATATATGCATCTTGTTAATGTCGGTTACCAGGTGTTCACCATATGAATGATTTTTATCTCTATGTATGGGATGTGTATTGAAATATGAAATCTTGTGGTCTATTGTTACGATTTGATATATATAGGTTAAACCTATAACTCACCAACATTTTTGTTGACGTTTTAAGCATGTTTATTCTCAGGTGATTATTAAGAGCTTCCGCTGTCGCATACTTAAATAAGGACGAGATTTGGAGTCCATGCTTATATGATATTGTGTAAAAACTGCATTCAAGAAACTTATTTTGTTGTAACATATTTGTATTGTAAACCATTATGTAATGGTCGTGTGTAAACAGAATATTTTAGATTATCATTATTTGATAATCTACGTAAAGCTTTTTAAACCTTTATTGATGAAATAAAGGTTATGGTTTGTTTTAAAATGAATGCAGTCTTTGAAAAACGTCTCATATAGAGGTCAAAACCTCGCAACGAAATCAATTAATATGGAACGTTTTTAATCAATAAGAACGGGACATTTCACCTTCGACACCGATCAAATTTTGGCGTCGCTGCCGGGGAAGTGTGCGCTTGATTGCAAGCTCTTATTTTATTTGATTTATTGTTAAATTAGAAAAAACCTAAAAAAATATAAAACCTAAAAAATCCAAATATAATTTTTCATTTTATTAGTTTTGTTCGCTTTTATCACGCCTGCCGCCCTGCCTGCCGTCCTACTTGCCAGGGGTTTTTCAGCCCATTTATTTACAACTTTGCCATCAAGCTTTCCTATAAATAGATGGCACATCCCACCATTTCAGCACACACTTTCTTCACTTCTCTCTAAAACATTTCTCCATTGTCACTCTCTAGTGATCAGTGAGAGATTAGAACTCTCTCTACTTTCTCTCTCTAGATTCTAGAGAGAGAAAAGTACAGAGATTAGGAATATAATTATCTCCATTGTCGCTCTCTAGTGATCAATAGGAGAATAGTATGTAGTTAGTAGTAGAGGCTATCAAACATTGTAACGCTATGGATATTATGAAGAAATACAAGTGTTATTCTGCCGACATTATTCGGTAATATCTATCCTTTCTTTTATTAATTTATTATAATATTCTTGTTTGATGTTTCTGATTTATTAATATTAGAAATGCTTGTTGCCATGATGTGTGAGTAATTACTTAATTGTTTGCAATGATTTAATAATGTTAGTTAGGGACGATTATTGTTTCGTATTCGCTTTCTATCTATGATATTAAACCTCGTTATTATCGTCCTTCCACTAATAAACGTGATTAAAACCTTTTATAAAGTCGACAATTATAAGGTAATTAATTATCTGTGTTTATACATTGGTCAATGTATAAACCCATCGAAAATACTATAAAGTACATCAGGAATTACCATAGGACCAGATCAAGACATTGGTCAAGAGTATAAGACTCGAGGAAATAATGTTGCAACAGTAGAGTACATTGTTGATGCACTATATGACCACTTGATCATGGTCAAGGTTAGAAGCTATGGAACCACTATAAGTGTAGTACATGGTGGATAACTAAAGGATTTATTGGGTAGATTTAAGTAAGGGCTGGTTTAAATCATAAATGAGAATTTAACGCACTACAATACAAACTAAGCTTATAAATATTTAAGGATGACTGAGAACTATCAAAGGTTCTAATTCGTCTACAAACCCTTAGATTTTATCAAACCATTGACAGAAAGGAATTTGAAACACAATCATAACCACTCACTTGGGTGATACACTAAGGTGTTAAGAAAGGTTGGATATTATATATATATATATATATATATATATATATATATATATATATGTATATATATATATATATATATATGTATATATATATATATATATATATGTATATATATATATATATGTATATATGTATGTATGTATATATATATATATATATATATATATATATGTATATATATATGTATGTATATATGTATATATATATGTATATATATATGTATATATATATATGTATATATATATGTATATATATATATATATATATATATATATATATATATATATATATATATATATATATATGTATATGGCTATACTACTTTATTCGTGTGCCCAAGGTATGCATTGCATCCAAGATGGGCCGCTTATATCCTTAAATCAGATAAAGCGTCGGTAGTTGAGCATAGTCCATCCAATTAGAATCACGATAGCCTAGTTCCTCGTGACATGCTAATCGAGAAATCATTTAGTAGGGAATCTAGTGTTTACACCAAGGTATATCTATTCAATGAGTGTCTCGCAATCATCCCGACACTACGTTATCTTAAATCATGGTGAACTACATCTTCTGTGTCCTTAGCTGTTGCATGCTAGCTAGCTTATTTTAATTATATTGCTTTAATATTTTAAATACAATTATAAATCAAATCAACCCAACTGTTGCCTTTACATAATTTGATATTCTGGATAAAGTGGTGTCTAGAATAAACCGGTTAAACTTGATTGTTGGATTTTTCGAACAGCCGCCAATTTATTGGAACCAAAAGGATCCTGCCTCTCCACACAAGGTGAACCTGGCCACTAGTCTTGGATACTAAATTGTGTACAAATCCATCTTAATCACTAAATTATGTGAATAAGCCCCGTTTCAAAATTCGACCGCTCAAGGAACGACCCTAAGTCATATTTGCCCTTGCTAACCCATAGGAAAGAATAATAGATTTAGGCCGGCAAAATATAAATTTAAAACTCTGTTGATAAGTTCGTATCGACACCTTGCGACCTAACGACACCGCATAAATAAACTGTCCGATTCGGGCATATCACTTCCCAAGGGGCATACTTACTAAATCTCAAAAAACCTAAAAAACTGAAGATTAATTCAAAAGGTTATAATGTTTTCTCTGTTCGGGTTACCCTAGACTTTGGGAGGGTGAATATTCCAACTCATACTCGAATATATGCATACCTGCATTTTAGTTGTTTCCAACCCTTCCATTGCCACCACAAAATCCGACTTAATCATGATTCATTAACCATCTCTTTTTTTTTGGCAAAAAACGATAATTTTTTTATAACATAATAGATATTCAAAAAGATCAAACCCTTAACGTACAAATTTCAAAAACTACCAAGCAAAACAAAGTATAGCCTAATGAAAGCTCACGACAATTACAATGGGGGATCAACAAACAATTACAACGATCATATAACAACTAATGCTAAGAGACTAACAAATATACACAACTAAAGGAAGATTAGGAACCATCTAAACTACACAACGACAAGCAAAATGAACCCAATGAATCCGAACTCAAATATCCTTTATAAACTCACCAAATCTTTCTCGTTCCGCCCCTTGAACCAGTTTTTTTTCGAATAACATGTAACATCGTCTGTTTTTTCTAATAATAATACACAGCGGAAACTTTATATATAAAATAATTACACATCCATAATTATGTTTTACAATACCACACGGTTATTATAAATCATCTAGTGTTACGTTAAACAACTATTCTTATATTATACAAAAGACATCAGAGTTTGTTCTTCAAACATATCCAACACAACAAGCTCCTCCCAAAACCTTCGCGTATAAGCCTACTTGTAGTGGAGAAAGCGAGGGAGTTAGCACATGGCTAACTGAATGGCACAATCCTAACAGGTATAAGCATTAAGCAACAAGCTAGTTAATATACAAACAAGGTCTCGATAACAAGACGATCGAAGGCCTAGATGGGCCCTTAACTCCAACTGATCAGGCTGGAGTATACCGATAATTCCAGTTATTGTCTCCCTAGCATAGTATCTGGATGCAGGGGATGCATCATTCAACTATACTACACGAATAGTAACTCCTGAACCATAAAGACTCATTCCTGCCTCTTGCTCAGCTTACAGTTGGACAGATTTTATACCACTCTTCACAGCCCCATGTGTAAGCTAGTTACCGCTACAACACCCGCAATCGGCAATATCGACTACCGGACTACTAACCCGTATTCAGCATCCATGGTGGCCACAACAAGTCACGTAATATAGCGGAGTATATCATATACAAATTATTTAGGTGAGTAATTCAAGGTAACACTAGCATAACCCGCTACTAAATACTTATAAATATTAGGATAGTCCCACTCACCTAGAAATACAAGAACTCAGTAGTCTTATTTCACTGAGCATTCACCTTTTCCTTTATCACTTGAGAATATCATTTCTTGATTCAGTACACTTCTCTGAATCAAGTTACACATTAGAATAAATAAACACAACAATACAGTATATGGGTCATAATTGCACTTGACCCAAACATACAAGCACTGTCACTCGCACGGATGGGGTCTCACTCGTGCAACTGACTAGTTCACTAGTGCGGGTGAGTATCTTCACTCGCACGACTGACAACCTACTCCCACGAGTGACTGTCAAGTCTACTCGCACGATTGAGCAGCTTACTCGCACGGATGGACACTTCACCAGTACGGGTGAGTGCCTCAATCGCACGGTTGAGCAAGAACAGCAGCAGGCCTGCAATTCGAGCTTTTTACACCCTAATCTAAAGTTTGATTCAGTGTTTTAAAACCTTATCATTGGAAATTAAACCTCAAAATGATTCCAACGTAAGTTTATTTGTCAAAATCAGAGTTAAGGTTTGAAAGTTGCGACCTTTTCAATTTTACCAAAAGCTGACAAGTGCTCAACCGAGTGGTTGAGCCCTCAACAATACAATTAAGCCCTTAACCGCGTGCTCAACCGCGTGCTCAACCGCATGGTTAAGCTGTCATTAGTACGGATGCTGAAGAACAACATCAGGTCACCTTTTTGGGTTTTTTACACCCAAAACTCGATTTCTGCTTGTTTTGGTCGATCCAAAGGCTCAATAATACCATATAACACATATATAATCTATTTGTTACTTCAAACAAGCATAACAAACACATTCAAAGCATGAATCAAGCATCAAAAGCTTGCTTTTCAAAAACCCACTCACAACATAATTTAATTCACCAAAATCTGATATATTTACTTTGTTTTGATCCTTGAAAACACTTGAATCAGATAAACGAAATCACAAACTTTGATCTTAACACTTTGATTTTATGATTTAGAGAGAAAATGTGTGTTTAGGGTTTATGTTTAATAAAAATAGCAAGTTAGGGAACGATCAGTAACATATATTCAAATTGGGTTTCTTCATTGTGAGGAAACTGTTGGTCCCTTGATTAACAACAGGAGTATTGTAGAGGGGGGGTGAATACAACTTCTTTTAATTAACTAACCAATTAAACACGGTTTAGCATTCAAGCATGTAATGTAAATAGAGTCAAATGTAATTTTTCAACTGTTATTCTTTATTGATTAAATCACAAAGAATTACAACTATCCTTGGCGGAATGATAGTTGGTTGATACAGATTTACCTAAGTATAGCTATGAGGATAAACTTAAAGCTATTGCACGTTTTGGACTCTAAATAAATAAACCCACACCACTTGTTATTACAATAGTGGATACAACAATTTATAGTAGTCCTATTAACCGTGTAATGGTTCTATTTTTCACTGGTACATAGGATGTCTGTACTTGTGGGGACAATTGCATCAGAGAGCGTGCTCTCCTCTTTTCTCTTTGGTAGCTATTTGCAGGAACACCCCAATTTGGTTTGGCACCACTATTTGTTTAAACAAATAGAATGTTGTGTTCCCTAGGCATTGACAAAGTATAGCACATGTCAGCACATGTGTTAAACTTCTGCATTCCCACGTGGTCTTATAAGGCCACTTATCAGCCGTCGACGCGTGTCCTTTCCTGTTCAACTTTGTCTTTGACTTCTGTTGAATAGTATAATTGATGTAGACCACTCTGGAAACCACCATGCTTGTAATGGAGCATGGCTGTCTTGTGTTGTATGCTGCTTACCAGGTTTACTAGTTCTTCTTATGCTGAGTCACTTGATATTCTTGAATTGTTGGGTACTCATCCTGTGCTGATTCAAAAAATACACTCTACCTTGTGCTGGTAGACTAGGCAGCATACTGAACACTTTACACAGTAATATTTGTTGTCTATACATAAACAAACTTGTGATGGATGCACATAACATTGTAGTGCAAATAAATTACAGTTTTGTCATAATTAAATCCTTAATTAGTTTTAGGGACTCAACAATCTCCCCCTATTTGATGATGAAAAAACTTATGACATTTAGAGAAAACACTAAAGCCAGCACAGAGGGACCTAATGAAAAATAGGCAGTAAATTTGTCCCTTTTAAGTTTATTTTTGGGATCTTTTGCTGAGTTATCTATATCTTATAACTTGATATGATTTTGAAGATAAACTCATTTCATTTTCATTACAACAGAGTATATACAGTAATTACAAAACATCATAATGAAAAATGAAGTAACAAAAGATACAATTTGAGCACAAGAAGGCTATTTGTCTCTATCTTTATCTTTTTCTAGTTCATCACCAGATAGCTCTTCTTCTTTCACTTTCCAAGCAGCCCAGGCTTCAGGAAACAAGTAAAGCAGCTCAGCAGGGTCATAAACTGGAACATGAGGAGGTAGAATGATGGGATCTCTTCTGTGTGGGCCTTCACCAGTAGATTTCTTTCATTTAGGCTTTTGAGAAAGTACTTCTTCTACGTTTACTACTGGTGTATTCTCAAATTTTGTTGCTTTGTTGAAGAGCTCTTGGAGTTCTGGCTTCAATGTCTTTTTAATACCACTTTCAGCTTTACTAATGAAGTACTCCAATATCTCCATCCATTCACTGAATCCGAAGGTTCTCATTTCAGTGTAGTCTACCCTCTCTTGAATGTTATATTCCCTGCTAATACTGAAAGCTCTTTTTGTGCCTATGTGCACTTTGATGATCTTGCTGGGATTTGATCTCCTGGTCAGTACATTGTAGTGACCCGAACTTTTCCATGTTTATATATATATTAAATGAAATTGTTATTTACATGATTAAGTGTTTCCAACATGTTAAGCAATCAAACTTGTTAAGACTTGATTAATTGAAATACATTTCATATAGACAATTGACCACCCAAGTTGAACGGTGATTCACGAACGTTAAAACTTGTAAAAACTATATGATGACATATATATATGGATATATATATATATATATATATATATATATATATATATATATATATATATATATATATATATAGTTAACATGATATTATGATAAGTAAACATATCATTAAGTATATTAACAATGAACTACATATGTAAAAACAAGACTACTAACTTAATGATTTTGAAACGAGACATATATGTAACGATTATCGTTGTAACGACATTTAATGTGTATATATCATATTAAGAGATATTTATACATCATAATATCATGATAATATAATAATTTAAAATCTCATTTGATATTATAAACATTGGGTTAACAACACTTAACAAGATCGTTAACCTAAAGGTTTCAAAACAACACTTACATGTAACGACTAACGATGACTTAACGACTCAGTTAAAATGTATATACATGTAGTGTTTTAATATGTATTCATACTCTTTTGATGTATGTACTATTGGTATATACACTCCAATGATCAGCTCTTAGCAGCCCATGTGAGTCACCTAACACATGTGGGAACCATCATTTGGCAACTAGCATGAAATATCTCATAAAATTACAAAAATATGAGTAATCATTCATGACTTATTTACATGAAAACAAAATTACATATCCTTTATATCTAATCCATACACCAACGACCAAAAACACCTACAAACACTTTCATTCTTCAATTTTCTTCATCTAATTGATCTCTCTCAAGTTCTATCTTCAAGTTCTAAGTGTTCTTCATAAATTCCAAAAGTTCTAGTTTCATAAAATCAAGAATACTTCCAAGATTGCAAGTTTACTTCCAAGTTTTCTAAATCCATTCCAAGTAATCATCCAAGATCAAGAAATCTTTGTTACTTACAGTAGGTTATCTTTCTAATACAAGGTAATAATCATATTCAAACTTTAATTCAATTTCTATAACTATAACAATCTTATTTCGAGTGGAAATCTTACTTGAAATTGTTTTCGTGTCATGATTCTGCTTCAAGAACTTTTAAGCCATCCAAGGATCCTTTGAAGCTAGATCCATTTTTCTCATTTCCAGTAGGTTTATCCAAGGAACTTGAGGTAGTAATGATGTTCATAACATCATTCGATTCATACATAAAAAGTTGTCTTATTCAACGTTATAAACTTGTAATCACTAGAACATAGTTTAGTTAATTCTAAACTTGTTCGCAAATAAATTTAATCCTTCTAAGTAGACTTTTAAAATCAACTAAACACATGTTATATATCTATATGATATGCTAACTTAATGATTTAAAACCCGGAAACACGATAAACACCATAAAACTGGATATACGCCGTCGTAGTAAAACCGGGGGCTGTTTTGGTTGGGATAATTAAAAGCTAAGAAGAACTTTGATTTAAATGATATACTTCTGGAAAAATGATTTTTCTTATGAACATGAAACTATATCCAAAAATCATGGTTAAACTCAAAATGAAAGTATGTTTTTCAAAATGGTCATCAAGATGTCGTTCTTTCGACGGAAATGACTACCTCTTTCAAAAACGACTTGTAACTTGTATTTCTGACTACAAACTTATACTTTTTCTATTTAGATTCATAAATTTAAGTTCAATACGAAATTGTGGCCACTGGAATCACTCAAAACGGATTCGAAACGAAGAAATGGCGAGTAAAACAAGATTGATAAAAACTACACATTTTACCTTCGTGAAAGTTAATAATAAATCTATTCCAACCATAACCTAATCAACTTATATTGTATATTATGTAATCTTGAGATACCATAGACACGTATACAATGTTTCGACCTATCATGTCGACCCATCTATATATATATATTGCGGAACAACCATAGACACTCTATATGTGAATGTTGGAGTTAGCTATACAGGGTTGAGGTTGATTCCAAAATATATATATAGTTTGAGTTGTGATCAATACTGAGATACGTATACACTGGGTCGTGGATTGATTCAAGATAATATTTATCGATTTATTTTTGTACATCTAACTGTGGACAACTAGTTGTAGGTTACTAACGAGGACAGCTGACTTAATAAACTTAAAACATCAAAATATATTAAAAGTGTTGTAAATATATTTTGAACATAATTTGATATACATTTATATATTGTTATAGGTTCGTGAATCAACAGTGGCCAAGTCTTACTTCTCGACGAAGTAAAAATCTGTGAAAGTGAGTTATAGTCCCACTTTTAAAATCTAATATTTTTGGGATGAGAATACATGCAGGTTTTATAAATGATTTACAAAATAGACACAAGTACGTGAAACTACATTCTATGGTTGAATTATCGAAATCGAATATGCCCCTTTTTATTAAGTCTGATAATCTAAGAATTAGGGAACAGACACCCTAATTGACGCGAATCCTAAAGATAGATCTATTGGGCCTAACAAACCCCATCCAAAGTACCGGATGCTTTAGTACTTCGAAATTTATATCATATCCGAAGGGTGTCCCGGAATGATAGGGATATTCTTATATATGCATCTTGTTAATGTCGGTTACCAGGTGTTCACCATATGAATGATTTTTATCTCTATGTATGGGATGTGTATTGAAATATGAAATCTTGTGGTCTATTGTTACGATTTGATATATATAGGTTAAACCTATAACTCACCAACATTTTGTTGACGTTTAAAGCATGTTTATTCTCAGGTGAATACTAAGAGCTTCCACTGTTGCATACTAAAATAAGGACAAGATTTGGACTCCATGTTTGTATGATATTGTGTAAAAACTGTATTCAAGAAACTGATTTCGATGTAACATATTTGTATTGTAAACCATTATGTAATGGTCGTGTGTAAACAGGATATTTTAGATTATCATTATTTGATAATCTACGTAAAGCTTTTTAAACCTTTATTTATGAAATAAAGGTTGATAGTGCTCCAAATGAACATATATTTAGTATCAATATCCCTCCGATATGTAAAGATTTCAGTTGCAATTGTTCCATTTTCATGTAATATTCATTTATATTAAATAAGTGCGAAGACAAAAGGCGAAAACAACGAATTGAAGACGCAAAGGTCCAAAAAGCTCAAAAGTACAAGATACAATTAAAAAGGTTCAATTTATTGATAAGGAACGTCTAAAAATGACAAGAGTACAAGTTACGAAACGCAAAGTACAAAATATCTCAGCGTACGCAAGGACGTTCGAAAATTCGAAACCGGTACATGAACCAACTCTCAACGCTCGACGCAACGGAAAAAAAATTACGAGTCTACTATGTATATAAATATAATATAATATATAAATAATTATAAAAATTATTTATATATTATATATATTTAAATAAAAACCGTCGGCAGCCTTGGATCTTAAACTTGTGGGCTGGTTTTGGAACCTCCGCGACTTGCGGAGCTGGAAGGCCAAAATGGCCGCGACTCGTGGAGCAGTGAATTTCAGTTTTGGCTATAAAAGCTCTCGAGTTCTGCATGTAAAATATATAAAAAAAAAATAAGAATAATAATAATACTCCGTATAATATAAATAAATAAATATATATATATATATATATATATATATATATATATATATATATATATATATATATATATATATATATATATATATATATATATAGTATAGATTAGTGTTATATTAGATTAGTTTGGGTTATGTAAAAGTTATTTTTACGGGTTTTGAAGTCGAAATTCTGTCCGTGTACCACTACGCGATAAATAATCAATGTAAGCTATGTTCTCCTTTTTAAATTAATGTCTCATACTTAAGTTATTATTATGCTTATTTAATCCGAAGTAATCATAATGTTGGGCTAATTACTAAAATGGGTAATTGGGCTTTGTACCATAATTGGGGTTTGGACAAAAGAACGACACTTGTGGAAATTAGACTATGAGCTATTAATGGGCTTTATATTTGTTTAACTAAATGATAGTTTGTTAATGTTAATATAAAGATTTACAATTGGGCGTCCCTATAAATTACCATATACACTCGATCGGACACGATGGGCGGGGTATTTATATGTACGAATAATCGTTCATTTAACCGGACACGGGAATGGATTAATAGCCACTAGAATAATTAAAACAGGGGTGATATTACATTCAAGGGTAATTGGTGTAATTGTTAACAAAGTAGTAAAACCTTGGTTTACACGCAGTCGATAACCTGGTGTATTCATTAAACAAAGTATTAAAACCTTGTTACAATTCGAATCCCCAATTAGTTGGAATATTTAACTTCGGGTATAATAATAATTTGACGAGGGCACTCGCATTTTATATTTATGACTGATGGACTGTTATGGACAAAAACCAGACGGACATATTAAATAATCCAGGACAAAGGACAATTAACCCATGGGCATAAAATTAAAATCAAAACGTCAAACATCATGGTTACGGAAGTTTAAATAAGCATAATATATTTTATTTCATTTTTTCTCGTACTTTTATTTATTGTCATTTCAATTATTGTTATTTATTTTATATTGTTATTTAAATATCGTCATTTACTATACGCTTCGCTTAAAATATAAATCGACAAACCGGTCATTAAACGGTAAAACCCCCACTTTTATATATTATTATATATATATTTATATATTTTTGTACAAATATAATTATATAAAAATAAGTGTTTCATAAGCCCGTCTCCCTGTGGAACGAACCGAACTTACTAAAAACTATACTACTCCGCGACTAGGTACACTGCCTATTGTGTTGTAGCAAGGTTTTGGTATATCCATTTTGTAAATATTTAATTAAAACTTGTTAAATTTTGTAGCATTCCGTATTAAAAATATAGTATATTTCGTAACCCCACGCTACGACATCAAGTTTTTGGCGCCGCTGCCGGGGACTTGGCGAAACGCTATATTTTTAATATATATTTGTATAAATATATTTTGAGAAAAACAATATCAAATTTAAAAAAAAAAAAAAAAAACCGAAAAAAAATAAATAAAAAAATAAAATATATATATAAATCTAGTTTTACGATTTTTATTTATAAAATTATAAAGTAGTTCTATTTTTATATAAGTTTTTATTATATAAATATTTAGATTTTAAAACAGAAAAATATAAAAAAAAAAAAACACGTCGAATTAAAAACTGTACCAGAGTTGAATTTTGGAACCCCGCGACTCGCGGGGTTTGCAGCTTCGGGAACCGCGACTCGCGGAGCCGTCTGACACGAACCTGGTCCAGCAATTAATATGATTTAGGTTTAAATTATTTATTATTATTATTATTAAACCTAATTAGGTTTTATATATAATATTATTTAGTTTAAGTTTTTAATTAATTTGTAATATTAAGTTTTAATTAGTTTTATTTATATATAAAAATTAATACTATTATAAAAAAATAATATTTTTATAAAAATTGTATTTTTTACAACTTTTTGTATATTTTTATATTTTGTCCCTTTTTATTTTTAGCGTAATATTTGTATGTTTTTCGCTCGTATTTAGTTTTAAGACATAGTTTTTGGCGTAGCTTATTTTTATTTCTAGATTTTTAGGCTTTGCCGTAAAATCCCTTATGTGCTTATTCCTTAGACTAAGATTTAGGTGCTTTAGAATTTTGCGACGCCGTTTTTCGCTTTAGTTTTACCTGTAGACCTTTAGGCGCAACTTTTTAGATATAATTTTTAGACTTTTAAGTTCCGACGTTTTTCTTTCTTATTTTTATTTTTCAACACTTTTCGACGCGCAATCTTTTTCTTTCTTATTTCTCGACATTTTAGTTTTTAGGACTTAGAAATTTCCTCTATTTCTTATCTAATATCTCAAATAGAAAGAAAAATTATTTAAGTGGTTAAATTAATGGACGTTGACAATTTTCTGCTTCGTAGTAATAGTTGGATTTGTTAGTGGCTGAGTTGTGAGCTTCCGATTTAAAGGGTTCTGGCTCCCTGCTGCATCTTTTGGCTATTCGAAACGTGGGCAAAAGCAGAAAAGTCTATTAATTGGACAACTTATATAAGTTTTTCTATTTTTATAACTAATAGGATAATTAGTAAATGCACCACATTGTAGCTAAAATTTGGCCATCGCAATAAAATGGAAAATTTTGAAAACAAGGCTATGGAAACTCTTTTTGATATCCAAAATCAATTAAATCAATACTCTCAAACGAGTGTTGATGACAATTCGTTCGGTCAATCTTGGATCACGAATGACGAAACAATAACTGGTTGTGAAATCTGTGGAGATTATCACTCAACATGGGAATGTTATTATTACGTTCCTATGAATAATTACGCACCCACGGAACCTGAATGGAACGATTACGAAGAATACAATTCAAATTGGGATTATTCCCAAGAATATATCCAAACTCAACAACCAGAAGACGAGGAAAATTATGTGCCTGAAAATTCTTTAGATTATATGAAAATCAAACTCGAAGAACTCAATGCTCAAAATGAACAAATGAGAGAGTTTGTAAACCGGCAAGCTGAAACTCTATCAGACTACACACCTGTTGATCTGAGGAATATTGTACAAGAAAATCTCATATCATCGAATTTTGATGAATTCGAGAGCTCCGAAATCACCAACTATCCCGATGATACTTTTTATTCAGTCTTACCAATTTCACAACATATCGACACATTAGCCTCTACCGACGAAATCATCGATCCATCAATGGATAAAGAAGAAGTAAGGGTAACAAATTGGTACTCTTGGGAATACGATAACGTTGAAAATTTTACCCCCAAGGCCAAACCGAACTTCACCATTCCACAACCTTCCAACCCAATATTCTCAATAGACGAGTCATCCACCGGAAATGAACTACGAGCTGTAATAGATAATGACACCTCGAATTTCACCCAATTGGGTAATAGAGGTGAAAACTTTGACGTCGAGAATAAAAGGAAGGAAACGTTAGAAATTGTCCACCCTATAATATGTATGTCGGTGTATATCGATCCATTTGACCAAGAACCAGAAAAGAGACATATCCATTTACTAAAAGCTACACTTAAAAAAGAATTAAGTAGTGACAATCTGGTGAGTCTAAACTTTAAACCCATTGATATATTATACACCACTCGAAATGTAAATAACTGGCTCACTACTCTAATTCGTGGAACTTATTCTACCGACTTCACATGTCGTCAGCTAAGTGTGGGGAAGTCTAACCCCACTTAACTTTAAATTAGGGGTTCGGGTTAGTGCATAACTCGTTAACAAAAATACATGATAAGTTAGGGTAAAAGACGCATTTTCAAAATTAGCAAACAGTTCAGAAGAGCAACCGTTTTTGAAGAAAAATATGTGTGATAAAACAACATTAAGGAATGAACGATGAGGCGCGCCATCTATCATTCGAAGAGCTTTGTAAGTACAAACTAGGTTTCTTAATCACTTTTCTACACTAATAACCCTCATGAATTTATAATTATAGTCTGATTTCATGCAATTGAGGGCATTGCATGATCTCAAGTGTGGGGAAGGGTTATAAATTCTCTCGGGTTTACACTTGGTTTATTTGCCAAATTTTGTGAAAATTTGAAAAATTTTCAACTAAATAAATTTAAAATCATGTTTATACATATTTATGAACGATGAAAACTAGGTTTTAATACCGAAATTATCGTTACCTCGAAAAGGACATAAATTGAGAAACAACCCAAAATGCTTGAATTCATTTAAGAATGGAATAAAGGAGAATAAAAAGGCAAAGAAAGAAACTAAGTGTGGGGAGAATATACCAAGTCATTCAATTAAGAACTATCTATCACATGTTTCTGTAAAGTTATTGCAGGTGCTTTTGTTTTGAACTAAATTAATAGTTTTACCCGGTTTATTGTGATACTTTTGAAAGAAAGATGGATCTACACGATGAATCAATTCCACCATTAGAAGGAAGTAAAGTCTTCCGAAAAAGACACGCGCTTCTTGATTTAGGTCATGAAGTTGTCGTCCAGACCAGCTGTAGGTTGACGAAAAATCTAGAAAAGTCATCACTAAAATCGGCTGGAAATCCACGGACCTCAGCATCAAACAGGGTCGCCAAGTGGTCAGATTTATCCTAACCATGAGAAGGATTTATCTCGTACAATGGGGGGGCACCGTGCAAATTAGCTTGATAAGACTAATGAATCAGATCCCCAGAAAGGATAATCTCCTTTTAAAAGATTAAAAATCAGCTTTTAAGACTGATATTACTCAATCCTTGAGATTGACCTTAAAGATTGAGAATTACAAACTCATGGAATTCAATGATATCTAAACTCGAGCTTGAACGAGAAAATATTTTGATCAAAAATAAAACCGATTTGTTTTCTGAAAACCCATTTTCAATGCGTTCATTACCTTTGAACGTAAAATCCTAGGAATTCACCTGGAATTCATTAGGTCACCTGAACCAAATCGGGTGTCAACCGTAAGAACGGTGGTTGCATAGCATGGTCGGAGACAGGACCTTGTGCCAGACCGAAAAATCATAGGATGATCTTTACTATTGCTCCTACAAAGGATAGTAATAGCATCCGACACGTTTATAGACCATAATCAAAAGCAAGTCATGGAACATTGCCTTAACAGTTTCTTGTTCATCGCTTTCCTTTACAACCGGACGGTAGTTTATCGAAAGGTAATATACGGAGCAAGTATACTGGACGTGTTGCTTTCCTAATACAAGGTTAGCAAGTGGGTGACACAAAACCACAAGTGTTGAGCTAAAATTTTCAAATCTGAAACCCACACAACCCACAAAAATATTTTGCAAACACCGGTGAAGGGTTATTCCGGAAAACTTATCTAGGGTAAAAACTAGATTGAATTTTCAAAAGATCAAATGTTTTCATAAAGATCCAATTTCCTTACGGATCTAAATTTTCATAGTCATGTGGGACTGTAAACCGCCTTTCAAATGTGCACTTTGCTTTGGAAACCGAAAGTAAATCGGCTATTTGATTGCAAGTGTCGTTGACCTAAACCCGAGGCAACTGTGGATGACACACCCACCTTTAACCATGGTTCTATCGTTACTATCATTGTTTATACCACCATATCAAAATCACTGATGTACAAAGTGTGATGAATAAAAAAGTGATTCATGTATGTTTTTATTTCAAATTCTGTATTGCTTGAGGACAAGCAACGTTCAAGTGTGGGGATATTTGATAGTGCTCCAAATGAACATATATTTAGTATCAATATCCCTCCGATATGTAAAGATTTCAGTTGCAATTGTTCCATTTTCATGTAATATTCATTTATATTAAATAAGTGCGAAGACAAAAGGCGAAAACAACGAATTGAAGACGCAAAGGTCCAAAAAGCTCAAAAGTACAAGATACAATTAAAAAGGTTCAATTTATTGATAAGGAACGTCTAAAAATGACAAGAGTACAAGTTACGAAACGCAAAGTACAAAATATCTCAGCGTACGCAAGGACGTTCGAAAATTCGAAACCGGTACATGAACCAACTCTCAACGCTCGACGCAACGGAAAAAAAATTACGAGTCTACTATGTATATAAATATAATATAATATATAAATAATTATAAAAATTATTTATATATTATATATATTTAAATAAAAACCGTCGGCAGCCTTGGATCTTAAACTTGTGGGCTGGTTTTGGAACCTCCGCGACTTGCGGAGCTGGAAGGCCAAAATGGCCGCGACTCGCGGAGCAGTGAATTTCAGTTCTGGCTATAAAAGCTCTCGAGTTCTGCATGTAAAATATATAAAAAAAAAATAAGAATAATAATAATACTCCGTATAATATAAATAAATAAATATATATATATATATATATATATATATATATATATATATATATATATATATATATATATATATATATATATATATAGTATAGATTAGTGTTATATTAGATTAGTTTGGGTTATGTAAAAGTTATTTTTACGGGTTTTGAAGTCGAAATTCTGTCCGTGTACCACTACGCGATAAATAATCAATGTAAGCTATGTTCTCCTTTTTAAATTAATGTCTCATACTTAAGTTATTATTATGCTTATTTAATCCGAAGTAATCATAATGTTGGGCTAATTACTAAAATGGGTAATTGGGCTTTGTACCATAATTGGGGTTTGGACAAAAGAACGACACTTGTGGAAATTAGACTATGAGCTATTAATGGGCTTTATATTTGTTTAACTAAATGATAGTTTGTTAATGTTAATATAAAGATTTACAATTGGGCGTCCCTATAAATTACCATATACACTCGATCGGACACGATGGGCGGGGTATTTATATGTACGAATAATCGTTCATTTAACCGGACACGGGAATGGATTAATAGCCACTAGAATAATTAAAACAGGGGTGAAATTACATTCAAGGGTAATTGGTGTAATTGTTAACAAAGTAGTAAAACCTTGGTTTACACGCAGTCGATAACCTGGTGTATTCATTAAACAAAGTATTAAAACCTTGTTACAATTCGAATCCCCAATTAGTTGGAATATTTAACTTCGGGTATAATAATAATTTGACGAGGGCACTCGCATTTTATATTTATGACTGATGGACTGTTATGGACAAAAACCAGACGGACATATTAAATAATCCAGGACAAAGGACAATTAACCCATGGGCATAAAATTAAAATCAAAACGTCAAACATCATGGTTACGGAAGTTTAAATAAGCATAATATATTTTATTTCATTTTTTCTCGTACTTTTATTTATTGTCATTTCAATTATTGTTATTTATTTTATATTGTTATTTAAATATCGTCATTTACTATACGCTTCGCTTAAAATATAAATCGACAAACCGGTCATTAAACGGTAAAACCCCCACTTTTATATATTATTATATATATATTTATATATTTTTGTACAAATATAATTATATAAAAATAAGTGTTTCATAAGCCCGTCTCCCTGTGGAACGAACCGAACTTACTAAAAACTATACTACTCCGCGACTAGGTACACTGCCTATTGTGTTGTAGCAAGGTTTTGGTATATCCATTTTGTAAATATTTAATTAAAACTTGTTAAATTTTGTAGCATTCCGTATTAAAAATATAGTATATTTCGTAACCCCACGCTACGACATCAAAGGTTATGGTTTGTTTTAAAATGAATGTAGTCTTTGAAAAACGTCTCATATAGAGGTCAAAACCTCGCAACGAAATCAATTAATATGGAACGTTTTTAATCAATAAGAACGGGACATTTCATACATCACTATACTTGCTCCTATAATAATGATCAGATAGCTCAATTATTCGTTCAGTTTCTATAGGAGCAGTAGCAGGTGCTTTCTCAGCAGCTTCCAGTTCATCAAGAGCTTTATCTTGTTCCTTAACAATAGCTTTGGCTAGCTTGAGGGACTCAGCCTCTTTCTTCCTATCAGCATCCAATTTAGCTTCTACTTCCTGAAGCCTTACCCTTTCAGCATATTCAGCATCAGCATCCTCCATTCTTTGCCTTTCAGCTTCTAAGCCCAAAAGATAATCATCGGCAATAACATTCAGGGACTTTGTTGTTTCAATCATTTTCCTTCCCTCTTCAGTTCTAAGGGCATCACGATACTGCCTTACATCCATACCCAGTTGCCAAGCCTCATGAAATTGAGCTTTCTCTTCATCAGTATGTAGCCTTTGACCACTGTTATTTAGATACACGCCAATTTCAAAGCCATAAGTTAAGGCAGTGATGTAGAATGGCTGATCAAGAGGATGATGCAGCAATCTAACTTGGCGTATCCTTTTAGAAATAGCTGCTTGTCTTTGCTCAAGCAATTCAGGTACATTGATCTCCAGCATGTAAGCCTCTCTTTCATCTGGATTCATTTTAAATAGATCTGCATCACCACGGGCAACTGAATCATCTTCCCAAGTTGTGTGTTTATCATGTGGTTTTGGGGAAGATGGAGGATACATGATTGATTCTGATATGCCTGAAGAACTTACTGAAAACTGATTAATACATTCATCCTGGGTTCTGTTAAAATAAGCAAGTGTCTGGGGAGAGATAGGTGATTGAACAAATAAGTGATCTCCTCTACCCTAGACTGTGAAGTCAGCAGGATCAACAGTATCATCATCTTGTTTAACACCCAGCTCAGCCGCCTTGGCTGGGTCTTTAACACTTGTTCCACCCAGCAGTACACTACTGGCTGGGTCTTCTATCACAGCCCTCCTTGCTGTGTCTTCAGTACCATCTTACTGATTAGTATCAGCTGGAGGTAGATAGGGAACAATAGCAAGATGCTCCCCCTTAACATCATCAACATCAAGTTCTGTTATTTCTGCTGGCTGTTGTTGTGTAGCTGGCTGAGCAGAAGATGCTGGTCAAGAAGATGAGCTAGTTTCTAATATTGCATCTAGCCATTTCATGAACATGTCAGCTCTTACTCCTCCTGACCCAGTAGATTGCATATAATCTTTCATTTCTTCAGGGGTCATTCTTTTGATCATGTCTGCTCGCTCAGCATACAGCTTTGCCCTTTTCTTGTCATACTTAACCATGAACTTAGCATTTCTTTTACGAGCATCTCTTTTGTACTTTTTAATGCTGATTAGTTCATCATTAATATCCAACTTGTCTGGGTCCAGGCTTCTTCTATGTTCAATTCTGTGATGTTTACGAGCAACATAAGCCTCATATTTGGTATTAAAGGCATCATTTAAATATTGCTGTCTCTTCTGATGTCTCTCCAGTTTTCTTTTCATTTTCCTTTCAATCATTTGAGAGAAAACAAAAGATTCAGCAACAGCCAGCTCAGAAATATCACTGGGCTTACTGCCAGAACCAATATCATCCACTGATGTGGTAGACATACTGGGTTGAGATTCACCAGTAGCCTGTACACCAGCTTCAGTATGAGCGTTGCTGGGCTTAGTGCCAGCACCTTGATCAGTACCAGTACCATCATCATCACCATCTCTCCTTTGCTGTTTAGGAGCCTTTTCATGCTCATGCTCCCCCTCAGATTGTTTTCTCTTTTTGGACTTCTTTTTAGACTTCTTCTTTCCCTTTTTGTCATCAGCAAGGGCAGAAGGGTGATCAGGGGAAACATGTGCATCAAGGTCACTATCTGACTCAGGAACTGAAAATGCAAAGTTATTCCAGTCAGCGTCAGCAGGAGAAAGATGGGCACCAGGATCTACACCATATTGTCGGAGACACAGATTTGAAGCTCTAACTTCATTTCTTGCAACACCCATGGCCATTTGATTAACAGTGGCCCTAACATTTGCTTGTAGGGTAGCCATTTGTTGCATAGTCTCCACCAATTGAAGATAAGCAGAGACAGGAACCATATTAGCCATTAGCTGCTCCTGCGAATCCAACCTCTTTGTCAATACCCGATTCTCTTCATTAAGAAAAAGATTCCTTCGATTAGCATCATCAAGATCAGTTTGAAGACGGGCAATATGATCAGCATATTCATTATGAGAGATGATTCACCTTTTTAGATCCTCTTCTGCTTCAAATTGTTTGACAATAGCATCCACCGCTAGATCAGCAAAAGCACATACTTCTTTAAGCTGGTTTTCAATGGTAGAAGTGGTAACCTCCCCAGCTCTGCGTATGGCTTTAGTCATTCTATCAATAATAGCAGAGCGAATGGTGCTTTGTAGATCTGGTGTAACTTCGGCTAATGTCTTATAGACAGCCAGAGTGGAGATGGCAGCCACCTCATCAGCATTAAAACTGCTGGTTGAGGGGCGATCACTAGTAGTTAACGTAAAAGTACCTCCGTGGGGTGGTGGAGGTGGAAAGTCAGAATCTGACTCATCAACATGATCACCATCATTTTTACCTTTACTCGAAGGTTTAGAACCACTGGTATTCTTGTCAGCATCATTATCAGCATCATCAGTTAGATCCACTGGTTTGTCTTTGGAACCAGACACATTATCATGAGTGACTGGTCCGCCCTTACAAGTACCTTTATCAACATCACCATCAGATGAAGAAGATGATGAATCAGAAGGTACTGGCGAATCAGGGACATTTTGCATAACACATTTACCAGTAGCTGGATCTATGATGAACTTGAGAGGCCTCCATATACCAAGACATGGAGAAGCAGCTGGAGCCATACCAAAGTAGTGATAGTATGGCTGCTCATTAATTTGTTGTAGCATGGCCAACCTCTCATATATCTCTTCTCTTGCTGGTTGATCCATCTGAGATAATAGCTCAGTCAGCTCCTCTTCTGGTAATTTACTGGCTGAGACTATAGCACTTTGGGGATCAATAGTCAGCTGATCCACAAGCAAGGCAACTCTGAGAGTGATGGATGCTCCCTTATAGACGAAGTTAGGTACAACTTCATCAGGGTCTGGTACATGGCACACATATGGTTTCTTCTCAGCAGAAGCAGTAGCCTGAGAAGAATCAGTGGTGACAGTAGCAGAGGTACTAGCATCCATAGTGGGTTCCGTAAAACCAGTGACATGTGTAGAATAGGCAGCATTTGCTGCGATAATCTCATCAGTGATTGTAACAGTGGTAGTGCCAGAAATATCAACATCAAGAACCTCCTTAACAATATTACCAATGACCTTTTCAAGTGCAGGAGGAGGTTCCATTATCATCTCCTCAATCACTACAGAATCAGTGATTGAAGCAGCAATACCAGAGACAGTAGGAGGAGTAGCAGAAATATCAGCAGTAGCTAACTCCTCATTATCAGTAAGAACAATAGAACCAGCAACCACATTGTCTCCAGTAGAGCCAGTAGCAGTAGAAGCAACAGTACCGGTAGCAGTACCACCAGTAGACAAATCAGTAGCACCAACACCAGTAGCAGAAATGGAGAGCTCATCAGTAGAAACAATAACATCCTTTTCTTGCTCCCCCTCTGCCTGTTCATCTACCCTGCTAAGAACTGAAACAAAAGAACATTTTATGTTAACAACTGTAGAACCAAATAAATTTGACTCAACAATTGCATCTGTTGTTGGTCTCTGGGGACAGACTGGTGATTTAGTCAGCCCTACGATTGAGAAAGAGTTAGGTGTCTGTAAGTACAGCTGTGACTCTGCTGACTCATTGGCAATACATGTTGACCCATATAGTGTAAGAGTTCTGGCTGGTAATGATGTAGGAGTTAGACTCTTAGCATGATCCAAGTAACATTTAGGCTGTGCAGTGGCCTGAGTTGATTCAACGCGATGAGGAACCAGCTCAAGACTGCTTTGGGGGTCAGTTATGTTCTCTGCTGGTTGTACTGTCAGCAGAGTATATTGCATGATGTTCATTTTAGAAAAATGTGGAAGTGCCTGGTTAGAAGAGTATGGGTTGCTACTCTTCTTAACACTAGTTTCAAAACCAGTCAGCTTGGGAGTAAAGGTTGTGCCTTTAACTCCACTTTCATTTTTCAAGTCAGCAGTTAAAAGATTTTTAAATAGGTTAGAGATTTCTGCTATTTGGTCTACAGACGCACCAGGTTCCATAGCAGCTTTCTTTGTAGAAGTAACAGTTGAGACTGGGGCAATCCCTCCTGTGGTTTGCTTGGAGCCAGCTTAGCTCGTTTGGATTTGCCTGTTACCAAGAAATAGTTAAGCAACGGATTTCAATACTAGAAGTGGGTAGTCAGTATATAAGACTAGGGCTATTCTTTATGATCAGAGAGCACTAGAGTCTAATACAACTACTGCTTTATCAGTATGTGAGACAGTGGTTGTACTAGTTGAGGTAGCTGGCTTCTTCCTTTTCATAGCTGGCTTTCGCTGAGGTCCCTCTCCCTCAGCTAGTGCAAAACCAGAGGCAGTCGTTGGGTTTACTCCACCCCGAGTAGTAAGATACTCGAGCATGCCTGGTGTTAAACCAGTATATGGAGCAGCAGGAGCATCTTTTGGCATTCCCCCTTGTTTTAGAGGCAGGTCGAATGATTGATCAGCAATCTGCTGGTAAGCTTCACCAAGTTCATTTTTAAAAACAAGGCTAAAGAACCTTGGAAAGGGGATTAGATGTGTTCATTTGGGTGCAAGCACCATTTTCCTTAACCTGAGGTAGATCTCAGCTGCGTAGTCAATGTTCCTGTTGAACAGCAAACCATGACCAATTTTGAGCTCAAAATCTGAGCACGGATCAAAACTACCGGACTTTTGGCTGATGCACTGGGTCAGCAGTCCAAAGAAGTAATACCATAGTGGTGGCATGTTCTTCCTTAGTGGTGTATGAGCAATTGGACCAGCATATCCAATCATTTCCAGCACTTCCCTCCTCAAATCATCGCTCGTTGGTGAATTAACAAATGGACCACTGGGTAATTGAAGGGCAGGTCGGAGAGCATCAACAGTGATCGAGCAGTTTAGGGTTTCAGTCACCATGCCATGAATATAAGAAGCATTCTGTTGAGTGGTGGCCATGGTGGCAGTAGACAAAAATTTCGCTAAGCAGGCTGGATAGAGGCGAGAAGGAACTCCAGTGATGGATCTCGCCAAGGGGCATCGCCTGATGTAGTCAATCAAAGCCTCATAGCCAATGTTAGCTTTAGACTTGGGAATAGAGAGAGCATGTGCTGCATTGCCTCTGGAAAGGCGAATCAGTACATGGTCTGTTGCATTATTGGCCCTGATCAGGTTGGGGTGAAGATTGAACAATGGACCCTTTACAGCTTGTTCCTCAATGACCGGTGGAGGGTGTTGTTCCGGTTGTTGTGGTTCCACCGCTTGTTGTTGCTGTTGTTGTTCCTCTAGCTGATTCTAAGCAGGTGGTGATTGATGTTGTTGTTCTTCCATGGATGAAATGTTGAAGATGGATGTATTAAATATTTGAAGATTTGGGATGTGTAGAGAGAAGAGTGTGTAATTGAAAGGTAAATCAAAGAGTTAATAACCGAAGGTTATTATGTGGAATTTGATCGCCTTATTTAACCTTTCAGATTGGTGGAAAAAGTGCATGAGATAGAAAATAGCAATTGTCATCTGCAGGCGCGTGGGCAGATGTGACAGACTGGCACGTTTTCGAGGGGACACAGACTATTGACATGACGTTTAATCGGCTTGAACACTCATACCTCCCATTAAGCATTAAATGCAGCAGTTTTCAAATCAATTTGAAGTTAAAAACCATAAGTTAAATTTTGTATTAAATTATTTGGAGTAAATGAATTTCAGATTTAAGGTATCATTTAAGTATTGTGAGCTATTTATTATTTCGTTTTGAACATTGAATAACCATGATATAAAAGACCTTGTTGTGCTGACTGCTTCACATGTAGGCAGTAAGTGAAAGAAATTTTGACTTGCTGGTTTGCCCTACATGTTGTAGAGCCAGCACACCAACAAAGTTGCCTTTTATTTTAAAGTTCAAACATACCCAGCTCAGAGATGAGATAGTTAAAACGTTTCTCCTCTAAGGGCTTTATGAAAAGATCTGCTAACTGCTGGTCTGTTGAAATAAAATGTAGCTCCACATCTCTTTTTTGAACGTGATCCCTTATGAAATGATATCGAACGTCAATGTGCTTAGTTCTTGAATGCATCATAGGATTATTGGTAATAGTAATAGCACTTGTGTTATCACAGTAGATTGGAGTCTTTGTAACATGAACATCATAGTCCTTCAGCTGGCTTTGCATCCATAGTACTTGAGTAGTACAACTACTAGCAGAAACATATTCTGCCTCAGCAGTAGATGTGGACACAGTATTTTGCTTTTTGCTCGTCCATCTGACTAGCCTACCACCCAGTAACTGGCAACCACCAATAATACTTTCCCTGTCTATTTTACACCCTACAAAGTTAGCATCTGAATACCCAATTAGCTCAAAATCCTGGTCTTTGGGATACCAAAGACCACATTTAGAAGTACCTTTCAGATACCTAAATATCCTTTTTACTGCTAGCAAGTGTGACTCTTTAGAATCAGCTTGATATCTGGCACAGAGACATGTAGCAAACATAATATCTAGTATGCTGGCTGTAAGATAAAGTAGGGATCCAATCATACCTCTATATTTAGTTATATTGACTGGTTCACCATTGGGATCAGCATCTATTTTAGTAGATGCTGCCATTGGGGTCCCTATATCCTTTAAACAGGTCAGACTAAATTTCTTTAACATATCTTTTATATATTTATCCTGACTTATAAAAATTCCATCATCAAGTTGTTTAATTTGCATTCCTAAAAAGTATTGCAAATCTCTTTGTAAGCTCATTTCATATGTCTTTGACATAAGTTTTGAAAAATCTTGACAATGTTTCTCATTTTTAGATCCATTAATAATATCATCCACATATATCTGTACCAGCAAGAGATCACCATCTATCTCTTTTGAGAACAGAGTGGTATCAATTATTCCAACTTTAAAATCTATACCAGTAAGATACACATGAAGTGTCTCATACCATGCTCTTAGTGCCTGTTTGAGGCTATAAAGAGCTTTGTCTAGCTTGTAGACATGGTCTGGATATTTACTGCTTACAAAACCAGGAGGCTGTTTGACATAAACTTCTTCTTGCAGCTTCCCATTTAGAAATGCAGATTTAACATCCATATGGAATACCCTAAAGTTCATCTTAGCAGCATATGCTAAGAACAATCTGATAGCTTCCATCCAAGCCACTGGAGCATATGCCTCTCCATAATCCAATCATTCTTCCTGTTTGAAACCCTGAGCTACCAATCTAGCTTTGTTTCTGATCACAATCCCATCTTCATCCATCTTATTCTTGAAGACCCACTTGGTACCAATGATCTTTTTAGTTTCATCATCAGGTTTAGGTACCAATGTCCAAACCTTATTCCTATCAAACTGCGAGATCTCTTCTTGTATAGCTCCTGCCCAGCTTGGATCTTTGATTGCTTCATCGGGACATGTAAGTTCAATGGTATACACAAAGTTTACATGCATAAAAAAGTTGCTGGTTGCATGTCTTCTTGTTTTAACACCACTTTCCAGATTACCAATAACTTGTTCAATTGGATGCTCCTTTGTCCATCTAGTGTAGGTGAGCTTGTTATGGAACACATAGCATCTTGATCATCAGCTGGCTCAGAGGAATGAGCAGCAGTTGGAGACAGCTGTTTATTATGAGTGTAGCCAGTACCAGCTTGAGATCCTTCAGAACCAGTAGACCTATGCTCTAGTTGTAAAACTTCAGTAGAGCCAGTAGGTCAACATGGTTTAGACACAGATGGAACAGAGTGTTCCATCTCATTATCAGAGAACCCAGCAACATGAATTGGTGAGGGAATTGTTGCTGGTTCTTCTTCATCATCAAGAGCTTGCTGAGTTGGCTCTTCAAACAGTAACTCTTCATCTTCTTAACCAGAAGATGAAGTAGGGGCAATTTCATCAAATGTAACATTAATGGATTCTTCAAAACAACCTCTTCTTTTATTGAAAACCCTTAATGCCTTTGACATGTTAGAATATCCCAAGAATATACCTTCATCAGCCTTAGCATCAAACTTGCCTAGCTGATCCTTATTGTTTAGAATGAAACAGGGAGTGCCAAATACATGAAGAAATGAAATTTAGGGTCTTCTTCCTTTGAGAATTCATAAGCAGTTTTCTGATGTCTTTTCACTATTAAAGATCTATTCTGGGTAAAACATGCAGTGTTCACAGCTTCCGCCCAATATGAATTTTTCAGCCCAGACTCAGCTAACATAGATCTTGCTACTTCAATGAGAGTTCTGTTTCTTCTTTCTGCAACACCATTCTGTTGAGGTGTTCTCACAGCAGAAAAATTCTGTGAAATACCTTTGTCAGCACAAAATTCTTCCAATGTTGCATTTCTGAATTCTGTACCATGATCACTTCTAAGCTGCTTCACCAGTTGCCCATTCAGTAGTTCCATTCTTTTGATAAAATTGATAATTTCATCAGCAGCTTCACTCTTTTGCTTCAAAAAGAACACCCAAGTGTATCTGGAATATTCATCAACAATCACCAGTGTATACTTCTTCCCACTACAGCTGGCCATATTAACAGGACCAAAAAGATCCATATGAAGAAGGTGAAATGGTTTCTCAACAGATGAAATCTGCTTTGATTTGAATGAGGCATGGTGATGCTTCCCTTTTTCACATCCAGGATATAATCTGTCATTCACATAAGACATTGTGGGTAGCCCAAACACCAAACTTTTACTAGATAACTTATGAATATCTTTGAAGTTGAGATGTGAGAGTCTCTTGTGCCATAACCACTTGAGGTTGTCTGCTGTCTTTGAAAAAAAATAAGTATCAGTTGTTGTGACTGCTGTGTTCATGTCAATTTGATACATGTTCTCATGTGTTGTTGAGGTCAGAAGTGGCTTCCCTGTCTTATCAAAAATAGTGCCAATCTTCCTTCTGAACTGGACTATCTTACTTTTGCTTGTCAGTTGGCTTATGCTGAGTAGATTATGTTTAAGCCCAATGACATATGCTACATTTGAAAAATAACATTCCCATTTGTTAAAGTACCAAAACCCTTTGTGTAACCCAACGAATTATCTCCATATGATACAACTGGACCATCCTTTTCTTGATCGTCCATCAGCAGGGACTTACATCCGGTCATATGTCTCGAACAACCACTATCGAGATACCAGATTTGCTTATTTTGAATGCCCTGCACAGTAGCTAAGAGATTAGTTCTTTTTGGGAACCCATCCAAGGATGCGTTCTGGAAGGGTCATATTTGATGATCTCTTCCTGTCTGCAGGTTTGCTTGAAGAGGCAGCAGCAGATGGGGTTAGGGTTAGAGTACACCGCTTGGCTAAGTGAAACTTGCTGCCACATTTGTAGCATTTTCTCACATTTGGTATCGGTGACTGGTCATACACTGAGTAAATGGGTGCAGTAAGATCGGGTCTACTTTCAGATATGGCAGCTATGAGCTGGTCAAACTTGACAGTCATTATCTCAGTGATAGATGGCCTACCACTTGATTCCACAATTTGGTTTACTTTAGCTTTTCCCTTAAGGGCAGCTTTCCTTTTAGAACCAGTACCATAATCATGGTATACTGCTTTGCCTTTGTTCGACAAATCAGTGTAGGAAGTTACTGACCCGTTAGCTGATGCTGGTTGATTCTTGTGAATCTTGATTGCTGCCTTTGACTTGCCAGTATTGCGTTTTGCTGGCTTGTCATCAGCTACTAGTTTACCAGTACAATTTTCATCAGCTGGCTCAGCATTGGTGGAATTTAAACACGAAGGGGAATCAATTGATTTTAACTTTCTTTGATTGTTTTCAATGATTTCCATTTTAATGTGACTTTCCTTTGGAGTCATATAGTAAATGCTAGAGGGATCAGTAGTTTCATCAATTGAAGTACTAGTTTCCTTGGCTTTTACTTCATCCTCTAAAATTTCTTTCATGGACGGTGGTGGGGTCACAGTAGGTCTGACAAACTTATTTGTTAAGACCTTTTTACCCTTAACTATCTTGGCAAAGGTATTTGGCAAGACAGCTTCAGGATCTGTTTCAAGAATGGGGTCCATGTAAGTAACTTCTGCAAGAGCAGCGGTAGCAGCATAGTCACCAGCAAAGAAAGCCTCAACTTGGGCAGGCACCTGCTAATTTACACACTTAGCTGTGCGTTGAGCAGATGTACACCATGAAGTAACAACCTTCTTGAGGTCGTTTAGTTGGTTCTTAACATCTGCTGCCTCAACGTGAAGAGACTTTAAAGCAAAATTTTATTTTTCAAGTTTTGAAATTTCATCCTTCAAGATCTTAATTTCATCAGTTTTGCTTTTAAGTTTATCATTTAAAGATTTGTTATCATTTTTCAAAACTTCTTCACGTTTACTGCCTCTACATAAATCAACTCTTAGGTAGTCAAACATTTCATCTTTTTCATCATCAGTATAAGTTCGAAAATTATCAACCTTATACAGCATTTCAGATTTCCATTGAGGTGAATCCTTTTTTCGATCAGCTTCCCTCATATCAGCCAAAAACATGCTACCATTATCATCCTCATCAGACTCCTCGACCTCCTTGGCCATCAAACACAGCTTTTTACCAGAAGCATAACCAGCATCATCATCATCAGTATCACTGTCAGAAGATGAAGAAGAGCTGGTTTCATCCCAATCATGATGCTCAGCAACTAGAATCTTTTCTGGATTCTTTCCCTTCTTATCAGCCTTTGCACTTTCCTTCATCTGAACCTTCATAGATTTGTACTTATTCTTGTACTTATCAGCTTTTGAGAATGAGTTAGCATGTGATGATGAAGGTTTCCTGGACATGCATTCAGCAGCAAAATGTCCAACCTTCCCACAATTGTAACACTCAGATTTAGGACCCTTGACTGATTTGTCGATATACCTAGCACTTGGTTTCTTACTCCCTTTGTATGGCTTGCTAGTTCTATTACGATTGAACCTTTTGAACTGCCTAACCAGCAAAGCCATACCTTCAGCAAACCCTTCCACATCATCTTCATCATCACTGCTTTCTTCAGATCCAGTACCACTATCCACCTCATCTTTAGCTGACTCATCTTCTGCCATCAACTTTTGAACCAGTAAAGCTTTTTGAGCTTTCTTTTTAGCAGCAGCAATAAGAGCAGTATCATCAGTTTTTGAGGATTTTGAGGTGGTGGGGGCAGACTTAAAGTTTTCTTTTAAATTCAGTTCAAGTTTAGCTTCTGCCTTCTCATGGTTCCAAAGTGTACCATAGAGAGAGGACATGTTAAAGTTCTTTAAGGTCTGGGTGGTTCTTAAGGGGTCAGTAACAGGTTTCCATTTAGTAGGCAGTGAGTCAATGAATTTGTTTACTTGTTCAAAATCAGTATATGTGATTTTTAAAGTAAGCAGGTCAGCAACTAAGGAGTTAATCCTAATGAAGATTTGCTTAAGGGTCTCATTCTTATAGGCAAAGAACATTTCATACTCTCCTTTGAAAACAATAATCTTGTTCTGCCTAACCTCATCCATGCCTTCATAAGTGACATCTAGATAGTTTACCATAAGCTTAGCATTCAGCTTTTCCTTAATCAGTTTGAACAGGTGGTTAGGTAAAGTTATAGCTAACAGAGTTCTGATCTTAGGGTCAAGTTCAACACGACGTTTGTCCTCAGCATCCCATCTGGCTGGAGTGAGAATAACCTCTCTGCCAGGAACGGCAGGAGTGTCAGCAGTAGCTGAGATGCTATCAATAGTCTCAGTTAGGAAAAATGGACCATCTGTGGCAATACCAGGCATAAGTGGGTTAATAGACTCCAGGTGAAGCATGAACCTTGCCTTCCAAGTTTCATACTCATCTTCATCAAATTTGGGTGGTCTATTGGATGAGCCATTTTCAAGGTAAGCTGTATTTGAGTATGCAGCCATGAGAGAATTCAAATCCAAGATATTAAATTATCAAGGCTGATGCTCTGATACCAGTTGTTGGTCCCTTGATTAACAACAGGAGTATTGTAGAGGGGGGTGAATACAATTTCTTTTAATTAACTAACCAATTAAACACGGTTTAGTATGCAAGCATGTAATGTAAATAGAGTCAAAGGTAATTTTTCAACTGTTATTCTTTATTGATTAAATCACAAAGAATTACAACTATCCTTGGCGAAATGATAGTTGGTTGATACAGATTTACCTAAGTATAGCTATGAGGATAAACTTAAAGCTATTGCACATTTTGGACTCTAAATAAATAAACCCACACCACTAGTTGTTACAATAGTGGATACAACAATTTATAGTAGTCCTATTAACCGTGTAATGGTTATATTGTTCACTGGTACATAGGATGTCTGTACTTGTGGGGACAACTGCATCAGAGAGCTTGCTCTCCTCTTTCCTCTTTGGTAGCTATTTGCAGGAACACCCCAATTTAGTTTGGCACCACTATTCGTTTAAACAAATACAATGTTGTGTTCCCTAGGCATTGACAAAGTATAGCACATGTCTGCACATGTGTTAAACTTCTGCATTCCCACGTGGTCTTGTAAGGTCACTTGTCAATTGCCGACGCGTATCCTTTCCTGTTCAACTTTGTCTTGACTTCTGTTGAATAGTACAATTGATGTAGACCACTCAGAAAACCACCATGCTTGTAATAGAGCATGGTTGTCTTGTGTTGTATGCTGCTTACCAGGTTTACTGGTTCTTCTTATGTTGAGTCACTTGATATTCTTGAATTGCTAGGAACTCATCCTGTGCTGATTCAAAAAATACACTCTACCTTGTGCTGGTAGACTAGGCAGCATACTGAACACTTGACACAGCAATATTTGTTGTCTATAGTAAAACAAACTTGTGCTGGCTGCACATAACATTTTAGTGCAAATAAATTACAGTTTTTTCATAATTAAATCCTTAATTATTTTGGGGACTCAACAGAAACCCTACTTCGTATAACGCGCGGTTATTTACCAGTTATCTGGAACACATGGTTCCTCATTAAGCGGTCCTAACAAGTTCCAATTCACATAAAAAAAAATTTTCTGTGACCCTTGTCACAAAATGCACCTTATCTCATACACAAATAATTATAAAACACTTAATTATTAAAATCACTATAACAAGCACACAAGGGTAAATGGGTCATTACCACTAGGCCCCAAGCTGAGGTTGTTATAAATCTACCCCTTTAAGAAGATTACGTCCTCGGAATCTGGTCAAGGTCAAACAACTGAGGATATCTAACTTTCATTAGCTCTTCCATTTCCCAAGTCAAATTGGAACCCAAACTATGATTCCATTCTACAAGTACCATTGGTATTTGTTTCTTACGTAGCTTGGTAAACTTTCTGTTAACAATCCTGACTGGTTCTTCAACTAACTTTTTATTCATGTCAACTTTTAAATCCTGTAATGGTAGAATCTGACTTTCGTCGTCCACCTTACACGTACAAAGATAACATATGTTAAACGTATCGTGAATGCCAACTAACTCTGCAGGAAGATCCAGAACCATGGTTTGATCGTTCAATATCTGCCTGATGTTAAATGGACCTATATACCTTGGGGCTAGCTTTCTGTATTTACCAAACCGAATTACACCTTTCTACGGTGATACTATCAGGTACACAGGTTCACTCACAGAAAATGTCATTAGTCATCGACGAGGATCTGCAAACATTTTATGTCTACCTCTGGCAGCTTTTAACTTCTCTCAAGCTATTGCAACTTTATCAGCAGTTTGTTGTACAATTTCCGGGCCTTCAAACTGTTTCTCTCCGACCTCTAACTAACAAGTTGGAGTTCTGCATCGTCTACCATGCAACATTTCATAGGGTGGCATCCCGATATTCGAATGATACGAATTATTGTATGCAAAGTCTATCAATGTTAAGTGAGTATCTCATGACCCACCATATTCTAATACACAGGATCTTAACATATCCTCTAACATTTGAATAGTTTGTTCACTTTGATCGTCCGTCCGAGGATGATATGTTGTTGATAATGCTAAAAACGAACATATATTTCATAGCATTATCCCTCAAGAAAGACAAGCTTTTGGTTGCAATTGTTCTATTTACAAGTGATATTCGTTTAAATAATAAAAGGTGAAGATAAAAGACAGATTCGACGAATTGAAGACGCAAATGACCAAAAAGCTCAAAAGTACAAAGTACAATCAAAGTGGTTCAAATTATTAATGAGAAACGTCTCAAAATTACAAGAGCACAAGACGCGAAACGCAAAGTACAAGATATTAAATTGCACGCAAGGACGTTCGAAAATCCGGAACCGGGACCAGAGTCAACTCTCAACGCTCGACGCAACGGACTAAAAATTACAAGTCAACTATGCACATAAATATAATATAATATATAAATAATTCTTAAAAATTATATATATATTATATATATTTATAAAACCGTCGGCAAGAAGCAAACAACAAAATGTGAGCTGAAAAAGCAGGCCATGCGATCGCATGGCCTGGAAGTGAAAATTCCATGCGATCGCATGGCCCCAATATGCTGGCCACATCTATAAATTTCGCAGTTTTGGTCGAACAAAAACACACCTTTTTCTCTATCTCTTAATCTCACGTGTGTATATATATATATATATATATATATATATATATATATATATATATATATATATATATATTATAATTTTAATTTTAATCATAATAATAAGGGTATGTTAGCGAATGTTGTAAGGGTGTAAGTCGAAATTCTGTCCGTGTAACGCTACGCTATTATTAATCATTGTAAGTTATGTTCAACCTTTTTAAATTAATGTCTCGTAGCTAAGTTATTATTATGCTTATTTAAGCCGAAGTAATCGTGATGTTGGGCTAAATATTAAAAACGGGGTAATTGGGCTTTGTACCATAATTGGGGTTTGGACAAAAGAACGACACTTGTGGAAATTAGACTATGGGCTATTAATGGGCTTTATATTTGTTTAATTAAATGATAGTTTGTTAATTTAATATAAAGATTTACAATTGGACGTACCTATAAATAACCATATACACTCAATCGGACAAGATGGGCGGGATATTTATAAGTACTAATAATCGTTCATTTAACCGGACACGGGAATGGATTAATAGTTAATGGACTTATTAAAACAGGGGTGAATTATGTACAAGGACACTTGGCGTAATTATAGTTTAAGTCCCCAATTAGTTGGAATATTTGACTTCGGATATAAGGATAATTTGACGAGGACACTCGCACTTTATATTTATGACTGATGGACTGTTATGGACAAAAACCAGATGGACATAGTGAATAATCCAGGACAAAGGACAATTAACCCATGGGAATAAACTAAAATCAACACTTCAAACATCATGATTACAGAAGTTTAAATAAGCATAATTTCTTTATTTCATATTTAATTGCACTTTTAATTATCGCACTTTTATTTACTATCATTGTATTTAATTGCACTTTTAATTATCGTACTTTTTAATTATCGCAATTTTATTTATCGTCATTTTATTTATCGCATTTTTATTTATCCCAATTTCATTATCGTTATATAATTTACGCTTTAAATTAAGTTATATTTATTTTTAATATTTTACATTAGGTTTTAACTGCGACTAAAGTTTTAAAAATCGACAAACCGGTCATTAAACGGTAAAATCCCCCTTTTATAATAATAATACTATTTATATATATATTTATATTTATACAAATATAGTTTTTAAAAATATAGCATTAAGCTTGGCTAAGATCCCTGTGGAACGAACCGGACTTACTAAAAACTACACTACTGTACGATTAGGTACACTGCCTATAAGTGTTGTAGCAAGGTTTAGGTATATTCACTCTATAAATAAATAAATAAATAACTTGTGTAAAATTGTATCGTATTTAATAGTATTTTGTAGTAAAAATATAACTATTTTGTACCCCTTCGCTTTAACATCAAATATTTTTGGCGCCGCTGCCGGGGAACTACTTAAACGCCGGAAGCGAAACGCTATATTAAAAAAAAAAAATTAAAGACTCTTAGTTTACTTTTGTAAAAATACGCTTTTAAAAAAAATACAATAATATAAAATATACATATATATATATATTTAAGAGTTTGTTTAAAATATATAAAATTATAAAGTTTTTATTTTTATTTAAAAATTAAGTTTTTATTTAATTTTTATATATATTTTGTATAAATATAAAACAAAAAACAGAAAAAAAAATTTATCAAGTAATCTGGCCGAGTACTGTAGCAGCCCAAATTCTGGCCCGAAACCCTAACCCATGCGATCACATGGAATTATAACTTCTAAGCCATGCGATCGCATGGCTTGATTTGACAGGCCTGGTTCCTTAACTGGTACGATTAGGGTTAGTTAATAATAATTATTATTATTAATTAAAACCTAATTAGGTTTTTATTTATTTATTATTTAGTTTTAGTTTTATTATTATTTTGTATTATTTAGTTTTAATCTAGTTTTAATTAATATATAAAAGTAATAGTTCTATAAAATAAATAATATAAAAATAATATTTTTATAAAAATTGTACTTTTTACAACTTTAAGTTTATTTTTATATTTTGTATCTTTTTATTTGTTTTAGCGTAATATTTGTATTTTTCGTTCGTATTTAGTTTTAAGTCATAGTTTTTGCCATAGTTATTTTTATTTCTAGATTTTTAGGCTTTGCCGTAAAATTGCTTAAGTGCTTTTTCTTTAGACTAAGATGTAGGTGCTTTAGAATTTTGCGACGTCGTTTTATAAATTTTAGTACTTTTTAAGTTAATGCCGTTTTAGATATAGTATTTCTTTTAAGCTTTAATATTTTTAAACGCAAGTTTTAATTCTTAGTTTTTAGACTTTTAAGTTTCGACGCGCTACGTTCTTTTTATTATTTTTCGACCTTTTATTTTTCGACGTTTTTCGACGGACACTTTTTCTTTCTTATTTCTCGACGCTCTAGTTTTTAGAATATAGAATTTTCTATTTCTTCTCTAAAATTTCTTTAAATTTCAACAAAAAATTATTTTAAGTGGTTAAATTGATAGACATCCAAAATTTTATGGTTCGTAGTAATAGTTGGATTTGTTAGTGGCGAGTTGTGAGCTTCCAATTTAAAGGGTCCTGGCTACCTGCTGCATCTATAGCTATTCGAAACGTGGGCAAAATCAGAAAAGTCTATTAATTTGATAACTTATATAATTTTTATTTTTATAACTAATAGGATATTCAGTGAATGCACCGAGCAAAACGTTCACCACCTTTTATACGTTCACCACCTATAACTCGATCAAGACATCTAGCTAATATTGTCGCCGTTGATTTTTCTTTAGAATCGTCATCCAGTCGACCAAGTACTCCAATTCAAATTTCTGATAATCCATTTTTTTAACCCGACCTCACAATTGAGAATCCGGAGGATATTCAGGGACAATTCAGAGATCCTGAACCACTAATCTTTCCTCCGGAACCACCAATCATTCAAACGGAGATTGTCGAAGAACAACCCATTAAATCAGAATCCTCTAGTGATTCAGATTCAACAAATTCAATCATGGAAAATCTGGAACCTCTAAGTATGGAAGACCGAATGAGAGCTAAACGCACTGGCCAAGGTCATGCAATTACTCAACCTGACATTAATGCGCCAGATTATGAAATCAAAGGACAAATTCTACACATGGTAACTAATCAATGCCAATTTAGTGGTGCACCGAAGGAAGATCCAAACAAACATCTTCGAACCTTTAATAGGATCTGTACTTTATTTAAAATCCGAGAAGTGGAGGATGAACAGATATATTTCATGTTATTTCCCTGGACTTTAAAGGGGGAAGCCAAAGATTGGTTAGAATCGTTACCTGAAGGGGCGATTGATACATGGGACGTTTTAGTTGAAAATTTTCTTAAACAATTCTTTCCGGCATCTAAAGCCGTGAGACTTCAAGGAGAAATTGTTACGTTCACACAAAAGCCAAACGAAACTCTATATGAAGCGTGGACAAGATTTGGAAAGTTATTGAGAGGATGTCCGCAACATGATTTAGACACTTATCAAATAGTACAAATATTCTACCAAGGATGCGACATCACTACACGAAAAGACATCGATATAGCAGCTGGTGGTTCCATTATGAAGAAAACCGCAACTGACACTTACAAAATTATTGATAACACTGCTTCCCACTCACATGAGTGGCATCAAGAAAAAGATATCGTTAGATCATCTAAAGCAGCTAGAGTTGATTCTAGCCATGACTTTGATTCCATTTCTGCAAAGATAGATGCTGTCGAGAGACGAATGGAAAAGATGACTAAGGATATTCACTCAATACGAATTAGTTGTGAGCAGTGTGGAGGACCACATTTAACAAAAGATTGTCTCAGTATTGAACAAACAATGGAACAAAGAGAGAATGTTTCATACATGAACCAAAGGCCTGGAAATAATTATCAGAATAATTATCAACCGCCAAGACCAATCTACAATCAAAACCAGAATTATAACCGAAATGTTCCATACAACAACCAACAAGGTCCTAGCAATCAACAAGTATCTAATAATACTTACAATCAGCAAAGACCTATTTTTCAAAATAAACCACCACAAACCGATGATAAAAAGCCAAATTTTGAAGATATGATGTCGAAGCTAGTTGAATCTCAAACGCAGTTTTTCACATCTCAGAAACAAACCAATGAACAAAATGCCCAAGCATTTAGAAATCAACAAGCTTCTATTCAAAATTTCGAACAAGAAGTAAGTAACCTAGCAAGGTTGATAGGTGAAAGAAAACTGAGAAGTCTACCTAGCGATAAAAATGCTAACCCCCGGAATGAAACAGCTAAAGCTATTACCACAAGAACTGGTATTACACTTAAACCACCTGAAATGCCTGTAATCTCTGATGAAGCTATTCCTACTTCACAAGAACCACAATCTGAGCAAGATAAGGAAACATAACCGGTAGTTGAAAAGGTTAATGAAGATAACACAGTTAAGGCTACACCTTATGTTAAACCATACCAACCACCGCTTCCTTACCCAAGTAAAATGAGAAAAGAGAGACTTGAAGCCGAGCAATCCAAATTCTTGGATATGTTTAAACAAATAAATGTTAATCTTCCTTTCATTGATGTGATTTCAGGAATGCCTAGATATGCTAAATTCTTAAAAGATCTAATCACAAATAGAAAGAAAATGGAAGAACTCTCGGCTGTTACTATGAATGCAAATTGTTCTGCAGTGCTATTGAATAAGATACCAGAAAAATTATCAGATCCAGGAAGTTTCATAATTCCATGTTTTCTGGGTAGTCTTAGTTCAATAGAAGCATTGGAAGATTTAGGTGCTAGTATAAATCTAATGCCATATTCACTATACGCTAAACTATACTTTGGAGAATTGAAACCAACACGAATAAGTATACAACTAGCCGATCGATCAGTAAAATATCCTAGAGGGATAATGGAGAACATGCTAGTTAAAGTTGAAACTTTTGTATTTCCAGTAGATTTTGTTATTCTGGACATGGAAGAAGATTCTCGAGTTCCTCTAATATTAGGAAGACCATTCTTAAATACGGCTAAAGCAATAATAGACGTGTTTGGTAAGAAACTGACCCTAAGTATAGAGGACGAGAGTGTTACCTTTTCTGTTGATAGAGCCATGCAACAACCGCAATCTGCAGATGATACATGTTATTATATTCAAACCATAGATTCACATGCAGAATTGTTAGAAGAATTTCTAGAATTACAAGGAATAGGAGAATGTTCTTTAGGAGAAGGAACTGAACCAATTGATGAAATTGAAATGTTAGCTACACTTATGGCTAATGGATATGAACCAACAACAGAAGAAATTCAAATGCTAAAAGAGGAAGACAGATATCGATATAAATCATCGATAGAAGAGCCACCGACATTAGAGTTAAAGCCACTTCCAAACCATTTGGAATATGCTTATTTACATGGTGAATCTGAATTACCTGTAATAATATCATCTTCTCTTACGGAAAATGAAAAATCTCAACTCATTTCTGTGCTAAAAGCTCATAAACCAGCTATTGCATAGAAGATTCATGACATTAAAGGAATAAGTCCTTTGTATTGCACACATAAAATCCTTATGGAAGAAGGTCATAAAACGTATGTGCAACGCCAATGAAGACTAAATCCTAACATGTAAGATGTTGTTAAGAAAGAAATTATTAAACTTCTTGATGCAGGTTTAATTTATCCAATCTCTGATAGTCCATGGGTAAGCCCAGTTCAATGTGTACCTAAGAAGGGTGGCATGACTGTCATCACAAATGAGAAAAATGAGCTTATTCCTACTAGGACTGTAACAGGATGGCGTGTTTGTATTGATTATAGAAAATTAAATGACGCCACCAGAAAAGATCACTTTCCCTTACCTTTCATTGATCGTTGGAAAGATTAGCCAAAAATAGTTACTATTGTTTTCTTGACGGTTTTTCCGGATATTTTTAAATTCCAATGGCACCCGAGGACCAATAGAAAACCACATTCACGTGCCCTTATGGTACTTTTGCCACATGCGATTTTTCATGACATGATAGAAGAATGCATGGAAGTTTTCATGGATGAATTTTCAGTCTTCGGTGATACATTTGAATCATGTCTAGTCAATCTTGAACAAATGCTTATTAGATGCGAGCAATCAAATCTAGTTCTTAATTGGGAGAAATGTCATTTCATGGTTAAAGAAGGCATCGTTCTTGGTCATAAAATTTCAAAGGAAGGAATTGAAGTGGATAGAGCTAAAGTAGATGTAATTTCTAAACTTCCACATCCCACCAATGTTAGAGGAGTTAGGAGTTTTCTAGGGCATGCCGGTTTTTACCGACGTTTCATAAAAGATTTTTCTAAAATTGTCACTCCTATGAATAAACTCCTAGAAAAGGATGCTCCATTCATCTTTTCAGATGAATGCATTAAATCTTTTAATATTCTTAAAGAAAAACTCACTAATGCACCGATCATGATAACTCCAAATTGGAATCTACCATTTGAACTTATGTGCGATGATAGTGATTTTGTAATGGGAGCCGTTTTAGGACAAAGGATTGAAAAACGATTTCAACCTATTTATTATGCTAGTAAGACATTATAAGGAGCACAAACGAATTACACATCTACTGAAAAAGAACTCCTTGCTATTGTCTTTGCTTTTGACAAATTTCATTCATATCTCGTTCTAGCAAAAACGGTGGTCTATACTGACCATTCTGCTCTTAGATATCTATTTTCGAAACAAGATGCCAAACCAAGATTAATCTGTTGGATCTTACTCTTACAAGAGTTCGATATTGAAATCCGAGATAAAAGGGAGCAGAAAATCTCGCCGCTGATCATCTTTCTCGTCTTGAAAATCCTGAATTTGAAGTTCTAAATGAATCGGCAATACAAGATAACTTTCCTGATGAATATCTATTGAAGATGGATTACAATGAAATTTCATGGTTTGTAGATTATGCAAACTACTTAGTATGTGGATTCCTTGAAAAAGAGTTGTCGTACCAAAAACGAAAGAAATTCTTTAGTGATATAAAACACTATTTCTGGGAAGATCCACATTTGTTTAAAAGTTGTCCCGATGGAATAATACGCCGATGTATATTCAGAGATGAAGCTATTCAAATCTTAAACCATTGTCACACAGGACCAACAGGAGGGCATTATGGGCCTCAACTCACAGCAAGAAAAGTTTACGATGCTAGATTCTATTGGCCTACAATTTTCAAAGATGCACATCTTCTTTGCAAATCCTGTGATGCTTGTCAAAGGGCCGAAAAAATAAGTCAACGTGATGGAATGCCACAAAATGTCATTCAAGTATGCGAAGTATTTGACATTCGGGGTATTGACTTTATGGGTCCATTTCCAAAATCTCATAATAATCTCTACATTCTCGTGGCCATTGATTATGTATCTAAATGGGCGGAAGCACAAGCTCTCCCGACTAACGATGCACGAGTTGTAGTCAACTTTTTAAAACATCTTTTTGCTAGGTTCGGAACACCGAAAGCTTTAATAAGTGATCGGGGTACTCATTTTTGTAATAATCAACTTGAGAAAGTTCTCAAAAGATATGGAGTAACTCATAAAATCTCAACCGCTTATCATCCACAAACAAGTGGACAAGTTGAAAATACCAACCGAGCTTTAAAACGTATTCTAGAGAAAACCGTAGGATCAAATCCGAAGGAATGGTCCATGAAATTAGAGGATGCACTTTGGGCATTTAGAACAGCCTACAAAACTCCAATTGGAACACACCTTTTAGACTCGTTTACGGAAAAGCATGTCACCTTCCAGTAGAAATTGAACATAAAGCATTTTGGGCTTTGAAGACATGTAATCTTGATTTACATGAAGTTGGATGTCTACAGTTAAGTCAATTAAACGAATTAGAAGAATTAAGAAATGAAGCATACGAAAATTCATTAATCTATAAAGAAAGAACGAAGAAATGGCATGATAAAAGAATCAAAAGTTCAAAAGAATTTAAAGAAGGAGACAGAGTCCTTCTTTTTAATTCACGATTCAAGCTATTTCCTGGAAAATTGAAATCAAGATGGTCTGGACCATTCATAGTCAAAAGAGTTTTCCCATACGGAACAATAGAGTTAATAAATTCAAATAGAGTTGAATTTAAAGTTAATGGTCACAGAGTTAAACATTACATAGATAATCTAATGGAAGTTGAAGATGAAGTTAATCACAATTTCGACACCACAACTAACTAAGTGTGGAAAGGTTCGAACCTTTTTAGGGTAATATGTATTGTTGTTAGAGTTAGATATTCTGTTTTCGTGTAGTTTTCGAGAATGGAATCCGAATGGTCTTTCCCTAGCAGACCCTAAAGAACTAGTCTTCTCCCCCCATTCTGAATTTTTATTTTTTTTAGGTTTTACGAGATGAAGAATTCCTTTGATCTGAACCATGGTCTAATGCTACATGCTATGATTACTAAACGTAATAATGACACCCTTTCGAGTGAACTGGTAGCATTCATAAGAGCCAAAATGGACGGAGTAAGAAAAGAACTCAGAAAAGATCATCATAAGATACATTTTGGTAAAGGAAAATCAAAATCAGCAACAAAAAGAAGAGCACGACACCTTGAAAGATGTTATAAATGCGGAAAATGGTCACACGAAGGTAAATGTTCAAATAATCAAACATATTCAAATACCGAATTTGTTACTCTATGCAGAGAAGGACCGTTTATATGTTTAGAAGAAAAGATATTGAAGAATCGAGGTTACACTTATGTAGCTATGGAGAACCAAATCACACGACTCTCCTATGAGTCGGCTAAAGCAGGTCTCTGAGAATTCTTTCTTACAGGTAAGTATGTACAGTTTTTTTTATTGCTTTTAACCTTTTGATAATAAACGTTGAATCGTTCGCTATAAAGTATTAAATTGGTATTCAATAAAATTAGGTATGCGTAACCGAAATTATTGATATCATACAAAAATTTATTACATCACTGCGAAATTTACCGTTTATTCTTAAGGTATAAATATCTTTAATCAATCAACACAAAATATTTCAGAAATTCGTCAGGAGTAAAACTAGGTTATGGAACCGAAATTACTTTACCGAAAAGAGGAGCGTATATTTTTGATAATATTTGATTGATTAAAGTGGGATAAAAGACCAAAAAGATTTTTAATTTTTACCATGTTTTTAAAATTAATATATAAATATTAAATTAATATTGTAAATCTTTTTAAATCAATATATATTTAAGTTTGTAAATATTTGAAAAATTAATATTTCTAATATAAGTTTGTATGTTTAAAAACAAAAATATAATATAAATTTGGTGTGAATTTTTAAAATATTAATAATATGAATTTTTAATTTTATGCATTTTAAATTTAAGTTTGGTGTGAATTTAAAAACAAAAATTTACTTTATTTCATTAAGTTAAAAATATGATTTTTAAAATTCGTCGTGAGTTGAAAACTAGGTCGTTGAACTAAAATTGCTTTACCCGAGGGCGGGACGAGAACTTTTATTATCATTATTTTTAATCTTATTGAATTAATGTATGCCAAAAACATTTAAAAAAATCCAAAAATCTTTGCTTTTAAAACAACGCTTAAAAATGACAAATTTTAAAATTTTGTCGAGGGACGGACTTGGACAACGAACCGAAACGACCTCGTCCTAAATAAAAAGGAAAAAAAAATTAAAATTTAATTAATTATTTTGTGTTAAAAGTTATAAGGTTTTTAAAAAAAAATACCAGGACCCCATGCGATCGCATGGGGTTTGGCCAGTATATCCATGCGATCGCATGGTGCCAAAAATCTGGACAGGATCAAATACCCATCGAACTGCTTCTGCTCTCCCCACAACACATACACAATAAACGAACATACACACACATACACTCCTAAATTCGCCATTTTTTCACCAAATTCAACCAAATTTCATCCTACAATCCGCTCTAATCATGCCTAGATTCGCATTTTTCAACAAGAAGGTAAAAATTACACCCCTAAACTCTTAAAATTCTTAATTTTTGTGATAATTACCAATATTTTACCTAATTTAATTTTGTTAATTTCTAGTGTAATTAGAGTTAAATTTTTAGTATATTATGCATGTATAACCTAGATTGATGCTATTTAACATGATTTGAAGCCAAAAACTTCAAAAATTTTAGGAATCTAGGGTTTGTGTTCTTGAGCAATTTGGGGCTTTTTGATATAAACAGGTTATGGCCGATTTTTATCATGAATTATTGCTAAATTAAGTAGTGTAACACGTTTAGGTAGCTAAATGATCCAAACTTTGATCCTAAACATGATTTTTGAGAATTAAAGTGGACTTTTTAGGTATAAAATTCATGAACTTGATTAAATTGATGTAAATGCCATTTGAAACTTGTTTAATTGCTAGTAATGGTTGTTTTAACATGTTATTTGAGTTAAATGTTTATGAACTTTGTAAACATTTTCATATATGCTTATTTGAAAAAGTGTAGAATTGTAAAAATTGTGAAAATATGTATAAGTTTAATTTTGATTGAACATGTTATTGTAATTCTTTCAAGTTGTTATTTTGCTAACACTAATGCTTATTTGGAAGCACAAATTTTGTGTTTAATGTGTTTTGCAGAGAAATACCGATACTGATGGTGCTTCATCATCATCTAGGCAACCTGCTCCAGAACCTGAACCAGAAATGCAATATGAGCCACAATATGAACCACAATATGAACCGGAGCAACAACAGGAACAACAACAACAACCTGATCAACACGTACCTTATTATGATCTGCAACAAGAATATGTTGATGCCTACGTAGTATTTCCGATGCATCCAATAGTACAACACCCAATGATTCATGAAGAACAGTTGCATCCTAATCTGAGATTTGATCGAAGCTGGAAAGATTACCCAACAAATCAAAGTAACAAATTCAAACTGGTACCGAAAAATGTAGAAGTGCCAAGGGTAATCGATTGGGATCCTTTGGAAAGGGTCCAACTAGCTAACCGTGTTAGACTGCCACTGATCCAAAGGTATGGCAGCTCTTCTTTTCTCGATTGGGAACGTTTATTCACCATTCGTAGGCCTGTATATAAGGAATGGTGTGTTGAGCTTATGAGTACTATAGCGTTAAATGCGGATGTATATAGGTTAGATGATAGAAGTTTTCTTATATTTATATTTGGCCGTAGGATGTACAGGATGTCCATGCTGGACATGGCCAGGGCTTTACAGATATATACGCCCGCTGAATTGCTATTACCCGATTGTACAAATTTGATTTATCATGGTGAAAGGGTAGATAGGAATTTTGATGCTAATGCCGTCTGGAGGCGTATGTCAGATTATAATGTTTTTGGGCGGGCAGGAACACACTCCTACTTACATATTAACAGAGCCGAGCTTCGTATAATTCATAGATTTCTGGCTAACTCGATTACACAGAGAGGTCACAACAAGGAGAAAATGACTTTACATGATTTATTTTACCTTAAGTGTATTCGAGACCCAAGAGGCTTTGTTAATATCCCTTACTGTGTTGGTTTTTATTTGTCTAAGATGGTGGAAGGAATACAGGAAGGGGGAGTAATAGGAGGAGGTATTTTTGTTACTCTCATTGGAGAGTATTTGGGTGTAGATAGGGATCAAGGGGGTCCACTTTTGGTATGTAGGGAACAGGTTGAGCCTTTAGGATTGAGGGTCTATCAGGGTGCTAATGTATTAAAGAGCAGACGCAACCAGGCAGTACCCTATGATGGTAATCATCCACAGGTAGAGAGAGGTTCAGATGAGGAAATGGAGGAAGCGCATGACATTAGGGATGTCATTAGGGAGGCTATGACTGACGTCTACCAGCGTATAGATGAGGTAGAAATGACAAACGAGGATAGATTTAGTCGGTTAGAGCAGTGGCAAACCCGGAATGAGTACGAGCATTCCAGGCAACGACAGCATGATAGATGGGACTATCATCAGCGTCAGATCATGAGTCGGCTATCACCTCAGGATCACTACGTACCGACCCGACCCCCTTACTATCCTCGACACCAGCCCGAGATGAGACCACCATTTACTCTCTACGACCCTAACCAGGCCTACCAGTACACCTTTCACCAACCATGAAACCCGACCGACGACATGAACTGGAACCCCTATCCAGATTGATATAGTTCCCGTTGGTGATTTCTATGATTTTTATCTTTTTATTATTTATTATTTCTATTTATTTATGTTTAAACATATAATATTGTGATACTTTTATTGTAATGTTTAATATTTTTATTATGTTGTACTAATATTTCATATTTGATTTGAAAGTGGGATTTTAAGTCCCATTTCAAATTACCATGCATGTTATTTGTATGTATGTATATTGTCAATTATACACAACAGGGTAAAACAACGCATTTTCAAAGACTGGCATTAAGTTCAGCAAAAGCTACTAATTTTGACGACAAAACGAAAAACAAATGTGATGTAACAACAAGACGGAATGAACAAATGATGTGCACCATTTATCATTCAACAAACAAATGCCAATATGTTTGGAAACTTTGGTAAAATTTAATCATTTTTCTACGCTAATTTCCCTCAATAATTTAAATTGTTACTGATTTCTTGCAAATGAGGGCATTGCAAGATCTTAAGTGTGGGAAGGGGTTAAATTCTTTCGGATTTTTAAAATTTTTAACTTATACACTTGGTTACCATTAAAAAAATACTAGTAACGCAGTAGTTGTATTAGAATCTAGTGCTCTCTAATAATAAAGAACAGCCCTAGTCTTATATACTGACTACCCAATTCTAGTAAAAATTTTCAAAATTTTCAATTAAATGAACTCAAAATCATGTTTATACATATTTATGAAAGATAAAACTAGGTGTTAACACCGAAATTATTGTTACCTCGGAAAGGACATAAATTGAGAAACAAACTTAAATGTTAGAATTTATTTAAAATGGAATAGAGGACAATAAAAAGGCAAAGAAAGGAAAATAAAAGCTAAGTGTGGGAAAAATTTACCAAGTTATTTAAAACATATATCAAATATTTTTGTACAAATAATTTAAGATACTTTTGTTTTGGACAAAATTAACCGTTTTACCCTGTAAATTGTAATATATTTGAAAGAAAGATGGATCTACACGATGAATCAATTCCATCATTAAAAGGAAGTAAAGTCTTCCGAAAAAGACACGCGCTTCTTGATTTAGGTCAGGAAGTTGTCGTCCAGACCAGTTGTAGAGTCTACGAAAAACCTGGAAAAGTTTTCTCAAAAATCAGCTAGAAATCCACGGACCTCGGCATCAAACAGGGTCACCAAGTGGTCAGACTTATCCTAACCATGAGAGGATCTGTCTCGTAAAATGGGGAGTGCGCCGTGCAAATTAGCTTGATAAGACTAATGAATCAGACCCCCAGAAAGGATAATCTCCTTAAAGATTAAAAATCAGCTTTTATGACTGATATTACTCAATCCTTGAGATTGACCTTAAAGATTGAGAATTCATACTCATGGAATTCAATGATATCTAAACTCAAACTTGAACGAGAAAATATTTTGATCAAAATTACAAACCGATTTGTTTTCTGAAAACCCATTTTTAATGCGTTCATTACCATTGAACGTAAAATCCTAGGAATTCACCTGGAATTCATTAGGTCACCTGAACCAAATCGGGTGTCAACCGTAAGAACGGTGGTTGCATAGCATGGTCAAAGACAGGACCTTGTGCCAGACCGGAAAACCATAAGGATGAGATTTACTATTGCTCCTACAAAGGATAGTAATTGCATCCAACACGATATAGACCATAATTAAAAGCATGTCATGGGACATTGCCTTAACAGTTGCTTGTTTAACGCTTTCCTTTATAACCGGACGGTAGTTTACCGAAAGGTAAAATACGGAGCAAGTAAACTGGACGTGTTGCTTTCCCAATACAAGGTTAGCAAGTGGGTGACACAAAACCATAAGTTTTGAGCTAAAATTTTCAAATCTGAAACCCACCAAACCCACAAAAACATTTTGCAAACACCGGTGAAGGGTTATTCCGAAAAACTTATCTAGGGTAAAAGTTAGATTTAATTTTCAAAAGATCAAATGTTTTCATAAAGATCCAATTTCCTTAAGGATCTAAATTTTCATAGTCATGTGGGACTGTAAACCACAACGTTACTACCATTGTTCATACCGCCGTATAGAAATCACTGATGTACAAAGTGTGAAGAATAAAGAAGTGATTCTAGTATTTGTATTTCAAGACTATATTGCTTGAGGACAAGCAACGCTCAAGTGTGGGAATATTTGATAATGCTAAAAACGAACATATATTTTATAGCATTATCCCTCAAGAAAGACAAGCTTTTGGTTGCAATTGTTCTATTTACAAGTGATATTCGTTTAAATAATAAAAGGTGAAGACAAAAGAAAGATTCGACGAATTGAAGACGCAAACGATCAAAAAGCTCAAAAGTACAAAGTACAATCAAAGTGGTTCAAATTATTAATGAGAAACGTCTCAAAATTACAAGAGTACGAGACGTGAAACGCAAAGTACAAGATATTAAATTGTACGCAAGGACGTTCAAAAATCCGGAACTGGGACCAGAGTCAACTCTCAACGCTCGATGCAACGGACTAAAAATTACAAGTCAACTATGCACATAAATATAATATAATATATAAATAATTCTTAAAAATTATATATATATTATATATATTTATAAAACTGTCGGCAAGAAGCAAACAACAAAATGTGAGCTGGAAAAGCAGGCCATGCGATCGCATGGCCTGGAAGTGAAAATTCCATGCGATCGCATGGCCCCAATATGCTGGCCACATCTATAAATTTCGCAGTTTTGGTCGAACAAAAACACACCTTTTTCTCTATCTCTCAATCTCACGTGTATATATATATATATATACATATATATATATATATATATATATATATATATATATATATTATAATTTTAATTTTAATTTTAATTTTAATAATAATAAGGGTATGTTAGCGAATGTTGTAAGGGTGTAAGTCGAAATTCTGTCCGTGTAACGCTACGCTATTATTAATCAGTGTAAGTTATGTTCAACCTTTTTAAATTAATGTCTCGTAGCTAAGTTATTATTATGCTTATTTAAGCCTAAGTAATCGTGATGTTGGGCTAAATATTAAAAACGGGGTAATTGGGCTTTGTACCATAATTGGGGTTTGGACAAAAGAACGACACTTGTGGAAATTAGACTATGGGCTATTAATGGGCTTTATATTTGTTTAATTAAATGATAGTTTGTTAATTTAATATAAAAATTTACAATTGGACGTACCTATAAATAACCATATACACTCAATCGGACACGATGGGCAGGATATTTATAAGTACTAATAATTGTTCTTTTAATTGGACACGGGAATGGATTAATAGTTAATGGACTTATTAAAATAGGGGTGAATTATGTACAAGGACACTTGGCGTAATTATAGTTTAAGTCCCCATTTAGTTGGAATATTTGACTTCGGATATAAGGATAATTTGATGAGGACACTCGCACTTTATATTTATGACTGATGGACTATTATGGACAAAAACCAGACGGGCATAGTGAATAATCCAGGACAAAGGACAATTAACCCATGGGAATAAACTAAAATCAACACGTCAAAAATCATGATTACAGAAGTTTAAATAAGCATAATTTCTTTATTTCATATTTAATTGCACTTTTAATTATCGCACTTTTATTTACTGTCATTGTATTTAATTGCACTTTTAATTATCGTACTTTTTAATTATCGCAAATTTATTTATCGTCATTTTATTTATCGCATTTTTATTTATTGCAATTTCATTATCGTAATTTAATTTACGCTTTAAATTAAGTTATATTTATTTTTAATATTTTACATTAGGTTTTAACTGCGACTAAAGTTTTAAAAAATCTACAAACCGGTCATTAAACGGTAAAATCCCCCTTTTATAATAATAATACTACTTATATATATATTTATATTTATACAAATATAGTTTTTAAAAATATAGCATAAAGCTTGGCTAAGATCCCTGTGGAACGAACCGGACTTACTAAAAACCACACTACTGTACGATTAGGTACACTGCCTATAAGTGTTGTAGCAAGGTTTAGGTATATCCACTCTATAAATAAATAAATAACTTGTGTAAAATTGTATCGTATTTAATAGTATTTTGTAGTAAAAATATAACTATTTTGTACCCCTTCGCTTTAACATCAGTTGTACTGAGATTAACACGAGTACCCAAATTTTGTTGTAAACTCTGCCAGAAATTAGATACAAATCTCGAATCCCTTTCTGACACAATAGATAATGGTATCCATGATGAGCTACAACTTCATTCATGTACAACTGAGCCAATTTACTCAACGATGTCATTTCACTAGTAGGAAAAAAGTGTGTGCCCTTGGTTAATCGATCAACAATCACCCAGATCATATCATGTCCTTTCTGGGTTCGGGGTAACTTAGTTACAAAATCCATCATTATATGTTCCCATTACCATTCTGGAATTTCTAATTGACGTAATGATCCATATGGTTTTTGATGTTCAACTTTAACTTTGGCGCATATATGACTTTAATCCACAAAATGTGTGATGTCTTTCTTCATTTTTGGCCACCAATACAGGGTTTTCAAATCATGATACATCTTTGTACTTCTAACTTCAAATGTTCATCCCTTAAGGCTTCAAATTGAGTTATCTTCAAGCGTTCGATCAGATCCGCTACAATTTCTATTTGCATAAATTTCACATAGCCAATGGATCCTTTTCGGCTTAAAGCATCAGCGACTACATTTTCCTTACCCAAATGATAGCGGATTTTACAATCATAGTCTTTTATAATTCTTGCCACCATCTCTGCCGCATATTCAACTCTTTTTGAGAAAAGATATACTGTAAACTCTTCTAATTTGTACAAATAATGCAGTGTGTACTGTATAAATAATGTCTCCATAGCTTCAAAGCAAAAACTACCGCAGCCATTTCTTAAGTCATGTACTGGATAATTCTTTTCATTTGGTTTCAACTTTCGAGAAGCATAAGCAATTACCCAATCTCTCTGCGTCAATACACATCCCAACCCGGATAACGAAGCATCACAATACATAACAAAATCATCTGACCCTTTAGGTAATGCTAAAACTGGAGCTTGACACAATAACTGTTTCAGAGTTTGAAAAGCATTTTCTTGTTCATTATTCCATTGAAAAGTTACATCTTTTCTTGTTAATTTTGTCAACGGACCCGCGATCTCTGAGAAATCTTTTATAAACCTTCGATAATAACCGGCTAAACCCAAAAAACTCTTAATTTTAGTAGGAGTCTTTGGTGAATTCCAATTCATTACTGCTTCTATTTTGGATGGATCCACTTTTATACCTTATTCACATATAACGTGACCCAAAAATTGGACTTCTCGCAACAGGAATTCACACTTGGAAAACTTTGCATAAAGTTTTTCACTTTTCAATAGTTCTAATACATGCCTCAAATGCATAGCATGCTCCGTCGCTGTCTTTGAATACATCAGAATATCGTCAATAAATACTATGACAAACTTATCGAGAAACTGTGGACACACCCGATTCATTAAATCCATAAAAATTGTTGGCGCATTCGTTAACCCGAACGGCATCACTAAAAACTCATACTGACCGTACCTAGTACGAAATGCTATTTTTGGAATATCGGATTCAGCAAACCAAACCTGATGATAGCCAGAACGTAAATCTATTTTTGAGAAGAACGAAGCTCCTAGAAGCTGATCGAATAAATCATCTATCCTCGAAGAGGATACTTATTCTTCACGGTTCTTTTGTTTAAATCCCAATAATCAATACACTTTTAATTTGGAGTGTCCCGTATTTCTTTTTCACGAACAACACTGGTGCACCCCATGGCGAAGAACTCGGACGAATAAACCCGCAGTATAACAGTTCTTAAATTTGTGACATCATTTCACGTATCTCAGGGAGAGCTGATAGGTCAGATCATGTTGAGATTAGAAGAAAAGACAAGTTAGAATGAGAATCGGTAAGTGTAGAGGAGACTCGGTATGAGAGAGAATCAATGAAATTTACATTCCACAACTTCTAGAACTCAGTTACATTACAATGGCTATCTAATTAGGACTAGTTAGGTTCCTTATATAGCCCTCTTCTAAGGAACCATCATTTAAGCTTATTTCACATTAACACTATACAACTTCGGGGTCCTAACAATCTCCCCCTTAGTGTTAAATGTGAATTTTACAATATAATCCTATTGAATAATCTAAAGGAACTTTGTTCCTCTGAAGTGAACTTTGGTTTTGAATCCCTTGAGATTCTCATATCTTCGTATGTTCACTCTTGTCTTTAGACGACTTTTCAATCCTTTGAGAATGTATTTGAGAATCTCATTATCTTTAGTTGAATAGCAGTTATTGATCAATCTCCATCTCAAGTATTTGAAAGCATACATCAACGTTCCGGCTTAGTATCTTCTAAAATCTGAGACTCTGATGAAGATCTTTGTATAGTGAGAATTGACAAACACAAACCCATGTGGACAGTCACTCACTTCAAGCAAGGACATATATCTTAGCTCTTCGATTACTTGATTTGGCGGTTTGATTCTGAGCTTTTTGTGTCCAGATTCTAATCTCATCTGAAAATCGTGAACGGACATCCATCTCATCGAGTCAAGAATAAATCTGTAGATTGCCTTCATTGCAATAGCATGATAAGTTGTTTCAGATTCATTCAAGTCAATCAAGTAATTGTAGATGAAAATAATGTCGTCCATCTTCAGTTTATCAAAATCTGCTTCAGAGAACTGATAATCTTCATCATCCATTCTTGTTACCTAAAACACTGGCATCTTCACTCCATCCTTATTAATCATTAAAACTTTATTTATGCTTTTGATCTCTGAATTCCGCTGAACTTGAAGTTTCTCTTCATTCTTCAATTTAAATTTTTCACGAACACTCAGATAAGCTTTGAGATATTCCAGATTCTTATGATATTTCCATACACCCAGAACACTCATTGATGCAGAAAGGACGAGATCAGAATCACCATAGATTCTATACGCTTGTTGTTCAATGAATGGTGAACGAAGAATCATCTTCTCTTCTTCCTCACTCGGTTGGAAATCAGCATTACACTCAAGAACAATCTCTGCAATTTAAAATGTAACATTAAGATCAGGAGGAGTCGTAGTATCTTCCTTGCCGTTAGAGAAAATCTCCTTTTCAAAGTGTATCCCAAATTCATCGGTTGGAGATGACAAGTTAACAAATTGATGATCATTAAATTCATTGGCGACACTCGACGACCCTTCAAAATATATTGAATATTATCAAAGTTTTGATTGTCCTATTGAACTGACTTATTCTCTACTTGATCAGCTGAATCCATAATCATAAGTACCCCTGAGTCACCCTCTCTCTGACCTTCCGATTCATCTAGAAAACTTTTACACTTGATTTCCTCAATTTCATCACTTTCAGAATCAGATATATTAACAACATCTTGATCCTTACGTTGACTAGATGCACCAGTTTCATAAGTTGATCTTTGAAAAACACTGGACCGATAACCACTTTGTCTATTCTCCCCCTCATGAAGATTGTCGGGATCAAAATCATCATGATCAGGCATGTGAATTGGTCCAGGTGACTTGCATGGAGATAAAGGATATACTCTCCTTGCTTGCTCAAGATAAATCATTATTGTCTCGCGAACTTCATCAAGATCAGTTCGTTTAGCAAACTCAGCAAGATATAGTTCCTCCACCTCATTGTCAGAGAGATATCTTAATCCATATCTATTCGAAATCAGAGAAGGTAACCCAGTTGGTGAAACAACAGTGTAACCACAAACCACATCAGCATCAGCAGCAATAGTTGAAGGCGATGTCGGTGGAAGTGTTTGATTTGTCGTGAGGGCAGGTAAGGATATATGTGCGGTATTATTCTTATATGTAGGGCTGTATATACTACTAGTCAGATTCGTGATATCCCCTTCTGATGGAGGTTGGGCAACAACCGGAGTTGTCGCCGGCGAAGTTTCTTTCAAAGCATCCGCCTCCATGACTTTAGTCTCATGGGACTCTGACAAAGTAGTAGAACTACCCGCCGGTTTAAATCTCGCAGAGATATTGCTATCTCCGACTCCTGAAATCATTGATATACCATGAGGTGGCACATCTCTTTCAGTTAACGACTCTTCCTCCAGACCCTGAGATTTAAAATTCGGAAGAGAAGTGGTTTGAACCAATGGATCACTTTCATGAACCAAGGGATCAGTCAGCTGGAAGTCTGATAAATATCCCGAAGGATTGTCATGTTGACTCGTTTCCATGGGACGCGGCAGATCTCCCTCATCAAGATAAGCCGGACCTCAAGGCCCTGTTGTACATTGAGGCACAGGAGGATTTCCAGCCGATACGCAGGGTGCCTTTTTAACACTTTTTGGCTACCCTTTGGCCATTTTGGACTTCAATGATTGAGTTTCCTCAATCGATTAAGTCAACGCAGACTTTACTGCAGAGGAAGACTTTACTTCCTTAGATGCCGAAGCATCTTGCCGTGTAATATTTATAATTAAGTCCGGTTTAGATTGGATGGGCTTTTTGGTCTTTTTACCATCCGTGCGTTTAGCTCTCTTGCCTACCGAAGCTTGCGCTTCATTTAGAGTAGGGCTTACTGTTATTAATGGATGTGATACGGAGATGGGTGAGGGTGACCTAATCGGCTCTAGGTCTTGGTCCGTATCACCAACGGTTGGAGTAACTGTTTGGCGGACGATAGGTGTCGAAGTCCTAGATCTAGTTACTCATTGGGTTGGCAGAGTCTGAATCATCTCATCGGGCATAAATCGAGTTCTCTTAGGAGAATGTTCAGGAGATGACTCAGTTGCTGAAGAATCAGTGTCACTGCTCTCTTCGGGTGTTGTTAAAAGGGTTGGTTCAATCCTAGATGATCTAGGTTCCCTGATCCTCACGGGCTGAGCTTGGTGTGCTACCCTAGAACGTTTGAGGTTCAGCCTAAGTGGAGGATTAGCTGGCCCGGATGGTTGAACTACAGGTTCCTCTACAACCTCTGGGGCTGGAACAGCGGCGGGTTCAACTTGTTCTTGTTGTACCAGGTTCGGAAGAGGTATTCCTACAGCCTCAAAATATGAACGCATTCTAGCGTCTTGGGGTGCAGCTAGACTCACAAGCCAATTTGGAATCGGCGCAGTGAATTGATTATCAGATACCATCGGGGTATTCATCTTCAGCTCCCCAAATCTTTTCATCTGTAGTCCATGTGTACCTGGTACAAATATATTTGCATTTCTGCAAGCATTTATAACATCATGGATAAAGATATAGAAAAACCTTTCACAAGGAATGTAGGAACCCCTTGGTTTATCAACTTGGGCCTGAACCAAATCCCAAAGAAGTTCTGCATAGTCTAGAGTTTCCACTCTTGTGAATGAGTAGAACAGCCTCAGCATTGGTACCGTCAAGCTGTCTGATCCACTCCTTGTCATCAACAAGCATCTGTTGATGATTGAGAAGATCATATACCACCTTGAGTGTAGACACTTCTTCTGAAACTTAGCTGGTGGAACATTGGTAGCTCCAACATATCCAAGATCAAAGATAGAGCTCATCATCTGCTGAGTAGCAGGGAAAGCAGGAGCATTCTGAATAAGATGAAGCTGAAAGATCCTCCTGAAATCAGCCTTTGTAATACTCCTCATCCCTTGAACTCCTCTTAGCTCAAACTCAAATCTAGCTTGCGTACCCTCTGGATTTGCAGCAGTAGGTTGTGTAGCTTCCACAAACCTAATAGTTCAGTTCAGTAGCTCCAGATCTGTTATAGGCACACTGACAGTTGAGCTTAGATCTGGCCACAGTGTATGCCTCTCTAGTATTGCAGTCCAGTAGTTGCAGGGAATGTTGGTTTCAGAGTTGATGAAGTGATTGTTTGCCATTTAGCTGAATAAATAAAAAATAGAAGACCACAAGACATTAATATGATATTCATTACAGTACAAAATTATCATGTAAAGCCAATTATATAACACAAAGAATCAGAACAACACTTAGTCAAATTTGAACACAAATCAAGCAGATTTGGTAGTCATGAAAACTTGAGATTCTGTAACTAAATAAGCTTGAGTTTTCATACCAAAGACTTAAATAAAGCATGCTGAATTATCAAGTTGAAAAACACATTATTTTTAAAGTACCAAATTTCAGACTCGGTAAAATACCAAGAATAGATTCGGTAACTTCAAAAATCACACATAATCATCGAAACATGCATATTCAGTCTTATATCATGCAAAAATATGATCATAATCAATTAACAACTCAATCAAAGCAGAAAATCATGTTAATCATTTGAACAGACTCGGTACTGTAGCAAGAACACATTCTGTATGTACAGAATCCATCAAATTCTCAATTAACCATGTAATCAGACTCGATCAATTGATAGATCAACTAATTTAACATAGATTTGACAAGAAATCATGTTAATTAACCAAAGCAGATGAGTTTAATATAAGAATTAAGAAATTCGACCCAGATTCGGTATAATCAACACTTTTTCAAAATTAAGTGTCACAATCATGTTATTTGCACTATTTTCTGGTTTACAAATGTTCAATCATCTCAGATCTACAGCATGTGATACTTAAATTTGATTAAAACAAGAATATACCAAAGATTTGAAGATACAGAGAGACGGATTCGGTAGATTAGGTAGACTCAGTAGATTAGTTCAGATTCGGTATGCAATTAGAATAAAGTGAGAGAAAGTTTGACTTTGACCCTGCTATTTATAGATACCGAATGTTTTGAGAACATGGGCTTTACCGAATGGGCCTTAAATACCGAATACAGTCCAATATCAAATTTAAACATATTCACTCCAAATTTTGACACATCTTTATCAAAAATTATTCAAGATTATCACATTTTTAATGAAAAATATTTCTGAGGCAATTTATGAAAATTTTGAACTTACCGAATCTGTATAGTTGGTTGTTAGATTCAGTATAATGCTAAAATTAGCATTTATTCATTTAAAATTCACATCTTTTTGGATTTTATCTTTTCCAATTTTTATGAATTTTATAAAACAAGATTTGCACTTAGAAAATTTTGAATTATGTACAAAGTACAAATATTCAGTGATACCAATTGTTAAAACGGGTTGCATACTGAGATGTATACAAGCCTTAGTGAACTATTTTCAGATCTAAACAAAGAATTTATGAAATTCACTTTTGAAAAACAATTTTCTATTCATTTTCTCCCATTTTCTCCCCCTAAAAATGTGATATACAAGAAAATTAATCACCATTTTGATATTTTCCCAAGAAAATGAATTAACTCCCCCTTGAAACATGATATCAATTAGTTACCTCCCCCTTTCGTAACCATTGAAATATAATCCCAAGAAGTTAACACAAATCTAAAAGCCCCCCTTTAAAAGATGTTAACTAAAGCATAGGAAATCAGTTACTCCCCCTAGAAAGTATCTACTCCCCCTAAACACAAGATTCCAAGTATAAGTCCCAACAGATCTAAGGAATGTCAAGCACTATACTCTGCCATACCAATCTCTTTGATCAAAAACTTTAGCCTAAGTTCATATAAAGGCTTAGTGAACATGTCAGCTAATTGTACTTTGGTAGGCACAAAGTATAACTCTACATCTCCTTTTTCTACATGGTCCTTAATGAAATGATAACGAATATCAATGTGTTTAGTCTTAGAATGCTGAATCAGGTTGCTTGTAATTGCTATAACACTTTGTGAATCACAGTAAATTGGGGTCTTAGAAATCTTAAAGCCATAGTCCAAAAGTTGAGTTTGCATCCACAAAACTTGTGAACAACAGTGAGCTGCAGCAATGTACTCAGACTCAGCTGTTGATAAAGACACACAATTCTGCTTTTTGGATGACCAACCAACTAGCCTATTCCCCAACATCTGAATTGATCCAGATGTGCTCTTTCTATCAACATGGCAACCTCCATGATCCACATCAGTATAAGCAGTGAGATTGAAATCGGATCCATGAGGATACCAGATCCCAAGGTTAGGTGTACCTTTAAGGTACTAAAAATCCTAACAACCGCTTTGGAGTGGCATTTCTTAGGGATTGAATGAAAGCGGGCACATACAGTTACAGAAAGTCTAATGTCTGGTCGACTTGCAGTCAGATACATTAAAGAACCAACCATGCTTCGATAAAGTGTAATATCAAAGGGTTCTTCATTAACATCAGCATCTAGTAAAGTCCTCATTGGGGTTGTCATTGGTTTTAAAGCAGTCATTTTAAAACGTTTTAGCATATCATTGATATACTTTTTTTACTGATAAAAATTCTATTTGGTAATTATTTTACTTGTAACCCCAAGAAGAAATTTAACTGATCAAGCATGCTCATTTCGAATTTGTTGGCCATAAGGTCACCAAATTCTTTGCATAAGGCCGGGGATGTGGAACCAAAAATAATGTCATCAACGTAAATTTGAACCAATAGAATGTGACCGTGGTTTTTACGGATGAATAGCGTTGTATCAATCGTTCCACGAGAGAAGCCATTGTCCAGTAAATACTTTGTTAAGGTCTCGTACCATGCACGCGGTGCTTGCTTCAGACCATACAAAGCTTTCTCCAAGTAGTAGACATGGTTTAAATGAATGGGATCGACAAAGCCTTCCGGTTGATCAACATAAACTTCCTCTTGAAGATGGCCGTTCAGAAAAGCAGTTTTGACATCCATTTGAAACACCGTAAACTTCATATGAGAAGCAAATGCAAGGAAAAGATGAATAGCCTCAATCCTAACACCCGGAGCAAACGTTTCATCATAACCAATACCCTCTTATTATTGATATCCCTTGGCCACAAGACGTGCCTTATTTCGAACCACAATTCCATCAGAATCCTTCTTGTTCTTAAAAATCCACTTAACCCCTATTAGTCGTTGACCCGTTGGTCTTGGAACTAATCGCCATACTTTTAAACGATCAAACTGATTGATCTCTTCTTGCATTGCTACCACCCAGTTCGGATCTAGTAAAGCTTAAGCAACCGTTGTTGGTTCAATCTTAATAAGAAAGGCACTGTATAAACACATATTCCGAGTTGCCCTTCGAGTTGATACTGGAGCAGATGCATCACCAATGATAAGATCAATTGGATGACTTTTAGTCCATCGATTGTTATGTGGAAGAGGTTGTACATCAGTGGTATCCATCAGAACATCAACCGTTGTTGACGTTGAGCCTTAATCCGCTTTATCTGATGTAACACCATCTAATGGATTAAGTTGAGTATCTGGAGAAACAACTGGAGTTGTATTAACAGATGTATCTTGAATTGGTTCAAGATTATCATCAGGAGGTGGGAGGGAGGATGAAGAAGCAACGGGTGAATCAGTTGGTGTTGTATCTTCATCAAAAAGACTTGGTTGAGTATCTACAGTAGTTGACTGTGATGGTGTAACCGGTACGGTTTGAACATTTGAATTCCGTTGAGGAGCATAAAGACTATCAAACAAGATATCCAGTTCCTCTGTTGTTACCGTAGGAACACCTTTCTTCAAGAAAATTGAATTTTGCACGGAAGAAGAAGTAGTCGGGTTAGGATCGGGTTTTGAACTGAGTTGTTCAAAAGCCATTCCCGATAACTCATCGAACCGTACATTAATGCCATTCCCTCAACAAATGAGACCCGTTTGATCATTATGCCATTTTTCACAAAATCTCCATAACCCGTTATTGCTGCAATCTCATCGTTTCCAAAAGTAACCGTTCCTAGGAATTTGTCAACGAAATTGACAAGCAAGGATTTATCGCCTGTCATGTGTCGAGAGCAACCGGAATCAATATACCAAACACAGACGTCGAAACCCTGTAAACGTTAATTTCCTAGAGTTTAGGTACCCAAATTTTCTTGGGTCCTCTACGGTTAGTACCAACAATAAACTTTGGATCAACAATGAGATAATCACGTAAAGCATCATGCAGTTTAGACAATAAAGCATCATTTAAAACCACATTACATGAAGCATCGTACATAATATCAAGTTTTACATCCTTATCAGAAGTCTTAACACACAACTTATTCCAAGCAGATGTTTTGTTCACGGACAAAAATTGAAAGACATGAGATGATTTCCAAGGTCGACTAGCAGATTGCTTTGGTTTGGTTGCTACTTTATTAGTCGTGGACTTAGGAACCCATACAGACTTGTAATTCAAATTTGGATTATGACCTGTGACTCAAAAAACACCTCTGTTAGTTAGACGTCCAAACTTTTCAGTTGACATATGAGATGATTGATTTTGCAAAATTTCTAATTTGATTTTACGTTCCTTTGCATCATACTCACTCAAATCAGGTTTTGGACTCGTGTGTTGTGTTGACTTGACTGATTTTGTTAAAAGACTTTCCTTTGATTGATTTGACATTGAAATCATAGGAATCTTTTCAGTTAACACAGAACCATTTTGAGAATGAACTCTCTTGACAACAAATTGTGTTGAAGGTGCAACTTTTGAAACACGTTTACCAAATTAAGAATGTAGTGGGTTTTAAAGAATAGTAATGGGTTTTGCATCCGTAGATGTTGTTGTCCCCTTCCCTTTCTTATTAATCCCACCAACACATTTAGGCACATTGGTTTCAATAGTAGATGATTGCTTAAGTGTGTTAGCCTGTTTCAATTGAATTATTTTTCGTTTTAAGCTCTTAATCTCAAGACATAATTCCTCTGCAGAAACTAGCACTTCACCTTCCTTAAAATCATAAGTACATTCTTTCTTAGGAAGTGGAGGCAACTTATCACACAAAGCAAGCATTTGTTCTAATGATTGACACTTAAGTTGCAAATCAACATTTTCCTGTTCAACTATACCTAATATACGTTTCAAGTTTCGTACAACATGTATGTTTGCATAAAATTCATTCAAAGGATCAATTATTGTGTCAAAGTCTATCAAATTCTCAACAGTTGGTTCATCTCGAGGTTCTATCTTTACATCTAACTCAGGTTGACCTAGGGATTCTTTCTCAAAGAAGACAGTTAGTTCATGTGCTAGGTCTTCACAGAAAACATTATCAGAACATGCAGGTAAGGACGGTAGAATTGGTTTCACATCAAAAGTTGGTTCATTAAACACCTCATCTATGGCAGTAATGCTAGAACTAGGTTTGTTAAACACTTCATTCTCAAGCATTAAAATGTATTTCTCTAGCATGAGTGTTGGGATATAAATCAGTCTACGCTTAGGCACATAATTCTCATGTTGCATATTCTTTTCAGTTTCAACAAGTTCCTTTAAGAAATCAGGATTTGATTTACCCATTTTAGCATTGATTTTCTCATACATTAAGCTAATTTGATGGTATTTCTTAGATTTGTGATTAAAAATAATATCATCAAAATCAGCATTAGAAGCATGCACAAAATGAGATGGTAAACCAGCTTGAAAGTAATTAGAATGATATAATCCTGGAATCTTTTTGGAAGCATTATCTAAGATCTTAGGATCTTCATAACCCAACCCCCACTTTTCACCATGAATTGTTTTTGGTATATTCATGAAAATCGTTTGTTTTGAAAGTTCCATATTCATGATAGCTTTGGATTGATCTGTTCGATAGAGTTTTTCCTCATATCGAGCAAGTTGTGCTTTCATTTGAAAAGACTCTTTTGACAATGAAGAAATTTCAGAGTTCTTTTCATTTATGGTGTTTTCCAGCTGAATAATTTTCTTTTTTAGCTTTGAAAGTGTGGGTTCATGTTGAGTTTTCAATTCAGAAAGATCTTTTTCTAAAAATTGAACTTTTTCTGCAAGTCGTTCCGATTTTAGACGATAATCTGTCCATTCGACCTTAATCGGATGAATTGATTTTTTTAGATCTTCCAACTCAGTTTCCGTGGAATTGAGTTGGACGGTCAATCTTTGCAATTCCGATTGTAATTTAGATGAAGATGGTTTGGTCTCAGAAAGTTTGATTTTATCTTTTAAAACCTTATTTTCAAATTTTAAACCTTTGACTTCTTTTGACATTGAGACCAAATTCTTCATCATGTCATTTTGCACTTTATAAAATCAGGTGGAATTTCAGATGATTGTACCTCATCATCATCAGACGCTGAGTCAGAATTCTCCATTGCTTCCTTAGCTTTGATGAGCTTAGTCACCTTGCAAACATTTGCATGTTCCACCTCTGAATCTGAATCATCAGTCCAGTTAAACCAAGTATCATCAATCTATTTTAGCTCTCCCCCAGTTTCTACAATCTTAGCCATCAACATTTTCTTCTTGTAGTAAGATGCATCCTTCTTCTTAGGCATCTTGCACTCATGAGAGTAATGACCAGCTTTGCCACAATTGAAACAGATTGATTCATCCTTCTTGGAATCATCCGTCTTGGAATCATCAGTACGTTGTTGTTGTTTTGAGTGATCAGCTTTCTTGTAGTACGAGGAAGACGATGAGTTCTTGCGTTGATTGTTTGATTTGCCTTTGAACTTGTGTTTGTTCAAGGCTTTTGTGAACATGACTGCCATCTTGACTAATTCAAGGTGAGAATCATCAACATCAGAAAGATTCAACTCTTTAGAATCAGTTGATTCTTCAACAAGCAATTTCTTGGACAAACTTTTGGAAGTCGTAAATGATTTGCTCTTCTTTTTGGCAATGAGAGGAAGAGGATCACTTGGAGATGACTCTTTCCTTCCTTCTTGAAGTTTAGACACTTAAGGTTGGTAATGCATAAGAACTCCAACAAGCTCATGAATAGTCAATTTGTCAATCTCTTTGGTAGATCGAACAATGGTTCCATAAGGAAGCCAATCAACATTGAGCTTTTTGAGAAATTTCATGTTGACTTCAGCATTTACTTTTATGATCTTTCACCTTTTCAACTCATTGAGAAAACCATTGAAATGACGGTAGGTATCCTTGAGTGGTTCATCAGGTTCCTACTTGAAATCTTCATAAAATCCCAGAGCCTTATTCAGTTTAGTAACATCTGACATGTCATAACCTTATTGCTGTCGTTTGATTTCATCCCATATATCTTTTGTGGTGGTGTTGCTATCAACATTTTCAAACAACTCATATAGGATATCTTGCATAACAATGTTCTTTGCCTCTATGTCACCCTGAGCTCTCTCACGTTTATCACCAGAAAGTTCATAGACTGGAATTGGCATACCAGTATCCGGATGATAATCTACAACTGGACCATCTCTCAGAGAAGCCCATATGTACTTTGCTTTCTCACCCTTATAGTCTATGTACTGAGTGATTCAGTAAAGCCACTGAGTGTACTTGCCATCAAACAACACTGGAGGACGGGAATCTGATCCAATGATCAAAGTATCTTGAGTAGACATCTTGAAAATGAGCTAGATTCGGTAAAGATTCGGTATTACACAAATCTAGGATGAAAAATCACAACAATCTAACAAAAATATCAGATTCAGTATCTGAATCAATACTGTAGCAGATTCGGTACAGATTCTGTACTGTAGCAGATTCGGTAAACCAGATTCTGTATCAGAAACTGATCAGAAATACAAGTAACACACCCAGATTCAGTATAGATTTGGTAACCACAAGATTTGTAGCTTGAGAACACTTAAAACCAATGAATTAAGTGATACCGAGATTCTAATTCAGTATCTGACTCGGTAGTCAGATTCTGTATGAATTTGAATTCAAACACAATTCAATTCCTTTGAATTAGATTCTGTAACCTTGCTGCACAAGGAAACAAGTTAGTATCACACAAAATATCAAAGATACCGAATGTATAGGATACCGAATGTCAAATGTAGCAGCTGACAATACCGAATCTAAGTATGAAAACTTAGAATTCAAACAAATCTTTTCTCAAATCACACCGATTAGCTACGTATGACCAAACCGAATGTGATAGAATCACAAACACACCACAATCTGCAACACTGATTAAGAATTAATAGCTTTGAAGCATACTCGGTATGGCGGTTACGATACCGAATGTAGATTAAATCTTCAAAACTTGAAGAATTGATGAAATTAAACCGTCAGAAATGTGATTAAACACCTCACAATCACAACTGAAACCTCGAACATTTACTTAACTACATAATCAAGCTGGAATTGATGAATACCGAGAGTTTTAGCCACGAACTCTAAAAACCAAATTGATTCTCCATAATTGATGTTAAAAAGCTATAATAATAATTGAAACTCTTTCTAATCAACCTAATACACCTTCGCTGAACTTATCACAAGAATCTGAACGTCAGATTATCATATTCGATTATACTGAATCTGATTCAATATACTGAGAGTGCTCAGATTCTGTAATCTTCAATCTCTGGATCGATCTAGTGATGTAATATCACTCCCTGGAAGATCTGATACCAAATGATAGGTCAGATCATGTTGAGATTAGAAGAAAAGACAAGTTAGAATGAGATTCGGTAAGTGTAGAGGAGACTCGGTATGAGAGAGAATTAATGAGATTTACATTCCACAGCTTCTAGAACTCAGTTACAATACAATGGCTATCTAATTAGGACTAGTTACGTTCCTTATATAGCCCTCTTCTAAGGAACCATCATTTAAGATTATTTTACATTAACACTATACAACTTCGGGGTCCTAACAAGAGCCAACCCATACGGAGCTTTAGCAACTGGCGTAGCCCCTTGCACTAGGTCAATTTTATATTCTACTTCTCTGATTAATGGTAACCCCAGTAAATCATCTAGAAACACTTCTGGATATTCAGACACCACAAGAATTTCAGACACTACCTTTTCCCTTTGGTTGATTGAGGTTTTTGTGGTAGAAGAAAGTTAGTCTAATGCATTCCTCTTTTGTCATTTGGATACTAGTCTAAGTAAACAGGTCATCCCGCTTACTTCTCCTCTTTAACATATGTAGTCTTGTGACTCTTGCTCATGTCTTTGTCCATTTATAAGCGTGATACCTTCGTGACCAGATGTCTTCGGCATTATAGCTTCATTTAACAGATATAGTGTCTTAATAAATCAGAAGAGATCAAGACTTTGGTGTATTCTCTTTTTATCTTTTGGACAGCAGTATTTGAATTTGAAGGCATCCCTCTCTTAATATCTCTTCGACATATGTAGTCTTATGACTTTTATCTATGTCTTCATTCTTTGGTAGTCGTGATACCTTCGTGGTCTACCTTTGGTTGGTTGCTAGATGATGGGGTACACTATCAGTAATGTAGGGCACTATTCGAACAACGTAACTATATGAGTGCGAAAAGAGGAAAGGATGGTTGCCCTTACATTTTCCAAAAATGATGGAAATATAGTTCAGTGTCGTGAAGGCGATAATGTCTATGATCTAGAGGGATCTGTGTGGAGACAGATAAAGAACCCCCATGTAAATAGGTAGAGAATATAAGAGGAACTATAATATCCTAAAACTAGTCATTTGGGAATACCGATTAGATGAGCATTTTAATTTAAGCCCAACTCGTTCAATGTTATGACCTCTCCGACTATAAAGTTGATACCGTTCCTTCTGGCTCATGCACATTGAGAGGAAAGATTCTTTCTAAAGTGGAATAGAATAACACACATGATAGATAATGATCATACTTCTAGAGACAACTGTTATTGTCACTGTTCAAACATGAACTAAGCTTCGGGTTGATCAAGCATAGAATAATCGGGTCGGGTTCGGTCCATACTTGACATTAAAGAAGGGGGATTTAAGGGTCAATTGAGTTTAACTCTCCAGTCCGAAGTACCGTGAATAACCGCTTACGAGATGAAGATCTCAGCAGGGGTGGTTAAACATAGACCCACCATCGACGAGTTAGCCGGTTAATGATGGCTCGCGCTAAGTTATAGGATTTATGTTCATAGAACGTTACCTGTAGATCAAGAGTATGTCTAGTGGATGCTATTTATCCGGTAGCGCGGGTAGAGAGGCGCTACGTAGTAGGCACTTGCTGTTAACAATATATGTGTGAATATATAAATGGATATCAGCCCCTTCTGTTGTGGATTGAATCCATTATTGCGACATAATAAAGCTAAAAAGATCGTGGCCTACCAATAGTACATCATTAGGCGAGCGGACCCGACAAAAGTGAAAAGTGTTTTGTCGGACCTGACTCTTGTCTGCCAGGTGCCCTCTGCTAGCTACAACATCACCTGACATGCATATGTTACCTTGGCGCTCACGCAGGATCTGCGCTAGGTCTGTGACTTCAGCGCTTGTTCCTCCAGTGCGCGACTGATGTTATGCGAGGTGTATATAAAATAGTTATTAATTTTAGCAGGAAATACTATTAAATACGATACAATTTTACACAAGATATTTATTTATTTATAGAATGGATATACTTAAACCTTGCTACAACACTTATAGGCATTGTACCTAACCGTACAGTAGTGTAGTTTTTAGTAAGTCCGGTTCGTTCCACAGGGAAATCTTTAAACAAAGCTCAACGCTATATTAGTTTACTTTTATTAAAAATACAAATATATATATATAAGTAATATTATTATTATAAAGGGGGGTTTTTACCGTTTAATGACCGGTTTGTCGATTTTAAGACTTTAGTCGCAGTTAAAACCTAATGTAAAATATAAAATAAATACAAAACTTAAATTAAAGCGTAAAGTAAATAACGATAATGAAATTGCGATACAATCATCATGCGATAAAATAAAATTGCGATAATTAAAAAGTACGATAATTAAAAGTGCAATTAAATATAAAATAAAGGAAATTAAATATGAAATAAAAGAATTATGCTTATTTAAACTTCCGTAATCATGATGTTTGACGTGTTGATTTTAGTTTTATGCCCATGGGTTAATTGTCCTTTGTCCTGGATTATTTAATATGTCCGTCTGGTTTTTGTCCATAACAGTCCATCAGTCATAAATATAAAGTGCGAGTGTCCTCATCAAATTATTCTTATACCCGAAGTTAAATATTCCAACTAATTGGGGATTCGAATTGTAACAAGGTTTTAATACTTTGTTTAATGAATACACCAGGTTATCGACTGCGTGTAAACCAAGGTTTTACTACTTTGTTAACAATTACACCAATTACCCTTGAATGTAATTTCACCCCTGTTTTAATTATTCTAGTGGCTATTAATCCATTCCCGTGTCCGGTTAAATGAACGATTATTCGTACATATAAATACCCCGCCCATCGTGTCCGATCGAGTGTATATGGTAATTTATAGGGACGCCCAATTGTAAATCTTTATATTAACATTAACAAACTTTCATTTAGTTAAACAAATATAAAGCCCATTAATAGCCCATAGTCTAATTTCCACAAGTGTCGTTCTTTTATCCAAACCCCAATTATGGTACAAAGCCCAATTACCCAATTTTAGTAATTAGCCCAACATCATGATTACTTCGTTTTAAATAAGCATAATAATAACTTAGCTACGAGACATTAATATAAAAAGGTTGAACATAACTTACAATGATTAAAAATAGCGTAGCGTTACACGGACAGAATTTCGACTTACACCCTTACAATATTCGCTAACATACCCTTATTATTAGAATTATAATTAAAATTAAAATATAAATTATAAATATAAATATAAATTTTACGTATGAATGAGGAAGAAAAAGATATATATTTTTGATCAGAATTCGGTTTGCTTTATAGGCATAGTTGATTTTTGGGGCTCCGCGACTCGCGGTGAATTTTGCCTTCAAACCCCGCGAGTCGCGGAGATTGCAATTACAGCTCACATCTTTTGGAGTCTTTCTTGCCGACGGATTTTATATATAAATATAAAATATAAATAATTAATATAATTATTTATATATTATATTATATTCTTGTGCATAGTAGACTTGTAATTTTTAGTCCGTTGCGTCGAGCGTTAAGAGTTGACTCTGGTCCCGGTTCCGGATTTTCGAACGTCCTTGCGTACAATTTTATATTTTGTACTTTGCGTTTTGAATCTTGTACTCTTGTAATTTCGAGACGTTTCTTATCAATAATTGGAACCTTTTTGATTGTCTTTTGTACTTTTGAGCTTTTTGGTCGTTTGCGTCTTCAATTCGTCGAATCTGTCTTTTGTCTTCACCTTTTATTATTTAAACGAATATCACTTGTAAATAGAACAATTGCAACTAAAAGCTTGTCTTTCTTGAGGAATAATGCTATGAAATATATGTTCGTTTTTAGCATTATCAAATATTCCCACACTTGAGCGTTGCTTGTCCTCAAGCAATATTGTCTTGAAATACTAGAATCACTTCTTTATTCTTCACACTTTGTACATCAGTGATTTCTATACGGCGGTATAAACAATGGTAGTAACGATATGATTTACAGTCCCAGATGACTATAAAAATTTAGATCCATTAAGGAAATTGGATCTTTATGAAAACATTTGATCTTTTGAAAATTAAATCTAGTTTTTACCCTAGATAAGTTTTCCGGAATAACCCTTTACCGGTGTTTGCAAAATATTTTTGTGGGTTTGGTGGGTTTTAGATTTGAAAATTTTAGCTCAAAACTTGCTGTTTTGTGTCACCCACTTGCTAACCTTGTATTTGGAAAGCAACACGTCCAGTTTACTTGTTCCGTATATTACCTTTCGGTAAACTACCGTCCGGTTGTAAAGGAAAGCGTTGAACAAGCAACTGTTAAGGCAATGTCCCGTGACATGCTTTTGATTATGGTCTATAACGTGTCGGACGCAATTACTATCCTTGGTAGGAGCAATAGTAAAGCTCACCCTTATAATTTTTCGGTATGGCACAAGGTCCTGTCTTTGACCACTATGCAACCACCGTTCTTACGGTTGACACCCGATTTAGTTCAGGTGACCTAATGAATTCCAGGTGAATTCCTAGGATTTTACGTTCAATGGTAATGAACGCATTGAAAATAGGGTTTTCAGAAAACAAATCGGTTTATAATTTTGATCAAAATATTTTCTCGTTCAAGCTCGAGTTTAGATATCATTGAATTCCATGAGTTTGAATTCTCAATCTTTAAGGTCAATCTCTAGGATTGAGTAATATCAGTCTTAAAAGCTGATTTTTAATCTTTAAGGAGATTATCCTTTCTGGGGATTCGATTCATTAGTCTTATCAAGCTAATTTGCACGGTGCCCCCCATTATGCGAGATAAATCCTTCTCATGGTTAGGATAAATCTGACCACTTGGCGACCCTGTTTAATGCTGAGGTCCGTGGATTTCCTGCTGATTTTAGTGATGACTTTTCTAGATTTTTCGTCAACCTACAGCTGGTCTGGACGACAACTTCATGACCTAAATCAAGAAGCGCGTGTCTTTTTCGGAAGACTTTACTTCCTTTTAATGATGGAATTGATTCATCATGTAGATCCATCTCTTCTTTTCTTTCATCGGGTAAAACAGTTTAGTTTAGTCCAAAGCAAAAGTATTTTCAGTTATTTGTTACAGATATATGTGACATATGTTTAAAATAACTTGGTAAATTTTCCCACACTTGGCTTTTTATTTTTCTTTTTATCGTCCTCTATTCCATTTTAAATGAATTTTGACATTTTAGTTTGTTTCTTAATTTATGTTCTTTCTGAGATAACAATAATTTCGGTGTTAAAACCTAGTTTTATCGTTCATAAATATGTATAAACATGATTTGAATTCATTTAATTGAAAATTTTTACTAGAATTGGGTAGTCAGTATATAAGACTAGGGCTGTTCTTTTTTTATCAGAGAGCACTAGATTCTAATACAACTACTGCTTTACTAGTATTTTTAATGGTAACCAAGTGTATAAAGTAAAAAATTTTAAAATCCGAAAGAATTTAACCCCTTCCCACACTTAAGATCTTGCAATGCCCTCATTTGCAAGAAATCAGTAACAATTTAAATTATTGAGGGTGATTTGTGTGAAAATGATTAAATTTTACCAAAGTTTCCAAATATATTGGCGTTTGTTTGCTGAATGATAAATGGTGCACATCATTTGTTCATTCCGTCTTGTTGTTATTTCACATATATTTTGCATCTTGTCGTCAAAATTAGTTGCTTTTGCTGAACTTAATGCCAGTCTTTGAAAATGCGTTGTTTTACCCTGTTGTGTACATAAGATAAACTGCAAACATATATACCTATTTTTGACGTTTGGTATATTACCCCACATTCAAAAATTATTAAAATCTAAGAATAAAAGTTAGATAATTATAAAAATGATTACAATATTAACAAAAGTATTAAACGTATCAATAATTACAAATTACAAAATAAAAATAAAATAATAAGTAAACTAAGGATGATATTGGTACCAATAGGGGTTCCAGGCATAACCATAAGTGCTATAGAATGCTTCGGCAGGGTCATACGTAGGATATGGTGGCTGCATCTCTATAGACCAAGGAGGGAAGATGGGTTTCGGTGTAGGAATATAGTTTCTACCTATATGTTGGCAATGAGCTATGATCTGGTTCTGATGAACTTGCCAATCTTCAAATGCTCTCTGTCTAGCATTTTCGTATTCCTGAGAAGCTATAAACCTATGCATTTCTTGCATCTCATTCCCCCCTCCTACATTACCTTGCTGCTGGTTTCTCTCCACCTGTGGATGTCTACCATGGTATCGTACTGCAGCGTTATTTCGCCTCTTCAAAACTTTCGCACCATGGTATACATTTAAACCTATAGTATCGCGGGGTTCTGGTTCTTCTACTAATAATCCCCCCCGACTTATATCCACACCGAGATATTCACCAATCAAAGTAATAAAAATACCACCTCCTATTATGCTATGTGGTCGCATCCCCCGAACCATAGCTGATAAATAATAACCCACACAATATGGTATACTTACAGCGCTCTGTGGGTCTCGAATACACATATGGTAAAACAAATCCTGTTCATTTACTTTTTCCTTGTTTTTACCCCTTTGTGTAATCGAATTAGCTAAAAACCTATGTATCACTCTTAATTCGGCTCTATCTATATCCAAATAAGATTAATTTCCCCCTT